>NC_080539.1:287660787-288278515 GCF_028640845.1 Ahaetulla prasina
GTGCACTTCAAGGGGAGCCCCATGTAGAGAGCATTGCAATAATCTAAGTGAGAGGTGACAAGAGCGTGAGTGACTGTGCATAAGGCATCCCGATCAAGGAAGGGGTGCAACTGGCGAACCTCGTGAAAAGCCCTCCTGGAGATGGCCGTCAAATAATCTTCAAACGACAGCCGTTCATCCAGGAGAACTCCCAAGTTGCGCACCCTTTCCTTTGGGGCCAATAACTCGCCTCCAACAGTCAGCTGCGGCTGCAGCTGACTGAATCGGGGTGCCGGCATCCACAGCCACTCCGTCTTGGGGGGATTGAGCTTGAGCCTGTTCCTCCCCATCCAGACCCGTACGACTTCCAAACACCGGGACAGCACTTCAACAGCTTCGTTGGGGTGGCCCGGGATGGAGAAGTACAGCTGAGTGTTGTCAGCGTACAGCTGGTATCTCACCCCAAAACCACTGATGATCTCACCCAGCAGCTTCATATAGATGTTGAACAGGAGGGGCGAGAGAATCGACCCCTGCGGCACCCCACAAGTGAGGTGCCTCGCGGCCGACCTCTGCCCCCCTGTCAACTCCGTCTGCGACCGGTCAGAGAGATAGGAGGAGAACCACCGAAAAACGGTGTCTCCCACTCCCACTCCCCCCAACCGGCGCAGCAAGATACCATGGTCGATGGTATCAAAAGCCGCTGAGAGATCTAACAGGACCAGAGCAGAGGAATAACCCCTGTCTCTGGCCCTCCAGAGATCATCCACCAACGCGACCAAAGCTGTCTCCGTGCTGTATCCGGGTCGGAAGCCGGACTGGAACGGGTCTAGATAGACAGCTTCATCCAGGTATTGGGGTAGCTGCCGCGCCACAGCACTCTCTACAACCTTCGCCTATATCCCTTGTGCGTGGAATTTTACAATTGGACTCTAAATAGAGTCTCTCTGCCCTTACTGTGACTAAAAGATTGATATTGTAGGATTAGAAAAATAAATAAATGGGTCTACTTAGTCAATATATTGAAGAGCAGATTGTACTTGCAGGTTATGAGTGATTGCCTATAGACAAAAACTTTGTGTAGAAATATAAGGTAAAGGTAAAGGTTCCCCTCGCACATATATGCTAGTTGTTCCCTAGAGGGCGGTGCTTATCTTTGTTTCAAAGCCAAAGTGCTGTCTGAAGACGTCTCCGTGGTCATGTGGCTGGCATGATTAAATGGCAAAAGAACGCTGTTACCTTCCCACCAAAGGTTGTCCCTATTTTTCTACTTGCATTTTTTACATGCTTTCAAACTGCTAGGTTGGCAGAAGCTGGGACAAATAATGGGAGCTCACCTGGTTACACAGCACTTGGGATTCGAACCGCTGAACTGCCTTTCAACCGACCAATCGACAAGCTCAGTGTTTTAGCCACTGAGCCACTGCATACCATATAAAAGGTAAAGGTTTCCCTTGCACATACTTGCTAGTCGTTGCCGACTCTAGGGGGCGGTGCTCATCTCTATTTCAAAGCCGAAGAGCCAGCGCTGTCGGAAGATATCTCCGTGGTCATATGGCCAGAATGACTCAACGCCAAAGGCGCACAGAATGCTGTTACCTTCCCACCAAAGATGGTCCCTATTTTTTCTACTTGCATTTTTACATGCTTTTGAAACTGCTAGGTTGGCAGAAGCTGGGACAAGTAACGGGAGCTCACCCTGTTACACGGCAGCACTAGGGATTTGAACCGCTGAGCTGCCGACCTTTCGATCAACAAGCTCAGTGTCCTAGCCCCTGAGCCACCTGCATACCAAATAGAAATATACAAATCTACATATAATGAACTATGGGACTCATTTAAACAAAATGCAGTGGGTTTAAAAAAAGATAGCTGTATAAATGTATTAAAATATATATTTGTACTTGAATAATAATAATAATTGTACTTGTACTTTATATATTTATAAATATATAAAGAATTAGAACTGTTTATTGCTATAATAACATATAATATTTTCTTTCTTCTTTGTTATATTTTTTCATTTTTGTTAAAGCGCTTTTTTCTTCCCCCCTCCTTTTTGACAATGTTATCTGTCACTAGCACATTATTTTTGTTTTGTTCTTTTTTCTTGTTTGTTATTAATGAAAAAGTATAAATAAATAAGGCTACATCTTGTAGAGTTTCTATATGTGTTACTTCAGTTTTTACAAATCATACATGTTTTTGGTACTAAAATGGCACTTGTTAAAAGATATATTTTCCATACTCAGTAAAATAAATTTTCCTTTTTTTGTAAGCCTTTGTTTTATCATTGCTTATTTTTTTTTTCTTTTTAGTGGTATCTTCTTTTTAGCAAATATTACAGTATTTCATTAGTAAAACCAATGTATTAAAACGGAACCTAATAGCTCTTTCAGTCTAGCTTACGATGTATGAAAAGTTTAGACATACAAATTTCCTTGGTGAAAAAAAAAAGAGCCATAAATTGTGGTTACATTGAAATGCATACCACTGTATTGAAGCTTTAGCATACTCTTACCATAACTGTACCTCAGATTGCCTACTGACCTTCAACTTAAATAGACCATGGGAAAATTTTCAGAATAGCATCATCTGTCCTTAATAGAATTTGGGCTGGTCATCTTTCTTACAGTTGGAAAATGTTCTATATTGCTGCTGAACCTTGATTCCTCACTCTGAAATAATGATTCTCAGAAGGGAATACAGTCATTAGTTTATTTCAGCCATTAACTTTAATCTGATCAGTATGTCCAGACAATTATGTGGTAAATACTTTTAGCAGTGGGAGTATTCTTTGAAAAGTCATTCATGTATAGTCTGTCAGGAGGAAATTTCTAGCAGATTGATTTTTCTGATAATGTTGTTTTTGATTGTCGGAATATTAAGTGGTATAAATTTCTTTCCACTAAAAAAAACACTAAAAGAGTACAAATTTTACTACCAAATTTTAACCATTATGATTTTGCTGAATGTGTAAATCAAAACAGATTGTCTTGTCTCATGTGGCTTTTAGAAGAATACATTTCTTGCAACCCTGAACCCTTTAGACATTGAAAATAAGGGAACATTACCTGGCTCCCAAGGAATTCAGATTTATAAAATGTATTACTATATGACTCCTACTATCTTTCTACTACTGTAAATAGAAATTTGGAATATAAATTAAATATTACAAGCAGGGGTGGGCTTCAAATTTTTTAGCAAGGGGTTCTCTGCCCGGTTGCTGGGTGGGCGTGGCCATGGTGGGCATGCTTTGGTCAGGCTCCTGCACCACGGCGAGAGGAGAGTTGTTTGCCCTCCCTGGGCTCCGGAGGTTTTTCTTGAGCCTCCGGGAGGGCGAAAATAATCTCCCCAGGGTCCAGAGGCCCCGTTTCCGGCCTTCCAGAATTTTTGGTAGGCCGGCCATCATCTCCCCCCCCCCCCGAGCCTCCATGTGCGCCCTGCACTTACCTGCATTCAAACCAGGCTGTGTGGGGACTCCTGGGAGGGGCGGGGTGAGCGGGGCCAGTCAGGAGTGGGATTTGGGGGTTCTCCGAACTGTTAGCTAGAGGTTCTCCCGAACCCTCAGCAGCCCTGTTATACATCCCTGTGTGTTAGTTTCTGAATTCAGGATTGGATTAACAGGCTTTATGTTAGTGTCATATGTTTCAGGTGAAATAAATTACAGGGAATATGGATGAATAATGATGAAATTGAAATAGAACAGTGATAGTTTCTTTCTCTTCCAAAGATAAACTGCTTTTCCCACAACTCTACAAAATATAATCATCTTAAGAAATATGTGTTCGTTGGGATTTTCTGATTTTATTTTATTTTTTTAAAATTGACACTGAATGTTATTAGAACTTGATGTAGTACCCATCGATGAAGGAACTCTGGGTGAACAAATAATAAGAGTACGTTGTTTGTTTAATTTATTTTATAAACAGGTTATCCAACATGCAGTGTGCCTGGGTGGGAAAAATGCCCCCAAGCTCAAAGAATTCAATAAAAGTGATAATTCGAACAATCTGTGTGAATATTTCATTTAAAAAGACTTGGGCCATCACACTCTATGAATCTGACAAAATCACATTGTCATTTGCACTGAAAGAGTCTACTCATTGTTTTATTTATAAACTGCAAATCAACGAGCAACCTGAAGGAAGGTATTGGGAGTCTATAAATAAAATAGCAGGTGAAAGTTGTATTTGCTTGATCTTTGTATTTTCACAGCAGGAAATGGTTTCTTCACATTGTTTTCTTTGGAGGCATACACACACACATTTTCACATAAATTTGCATAATATATGTATATGTGCGTGTATTTTGCAAATTCATGTGAAAACGTTTAATGTTTAGTTTCTTAATAAAGTAAATATCAGTAAAATCTTAAACCTATGTGTACTTGGCCATATGCAGGAACTTGTTATCATTCTTCAGTTTAACAGTAAATTGAACTTATATATACGTATATATTTGTGAGATTCCTTTGATTACGCATTATATGCTTCAGTATTCATCAGTGAGAGTAATGATGGATAGTAAGTCTAAACAGTTGAACTCTTGGCTATAGTCATTAGATATTTTATTTAAAAAAAATAAAGAACAAGAGATTAACTTTTCAAACTATTTCCCCTTGCCAAGGGAGAAAGATGTTAATTAGTTTTATTTATTTGCATATTTTGCTTAAGCATGTGATTAGTTTGGCATATCTAATAAACATGTTAAATGTGTTTGCTGCATTTATACTGCTCCATAGGGCAGTATATGCATGGGCCATAAACTGGATGATAATACTACGGTGTTTGGGTTTCATGAATTTACAATGAGCTAATTTTATTTATAAACAGGTTATCCAACATGCAGTGTGCCTGGGTGGGAAAAATGCCCCCAAGCTCAAAGAATTCAATAAAAGTGATAATTCGAACAATCTGTGTGAATATTTCATTTAAAAAGACTTGGGCCATCACACTCTATGAATCTGACAAAATCACATTGTCATTTGCACTGAAAGAGTCTACTCATTGTTTTATTTATAAACTGCAAATCAACGAGCAACCTGAAGGAAGGTATTGGGAGTCTATAAATAAAATAGCAGGTGAAAGTTGTATTTGCTTGATCTTTGTATTTTCACAGCAGGAAATGGTTTCTTCACATTGTTTTCTTTGAGGCATACACACACATTTTCACATAAATTTGCATAATATATGTATATGTGCGTGTATTTTGCAAATTCATGTGAAAACGTTTAATGTTTAGTTTCTTAATAAAGTAAATATCAGTAAAATCTTAAACCTATGTGTACTTGGCCATATGCAGGAACTTGTTATCATTCTTCAGTTTAACAGTAAATTGAACTTATATATACGTATATATTTGTGAGATTCCTTTGATTACGCATTATATGCTTCAGTATTCATCAGTGAGAGTAATGATGGATAGTAAGTCTAAACAGTTGAACTCTTGGCTATAGTCATTAGATATTTTATTTAAAAAAAATAAAGAACAAGAGATTAACTTTTCAAACTATTTCCCCTTGCCAAGGGAGAAAGATGTTAATTAGTTTTATTTATTTGCATATTTTGCTTAAGCATGTGATTAGTTTGGCATATCTAATAAACATGTTAAATGTGTTTGCTGCATTTATACTGCTCCATAGGGCAGTATATGCATGGGCCATAAACTGGATGATAATACTACGGTGTTTGGGTTTCATGAATTTACAATGAGCTAATTTTATTTTTTTTCTATTGATGCTTTATTTTCTGCTTGAATCTGTTTCATTACTGTAAACAGCTGAAATTGTTAGGCTTGCTTCAATAGGTGATCTAATAAATATTTTTATATGTTATCCAAGATTCCAAGCTTATTATTTTATTAAAAAATTCTGTACAAATTTACCAGAATACATACTCTAATTAGAATTTGTTTCCTGAATATTCCTATAAAGAATATTTCTTTGCTCATAAAAACACTTTTCAGTTTTTGAGTAAATTTCTTGAGTGGGCACTTTGACCTCTTACTTGGCTAGGAGCCGTGATGTGTCTTGGGGCACACTATCCTTTGAGTACTAACATTACAATTTTGAAACAACTTTATCAGAGAAATATTTGCTGTGTTGGATAATTATTAGCTGAATCAGACTGTATGTGAGATTTTTAAGCATTAGCTTTTATTGCTTTGACAGGATTTTGAAATGCTAACTCAGGTTCTGCAGAGACCTTGTTTGCTTGTATAATTTATTAACTCTTTTCTTGGCTGCAAAATGTAAAGTTTCCTTTCAGTGAGAAATGTGTTTACAGTAATAATTAACCTAATTTTACATGGGAGTTAGGTTGTTATCATGGTTAAAGAGCTTCAGTGCTTCTGACATGGAAGTATACAGTATAGTATGGTTAAAAGCAGTATTTCTCAATCTCAGCAACTTTAAGATTTGTAGACCAGAATTTCCAGAATTCCCCAGCCAGCATACTACCAATCAGGAAATTGTGAGTTCTGATCCTGCTTTGTGCACAAACACAGCTGTGTGACTTTGGGTCAGTCTCTCTCTCAGCCCTAGAAGGAAGGGCAAGCACAAAACATTCCCAAAATTTGCCATGAAAACTGGGCATGTGTCTAAGAAGTTTCCAGGAGTCAAGAATGACCAAAACCAACCTAGAATCGCATTTCCTGTTTTCTCCTTATTCCAATTATAGGCAAAATACAGATGTATAAATAAAATGTACTGGATGGAGTGATATATGTCAACACATTATTAATAAGTATAGCTGGAATGTGGTAATATTGTCTACCTTCCACAATGAATGCTAAAGGCTCTTCAAATTTGCAGTCACACCTGTCATGATAAATACAATTTGGTTCATGAAACACTTATTATGGAAATAGATTTCTTATCGTCTTTGCACGCTTGATAAAATTTGCCCTTTTTGGCAAGTCAAGGGTAATTAAATTGTTTCTACTTTTAACAGGATGTATACTTTGGCCTTTGTAACAATTGAATTAGTTACTGTCCATAATTCTTACAGTTCCTTAATATTCTGTACGTTGAAGGGTCAAACAAATCTGATGGTGGCAGATTTTCATTTCTATTCATGACTGCCACAATCAAGAATAAAGTAGTGGACAAGAACTCAGTATCTAGAATATTAAAAATATAATTATTTTAAACATGTTTCAGGATTCACAAAATCATTATGACATCATGTAAAATAAAAGTGATGCATCCTAAAGAAATGTTAGTGGTGCATTTGTATTATTTGGCAGCCACAGAGATTTGCAAGATCTGTTGGTTTAAAGTCTTCAGTTGTGTGAATATATAATATTAGATATTTCCTCCTAAACACACAAAAGATATTGAAACTTTAGAGTATGGCAGTAATTTACACAGGAAAAGAGATAAAAGCTGACATCTTTGAGGCATATTGAAATAAAGTTCTGTGTCATTATTTCTAAAGACAAAAACAACTTCTAAAAATGCCCATATTTTGTGTAGAAAGAGAAACAATTTAGATACTTAGGGACTGCATCAAGGATGAAATCCAGCAAGTTATGACAGGTTCTGGAGAACCGGTAGCAGAAATTTTGAGTAGTATACTAAACAAACACTGACTCCTGATTTTCTTCTGGGTGCAATTCAAGGTGCAGTTTATTACCTTTAAAACTTTATTACCTTTATTATGTGGCAAAGGGTCAGATTTTCTGCAGGATTATGTCTCCCTAAGGACATCTACGGGGTGAAATCC
This sequence comes from Ahaetulla prasina, assembly GCF_028640845.1. NCBI lineage: Eukaryota > Metazoa > Chordata > Lepidosauria > Squamata > Colubridae > Ahaetulla > Ahaetulla prasina. The sequence continues at coordinate 287,668,494 of NC_080539.1, forward strand.
AGCCAGTTCTGACAGGTTCTGGAGAACCAGTAGTGGAAATTTTGAGTAGTTCGGAGAACCGGCAAATACCATCTCTGGCTGGTTCCAGAGTGCGGTGGGAATGGAGATTTTTCAATATCCTTCCCCAGGAGTGGGGAGGGAATGGGGATTTTGCACTATCCTTCCCCTGGAGTGGGGTGGGAATGGAGATTTTGCAGTATCCTTCCCCTGCCACACCCACCAAACACACCAGTCCCACCAAGCCATGCCCACAGAACCGGCAGGAAAAAAAAGTAAATTTCACCACTGGAATGCATCCTTGGTGTAGAAGAAAACAAGGACATTTTCTGCCTGTTCCAGCTTTTGATAGGTTTTAGAATGGTGACCCAATTAAAAATGTGTAGCTATCAGTCTGTAATATGGAAGAAAGGGCCACTTCAGCAGTATAAACATGATTTTTCAATAATCTCTAATATATCACCACCAATCCATGATCCTTTTTGTAAGAAAGTCAGAGTTTGAAAGAAGCAGAACTACTCACTGAGATACTAGATACTTTTGACTCTGGTTTTATTTTGACTGGTTGTTAAATAGCTTTTAAAATTTGATTGATCTAGGCATGGGCATGTTTTAGGTATGGGCATTTCCTTGGATTAAGGTATGGATGCATATATGTGTCTGGTTTATGTTTGTAATTCATAGATTTTTTTGAATGCTTGAGGGCAGGGAAAATGTTTATTTGTAGTGTTACATTAGTCTGGAATAAAATGTTTAGTATAGTTGTTGCAAAAATAATTGGCAAACTAGATTATGGTGACAATTTCTGTTCCGACATACTCCAGATCTCTACATCTCTGGCAATGTGTATTGTGGAATATTTAGAAATGGTATGCAACAGTATCCTACAGTCGGAGAAAAAAGCTGTGGAAATTAATATATTTGATTTTGTTAAGTCTATTCTTCAAATGATATTTCTTAATGTGTTCTGGAATACAGATTATTATTGTATTTCATGATCCACTTTCAGTATTCTTTTTTAAAATAAAAATTGTATCAGCATAAAGAAGAAAAATAATATGACCAACTATTAAGAGTTCCCAGGCTATGCAGCGTGCATGTGGCTGTTGTTTGCTCTACAATTGCAAATATTTGTTGGCTTGTATATGATTTATTATTATTGGTGTAGTTGTCTGATCATAATGAGCTATAGAGAATCTACCCAGTCATTGACAGAAGATGCTGCACTGAAAGTAATCAGTCATTTTGGTTATAACCTCTGGGAACTTCTTACTCAGAAGCCGAGGCTAAAAGCATAATAGGATATGGTAGAAAAGAGATAAAAGCCAATCAAAGCTCCTGAGGTTTTGAAATAAAATTTCATATAGAACTAGCACTTGATGCGCCATCAAGTTGATGTTAACTCTTAGTGATCAGATATAGTAGATAGATTTTCTCCAGGACAATCTGCCTCCAATCTAGTTATTCATATCTTCCAATGGTGTACTCACTATGACTGTAATTCAGTCTATCCATCTTGTTGCTGGTGGTTCTCTTGTGTTCCATTTTTCTCAGCATTATAAACTCTTCCAGAAAGATAAGTTTTAGTACATCTGTCCACAATATAACGTGAGCTCCGTCATTTTTGCTTGTAAGGACTCTGGATCAACCCCTTCTATGATCCTTTTATTTGTTTTCTTGGCTATCCATTCTATTCTTGGAAATATTCTCCAACTCTGAAGTTCAAAAACATCAACACACTTTCTGTCTTACTTCTTCAGACTCCCTGTATTTTTCTTCTATAGTGTTTTCAGGAAAACCATTGCTTGCATTTGTAGGCATAGACCAGAGGTGGTATTCAGTCAGTTCGTATTGGTTCAGGCTAACATCAGGCTAATTACATCCAGGCGGGTGGGCGACTAGTGATTTAATCATGATCATGATTTAAATCGATCAACTTGATTTAAATCAAATCCAGCCTGATTTAAATCAAATCCACCCTGATCAGAATAGTGTCTCAGCATAGTTCTTCCTTTACTATTTCTTCCTTTACTTTGAAAATCACTCTCATTTTCCCATCTTCTGTTCCTCAGTATAAATTGAATAAATATGGGAAGAGTATACAGCTTTGTCTCATTTCTTCCACTGTTTGTTCTGGTATACAGTTTTCTTTCCTGTTTCTTCATCAGTACCAGTATTTTTTTCTAAACTTCTTCAATTTCATTCCACAGTTCCTTTGATTTCCTCTCAATGAAGTTCAGGATTTCAAAGTGATTTCTGGTGTTCTCCTTGAAATGGTATATATGCTTATCTGTGTACCCTACAAAGTGATTTGGTTTTGTCTTCTACTTTAGTTTGACTTGGAACGTACAGCCTTGGCCATGTTTATTACTAAAGAAAGTTAAATTCTATTCTTATATTTGTAAGAGTGTAATCAAAGTATGAGACATAAACCATACCAGAATATAATCCCCACCCAACGTTTTGCTGCTTGTTTCTGTTTGAAAATTACTATGGATAATTTCCAGTTTACTTTACACCAAGTAAGGCTCCATATTCTCTGTATATGTTTCAAAGCAAGCACACATACCACTCAATGCAGCTAGCAAAAAGATAGCTTGTTGTTTATTTGTTAAACATCAGCAAACATCAGAAACATTTTACTGGCAAATTGAGACAAAAGGCAGTCAAGAACAGAGAAAGGGAAAGACATAAACAACATGCAACAATTTTACATTATTTACATATATGTATCTATCCATATATAAAAAGGAAAAAACTTTCCAGAGCCATTGGAAAAATATTGTGGCTAATTTGAATGGACAATCTCAAAAGGCACTGGTCTTTGATTAGTTAAGGTTTTAATTCTACTAGGTAAATAATCGCAGCAGAAAAAAGATGGAAGTAGAACACCAAGAGTTTCTTCCTTTATTTTCCATTATGAAGGAAACAATTTGGTAAAGGGGGATGATGTATCCCTTTTTACTCTTTCTCATCAGCTCTATGCACTGAATTGTGCATTTTAATCAGTTGTAATGTTGTCCATTATATATTATATAGAATAGGGACACAGTAGTTCAGTGGCTAAGATGCTGAGCTTGTCGATCAAAAGATCGGCAGTTCAGCAGTTCGAATCCCTAGTGCAGCATAACGGGGTGAGTTCCGTTACTTGTCCCAGCTTCTGCCAACCAGCAGTTTGAAAGCATGTAAAAAAATGCAAGTAGAAAAATGGGGACCACTTTTGGTGGGAAGGTAACAGCGTTCTGTGTGCCTTTGGCATTTAGTCATGCTGGCCAAATGGCCATGCCATTTTAAGACAGTGCTGGCTCTTCGGCTTTGAAACAGATGAGCACCACCCACTAGAGTCGGGAACGACTAGCACATATGTGCAAGGGGAATCTTTACCTTTTTAATATTGTGCATGTTTCCACTGAGCCCCAGTGCATTTCTCAGGCTGAGAAAGCCAGTATCTGGGCAATGGCTTGTTGCCCAGATGGTAGTGTCTGCACCATGCGGTTAGGTAGTACTTCAGTTTGTGATACTCCTTTATTTGTAAGTCCTTCACATAGTGCACTTTAGCATTTATGTGTTTTATATTGGATCTGGATTGCTTTACATCTGCAGTACTTATACATCCTGTATTTTCCTCAAATAATAATCCAAACTGCATGCAGCTTTTCCAAAAGCTTCTTGAACACAATTTGAATAAGAGAAGAAGGTGTGGAATGGCCAGCAAGAGGTCAGGCTGGGTATGCCTTATTAGTAGTGAGAGAAAAAAGACAGCTAAGGTCCACTAGGGGAAGCAGGAGGCCAGGGCAGTAGAAGACTGGAGCACAGAGCAGCAAGGCCAGAGGAGTCCAGGTTGGGAGGGTCAAATGCTGTGTAGTGCAAGGTGGCCAAAAGGGTAGAAGTGGAGGGGGGATAGGTGAGTGGGGAGAAAGTGACCCTGTGATTGTAAATGTGGGTAGACTCCCAACTGCCTAAATTTGGATCTTATGACCATGAGGTGCTGTAACTGTGGGGACTGGCCATAACTATCATTTTGTTCAGTGCCACTATAGATTTGAATAGTTGCTGAAGGAATAGTGGTTAAGCAAGGAGCATGGAAGTTGGGTACTGACATAAGAGGAAAACGAAACAAGCTGGCAAGAAATGAGCGATATAAGACAGCTGTAGGAAAGCTATTATATACTGTCAGGCAAATTGTGTACAAATAGAGGAAACACAGCACAATTGTTACCCTCTCAGGAATTTATGTATTTATTTATTTCAATTTTTATACCGCCCTTCTCCCGAAGGACTCAGGGCGGTGTACAGCCTAGTAAAAATACAATGTATAAACATTAAAAAGAAGTTAAAAAGAAATATTATAACGTGGCCAATTTTTAAAACCATTTAAAATCATAAGACATAAATACCCCAATAAAATATCAATCCAGTCCCGCTTGAATAAATAGGTGCGTTTTCAGCTGACGGCGGAAGGTCCGAAGATCAGGAATGGTCAGCCAACCAAGATCACACCAAGAGCAAGGCGTGTAATACTCCAGGATGGAACTATATATTCTTTTTTTTTTTTTTTTATAATAAGTTGCTGTAAGACCATCTGTACCAGGGGTTTTCCCCATTTTTAATTGTTTAATTGCCTCCACTATTTCTCCAGTAGCTATCGGCCGATTCAGCTCCTCCCTCTGTTCTAATGTTAGAATATTAACCTTATAATCTTTCAAATAATCATTTTATTTATTTATTAAATTTTTTATACCGCCCTTCTCCCGAAGGACTCAGGGCGGTTTACAGCCTAGTAAAAATACAATGTATAAACATTAAAAGAAGTTAAAAGAAATATTATAACGTGGCCAATTTTTAAAACCATTTAAAATCATAAGACATAAATACCCCAATAAAATATCAATCCAGTCCCGCTTGAATAAATAGGTGCGTTTTCAGCTGACGGCGGAAGGTCCGAAGATCAGGAATGGTCAGCCAACCAAGATCACACCAAGAGCAAGGCGTGTAATACTCCAGGATGGAACTATATATTCTTTTTTTTTTTTTTTTATAATAAGTTGCTGTAAGACCATCTGTACCAGGGGTTTTCCCCATTTTTAATTGTTTAATTGCCTCCACTATTTCTCCAGTAGCTATCGGCCGATTCAGCTCCTCCCTCTGTTCTAATGTTAGAATATTAACCTTATAATCTTTCAAATAATCATTTTATTTATTTATTAAATTTTTTATACCGCCCTTCTCCCGAAGGACTCAGGGCGGTGTACAGCCAGAGTAAAAACAAAGATATATACAATTTAAAACAACATTTAAAAAGAGCAAATTTTAAAGGCTGATTATTAAAATTTAAGTTAAAAAGTTAAAAATATTAAGAAACCTAATTAAAATACATCACTAATTATGCCAGTCCCGCTTTAATGAATAAATATGTTTTGAGCTCACGACGGAAGGTCCGAAGATCAGGCACTTGACGCAGGCCGGGGGGGAAGTTCGTTCCAGAGCGTCACTGCCCCCACAGAGAAGGCCCTACTCCTGGGGGCCGCCAGCCGACACTGTTTGGCGGACGGCACCCTAAGGAGACCCTCTCTGTGCGAGCGTACGGGTCGGTGGGAGGCAAAGGGTAACAGCAGGCGGTCTCGTAAGTACCCGGGTCCTAAGCCATGGAGCGCTTTAAAGATAGTAACCAAAATCTTGAAGCGCACCCGAAAGACCACAGGAAGCCAGTGCAAGCTACGGAGCAGCGATGTCATGTGGGAGCCACGAGCGGCTCCCGTTACTACTCGCGCAGCCGCATTCTGGACTAACTGCAGCCTCCGGGTGCACCTCAAGGGCAGCCCCATGTAGAGAGCATTGCAATAATCCAGCCTAGACGTAACCAGAGTGTGAGTGACCGTGCATAAGGCATCCCGGTCAAGGAAGGGACGCAACTGGCGAACCAGGCGAACCTGGTAAAAGGCCCTCCTGGCGACGGCCGCCAGGTGTTCATCAAAAGACAGCCGTCCATCCAGGAGGATGCCCAAGTTGCGAACTACCTCCTTTGGGGCCACTAACTCGCCCCCAACAGTCAGCTGCGGATGCAGCTGACTGTACCGGGATGCCGGCACCCACAGCCACTCCGTCTTGGAGGGATTGAGCTTGAGTCTGTTTCTCCCCATCCAGACCCGTACAGCTTCCAGGCACCGGGACAGCACTTGACCGCCGTTGGGGTGGTCCGGGTGGAGAAGTACAGCTGAGTATCATCAGCGTACAGATGATAACTCACCCCGAAACCACTGATGACCTCACCCAGCGGCTTCATATAGATGTTGAACAGGGTAGGCGAGAGAATCGACCCCTGAGGCACCCCACAAGTGAGGAGCCTCGAGTACGACCTCTGCCCCCCTGTCAACACCGTCTGCGTCCGGTCAGAGGGATTGGAGGAGAACCACCCATAAACGGTGCCCCCACTCCCAATCCTCCAACCGGCGCAGCAGGATACCATGGTCGATGGTATCGAAAGCCGCTGAGAGATCTAATAGGACCAAGGCAGAGGAGCAACCCCTGTCCCTGGCCCTCCAGAGGTCATCCACCAACGCGACCAAAGCCGTCTCCGTGCTATAACCGGGTCGGAAGCCGGACTGGAACGGGTCCAGATAGACAGTTTCCTCCAGGTGCCGGGGGAGCTGCCATGCAACCACACTCTCTACAACCTTCGCCACAAAGCGAAGGTTGGAGACTGGACGATAATTACCCAAAATAGCTGGGTCCAGGGAAGGCTTCTTGAGGAGAGGTCTCACCACCGCCTCCTTCAAGGCGGCGGGGAAAACCCCTTCCATCAAAGAAGCATTTATAATCCCCTGGAGCCAGCCTCGTGTCACTTCCTGAGCAGCCAGCACTAACCAGGAAGGGCACGGGTCCAGTAAACATGTAGTTGCATGTAACCTCCCCAGCAACCTGTCCATGTCCTCAGGAGCCACAGAATCGAACTCATCCCACATAACCTCAACAAGACGTGTCTCTGTCGTCTCAGCTGGATCATCGCAATCCTGGTCCAAACTATCCCGAAGCTGAACGATTTTATCGTATAGATAACCGTTAAACTCCTCAGCTCGTCCCTGTAAGGGGTCATCCCGTCCCTCTTGATGGAGGAGGGAACGGGTCACCCGAAAGAGGGCGGCCGGGCGGTTATCTGCCGATGCAATGAGGGTGGAAACGTAGGAACACTTCGCCTCCTTCATTGCCACTAGGTAGGTCCTAGTAAAGGACCTCACTAGTGTCCGATCAGCCTCGGAACGGCTAGACCTCCAAATACTCTCCAGGCGTCTTCTCCGGCGTTTCATCTCTCTCAGCTCCTCGGAAAACCAGGGAGCCAATTGAGATCTCGCGGGTCAGAGGCGCGCGACACGGTCCAAAGCCCCAGCCGCGGCCCGTTCCCAGGCCGCAACCAGTTCTTCAGTCGTGCCGTGGGTAAGATCCTCAGGAAGCGGCCCAAGCTCCGTCAGGAACCTCTCCGGGTCCATCAGGCGCCTGGGACGGAACCAACGCATTGGCTCCGTCTCCCTGCGGTGGTGAGCGGCGGTCTGAAAGTCTAGGCGAAGAAGAAAATGATCTGACCATGACACCGGTTCTTTTTTTTTTTTTTTTTTTTTGTTTACATTTATACCCCGCCCTTCTCCGAAGACTCAGGGCGGCTTACAATGTATAGGGCAATAGTCTCATTCTATTTGTATATATTTACAAAGTCAACTTATTGCCCCCCCAACAATCTGGGTCCTCATTTTACCTACCTTATAAAGGATGGAAGGCTGAGTCAACCTTGGGCCGGGCTCGAACCTGCAGTAATTGCAGGCTTTGTGTTCTTAATAACAGGCCTTACCAGGCAGAGCTAAACCGGCCACTAAATCTCCTAAATCCAGATCATTTACCCACTGACCAGAGATAAAAATCAAGTCTAGCGCGCCTCCCCCAATGTGTGTAGGGCCATCAGTTACTTGAATCAGGTCCAAGGCCGTCATGGAGGCCTGGAACTCCTGAACCACCGTCGACGACAAGCCGGCAGATGGCAGGTTGAAATCCCCCAAGACCAGTAGTCTGGGGATCTCAACCGCCACACCAGCAAGCACCTCTAGCAGTTCAGGTAGGGCTGTAGTCACGTAGCAAGGAGCCAGGTACGTGATCAACAGCCCCAGCTGATTCCGGTGGCCCCACTTCACAAGGAGGGATTCACAGCCAGCTATCTGAGGAACAGTGGACTCCCTCGGTTCCAGACTTTCTTTAATCACAACCGCCACCCCCCCACCCCTACCTTGGGTCCTCGGCTGATGGAATGGACGGAAACCCGGAGGGCACAGTTCGACCAGGGGTACACCCCCTTCTGTGCCCAACCAGGTCTCCGTAATGCCCATAAGGTCCGCGGACTCCCTCTGAATAAGGTCACAAATCAGGGGAGCCTTGTTAACCATGGACCGGGCATTGCAAAGCATCAGCCGAAGACCCAAGCTCTGAGGGTCTTGACCATCCGGGGAACGAGTGAGGACTGGGGGGCCGCAGCACGTGATCGCTTTTAAACATCGAACACGTGCTCCCAAAGAGCGATACGGCCCCCTGCCTCTGCCATATCTGCCCCTCCCACTCACCGTACAGATGGGATAATGTTCTCCGCTCTGTACAATCCCCTCCCCCTCTGTCTTCGGACCAACTGAAATAGTGTCGTGAGCCGGCATTGGGACTGGACATACCCTCCCCGACGGGTCACTCCCCCTACCCGTCAATCCCCTCCCCCCCTTTAAAAGCCCCTTATTAAAAAACCTATTAAAAAACCCCCAGAGATTCTTCTTCGAGGCATGCCACCTCTCTGGGTCCCAAGACCCTTCATTAAGGTAGGCCCTCGATAGAACAGAGGGCCACTCCTGCGAGGCGGGGGAACCTCGCAGCCGTAAGAGCTCAAGTGCCGAGTAACTCATAGTAAGTTCAGGTAACAACGGAAAAAAGGGTATCCCGAGCCAGCAGTTCACTACAAGTGTAGTAAAACCGACCCCCTGTCCGTATAAGATGTAAAATGGGGATCAAACTGTCCGAAGTCCGCTGATGGAATTAGCGGACCGGTACACCACTGCCAGGCAAACACCATAAGGAACGACCATGTTTAAAGTTAACAACGTCAGACAGTTAACAATCATGTCTGCAATGCCGCTGATGACAGAAATAGCGGCCATTATCGTTAACTTGAAATCAGCCATAAAACTAGGCCTTTAAAGCCTGGGATGGTAAGAGGCCGTCCAAAGTCGTTCACAGTCAGATGATACTCCCGCTGATGTCCTTCGCGGTGAGGTGAATGCCGAGAGCCAAAAAACCGTCCAAGCCGCCAAGCCCTGCTGATGTCGGGGCCAATGTCTAAGCCGATGTCCAGGCTCCAGACAGAGCCGATGTCCAGGCTCATGTATCATGAATCATAAATGTCCCTATCATAAATCAAAGATGTCCCTATTCAATATTTTGTCTTTTGCATATAGTGCAGTATAAAATTCTGAGAATGCCTTTTTAATTTTATCCTGTTGGTATATCTCTTTACCTTTATATTCTATTTTTTGTATGACACGTGCTTTCTGTTTCTTCCTTAAATTATATGCCAACCATCTCCCAGGTTTATTTGCATTACAAAAGGTATTATGTTTAGCATATTGTATATTCGTTGCCACCTGGTCTGCCATTAACATATTAAATTGACTCTGTAATATTTTTATAGCCTCTTTAAGTTTGTGATCTTGTGGGTTTTGAATTAATAACTGTTGCTTCCTTTGAATTTCTTCTTCCAAATACCTACGCTGCCTTTGTTTATTATTCCTTTGCCTATTGTCCAAGTAAATCAATATCCCTCTAATAAACGCTTTGCTCGCCTCCCACACAGTTCCTATAGGTGTCCCTTTGTACATATTAAAATCAAAAAATTCTTTTAACTGTTTCTTACAATAAGTTACATTATCCTCATATCTAAACAGATTTTCATTCAACCTCCATGTTCTACCACCTTTTTTCCCTTGTAATAATTCCATCCATACTGGGCTATGGTCAGTTAAACACCTCGGAAATATCTTCGTTTTCTTCACCCTAGAAAGCAAGTCATTAGAAATTAAAATAAAATCAATACGTGAAAAAGATTGATGCCTATCAGAAAAAAAAGTAAAATCTCTCTCATCTGGATTCCGTAACCTCCATATATCTCTAAACTCAAAGTCTTCCATCATTTCAAAAAAGGATTTTGGTAATTTTGCATGTATAGGTATCTTCTTGGAGGAGGTTCTCTTATCCCTTCTTGTATCAATTACTCCATTCCAGTCTCCTAATAAAATAAACGAACTATAATCCCAGAGGGTCAACCTCTCATGTAACATTTTGTAAAACTTTTCTTGTTGCTGATTAGGTGCATAAATACCTATCAGCAAAGTCTTTTGCATCTATCACCAGTTCAATAGCAATAAATCTTCCTTGAATATCTGCCTCAATTAACTTAGCTGGTATATCCTTCCTGATATATACAACAATTCCATGCTTCTTTTCCAAAGCTGATGCAACAAAATGGTTACCCAATTTTGAATTAATTAAATATTTTTGGTCTGATAATTTTATATGTGTCTCTTGCAAACAAATCACATCATTTTTAATTGTTTCAAGTAGTGAAATATTTTCCTTCTTTTCTGAGCTGAATTCAAGCCATTAACATTCCATGACAAGATTCTATTTGCCATTACTGGCCTCCTGAAGCTTTGAAGCAGACAACAAAGCTCCTCCTCCGGTATCTTCCGTCTAGCTCCTCCCACAGCTTCCATACTGGGATCCTGACTTTTACTTTGAGACTGTTGCTCTTCTTTACGCTTAAGGGCTCCTCTTGTCACCCTTTGCTCTTGTGGTTCCTCTAATACTGGCAGCAATAAAGGCTCTTGGATCACCACGCCTTCTTGGGTCTCCTGTAGTGTTTCTATCACTTCTATTTCGACTTTCAAAACTGTAGAAAGAAAATCCTTTGCCTTTAAAACAGTGTCAATTCTATATCTCCTTCCTTGATAGAATACTGTCAGTCCAACTGGCACCTCCCATCTGAATTGAATCTGATGTTTTTTAAGTTCTTGTGTAAATAGCAAATTCCTTCCTGTCTCTTAACATCTTTGAAGGAATCTCTTTCAACACCTTCAACTCCTGTTCTCCAATTTTTAAAGTTGTCTGATATGAAACTTGCAGAATCTGATTTCTCATAGTCCTTTTCACAAAATAAACCACAATGTCCCGAGGAAGCTTTCTCTGTCTTGCAATCCAGGAATTAACTCTATATATTTTATCAATTTGGTAAGCTACCTCTTGGGGTCCACTTCAATAAATTCAGCCAATGCTTCTGATATAATTTTTCTTAAGTCTTCTCCTCGCTCTTCTTGCATACCACAAATTCTAAGAGCTCCTTCCATAAGTTTATATTGTAATATCACAACCTGATCTTCATTTTGATCCACTTTTTCTGAACACCTTTCATTTTGTCTTCTAAATGCTTATTTGACTGAGAGATCTGTTGCATTTCCACTTCCAATCCTCAATTTTTTACTCAGTCCTTGAACTGCCATAAGAATATCTTCTCTTATTTTTGCATTAAAATTCTCCATCATCTCTTTTGCCTATCTTCAGAAAGTTTTAATTGTTCTTTCAATATTTCCTCAAGACTTGGTTCAGATCCTTCTTCCAGAAGGCTTTAAAGGTTTAGCTGCCATTCTGTCTTCAAAAGAATCAGGAATTCAAACTTAATAACTCTCCTTCCCTCCTTTCAGTATAAAAAAACTCCGTTTGTAACAATCCACAAATAACGCTGCTTCATCGTACTAAAAATTTTTACTTTCACTTTCAGACGCCATTTTAAAAGTCAATTAATCAAAGACAAAGAAAGGTTTCAAGTTTCAAAAAGGGAGTCGTTACTTGCCGTGCTGATTCTACATCAAAGATCGAACGCTTGTGAAATTCCCGTCTGCTTAGAAAATCAATCAATTTAATAAGTCCTTTAGAGCAGAAGCGACATTCCCACTCCTTTTTCCTGATAAAAACAGGAGCGTGTTGAAGTTGGAGGGAGTGGAATTCGGTGGGGTCATAAATCCAGGAAAATTCGCTCTGACAGAGCAAACCCCCTGTCAGACCTGCCACTTTCCCACAACTCTGATAACCTCTTTCGCCCAGAGGTTATGCTAAGCTCAGTGAACAGCGATTTTTTTTCTGTTTCACTGACTTTTACAATCTTCTAACACGGAGTGCTCTGTTAGAGCACCCAGCAGGAGGGTGACGTCACTGGAGCCTCCGGAACTATATATTCTTAATTGTATCAACAAGTCCTATAGGAAAATGCCAGGGTATTGGTCTGTGAATTGAAGCTCAAGAGAAAGTTGATCATGCAGCAAGACAACAACCCAAAACATACAAAGTCGTAACCAAAGAATTAATAAAGCAGAAGTAATTTAATGCTTTGGAATGACCAAGTCATATTCTGATCATAATCCTATATAAATGCTGTGGAAGGACCTGAAATGGGCAGTTTATACAAGGAAGACTCCCACATCCTTGAGTTGAAGGTATTCTGTAAGGAGGAATTCTTGGAGGGCTAAAATTCTTCCAAGTTGACGTGCAGGACTGATAATGATCAGAAATCTTTAGTTGCAATTATTGCTGCCAATGCCAGGTACTGAAAGCAAAAGGTTTACATGCTTTTGCCACACACAAATAATGTAGCTTAGGATAATTTTCCTCAATAAATAAAAGAACAAATATAATGTTTATCAATAGTCATTTGGTAGGGAGATGGGAGGCAAATAAATTTAATAAATAAATACAAGTTTTTGACTGATTTGTTTAATTGGGTTCTCTTCATCTAGTTTTACAACTTCCGTGGAGAAAAGATATTTATGTAGAAATGTTGAAAATGTAAAAGAATTCACGAACTTTTAAACACCAATGTATGTAACTCCCATCCATATTCTTTTTCAGATTAGTAGTCTTAAGAACAGTAAAATTGTTCATAATTAAAAGGCCTTTATTTATTTTTTTTATCCCTATCAGGTCTGCATAAAAATCTGGTTTAATATTTCATCTTCATTATTTCACTGCTGCACCTAGATTGTAATGAGAAGTTCATCAGGAAAAATGTCAGGATAAAATATGAATGTGATGAGATAATAGTGCTATATGTTAACTTCTGGAATCAAAAATACCTTTATAGATTATTCAAAGTAAAAAATACAAAATCCCAACTTTTCTATGTATAAATTATTGTATTATTGAATGTGTGGTCTGGGACAGAAGGAGATAGTTTAAATGAAGCTAGAGAGGCGGGCAAATGTATAACCATTTATCATTTTCCACTTCAATTTTACATTTTATGTTTACTCTTTAAATTCTACACATTCATCATATTCTGATTTCCTATTTTAAGGCACTCTCAACAGTTCAAGCCGTGTGGTTTCCAAATCTTAGTACTATACTTGCTTTCCTGGTAAATGCTTTTGCTGTAAATGAAAAGTGAAATCAGAAGAAGGGTATGCTGCATACATAGGATGTGGACTCTGCTGTTGTCCATTAAGAAAAATACTCTAGTTACATCTCCATTAATAGCTGAATTATTAATGCAGTGTCTCTTGTGGAAGAAGCTTTTTAACTGCTTGGTATTCTCTTATATTTGACATCTTAATAGCTCAGATGCATGTTGCATAAGAGGAGACATCTGCTAATATAAACAATTACTAATTCTGAGCTGTATACTTGGAACAAAGGAATATTTACTTGCCTAAAATGTGTTTTCTGTTACCCAACACAAAGATCATGCACTTCAGAGCAGATTGGGATGAATATGCATGATGAGATAGGTACATCATGTTCTTCAACCGTATGTCAGTCATTGATTGTAAGCAGAATTTAATAAATCTTAGATGGGGGGGAACTTAAACAATTAAGACAGCTTGTTGCTCAAATAATGTACCATAGTACAGTGATTGTCTTCCTTATGAATCCAAAACAAAGCTATATATTGTCACTTACTGTAATAATTAGTGCAACCATCTTGCCAAGTTCATTTGACAGTGAGTCACAAAACATTAGCATTTACAAAAAAAAAAGGTCCTTACCCTTTGGAAAGTTAATTTGAAACATAAGAAAGGAAAATAAAACAAGCTGCATATAGAAAAACGGTGTTTAAACACAACTATATTCTTATAAGCACAAGTTTTAAACTTATGTATTCTTCCCAATTTTCTTGAGTCTGGTGAGAAGTTGTAAAAGCTTTAGCTTCCTATTTCAATTAGCCATATTTTAACATTATGTTTGAATCCTGAATGCCTTGTCTTCTCACTATCGTTTACTGAAATAAAACAGCTTTATAAAATACTTTTTAAAGTTGCTTCTTTAAAGTATGATTTTAATCATACTTTAAAGTATTATGGGCATAAGACTTAAGGTGATATCAAAAAAGAGACCATAAACCTGAGGTACTCATTGCCTGAATATATATTATTTGAAAAGTATATACTATACTTTGATAGTATAGACTTAGAATATTTTCTTGGCTTTTAGAGGCAAAATAATTAAATGTAATTCCTGTTCTCTTCTTCAAATATTTTGTCTATCTCTTCAGCTATTTGATATATATCCAGTTATTTGGGATGTAATAAGCAAAGTTCCTTCTTAGTAGTGCTGAATGTATGCAAAAGACTTATTCCAGTCAAATTGATTGTCCATCAGTTTTGTGAACTGTGTCTCAGAATTTTAAGGTGATTGGGAAATTCTGGGAGTTTTAGTCCACATGACTAACGGAAGCTGAAGAAAGCATCTTCTTCTATTAATAATTCATTTTCATATAGCTTGATTCATTTAGCTTGGTTTTATCATTTTATTACAGGACTACCATATCTAGAACACATGATAAGTGTGTACAAGTAGCTTACACAGTCTACAATAATTGCATGCTATATATGTTTCATGGAGTGCCATGGTTAATCAGCTGCAATTTATTATATTTTTTGAGAGACATTATTTAGTTACGTTATTATTGACTATTATATACCTGACACCTTTTTTCCCTCTGTTCTTTATTTCATGATTTTCTTCTTGTTCTTTGGATTATAAAATGAAGCAAGCAAGTTAAAGTGACGTAATTGAAGCCTCGCTTTGTATATTGCAAGCCAGTGTATTTTATTCTTGTAAATAGCAAGGCAATAGTAATATATATATATATATATATATATATAAAATATTAGCTTTTTGTGTCCATTTTGATGGTTGCATTTGTCACTTGTGCCACACAATAAAAAATGTTCTTATTCTTTTCTTACTCTGCCACCGGAAAATGCCTTTGATGACAGTACACATTTAATTTCCATCTGCATTAGCTGAGTATAAGCTCTTTTATAATGGAGATAAATATTTACTTTCAGCTAGGGTTTTTGTTGTGATGAGTAAATGAAGGAGATAAAGTGAAATTAAATTCCTATGAAATGAAAGTAGTATAATATTATTCAATATAATTTCTGCTGCATATCTGGGCAGGTTTTGTTTCCATTGACAAAATGCAAATGTTATTGATTTGCTGCAAAACAATTGAAATCTAATCCAATCAGGAAATAACTGAGTTGCTTTTTATTTGAGAGGCGGGTGGGGAAATGCCGAATGCAGCACATTAAAGAAATGAGGGAACCAGTATTTGCAAAAACTAACTACAAGTTATGTTATTTTCCAGAGACCTGACAATGATTTATTGGAATGCTATTATTTTAGCACGCTACTTGTACCAAGTACTGTGTCTTTTTGGCAACAAAAAAGTAAAGATGAAAATACCTTTTAGTTTTGCACCTTGTTTTTCTTTCCTCCCAACATAGTATAAAATTGTTTGAATTTAAGATAAATATATTAAACTAACCTATTAATCTATTGGGAGGAAGGGAGGAAGGTGGAGTGAGAGAGAGGGAGGAAGACAGAGATAGAGAGAGAGATTTTAGTGGCAAACCATAATATTTAATACTGGTTTTTCCAGTGAAAATTCGAAGTACTCTTTAGTTCCAGTTTGGAACTTGTGGAATTATTCTTCAGTTACCATGTACTTATTCTGTGCTGTGTCAGCTCTCATTAGTTGCTTGATAATTCCACATGGGCTAGAAATGTGGTGTACATTTTGTCCCAGATCCAAAGGCAACTGTATTTTCTCTGTTTTTCCCAGGGAAACAAGCTAAAGGAGAGGAGGGAAATATTTTCAGACCTCCAAGTCATAGACTTGTAGTTGTAAAATGAATTTATCTAGATTAGTGTTTCTTAAACTTTTTTTCTGTATGAAGATCCCATGTTTACAAATTATGGAGGACCTCAAAAGTGCTTTTGTTTGTATGGGTTGTATTTATCTGTGTTTGCTGCATTGAAAATTAAAATTGACATTTGCTGCTGCTACTGCTTTTCAAGATTGTTTGATGGGATTGTAATATTTTATTCTTTTTCAACACGAACTAGCAATAATTTTGATTTTGCAGATCCCTGAGAGGGTCTTTGTGACCCTCTCCTAGGTTTCCTAGGATCATAGTTTTAAAAAACACTGACCTAGAGAAAGGCATCATATGTCAATATAATTTTTAAAATGTGCAAATTTATTCTTATAAAAATTTGCAGTTGAAAGACAGTGATTATGTAGCATCTCAAAAATCTTTTAGTTGAGGCATTTAGTAGTAGGCAAAATTTACAATCTATCAGAAATCAGTAACAAGTAACAAGCTGAATTGTGCAATCTATGTACAATTATATATCCACTGAAATTGATGACTACTCTGGGGCTTGAAGATACGCAATAAGTTTGCAACGTAATGTAATCTAATGTATGGTTGTTGAAATACGATGTAATAAATAAGATGTATTGTTTTAAACAGCTCATCTTGCATTTTCAACTAGTTACTACTGATGAAACTACATTTACCTAGTTCATTGTAGATGCTTTTAAAACAAGGAATTACAGTTATGAATAGAATATTAATGATCTTATACTGCAAAATCTTTTTGAGCACCTATGGGAATAGTTGAGTGCCTTTTGGAATTCAGTTTGTAATTGTAGAATCTTAATGGCTCATTCTCTAGTTAGGAACTTTGTAATGTATCCTTCATTTATCATGAGAACAACTCTTAAAAATGTCACATGTCTATGTTTTTATTTGAACCATTTGTTAGTTATGGAACAAGTGTTCTTATTCGTTTTGTCAGCTTTGCAATCTTTCTACATTTGCTTTTCGTGTTCTTATGCCTTGAAATTAAAAGCTTGCAAAATATTGCAAGCACATAGTTTAATCAGCTCTGCCATTTCATTTGCAAACACAAATCAGAGGATCACAACATATTTATTTCTCAAACCACTGAACAAGCTACATTTGCACAATATTTGTGTATAGATTTCTCACATTTAGATATATAAGTGGGACCAAACTATCTCTTCCCTAGCATGAGCAAGCTTGTCTGCAAAGAGTCCTATTGAAAGGTCAAGCATCAAAAAACATATTCAAATCATGTTCTGAGGGCTTAAAAATTCACAAGTAGGGCATCATGATACAGATTCAGAGAATAAAGTTTCAGAAGATAAGAATTGTAATGTTTTGACCATGTAAAGTCCAGGTAGAATCAGTTGTTCCCAGAGGAGATGAGCTGGTGAGAAGTTGCCCTTATCAAGACAGGCAGGAACTCATTAGAGATGAAGATCTTCTTGAGAGGCAAGGGGACACAACAAGTGTCATTCATCTTCCCTCTGAAGATGAAGTACATAGTGCATCTTGAGATGGGCTGGCTGCCTAGGACTAAGATCCTTGTCACTTGACTGCCTCCTCATCTGCTCATTGCTTGATTACACACCAATTCCTGAAGATTCCATCTGTTACAAATGTCTGAAACAGGCTTTCCAGCATGGAAATCTAAGTTGGACCTGGCAGTAGTGACTGACTGGTGAAGATCCAGCAAAGATTTTCTAACAGGTATAATTTCCTACTTAGTCAACCATGGTCATGAAACTAACAGTAGTGCATGACATCAGGATTAGTGCTGAAGTGAGCCTAGCTTAAAAGTAGACTTAATACTAATACTAATTAAGTCTGATAAGTAGACTTAATACTTGTTACACCCAGGATAGTTTATAGTAGGTTATTTGGGCTTCATCTAATAGAATATAGCCACATTTGAGTCCTTGTTGACAATAAAGCGATAGGTATTGGGGCTGTGCAGTGCTTCTGATTAGAAAGTGGAAAAGTGTTTTGGAACATGGATGAGTGTTGGCAGCTCACAGGAATAATGTCAGTTTATTATTGAAACTATCTGCAAGAAAACAATGAAGGTGAGAGTACATCAAAAAGCAAGAATCTTGGTGATTCCTTAAATTAATGGCTGTTTTTCTCAGAACTAAATTTCAGATGCCTAGCATGGATGTGTATGATCTTGAGAAAAGATACAACTGCTTTAAGAAACCATTGATTTATAGTACATTACATGAGTGTCTCATCTGTTTTGAAGCAACTTTTTCTCTTTTGAACCTAAAATATTCCAATAAACCCTGACATTTATTACTTAACTTCTTTAGAGCTGTATACATTACTGCTGCATTTCCAGGCCAATTCAAAGACTAAGAGTTAACTTTTAAAACATTAAATTTCTATTTTCTTTAGCTTTCACCTGAAAGTATATTTTATATGTCATTTTCGGTAAGCATTGGATTTAACTTGTTTAAACTTGCTCAAAATATATGTAAATCTGATTTATTGTTTTAGGAATGTTATATTGGTATGGGAATATATATTTCATATTGCAAGTTTCCTTAGGAAGTCTGCATTCTTAAAACATATAAACACTGTATTAAATGCTTTAATAAAACCCTGAAAGTTGAACAGACTCACCATATTATAAGACTAAATAATTAAAGCCAGCAGAAAACTTTCTGGACAGTTCACTAATGGAGATGTTTCCTTTGTAAAATTAATGTGTAACATGTGAGCAACATTGCTGAATGTTTTTTAAATGTGTAATTAATTTACTATAAAGGGGGTCTATCATATCTCTTTGGAATAGAGTATAGTGTGGTCAACAGTCCCTAGGAAAAGGATCATGAGTGTTGCAACAATGTGCAAAATAAGTATTATCATCATCATGTCTACTGAATAAGCTTGATTTCCCCAATCTATCTGTATTCAGATTTAATTTCAGTAGCATCTTCCATTTTCAAAGAGCTGCCTATGCTCTCCTTTCATAAATATTCAATTGTCTTTTTATACATGATGAAAACTAATTTTAATATTCTAGAATTATTTGTAAAAGTGTAGGTTTTTTATTGGATTTGCTTTTTTTGTTTTTTGTTTTATTTGCATTTATATCCCGCCCTTCTCCGAAGACTCAGGGCGGCTTACACTATGTTTTAGTAACCCATAATATATTTTAAGTGACCCATAATATATTTTAAGGAAAGGAAGCAGTTTTCTGATTTCTTCTGTATGTCAGAAAACAGCTTCCATCTTAAAAAAAATAGTTTGGAAGTTCTTTTCAGTTATGTCACTTTTTTTTCTAAATAAAATGCCCCTAATTACTTGCATTTGGTTATATGATCCAATCAACAATTATTTCATTTCCTATGAAGAGTCACTTAAATAGAACAGAAAGATAAGAAATTCTCATAGTAATTGAGACATGGTAAAATTCTACATACTGGACCAAACTAGCTATGCTTTTTAAGGTGATTATTTAATACTTAATATGCAAAAAGAATCAAGAGCACTAGCATGCAAATAAAACACCCCTATATTTATCAATAAATTAGTAATGCAATTTGCATAATAATTTTTTAAAAAATATTTCCTAATTTCCACTGAGCTGTTAAAGGATTCTTTTGTGATGGCAATTTCTGATAATAAGGTAGAATTTGAGGATTTGCAGTTGGCTGTTCCTTATCTCTGAAATGTTTCCAAATTTAGAGTACACAGTTTCCAATTTAGAGTACTCTGCTTTAAATAGCAACTATGCACAAATATGAGAGTAACAAATGATAATAAGAAATCATTTTCTGAGCAAAGTACATTTAGGACAACAAAAGTCTTGAGGATGAAACTGATTTAGGTCTTGTCTGTTTCAGGCAGCAGTTGCAGCCAGCAGGAGACTTCTAATGGAATAATTAAATCACAGAACTGAGCTTGTTAACTTAAGTCAGCATATTTTAGGGAAATGCTGTGCCATAGAGAAAAGAGTTCAGAAAGAGATATCATGTAAAAGCAAACTCTGTGTCCCTTTTTTTTTGGGGGGGGGGGAAGAGAAAATACAGGGTTGGGCACAGGACATTGCATGAGAAAACTTTATCTGAATGAGACAGCAACTACCAGCATCTCACTTTCTGTATTTGCTTAGCGACCATTTTGTTGGAATCAGTTGCTGTCACTAAATGAGGACTTTCCATCAGGTATGATTTTGTACTGTTAAAAAAAAGCTGTGAATGTTTGACTAGTTTAATTTCATTTTCTTTAAAAACAAAAGGTGTAATTATGTATTCCTATGCAGCTCGGTTGATACTCTCCTAAAAGGTACTGACAGTTTTCCTGTGCTCTTTGTGGTTGGTAGCCCAGACACCAAACAGTTGAATTACGTAGGGGTTGTGATTAGTGGCCATATGTTTCTGAGTAAAACTTTACATCCCAGGCATATCCTGTTTCTGCTTGGTGCTAATATAATTCTGTCCAATTTCCTTCCAGGTTCCATTTGCCATTTACTTTTACACAGATCTTAGAAAAATATGCAGCCTGGCTGTATTTTATCTCGATAAAAGCATTTTTTTAAATCATGTATTCAATATCTCTTTTCATTCTTCAGTAATCCTTTCTGTTCCTTTGCATGGTTCGAATATTTTGATGTTTTTTTTCTCCTTTTCCTTCTAAAATGCTGGCAGCTGCCTTAGCTGCACTAGTGGAACTTCCCATCCAGTATGATTTTATTTATAGATTACAATGGCATTGAAATACAGCCATATAACCATTACAGAAATCAATGGAGCCAGTAAATAGAATAAAAT
The DNA here is from genome assembly GCF_028640845.1 of Ahaetulla prasina. Classification (NCBI taxonomy): domain Eukaryota; kingdom Metazoa; phylum Chordata; class Lepidosauria; order Squamata; family Colubridae; genus Ahaetulla; species Ahaetulla prasina. The sequence continues at coordinate 287,689,528 of NC_080539.1, forward strand.
GCATTGAAGATAGATAGATAGATATTTAAAATGTACCAAACTTCTTAAGAATGTGGGAAAGTTACTTTGCCATTACCATCTGTAATTTTTATTTGTGTTTTTATTTTATTCATTTTATTTTCTAACATTCGGATATTTTTAACTTGAACGTGCTCCCAATCAAGGTTCAGAAATTACATTTCCTGTTTTGTTTTGTTTTTTTGTTCATTATCATAAATGTCCAAGACTTGCTAAGATATAAGATAAATGTGATTTTTGTCTAATCCTTGTGACAGATATTTCCCATGTTTTTCTTTTAATATTATTTTATTTTTACATATATGATATATTTTATAGTAATTACTAAAAAACAATGGTTTAACTTCCCCAATATCCTCTTTGCTTCATAGATTCTGTTCAATATATAAAAGGAATGATTTTTCTTGTGTATGATCAATGCTAATCATAACCACTACAATTATGCACTTGAATTGATCACAAGCATTTCCAGGACACATTCCTGTGTTACAAATGGGAGGGGGCTATAATTTGGATATGTCATTATCAGTACAGGTTTAGTAAAATGTACTGCTTATATGAATTTTGAATTATTTATAATGTAAGTTTCCTTTTGGGATTTAATCAGGATTCAGTTTCCCTCTTCTAGAGGTCATAATTGGAGGAGTTATCCCAGTTCAGTTTGTACTTTTTTTTGTCTGTGCCTAGCAGGTGAATATCAGTATTTTCCTGCATGGAGCAAAAAAGTTGACTGTTATTTTCCTGACAACCAGCATAGTTTTTAATAAAAGTTTTATGTATTGTTCATTAGTGTGTGTATTGTCTTGATATGTACAGTACATCAACATTCAGTAAATATATATAGCACAGCTTTGTCTCCTAAACTGAATTTTCTGGTCCAGATCACAGTTGATATATAAGAAATAGGATAAATTGCTTACATTGATTCCTGTATTGCTTCTCTCTTCTTTGGAATTTTCTCTGAAAATAATAATTCTAATTGACCAAGTTTTCCACCTCCCAACCCTTCTGAGTACAATTTAAAATGTGCGCAGGATAATTTATTTGGATATCAGGATGCAATAAATATGGACAAGTTTGTATAGAGGACATAGGCAACTGCCAACCAATCAGAGTTTGGTTTTTCCAGCCAGAACCCAATACAAAGAACCATCAATCAGACAGTGCTCATTTGTTGGCCAGTAACAGAATGCCTTATTCTGGTCTCCCAAGATTCTTCCCTTCTGTTCTTAATTAACGTAGAAGAGAATAAATTATGAGGTTTCCTCTATGTTTCTGTGCTTGCCATGGTGACAAACCTCTATAATCTTCAGACTTTCTCATACTGAAATGCTGACAGTTCTCCAGAAATTAAGACGAAACCAAGAATCTCTTCCAATGAGAGCACAGATTGTCCTTTTTTGGGAATAACAAGTCTTTCTTGAAATGTCTGTCTTTATATGTATTTCTAAATATCCCAGAATAGGGATAAAATAACTCTTCTTGGAACTGTAAAAACAATTATAATGTTGTGTGAAGAGCAGGAGGCTGTCATTCCTTCAAAGTAAGCCTCCTCAAGAAACAGGCATGGCATGAACATAATTTACTGTGTAGATAGAATAATAGACAATCAAAAGATCACCCAAAGCTTGTCCAAGTTTCTCTCTGCCTCATCGTATACTAAACAAACACTGACTCCTGATTTTCTTCTTATTTATTTATTTATTTATTAAATTTTTATACCGCCCTTCTCCCAAAAGGACTCAGGGCGGTGTACAGCCAAAAATAAAACTCAATATATATACAATTAAAACCAGAATTTAAAACAAAGCAAATTACAAATAAGGCCGACAACTAAAATTTAAATTTAAAATTTAAAAATTCAAAACCCTAAAACAATAAAAACCCAATTTAAAATAGTAAAACTATTATGCCAGTCCCGCTTGAATAAATAAGTATGTTTTTAGCTCACGGTGAAAGGTCCGAAGATCAGGCACTTGGCGTAAGCCAGGGGGAAGTTCGTTCCAGAGCGTCGGACCCAGAAGCTGGGTCTTCTGGGTGCAATTCAAGGTGCGGTTTATTACCTTTAAAACTTCATTACCTTTATTATGTGGAAAAGGGTCAGATTTTCTGCAGGATTATATCTCCCTAAGGACATCTTCTGACAGGTTCTGGAGAACCAGTAGTGGAAATTTTGAGTAGTTCAGAGAACCGGCCAAATACCATCTCTGGCTGGCCCCAGAGTGGGGTGGGAATGGAGATTTTGCAATATCCTTCCCCCGGAGTGGGGAGGGAATGGGGATTTTGCAGTATCCTTTCCCTGGAATGGGATGGCAATGGAGATTTTGCAGTATCCTTCTCCTGCCACGCCCACCAAGCCACGCCCACAGAACCGATAATAAACCAATAGTAAAAAAAATTGAATTTCGCCACTGAACACTACCTATCCTACCAGATCAGATAGACTGGGCATGCTCTTAATCCCTCCCCTAAATAATGCCATTTTAAGGGATCTAGGAGGCATGCCTTTTCTGTGAGAGCTCCTGCCCTCCATTCCCCTTGAAGTCTAACAGGTCTCTACCCTCCTAGCATTCCAAAAAGCAGATCAGACTTGGCTTCCTCCCCCGGCCCCTGCCCCCGCCCCCCTATCAATGGGATAGGGTCAGGGGGGTGAAAAGATGTTATGTGAGACTGTATATCAGATATTTAATTTTATGTCAGATTTTTAATGTTTATGGTTTTAATAGATGCATGACGTGTGTTACATTGTTTTATTATCAGTATTGTTTTAATTATTGTTTGGGAGTTTGACATAAGATGGAAGGCTATATAAATGTTTAGATAAATAAAATGATTAGAACCAAAGTTGGGTTATTTTGAGTTCCTTTCTCACATGCTGTTTCTCAATACTATCATGCTTTCTGCAAGCTGCCCATTAACTTTTCTTTCCCATCTCCATTCCTTTACAGGGACTCATATAGTACAAATACTGGAACTGCACTATTATCAGGAAGTCCCTCTTCCCTGAATACTTAGAACCTTTATACAGTTTCTTGCTCTTAATGTCAGCTTTATGTACTATTGGAGCAGAGCTATTATTTTCAAGAAACCACATGGAGCCAGTTTTTGATTTAGTAAAGAAATCAACTTTCTCTGCTTCTCCACAAACATGTTGGCTTTTATTTGTTTGGTACCATGCACATGTTCCACCCAAACTTTGTTTTTCAGATGACACATGTTCTCTATTTTCTCTTTGCTATTAAAGAAGCCCCATGAGCTTTCTCTGCATATTTATTTTTATATCTTCCAAGCAGAACTAACAGCTGTTGTGAAGACAGCATAAAGTTTAAGGCTAGAGATTTTACCAAGACTATCTAGTTGTAAAGCCTAATCATGCCATGTTTGGGTGGGATTAATCACAGTACATTTTGTGGTAAACAATTCCTGTATCTGTCTTGCTGATTTTATAAATACAGACTGTGATAGCACAGGGGAGGACATACTTGCTTCCATTCATAATCTTGATTTGCTATTCAGCATTTGTACCAGTTCCTGGAACAAGCTTTGTAATATTTTATCCGTTTCCTAGGAATAATGAAGCAGTCATTTACCAGTGAATAAAACAACTGGAAGGTATATGACACAATCCAGAGGAAGTTATGAAGTTAAATTTTACTGAGTTTTCTAAATACCTAGCTAGTATGTTACTGAAAAACCTGTTTTTAGTCCTAGGATGAGACAGAACACGGATAAATCAGAGTCACTAAGAGTTGGGCAGCATACAAATTTAGTAAATTATTATTATTTATATAACAAGGTGAAATCATAGTTCTTTAGTTGGTGTTGGCCTTCATTAAATCAAGTTCTTCCCAAGAATCTAGGATGTCATAATGTATTGGGGTAACAACATACGTGCAGATCCAAGCAGTGTGGCTTTTTCTAATTGATACATGGAAATTTTATCAGATTTTCTAACTGCTGTCCAAAGCTTTTTGATATTGTTATGTATTGTTATGTACAATTATGGCTGGTTGTTTAGATGTCTAATTAAACAATTAGATGTTTAGACTGGATTTGGCATTTTTATCCACCTATCAAGTTCTTCCCAATGACTTGGAATAAACAGATATTATTGTTTAATAATGTTAAGGGTATTGTTGCAGGATGGAAGCTGTTCCAAGTAAAGCTGCCTTTTACAATTGATGATGGTTTTGTCAATGTCAGTGGTGTTCAATAAGGCTTAAGATGTTTTAGAATTGTACCCAAAATACCTCTTGGTACTATTTTTGCTTCCTTTTGCCACAGTCATTCTACTTTTATTTGCAGGTCTTTGTATTTTAAGATTTTCTTCAATTCTTTTTCTTCTGTTTTGCTGCTTGCAGGTAGTGCCACATCCACTATCCAGACTTTTTTGGGGTCTTTTTTATCAACAATTGCTAAATCTGTGATGTTAGTCAGTGTTAGTTTTTGCATATATATACTTGCTTACTTTTTACACTGACTTTTTCAACCAATTCTTAGAGTTTGTTCATTTATTGTTGTTATACAGTGGCATACAACTTACAATCTTAATTGAGCCCAAAATTTCTGTTGCTAAGTGAGACATTTGTTAAGTGAGTTTGCTCTATTTTATGACTTTTCTTGCCACAGTTGTTAAGTGAATCACTGCAGGTGTTAAGTTACTAACATGGTTGTTAAGTGAGTCTGGCTTCCCCCATTGACTTTGCTTGTCAGAAAACTGCAAAAGGAGGTTACATGACCCCAGGAAACTGCAACTGTCATAAATATGAGTCAGTTGCTAAGTGTCTGAATGTTGATCACCTGACCATGGGGATGTTAAAATGGTTTTAAATGTGAAAAACAGTCATAAGTCACTTTTTCAGTGCTTGTGCAACTTTGAACAGTCACTAAATGAGCTGTTGTAAGTTGAAAACTGCCTGTATTTCTATGAATAAAGAAATGCTTCTTTGTTCATTCAGTCTTACAAATTGGGTCATGTTGTGCAAAAGTAAATTAAAAGCAAAGTATCAATAACTGTTCTGTCCCCCTCGCCTCCGTCCGAGCGATGACTTAATTAGCCGGCACTATCAGCTTTGGCAGCAAACTAGTGAGCATCTGCCAAATGTCTCTGTTATCTCCCTTGATGCCGATGAGTCAACAAACAGTACTTCAGCTCTAGTCAAGCAGTTGATTTGCCTGCTACGAAGAGGCATAGCAGCCCTTGCTGCTTTTATATCCTGTGGGGTGTGGCTCCATGACTCAGCACTTCCTAGGCCTGCTTCTTCTGTTCCCGCCTCTCCTGCCTACGAAACCTAGGGTCCAGCCAGGCCTGATTGCCATCAGCTGGGTCTGGAGGCGTGGCCTGGGGGGGGAAAGAGTCAGGGGACGGAGGCCTCGTTATCTCCTCCACCTGGCCTGCCTCTGGCTCCTGGAGCTGATCCAAGGAAGCTGGTGCTCCCGAGGTAAGTCCTGATGGCCCTTCCCCCCCACTTTCCAAGTCACTTTCTGGCAGGGGGCCCGGCTTGGGGGGCTCAGACACAACAAATAACATTGGACTCACACATAATGTAACCAATAATGTCAGGGTTTTTTTTGGGGGGGGGAGTATTACAAGTTATAGTTTTTATGTCATTGTTAAGCCCAAACAACCAAAATATTGTATTCTAGAACAACTATAAAGAATGAAATTAATTTACATAAAGAAGAGAATATTTGTAACTCAAGATTGAAATATGGGGTCCTTGGTGCTCTCTGAGCTTGTCTTCTTGCAGACATTTCATGAGGTAACCTCATAAGTTCACAGACTATAGGTATTACAATTGTTACTTATCTTGGAGGAAAACTCAGGGTGGAGAAAACATTTTTCTTTTTTTAAAAGTTTTTTATTAAACAAACTAAAAACATTGGACAGAGTGTGACCATCCCGGTCTTGTCATATCCATACATATTTTTTACATAACAACAAATATAATTACTATTTAACATACATTACTATTTTATTCTTAGATACAATACATATCCCTTGTCCTCATTTACATAATTGTCTAAATATTATCCAGTATCCATTTTACAAACCCTAATTCTTTTTTGTTCCAACTCCTTTTCTCCTTTCCAACCATTGGTACACTTTGTTCCAAATTTTATAATATTCTGCCTTGTCTTTATTTTTGAGTTCTAGTGTCAGCTTATCCATTTCTGCACATGTCAAGATTTTCTTTATTATTTCTTCTTCCTGGGGAGTTTCTTCCTTTTTCCAGTATTGCGCATAAACCAGCCTTGCTGCTGTTATAACTTGCAGCATTAAATATATCAATTCTTTGCTATGTTTCTCTTTTGTGATTCCTAATAGGAGTAATTCAGGATTCAAATCTATGTTTTAATGTAATATATAACAACAGAGTTGGAAGGGACCTTGGAGGCCTTCTAGTCCAACCCCCTGCCCAGGCAGGAAACCCTACACCATCTCAGTCAGATGGTTATCCAACATTTTCTTAAAAATTTCCAGTGTTGGAGCATTCACAACTTCTGAAGGCAAGTTGTTCCACATATTAATTGTTCTAACTGTCAGGAAATTTCTCCTTAGTTCTAGGTTGCTTCTCTCCTTGATTAGTTTCCACCCATTGCTTCTTGTTCTACCCTCAGGTGCTTTGGAGAACAGCCCGACTCCCTCTTCTTTGTGGCAACCCCTGAGATATTGGAACACTGCTATCATGTCTCCCCTAGTCCTTCTTTTTATTAAACTAGACATACCCAGTTCCTGCAACCATTCTTCATATGTTTTAGCCTCCAGTCCCCTAATCATCTTTGTTGCTCTTCTCTGCACTCTTTCTAGAGTCTCAACATCTTTTTTACATTGTGGCGACCAAAACTGGATGCAATATTCCAAGTGTGGCCTTACCAAGGCATTATAAAGTGGCACTAACACTTCATGTGATCTTGATTCTATATCTCTGTTTATGCAGCCCAGAACTGTGTTGGCTTTTTTAGCAGCTGCTGCACACTGCTGGCTCATATCTAAATGGTTATCCACTAGGACTCTCACAGGTACTACTATTGAGCAAGGTACCACATATACGATACCTGTGCATTTTGGGTTTTTTGCCTAAATGTAGAACCTTGCTTTTTTTCACTGTTGAATTTCATTTTGTTAGATAGTGCCCAATGTTCAAGTCTGTCAAGATCTTTCTGTAACTTGAGCCTATCTTTTGGAGTGTTGGCTATTCCTGCCAGCTTGGTGTCATCTGCAAATTTGATGAGTTCCCATCTATCCCCTCGTCCAAGTCATTGATGAAGATGTTGAAGAGTACTGGGCCTAAAACAGAGCCTTGGGGTACTCCACTGCATACTTCCCTCCATGTGGATGTAGTTCCGTTGAGGACTACACGTTGAGTGCGGTTGGTCAGCCAGTTACGAATCCATCTGGTGGTGGTGCTGTCTAACCCACATTTTTCTACTTTATCTAGTAGTAGGTTATGGTCTACTTTATCAAATGTTTTACTGAAGTCCAAGTAAATTATATCGACAGCATTCCTCTGGTCTATTAATTTTGTCATTTTGTCAAAGAATGCAATAAGATTAGTCTGGCATGATCTGTTTTTGACAAACCCATGTTGGCTTTTGGTTATTACTTCGATGATTCGTTGCTTGATTATCTTTTCCAGAATCTTTCCCGGTATTGAGGTCAGGCTGATAGGTCTGTAGTTTCCTGGATCTGTTTTTTTCCTTTTTTGAAGATGGGAACTACATCAGCTCTTTTCCAGTCCTCTGGCAGCTCCCCTGTGCTCCAGGATCTTTGAAAGATATAGTTCAGTGGTTCTGAGATCACGTCTGCCAGTTCCTTCAGAACCTTGGGGTGTAATCCATCCGGTCCTGGTGATTTGAACTCGTCTAGGGTAGACAGGTGTTCACTTACCATTTTCTTCCCTATTTTCTACCTATAGAAAGTAGATTTGCTTTCTCCCTGTTGCTTGTCATCTTCTTGCCACTTTCTTCCAGCAATGGGCCAATTGTTTCCTTGACTTTTTTCTTGTTTTTAACATGTTGGAAGAAGCTTTTTTTGTTATTTTTTGTTTTGGTCTAATATCTCCTCCAACCATATCTTAATCTGGCGCCAAAACTCCCTGGCTTTCTTACATAACTACCACATGTGATAGAAAGATCCTGACACTAAATTACTTTTCCAACATTATAGTGATAAGTTGCTGTTCATCTTTGCTAATCTTGTGGGCCAGAGATGCCACCTGTAAAACATTTTATATAAATTTTCTTTGTAAGCGGTGGTTAATAGCTAATGGCTAAAACATTTTTCAATAACAGGGAATCATTTAGATATGACCCACAGTTTCTGAGAAGAAGTTTTAGGGAACAATTATTACTTTTCTGGAAAAATACATTGATCCCTGGAATGATTCTAGTTTGTTGCTAAAAAGAATGAAATCATTTTTAATCAGAAGGACTAATGGTGTGAACTGTTGCAGACAGTTGTACCCAATGATTTAGCTCTTCAGCTATGTATCTTCTACTAAAAATGAACTCTTTAGTATGAACGTAGTCCTTCCCTAGGAATGGAATGTTTTAATTTAAGCAAATATACTTCTCTTCAAAGCTGATACTATCAAATGTACTTAAATTGATAGAACTGCAGAGTGAAGTGGGTTGTTTCATAGTTATGTAGAAACTATGTTAAAATTAACTTAACTTAGTTAAAGCACTAAGTGGATCAAAAGAAAATGGTTTAAAATTGAAGAAATACCAATAAGTACTAGTCTGTTAGCTAAAAATTCCAAGGACCTGCAAGCTCTAGTAATGAAAGTCAATTTTCTGTATTGACAAGAAAATTACATGAACATGTCAAGCTCTATTCAAAGGAGATTTTATTTTTACCAATTATATTTCTTTATGCAGAAGAAATAGTCATGTTAATCTTTTGCAGCATAAACAAGATGTTTTTGGCATCTTAACAATTGATATTTGCATAAACTTTCTATAATTCAAAAAAATGTATTCATTGATAAATTAATTAGTCTTTTGGGGAGGTAACAAGTAGTTAATTTTATCTCATTCTTCATCTGAATGATTTAATCTTGAAACAATCACTTAGGTGACCTTTGCTGTGATTATTAAAGCAAAGAATTGTAGAAATTAATATGGTGTTTTTATTAATTTTGGATTACAGATTTTAATGCATGCTAGGATAAAAGTTGAAGCATCCCTCTGTTCTCCAAACAAATTGAATTATATTGATTTTTGTTGACTAGTTTTTGTAATTATCTCTTCTTAGATTTGGGTATAATAAAAAAATCCATGTAAATGGTGGCAGGCAGAAGGATTAGAATTAGTCAAAGGGATTAGCGAGTCCTCTGGGAATCTTCAATAGCTATTCTTTTGTTTGCAACAGATGTCTTTAGATATAAGGGTTGAAGCTGGCAGGTGGACTAAATACTGCTTCGGATACTTTTAATATTGAGCAATTGCCTGCTATTTTCCAGATTGAGAAAAGAATGGCCAAAAGTTTATTTACTTATTTATTAGATTTGTCTCCCTCCTTTATTATTTTATAAACATCTCAAGGCAGCAAACATACCTGATACTCCTTCCTATTCCTATTTTCTTCCCACAACAACTACCCAGTAAAGTGAGTTGGGGGTGAGAGAAAATGACTGGTCCAAAGACATCCAGTTGACTTTCAGGTCTAAGGTGACATGAGAACTATTGTCTTCTGGTTTCTAGGCCAGCACCTTAGCCATTACACCAATTGATTTGAAAGAGCAAAGGGGGAAAAAGTGATGGAATTTATTATTATTATTATTTATTACATTTGTATACCGCCCTTCTCCCAAAGGACTCAGGGCGGTTCACAGCCAATAAAAACCACAATACATATAATACAGATTAAAAAACAGTTTAAAAAACTAATTCAATATACGGCCTAATTTTTTTTAAATACAATTAAAAAGCCCATTTAAAAAATCCAATTTAAAACCCCAATTTAAAATTATGTTTAAGCTAGTCCTGTACGTCGAAACAATGTCTTCAGCTCGTGGCGGAAAGTCCAGAGGTCGGGGAGTTGACGAAGCCCCGCAGGCAGCTCATTCCAGAGGGCAGGATGGATGGAATTTAAATTAGGGAGTTGACTGATATGTAGGATTTGAATCTTGTGTTTGATAGTAGGCAGATTTTCTGCATCTAATAGATCTTCCTTCTTGTTTTTAATAATGCAGATTCTCTTTCAGGATGAAGGCAGTAAACTTTCACAGGCTCACCATGATGGCGCCAAAATGCTGAAACTTTGCATTCTAATATCATGATTCAAAGCCCACCATTGATACATGCATTATGATTGTAAGAGGATGGGAAAGGAAAAGAACTTTTCCAGACCCTCAGGCAGTCTTCTTTTGCAAAATGAAGTAACTTTTATAGTTTACAGCAGGGGTCTCCAATCTTGGCAACTTTAAGACTTGTGGACTTCAACTCCCAGAGTTCCTCAGCCAGCTTTGCTGGCTGAGGAATTCTGGGAGTTGAAGTCCACAAGTCTTAAAGTTGCCAAGGTTGGAGACCCCGGGTTACACTGCAAATAAAATAAATAATGTTTCAGTCTTTCCTTTCTTTCTATGCTATTGTTAAATTTAATCACTGTTTGGTTAGGTTAAGCGCTTCCAAAGGCTGCTTTGCTTTATTTTCACTTTTGTGTTTCTAGCCTAAAGAGAGAAAAATAATCTGGGTTTTTTTTCTGAATGTCCTTAAAGTAAACATCTTGGTCACACTTTGTTGTGCTATTTTGCTCTTTTTTTGCCCCCAATGTAGCTTCATTCCACCAGTCAGTCTGCTGTACAGATTTTCCTGTCCAATTTTGCTTGTTCTGCAAGCAAAAAGTAACCATATTCCTTTCCTGTGGGGATTCTCTCTCTGACTCAGTTGCCCTGCTTTCATCCAGTGACTTCAATCACCCTGATCCTTGATACTGTATAGCACCTCCAGCGCACAAGGACACACAAAGCACAAACAACCAAAATCCCTTTGCCTGATAAAGTCACCCCATATAAACATCTTTACTAGAAGGCAGATATCCTTGCTCACAGGTGTCTCAATTAACCCAAGAACCCAAGGCAGCCTTTTAGCTGTCTTATTTAATGCTTTTCATGCAGTTGACAGATAGAAAACACTCTGTCCTTGAGGCAAACTACAAACCAGACTTAATCAGCAAGAACTCTGTGGAGGTGACTCTCCACAGAAACATGTAAGAGGTGGAGTTTGTGTCATGACATTGCAGTATGTGTTGTATCATCTCTCCAGTCCACCTTTCTCAGGGATGCCTACGCATTTGTTAGTTTGGGGAGATAAGGATTTACTGCTGGGCCTGAGTGAAGACTGGCAGTGATCTAAATTATTATTAAAGTGTGAACATTTTATATATACATAGCATTGTACTGTACGTATAATGAATGTGTGTGTTATATATTCTGTGATATATTCTATCAAATATATCAATTGTGCATAAGATATGTGAATGCGATAGGATGTACAATATGCCTTTGTTATATTTTTGATTCCTGGAGAACCTGAGCTCTTTGATTAAATCATATGTTTATTATATTAGTATATCAACTTCCTTTAAAGGGACTCTGTGCAATGTACTTAAGGTTATCTCAGTACACTCTGAGAACAGTCTTGGAAGTAGGTCAGGCTGAGTGATTATGTCTGGCATAGAGTCAATCAGTGGACCGATAAGAGATCTGTACTCTGCCAGTATCATAGTGACTTCTGCACAATGTTTACAAGCTTCAGTAAATTCACTGAAATTTAATTCATCATATTGATGTGACTGAGACAAAGTTAACACTTGAGATAGTCAATATTCAGTAGTCTCTCTGATAGATAATTGATAGGTAATGTTTTGGATTAATCACATATTTGAAATTTAGAATGCAAATTATACAACAAATATAACAAAATGATGTCTTTGGACTGACCACAACGCCATGCTATCAAAACACTTAATTATCTAAGACAAAGTTTCTTGCCATTTCTATTACCCTTGTATGGTACTTTTTACCAGTTTATCTTCTTCTTTTTTGGCCTGCAGGATGATTACAAAGAGTTAGGTTTCAGGCATTAGTCATTTGTTTTCTAAGAATCCTATGAGGATAATATAGGACTCAGACACATTTGTAAAGTAGATATCTGTAGCTTTTTGCAACCTGCCAGCTCTATTTATTTATTTTCAGTTAAATAAGCTTACTGTATTTGGCAATCTGCAAATTATATTGATTTAATAAAAGTCTTTTAAAAATGCAGTCCAATGGGCAAGGTGCCCATGGGAATTATTTTCTTTGCAATGGGAATGAACTTCTTTCTACAGCAGCCAAGATGAAAATAAACTTTAGGAAGTATCAGAGCTTAAAGAAAGGGATTTTTAAAAACCATTCCGGTTCAGAAAGTACCTAGATTTCTACTTTGATATAAGAAATCTCTCTGAATTTCACCTTGAATTAATTTGGAAACTAGATATTATTATTTTGATTGAATTGCTTCATTAAACCAAGGTTCAATTTCATTTGTTAAATGTTGAAATCTAAGGAAAAAGTGAATTAAAAGTCTAAAGCTATGACTATAATGTGTGGCAAATTATTTGAATTACAAACTGAACAAATAAAATAGTTTGCATTTTATTCAATTTCAAACATTTATTTGTAACTAAATAAGTGTTCAGTTTTCTCAACTCATGTTATTATTCAGAGATATACAATTTTTGAATGGTAGAATGTAAGAGCTTTCAGTAAAGCATAGAAAAAATGAGAATTTCAAAATATTGATTTAAGAAAGGACACGGTACAGATGGTTATTATAAAAAACTACAGGATGAAATACTAGGCCCACTTAAAGAATTATTTAATCAGAAACAACTAGGAGTGGGAATACCCCCGTCATGAAAAACATCTTTTATTTCACTGATACCAAAAGAGGAGCAAGACTGCTCTAAACCCGGTAATTACAGGCCGATCTCACTTTTAAATAATGATTATAAGATTTTTGTTAAAATAATAGCAAATAGATTACCGTATATACTCGAGTATAAGCCGAGTTTTTCAGCACGTTTTTTGTGCTGAAAAACGTCCCCTCGGCTTATACTCGGGTCTATACGGCTTATACTCGAGGTTTTTTTTTTTTTTAAGCCCCTCGGTTTATACTCGAGTATATACGGCTTATACTCGAGTTTTTTTTTCTTCTTTTTTTCACATTTTACCGGACGGAAGCCCTGCCGGTGCAGTGAGAGGGCGGGGCGGGGGAGCCGCCAGCCTTCTCAGCTGAGGGAGGGAGGCTTTCCCCAACCGGTAGGTGCCTCATTTCCCACCCTCGGCTTATACTCGAGTCCCCAGTTTACCCCAGTTTTTGGGGTAAAATTGGGGACCTCGGCTTATACTCGGATCGGCTTATATTCGAGTATATACGGTAATGTTAGTTTTACAACAAAGAATTCATACTGATCAATCTGGTTTTATAAAAGGGAGGCAGATGAGAAATAATGTTAGACAGATTATTAATATATTGGAATATTTGGAAAAGAAGAATACTTCAGCAGCACTTATTTTTTTGGATGCGGAAAAGGCCTTTGATCGATTGCATTGGGATTTTTTATTTAAATTAATAGAGAAAATGCAATTTGGAGATTGTTTTGTTAGAATAATTAAAGCGATTTATGGAGAGCAAACAGCTCAGATTATAATAAATGGTAGTCTGACAGAAGTTATTAAGATTGCGAAAGGAATGAGACAGGGATGTCCTTTATCACCATTATTGTTTGTTTTGACTCTGGAACCATTATTGGATAAAATACGAGAGTTAACGAAAATAGAGGGAATTAAAATTAAACAATATAAGTACAAAGTTAGAGCTTTTGCAGACGACGTAGTGGTTACTTTAACAAATCCTATAAATTCAAGTAGATTTTTGTTGGAAACAATTGATAAATATGGAAAGGTATCAGGTTTTAAAATAAATCAGAATAAAACAAAAGTGATAATCAAAAATATATCTATACAACAGAAACAAAAACTAGAGGAAATAACAGGATTTGAGGTGGTAAAAAAGGTTAAATACTTAGGGGTTTATATTAGTTCATCGAACAAGAAACTTTATAAGAATAATTATGACTTGCTATGGCAAAAAGTTCAGAATGATATGGGTGTCTGGAAAAAATTGCAGTTATTGCTATTGGGGAGGATTGCGGCTATCAAAATGAATGTGTTACCTAGATTTTTGTTTCTGTTCCAGATGATACCAATAATTAAGAAAGATAAAAATTTGGAGGATTGGCAGATTGGGATTAATAAATTTATATGGCAAGGTAAAAAGGCGAGGGTTAAAATGAAAATAATTCAGGACTCACGGGAAAGAGGTGGCCTAAAAATGCCTAATTTCAAACTATATTATGAAGCAGTAGCCCTTTCAGTAATAAGTGACTGGTTTAATTTAACGGAGGAAAGAATTTTGAATATAGAAGGTTATGACTTGTTATATGGATGGCATGCGTATTTATTTTATGAAAAAAAAGTGGATAGGGCTTTTAAGAATCATGTGTTGAGAAGTGCTCTTTATGGTCTGGAAAAAATATTCTTATAAACTAGACTATAAGATTCCTATATGGGCGAGCCCCAGACATGCAATAGAGAATATAAATATAGAACAGAAACAGGAAATGATTACTTATAAAGAACTTTTGTATGCTGAAGGAGGTAGATTGCAATTAAAATCATTACAGGTATTAAATGAAGAAGGGAGGAATTATACTTGGTTTCAATATGGGCAAATAAGTGCTAGATGGAAAGAAGATCAAAAAATTGGTATAATGCAAAGGAGGAAAATTTAATAAAGCAAATTAGAAATCAGACCCAGGAGCATATAAAGAGATTGTATAATGTGTTGCTTGAAATAGATTCAGAAAAGGATTTGGTAAAGGACTGTATGATAAAATGGGCACAGAATATTCAGGAACCAATAATGTTGGAAACATGGGAGAAAATCTGGGTTAGAAATGTTAAGTTTACACAAGCACAGAATTTAAGGGAAAATTTTTATAAGATGTTTTATAGATGGCACTTAGATCCCAAAAAATTATCATGTATGTATCCTGATATCCAAGCGAAATGTTGGAGGTGTGATTGTGATGACGCTACATATTTTCATATTTGGTGGACTTGCAAGAAAATTAAGGCCTTTTGGATAAGAATTTGGTGGATTATTCAAAATGTACTGAAGAAGAAGATAAAGTTCCTGCCACAATTTTTCCTTTTGGGAATTATAACGGATTGTACAGGGATTGAGACTAAATTGATTCTGAATTTAATAACAGCAGCAAGACTGTTGATTGGACAATACTGGAAGAAGAAGAGTTACCTACAATAGAAGAATGGATCTTGAAAGTTCCTAATTTGGCTGAGATGGCTAAAATCTCAGCTTTTTTGAAAGACAATACGCAGGAAAGATATTTAATTGAATGGAAAAAATGGATTGATTATCTACAAAACAGATATCAGATTAAGAAATATCAGATTGCCTTTGAATAATTAGGAAGTATTATTTTATGTAATGGGGGTTGGGAAATGAAAAGATTTGGATGAGGTTAATTGGATTAGAAGGGAAAACTTTACTCTATGTTTGGTTTATGTATAACAATACCTTGTGATTGACCCGGGAAGCCGGGGGAGGGAAGGAGGGGAAGGAGGGGAAGGATTTTGTGGGGGGGGAGGGGGGAAAAAGGGGGAAAATGTTTTTGTTTGTTAAAACTTTTTCAATTAAAAAAAAAAAGAAAGGACAGATCAATCAATATGCTAATATTGATGCTAATTTTCTGCTTGTTCCACCTTCTTTCATATATATGTATGTTTTTGTCTCCCAGCAACATTGGTTCAGATGCAAAAATAATTTCCACATATGTGAACTTGACCTCTTTTTATTTTATCTTTCCTGGTTTACAGAAAGCCAACTCTTGCCTTGGAATAATTTCACAAATGAATGTAATATTCCTGGAAATTTCATGTGCAGTAATGGTCGCTGTATCCCAGGAGCCTGGCAATGTGATGGGCTGCCGGACTGCTTTGATGAAAGTGATGAGAAGGAATGCCGTGAGTATACTAAACTTTGAATAGCGGACTTAAACTTATTGTATATAATTCAATGCATCTCAGGGATGATTGATAGGAAGAGAGATAGATAAATTATCCTATAGTACTGAGAAGTAACAAGACCTTCAATAAGGACTCTCCCAAATGTTGTAGTGTGGGCAGATTCAATTTGGAGCAGGCCTTAGAGTTGACCAGGATGGACTTTAAAGGTGATTTGCAACATTTTGTATTAAATCAGAAGCTGACTGGCATCAGTGCAGCTTCTGGACTAACAGTGTTACCTGGACAAATCTAGATGCTCCAGGAAGGTTTCAGTTGAGGCATAAGATGCAGGGATGGGATACAGCCAGTTCAGACCGGTTTGGGTGAACCGATAGTTGTGACCTGTGGGTGGTGCCCACTCGCCCCAGTGCTATGCCATCCTATTTAGCCACATTTTTTAAGGCACGTGCATGCTTGCAAGTCGTGCACGCAAGCAAAATGCATGCGCACTCTCATATTTGATTCTGGGTGAACTGGTTGTTAAATTATGTGACGCCCACCTCTGATAAGATGTAATTGGGCATAGGCTACCTAGGCATGGTCTTACCGGTTGCTCAAGCAAGTCCTGTAGAACCTCCAGATTGTTAACTAGTTCTACATAGGTGGGGTCAACCCCTTCCATAACTATACATAAACCAACTTTGGAATTAGAAAGCTGTTATTCAAAAGCTAAAGTTCAGCCTAAGTCTGTTTCTTTCTATCTAGCCTCCTGTTTATATACAACTATCATTTAATCTTCAACTTACAACAGTTTGTTTAGTGACCATTTGACATTTCAATGGCACTGAAAAAAGTCACTTATGTCCATTTTTCACACTTAGGACTGTTGCAGCATTCCCATGATCATATGATAAAAATTTGCTACTCTGTGTGTGTGTGTGTGTGTGTGTGTGTGTGTATGTATACATAGAAAGGCAAATTTTACATATACACATCCCACAACAGGCTTTTTACTTCTGTTTTCATATAACTTTGTTATTTCCTCTATTGCAAGATATCGCCCTCATGCAAATAGAGAATTAATGAAGTGTTCCAAACAGAATTTATGTTTTGTTTATGAATGACTCAGCAGTGGCTTGGCAGTGGTCACAAAGTACATCCAGGATATTATTTTGTCACTGAGAATAAAATGGAATCCAGTAAAATTCTAGTGGGAGAGAAAACACTGTAACTCTTGATAAAATCTTAAACAGTTGTAAAACCCCAGTTCATAAAACTGATTCCTTCAGTTGAATCAGCTTAAATCTTGGGATTCTTAACTGACATTCATATGTTCTGTCTTTTCTTTCCAAGATGGAATAGTTTATTGAAATATTTTAGCTAGGTCATTTTTATTTCACCCATGCAGAGATAATCATCCTGTTCTTTTTTCATCTTTCCTTATCTTTGCATAGTAGCAATAGCAAAATTCATGAATAAATTTGAACAAGAGTAAAGGGGAAAAAAACCTTTGAGCAGGTGATTCATTTCCTGTGCTATCCTACATTGACAGGGGAGGTAAAAGAAACAAAGGGGAAAAAAGAGAAGACTGCCTTTATAGTTTCTGGTTCAAGTTACTATGACGGGCTGCAGACTGTATTTTTCTTTTTATATGAAATCTGTCTCCATGTATAAGGGTGACTTAATTTACCTTGGAAAATGGAATGAATGATAAGAACTGTAAAAATTTATAACAAATAAGTGAAGGAAAAAAGAAGTCCACTTTTAACATGGCAGAAAAGAATGATTATAGTGAACTAAATAAAAGATTCCATATGCCCATAAAACTTGTAAAATATGAATACTCCGTAGTCTCCAATTGGAAATGAACATTTCACATCTGTGTACCACAAATAAGAAAGCCCAGTTTATTATTCATATTCATTTTCTAAATCTCTCTGTCTCTGTCTCTCTCTGTCACTGTCTCTCCCCCTCATATATATACACACACACACACACGGAGTGAGTAGGGCCAGGTTCATAACTACTATTTCAGAAATATCACAGCTATGTTCCTTATATTGACACCAATTCATTATATTCAGTATAATCACTTCCATTCAGTCAGTTTCACTATCTTACTTATAGTTTAGACTCTAGAGCTTTACACCTTATCCTGGAAGAAAAAATGGAACAGGGACTTATTCATTCAGAAGATAAAACTTTAGAAAAAAACATGAATCCTGGGCAAAAAAAATGTTCTTTATTTCCAATTTAACTAGGCCAGGATATATCTAGAATGCCTATGCTAACTCAAAACCTTTAGGTACCCAATTCTCTATTGATGGAATACAGCGAAGAGGTCATAAGAAGAGGTTTGTTTGAAGTGTGACTGATGATGTTACCTAGTTGGGTAGTGAAACATCTGTAAGCAAACAACCAATCAAGCTTAGAGAGAACCAAGGACTCCAGAGTTCAACCCTGAACTACATATATCCTCTTCCTTGGGGTATTTTTCTGTGCATCTGTATTACAAAATAATGTTGGCATGCAGCAATACTTAATTGTCAGTTCTCCCAGGCAAACCAGACAGAAAACACAGCTTCACTTTGAACCCTACATTAGCATAATCTTGTAAACCTGAAGGTATAAATCTGCTGCTGCCACTTGTCTGATCAATTCGAGCTGGTTCTTAAGTTTCGTTCTCTGACCGTTAAGACACTAGGGGCTCCTCCCCCTCCTATCTAATTGTTTCCTAGGCAGCATCTCTTTCTCTTGTTCTTCAAGGTCATTCTCACATAACATTTCCTTAATTGTATAAAATATCAAGCATACAGTGTACAAGCTCCTTTTTGTTTCTTACTTTCTTAAGAAAATCTAATTTTAAAAGTAGCTTATATGACTGCACAAATATTTAAATCTGTACCACTGTGAGTCACTTTTATGACTCAGGTGGCATACAAGTCAATTAAATAAATAAATAAGTGTACAACTGTTCTTGAACTAGATATTTTAGCATGACTTTAAACAATGCAGAATTCTGCAGCATTATTTTCAATTCATTCATGAGAAATGAAATCCTTCTGAGTAAATTTAAACTTTTCTTTGTACTCTAACCTATCTGTGGAAAAATGATTCCTAATTAAATCAAGTTTAAGTCTTGTTAGTAGCTATTGTTTTCTAATATATGGTATTCTGTACATGATGGTTTGAGAAATATCCAAATGGTAACCATAAAATAATTGATATGTCCTTCAAATATTTACTGTAAATATTCATAATCATATTATTTTTTTCAGGAAATGTCAGTCTATAAGGGTTCCCATGGGGTCCTTGGTACTCTCTGAGCTTGGTGGTTTTCTTGCAGATGTTTCATTATCAAACTAGGTATCATCATTGATGATGATGATAGCAATAGCACTTATGTACAGCTTCACAGTGCTTTATAGCCCTCTCTAAGTGGTTTACAAAGTCAGCATATTGCCCCCAACAATCTGGGTCCTCATTTTACCAACCTTGGAAGGCTCTTGATAATGATGATACCTAGTTTGGTAATGAAGCAACTGCAAGGAAACCACCACGTTCAGAGAGCACTAAGAACCCCACTGTTCAATCCTGAGCCACAGATATTCTCTTCTATCAGTATAAAGGTCTCCCTTTGTCCAGCGTGCAGTTCCCACACTAGGGAAAGACAGGATATTCCTATTCAAATAAAAAGATGATATAACAGATAGTATCTCTGTATGGCTATTCATATTGGTCTTCAGTGATTGGGTAGTTCCATGTATTTCCCATATTACTATTTAATCTGTCTTAGTATCTCCTGGTACTCATTAAAATAGATTTTCTCCTATCTTTTCTGTGTGCATCTTGAGATGGCTGCTTGTAGCAGAGAAGTCATGAAAGCATGTAATTCTAATTATTGCTTTATATGTTATAAAAACTATTTTTAGAAAGATGAAAATGCCTAGCCTGGATCACTTCCTCTTTTTTTACGATAGAGTGGAAATAATTTTAACATTTACAATCTTTCAAAAAAATGACAAATAGATTGGTGGAACTGTTTTTGCTTTAAGATCCATTCTGGACATGCCAATTAGGCATTTGTCCATTCATGCTGATTTATTAGTTGATAGTAAATGAGGGGAAGGAAGGGATCCAATCTTCAGACCTGCTGGAAACTCTATGAGTCTGTTTGTACCATACAAAAAAAATCAGAAAGTATGAAAGGAGGAAAACGTCAGCCTTGGGAAAGAGATTTAAAATGTTGAATATTTTCAGAAATATTGATACATCATTTAGCATTTCATGTTTGCTAATAAATAACTGTGAAACACTAGGTGGTTTCTTTCTCCAGACTCCCTGCTGTAAATCACACAGTGTTTAGTAGGTGAGTCTTGTCATCAGCTTCACCAGGAACTGGATTCTGACCGTGCTGCCATATTTAATTTCCCTTTGAGCTCTTGGGGTTTTCTTTATTCCCTGCCCTGATCAGCTGTAATCGTCATCTGTCTAAAATAATTGAATAATATGTGAGCATTGAAAGTAGCTTTTGTTGGCTAATGAGCAACAACTACTTAGAGAATTGATAGGCTGATGCTTTTATCAGCTAACAAGCAGCAGATGGTGTATTTTCAAAGTATGGCATATCGTCCTTGCTTACTGCCTGAGATGATAATAGCCAAATTTAAAGTTTTACCAAATATCCAGACACATCTGATTATCTCCCCTTTCACAACACATTCACACACACACACTTTATGTATGGGGGGGTGGGGGTGTTAGGTGGGAAGAGCCTTTTCTGTTTAGTTCCATGTGCTTTCAGAAATTTGTCTGTAAATCAACAGTGACACCCAGTGTCCAGTTTCACTTATCTTTGTGTTTTTGACCATTGTGTTTATACATTAGGACAGCCAGCGAAAATTAGCTAATTGTCTTATGCTTCATTCTTCATGGCAAAATATAAGCATGGAAGTATTTGTACATTTCTTTATTACAAATCTAAAATTGGAACCTGAAAAAATATTTATTTATTTATTATTTATTATTTTTTTAAAAAAACATTTATTTATTTCAGTTTTATGATTGCCCATCTCACAAAAAGTGACTCTGGGTAGTATTCAAAAATTAACCAAAACAATAAATACTGTATACAAACAGAACCATTATTAAAAATATAAATCAGTTTGCAATAGGGATAAATATCTGTAGCTCGGGTGTAGGATGAGGGTGAAGGTTCATTCTCCGAGCTCGTGGGTTGGTTTCCAAATGTTTCATTACCAGGCTAGGTAAAATCTTCAGTGGAGTTTAAGGGATGTCAATGTCAGTTTTCTTCTGTTTATTAGGGCTTCAGGTGAGGGTGTGACAAGTGAAAATATTGGATTGGGTCTTGTGAAGGGGCAGGTGTGAGTCATCAGTGACAGCCTTGTGATGGATTTTGTGATAGGAAGGTACATCCAACTTCAAGTAAATCTGAGCAACTTCTGAGAAAATTCTTCTGCATATCCCTGCAAGAGGTTCTCCAAGTCCTGTTCTGCCCAACAGGGCTTGTATCACTAAAACAGGGCTGCGGGATAGCTACCTGTGGACACAGTAATGACAAAGAAGTACTGATGCTTCACCATCTTACTCCCATAAGGGTAGAGCCTAATAGCAGGACTAATCCATTTTTAATCAAGCTTGTCCTTTGTTGAATGGGCCTTCAAGTAGGTCTTATATCCAGTAATAGGATCCTATGACTATTCAAATGAAATGAAAATTAATAGTTGATGCATGACAGAATGGATTGGTTCATGTGCTCAGTTGAGATTCTTGGATCTTTGACTTGTGCATATGGTTACTGCTGGTGCCACCTCTCATCAGTCACCTGTGGGTTCATTATTTTGAAGGTAAGAAAGAAAGATTTGCAGACCAGATGCCAATTACCCTATATAATTGATGATAAGCCAAAATTTATTTGGGGGTGTATTTTGCACCTAAAGATTTCAGTTTATCCATGAATATATTGTATACAGTATTTACACTAGACTAGAGCATACACTGCAGACAATAGAAAACTGGTTCTTTTTTGGTTGATGACAGTTATTGTGAATATATAAATCCTCCCAAATCTGGAACAAGCAGATGTCACTGAAGAACATATGATTCTACCTTTTACTTAAATGCTATGTAAATCCAATAGTCCATGTAGCCATTTTCAGATTCAACATAAAGACTAATAATACATACACTGTTCTTCTCACTGCAGTAAACTTAACCATTAGTCTGCCCACCTTCACAACAGGAAGTCTAATTGTATCTGTGTTAACAGCAAAATCAGAATAATAGAAAAGCACTGACTATATAAGAGTTTTAGTATCATAGATGTTAACATAATAAATCAAATATTTGACTATTGTATCAACGTCATGATTTTCTCACAATAATTTTTTCCAATTCCCAAATTTAAATGAGAAATGAAAAAGTACATATTAATTGCACAACAGTAGATATGTATAGCTGTTTCTAGCCATATTCCCCAATGTATGTATTTTGACCATATTGAAAACTGAGGGATTAAAAACAAATTACGTTTGTGAGCTATTCATGCATGAAGACTTGATGGTAGGAAACATGAGATTTTTGATAAGAGTATGTCCTGCCTTTCTTAGGGCAATTTGTCAACCCTAGTTATTGTATTCTTATTTATCAAACCCCAATTCCTGAAACATTGCTTGCTCTTGCACAATGTCAGACCTTCCTCCATTCAAAACCCGATAAAGAAAGCCCCCAACTCCATTGAGATAGAGAAGTGGTACTTTTACTCAGTTTGAAATGATAGCAGCGAAAGCAAGGCAAGATCTTATTCAAAAGGTGCAGAAGTTACAGATTGAAAGTTTCCCCAAACCCCCCCCCCCGAGGGTCCAGTGCTGAGAGTCCAATCAATGTCTAGTAGGATGTTGTGTGAAGCTCATCTTCAAGTATTTCACCTACTGTATCTGGAGTACTAGGATGGTTGGTCTTGACAGAATGTAAACAACTCCACTCAGCAGCACAATAATTCTTGGGAACAAACCTCCCTTCCAGTTTACATGGGACTTCACCTCACCAGCTCATTTCCTCAACCGAAATATCATGCTTCCCCTCCCCGTTACTATGGCAGCAGATAGCAAACTCAAACCCCATTCTGGAGATCTGGCTGACACTTCTGCTGCATCACTTCATTTTGAAAAAAGCAGGGGTGAAATGCTTCAGGTTCAGACCAGATTGCCCAATCGGGTAGCTATGGCAGTGGGTGGTTCGGAGAACCAGTAGCAAAAATCCCTGCGTGCCCCCCACCCCCCCGCCCATGCCCAGCTAAGCCGCATGCGATCATCAGAGGTTATTTTTTTTTACTTTTAAAAGCATTTTTTCTTTGGCTGAAAAAAATGCTTTTAAAAGTAAAAAAAAAAGCCTCTTATGATCACGCGGCTCAGCTAGGATTGTCAGAACCCTTTAGAAGCATTTTTTTCTACAGCCTCTTTGGGCGAAGAGGCTGTAGAAAAAATGCTTCTAAAGGGTTCTGGCAATCCCAGCTGAGTAGCATGATCCCTTTAAAAGCAATTTTTTTTACAGCCTCTTCGGCCAAAGAGATTATAGAAAAAATGCTTTTAAAAGTAAAAAAAAAAGGCCACACCCACCCAGTCACATTACCACCACCACCACGCCCCGCCCACAGAACCGGTAGTAACAAATTTTACATTTCACCCCTAGAAAAAAGGAATGATAAAATGTCATCCGGTTACAATTTTAGCTGAGTGGAATAGAAATATGAAAGGAAGGGTACAGATTCAAATGGTTAGAAGAAATAATTTCATAATTTACTGCCTACCATTCTCATTCAGTTACTTAATAAATTGAACTGATATCAGAAACCCTTTGATTTTCTAAAGAATTATTGGAATGAAACTCTTGATTCTGATACATGAAGAGAACAATGTAGGTAGGAAGTCAAGATGGAAATTATAATAATTTAGCACAATGCTGCATAATTCTCACACGAGAATAGTCTGCTGTTTGGGGAAGCAATGCAAAGGGCAATAAGCCAAAACACATTTTTTGGGTTGAATATGGGATCCTCCATTGACAAAGCATATATTCTACCACAAAGCTAGAGTCATTCATCAAATAATACTGTTATAACTCATCTTTGTTCATTTTTGTAACAGCAAAATTCTGTTATTTTTGTTGCTTTACATTTAGAACTTCAAACTGCTTTATTTTTGAAATCTTGTACGCATTTTCCAGATCTTCGGTATAGGGAGAAAAAAAATGCTTGAAAGTAAAGTGCATGTTGTCTTTAGCCATCCTGCTGTGATAATAAAGTAATGTGGTGTAGCAGTTCTTTGTTGAAGGTACTCTTTTTTGCTAACAACTTTCATGGCTTTCTCTTGATTTGTGGCATAATGCCTTCACCTTTTTGATTTAAAGACCACCTACCAGGCAACAGCATTCACATCTTCCATTGGTATTGCATCCATCTAGAACAGGTTTTGTTTTCTCAGAAATTTAGTGGAGTAGAATTTATTATATTGTGCAACTTACAGTACATGCACAAGATTATGGTTTTTATGGTGCTAATTAGATGCACATTGTCAGGATAAGATCAATAGTAAATGCAAAAAAAAAAATAGTAAATGCAAAAAAATATAAAGCTAGATGAAAATTTGGTCATAGTATTAAAATTTCACTTCCACACTCTCAAGTATGATGTTTTAAGCATATAAAAATTGGCCACACATAAGTAATTGTTTGGTTTGATTTAATAAAGATCTTGGATGCTCTTCTAACCTTTTGTTTTCCCATAGCGGCTTATGTTTTGAAACAGTAATAATTAGTCCCAAGTTATGTTTAAACACCTTGAACAATATCCATTTGGAATACCATGAAATAGATGAACTGTTGTATTTAACCTTATGTCTAAGTATCCATTTAACATGCCTTTTTATGAATGTTAATATTCCAGCTTGTGTCAAAGCCAGTTTTTCCAGAGTTCCTCCTGGAAAGTGAGGAAACAGAGAGAAGATTTTATATGGAGTCAAAGCATCAACAGTTTTCTTTTGTTTACTTGATGTCAGACCCATCTTTCTTTACGACCCTCCCTCCCTCTCTCCCTCCCTCTCGTTTTATGAGCATAGGTGCTAAATACAGCTTTGTTGTCCTGCAGTAAATTTCATTATGACCTTTATGTGCAGTTTACTTTGTATATGCTACAAAATTTTAAAATGTTTTTGGAGGCCAAGATGTGATAGCAATATGGTTTGGAAGAATTGATTGCACCTTTATAGAAACTGCTCTTTATCTAGCCCAAGGGTTTTGTCATGTGAACCTCATGAGGATTCATTCATTAGCCTGAGAGCTGCAACACTGAATTTGTTTTATATATTGATACAAAAGTTTCTAGTGAGCTCAAAAATACTTATCAGATTTGTAACCTAACACAATAACAACATTAAAAACAGAGTAGAACAAGAAACAGCAAAAAGGAAAAATAAAACCAAGGATCTACCACACACACCTACACACAGACAGACATTGAAAATGTATCATGGGTTGTTCTTAAGCTTTTTTTTCTTAGTACCAAAGTTCAAACTAACTTAGCTACTAAGATGGTAAAGGATCTTGAAACCAAGCCCTACTAGGAATGGTTTAAGGGGAGATTAAAGAGGACAAATTTCAAGTATCAGAACGGTTTCTTGTGAGTAGCAAAATATGGAGAATATGTTTCCTCTCTGGGATATTAGTTCCTGGTTGGCACTTTCACATGGATGAGGGAATGGTCTTAATGGAATGTAAGAGGAAGCAGACATGTAGTCCCGAAGGTCAATGCTGCTTATGTAAGAAAAACTGAGATGCTAACTATAAAGACCAATTCTTAATGTTGTCAGGAGATCTGTGTTAAGGCCAAGATGTACTGTGTAATTGCCATAGTCAGTCAGTTTCTCCTAGAGTATCTTCTACAGCCCAGACTGCAAGTCTGTGTAGCAATCAGCAATTTGGCTTTCCCAAACATTGGCCTTGGGACTCACAGGATATTGTTGCAAACCTCAGAAAATGTCTTAGAGAACCCAGGGTGATCCATAGGCCATGAGTTTGGAACCCCTGATCAGGCCTGCCTCTGAAGAATCCAGTCTTGAAGGCTGGTTAATACAAGTAGTCCTTGACTTACCACCATTCATTTAGTGACTGTTCAAAGTTACAACAGTACTGGATGAATAGTGCTTATAAATGATCCTCTGAGTTCTGCTTGTATTGCCACCCCCATGACCATGTGATCGTGTTCTGCATGCTTGCAATTGGTTCACACAACTGGTTATAGTGCCTCTGATAACATGATTGCTCTTTGTGACTTTCCCTGTCTGCTTCCTAGAAACTTAACCGAGGAAACTAGCAGGGAAGATTGCAAGTTGTTGGGGTAAGTCTCTCTCACCCACGTACCCTCTTCCATCTCTATAGGTTCACACCATCAGGTGTCAAGCAGGCATTGATAAAAGCAGCTGAGCCCCAAAATGGCAGAAGCTCTGCTCAGTCGTTCATAAACCCCTGCTCCCCCTGCCCAAGCCTCACTGTCTCAGGTACCCCTTTATTCGAAGCAGTAACCAAGACTTTGGGTGAACTGTACATCAAGTCAACAGAGACAATCCACACTTCCCTCCGAAATCTGTTGCTAAGTGAGGTAATAGTTAAATGAGTTGTGCCCAATTTTTTAAACTTTTTTTTTGTAGCTTTCATCCTGCAATGATACCTTTAACATGATCAAGCAAAACCCACCTATCCTTGGGAAGTACTTGATAGGTAGATAAAAATGTGAAATCCAGTCTAAATATCTGGCTGATTGTGCGATGAAACCTAATAATAATTATAAACTAGAAAAGTAGTATGTTACTGGGGCTTTTGAAATCAAACCATATTTTTCAAATGTTATGAAAACAGCTACAGTTTTGCTTGTCTCTGTAGAATAGTTCTTTAAAAAACAAATATGTAAAAAATAGTGTGGAATTCTTTTCACATGGAAATTAAATGTATCTTAGAGACAATATTTATTTATTTTATTTATTATTTATTTATTATTTAAATTTGTATACCGCCCTTCTCCCGAAGGACTCAGGGCGGTTCACAGCCAGATAAAATAGACAATAATATTACAATATAAATACTATTAAAATACAATTAAAAAACTTATTCAATTGGCCGAAATTAAAATTTAGAATAAATGATAAAAAACCCATTAAAAAACCCACAAATTTAAAAACTAATCCAGTCCTGCGCAGATAAATAAGTGTGTTTTAAGCTCGCGACGGAAGGTTCGGAGGTCCGGGAGTTGACGAAGTCCTGGGGGGAGTTCGTTCCAGAGGGCGGGAGCCCCCACAGAGAAGGCCCTTCCTCTGGGTGCCGCCAGACGACACTGTCTCGCTGACGGCACCCTGAGGAGTCCCTCTCTGTGAGAGCGCACGGGTCGGTGAGAGGTATTCGGTAGCAGTAGGCGGTCCCGTAAATAGCCCGGCCCTATTTTGAAGTCAAGAATAGCTGGTTTTAACAAATGTTTCTTTTGCATTTTTGATAACCTTTATTTCCTGTTCTTGTTTATAATTTTGTTTCTGAAAGAATATGGGTGATAAATTCAAAGTTATCAATAAAATTTTTTAGTAAATGATTAGAGAAGTTATTACGGAATTTTTCAGCATTGGTTCTATTAATTGCCTTGGACTGAATATCTTGAATTATACTATTTATGTGTAATTGACAGGATTAGAAATCACAAAAGTAAATGTGGTAGAGCCACCACAAGGACTGCTATTTCATGTGCCATCCTCTTTTGTGAATGTTGGATTTATATATTTAGACTTAACACTTTATAGAAAATCTTTATAAAAAAAGTGGTGCTAAATAACAAATAACTGATGAAAATATATTGAAGATTCCTAAAGAGCATGTCCCAGTCAGACATCTTAACCAGGTTCATAAGGTACAAAATATTGATTTTTTCAGAATATATGAAATTGATTTTGAAGTTAAAGTATATATTCCATAGATACTTTTTAAGATACAAGGTGAGTCTTAGCTATAGTCCATGAGCTTTTTCCAGATTTTATGGATTATTGTAAATAATACTAATACTAATAGCAAAAACAGTTTACATACACCATCGTTAATCAACAAAATTATTTTCCTCACAAAACTTTCTCATTTTGATGTTGTAGGCTCATAAAATTAAAATCTGAAAAATATTTCAGGAATTAAAAAAAACCACTTGTCCTCTTTGTTTTGCTTTTCTCAGGATGGTATATGATTTGCTAGTGAGAAAGTTATTATTTGCGAAATAATTGCTTAGTTACACTGAACTTAGTCTGTGATATAAGCTTCTAGAATCTAGAAGATTTTATAAATAGTTTAAAATAAAGATATCCCTTTGAATGGATTAGAACATCTATTTTTAGATAAGTGACAGTAAGGTAGATATGATTGACTCCTCAGCAAGAACAGAAGCTATGAAAACTGTTTCCAACTATTACCTGACAAGCACTGGACTATGCAATTTGCAATGATTCTCTTAGATGCTGCAGTCTTTGGAAGCAGATTGTGTTTTCTGGTACATATAGATGAATTCATGATAAGTCATAAAAGAACTGGTTTTTTTTCAAAAACCTGTCTTTTTGCACTGAATATTGATCTCCAGGCAAACTTTAAAACACACATAAGCATAAAAACTAAAAATGCTAACACAGATAGTAATTTTTCTTTCCTATTCCCTGTTTAATAACACTAATGTGATAAAGAGAAAGATACTCCAACTGAAGAGGAAATACTACTAAAAATTTCAACTGTGCAAAAATGGATAGAGTCACCTTGGAACTCAAGGATAAAAGCGAAACATTGTACTATAAAATCGGGGTAAAATTCTATGACTGGTTAGATAAAAGGAGGATAGCCGAGACTAATGTGTAGTGTTAGACTAGAAATATATACGTTATTATAGATAAATGGGTATGTGCATTGTATAGGTAGGTATATGCATGTATAGATATATATAATTGTATAGAAATGAGGTATAAGTTATTATAAGGTTTAAGAAATATATTATTATATTATCATTAGTTTATTACGTATTAATTTAAAGTGTTGGAAGATGCTTGGAACCAGTGATGTCATATCTATGTCTAATGTTTTAATTTTGAATTATTAATAAAAAACTTTAAAAAAAACGAATGTGATGTTTTGACACTGTTGACTGTTCATTATTGTAATGAAGTAATTTCAGGCTTTACTCTATCAACCTATAAATTTAGCTCATTTTTTTATTTTGTTTTTTGCTTCCCAGATAAAATTGTATGCCTCTAGTGGTCACTAGCAAACATGCCAACATACTAATAATAATATCAGAGTTGGAAGGGACCTTGGAGGTCTTCTAGCCAACCCCTTGCCCAGGCAGGAAACCCTACACCATTTCAGACAAATGGTTATCCAACATTTTCTTAAAAATTTCCAGTGTTGGAGCATTTACAACTTCTGCAGGCAAGTTGTTCCACTGATTAATTGTTCTAACTGTCAGGAAATTTCTCCTTAGTTCTAGGTTGCTTCTCTCCTTGATTAGTTTCCACCCATTGCTTCTTGTCCTGCCCTCAGGTGCTTTGGAGAATAGCTTGACTCCCTCTTCTTTGTGGCAACCCCTGAGATATTTGAACACTGCTATCATGTCTCCTCTAGTCCTTCGTTTCATTAAACTAGGCATACCGAGTTCCTGCAACCGTTCTTCATATATTCTAGCCTCCAGTCCCCTAATCATCTTTGTTCTTCTTCTCTGCACTCTTTCTAGAGTCTCAACATCCTTTTTACATCGTGGCGACCAAAACTGAATGCAATATTCCAAGTGTGGCCTTACCAAGGCATTATAAAGTGGTATTAACACTTCACGTGATCTTGATACTAAGAGAGTGCATGTGTGTGTACATAGGTAGAATTTATTTCATTAGTAGAACTAGGAGAGATATTATTTTCTCTTCCCCTATTTATTAAAAATATCTTTTCCAAAAAAGTTTTTTTTGTCAAGAAATTACTGTGGTCACAGAAGCTGTGAAGAAAAAGAACAAAAAAATATTGTGAGGAAAAAAAAACCACAACCACAAAGGGCTACACCATTGTTTAGAGAAAGTGATTGTAAATCAAACATCCTTAACCTGATTCTCATCCAGATGTGTTGGGAACTGTAACTTTTGGAATTCCAGTCAGCTTGGGCATTTGTGAGAAATAAGCAACATAAATTCACTTCACATTGGAATCTTTTAATTCTAGTTTTAAAAGCCACATAAACCTGATAACATAAATATATGACTGGTATTGTGTGTGTGTGTGTGCAATAGATAGATAAATAGATAGATGATATAGATATAAAGAATCAGAAGATGGACTAGCAGCTAGGATTGTTAGTAGTATTGTGAACAGGAGTGTTGTGATGGGATGGTGGATATATACCCTGTTTGAGTCATGAGACATTTTTTTCCATTTAATAAAACAGCTCATCTGTCTGGAACCCGCACTGCATATCGAACATTAATACAATTGAACATGTCCAGAAATATTTCACAAGAAGAGTCATCCACTCCTCTGCTTGCAACAAAATACCTTATGCCACCAGACTTGAAATTTTGGGCTTAGAAAATTTAGAACTACGCCGCCTTCGGTATGACCTAAGCATAGCTCATAAAATCATCCACTACAATGGCCTACCTGTCAATGACTACTTCAGCTTCAACCACAATAGATACAAACTTAAAGTGAACCACTCCAAACTCGATAGCAGAAAATATGACTTCAGCAACAGAGTGGTCAATGCCTGGAATGCACTACCTGACTCTATGGTTTCATCCCAAAATCCCCAAAATTTTAACCTTAGACTGGCTACTGTTGACCTCACCCCATTCCTAAGAGGTCTGTAAGGGGCGCGCATAAGAGCACCAGGGTGCCTATCGTCCCTGTCCTAATGTTCCCTTTAATTGTATTCATTTTATGTATTCAATTCATGCTTATACTTATATATATATTATCTAATACGTGCTTGACAAATAAATAAAATAAATAAATTCTCTGTGTTCCAAACCAAAATTACTATATTTGGTTTAATCTGTATTATCCTTGAAAATCAAATTAATAGGTGAAAATTTTAAAATTCCTGGCAACCCTTAACATGTCTCTGCAGAGACAGAGCTGTTGTCTGGATCATTTGACCATAACACCCCTTACAATATGATTTCTTTATAGACAAGAGGCCAAATTCTGTAATGTGATATGCTAACATTACGGCAAAGAGTGGATGAGTTTTCAGTTGGCACAAAAAAATTTCCCAGCTCTTGTTTAAACTACTTGTGCTATTAGGGTGGAATGTTTGAAGTTAACAGACGTCTGTTTTTTAGCAGAGTTAAGGAGATAGAAACAGATGTGAAGCTTAGGGCTAAACCAGACATGACATGCAATCGCTTATATTTTTCCCTTTGCTCATTTTTTAACCCCTAGAAGCCTTAGAAAGCACTGAATGTGTGGGGGGAAAATAACAGAGTCAAAAGGTTGTTTAAATCTTTCCATTGTTTTTACTCTATTTGAAAGAAGATTCTAGACTGGCTTCTTCACTATTGCAGAAAAATAATCTGTATTCATCTCCACACAACCCTGGTGAAATATTTCTTAAAGTCACATATTACCTATTACAGGTCCCTTTACTAGATGTCATAGAAACATATTAAAATTTAATCCTTCCAAAAGTGCTTTTTTTGTGCATCTGATTTTAATTTACCATATATACTCACAGATAATCTGAGAAGTTTTTTAATGCCAATGACATTCCCTAAATGGGTAGGCTTATCTACAAGCATATATGTCTTTTTAAATGTACTCATATATTAAGTGGATATTCATATATAAGACCATCTGCATATATGTGGACCTTCATATTTTGAAACCAAAATAGCATGGAAAATGTGCCATCTTCAGATAAGCCAATTGTAAAAATTAAAACATAACTAAAATTTTGAGGATTGGATTATTTGCAGATGGCACGTTATTTATGGCATTTTGGTTAAAAATCTGTTATACCGCTTTCAAACGATACCAGTAAGTTTAGGGAAAACATTTTTTGATCAATTAAATAGAATAATAGGTAAATTTATTTGGTTGGGGGGAAAAGCCCGAATAAAATGCAAACTTTTTCAGGACACCGGAACCAAAGGAGGCTTTGGCCTACCCGATTAGGAATTATATTATCAAGTGGCGGCAATAACATGGCTTAAGGATTGGGTCCAATTAAGAAATAAGAGGGTATTAACATTGGAAGGCCATGACCTTCAATTGGGATGGCATGCATTCCTATGTGAAGGAAAAAACAAAACCCATATATATTTCTAAAGACATCTAGTGCAAAATGCTTTGATAAGTATTTGGAATAACATAAGAAAAAATCATTATATGAAAGTTCCAGTTTGGATATCAATTATGGCCTCCATCAACAATGGAGGCCATAATTTACCCCAAAGTATTGGACATAAACAGAGTGGTAAGGTACTTGGAACTATTAGACAAATTTGGAAATTTAAAATCAGATTAGAACAAAATTTTAAATTTTAAAAAAGGCCAGGAACAATATGGCATCTATAGAGAACAATTGGAACTTGATAAGATATTCTTAGGAACAGGGGAAAGAATGATTACCAAAACATACATTTTTTTGTTAAAATTTAAAATGAAAGAAGAAATTAAAAGAGACAATGGACCTGCCCTAAGATTAGAAAATAGTGGTGTAAAATAAGAAAATGGATGGAAGAGATAACTGAACAGAGGATAGAGATGAAGTAGGAGTTATTCCTTTTGGGCATTTTTGAGGGGAAAATGGAGGAAAAAATTACAATATATAACATTATATATATTAACCGCAAGTAGAATTGTCCTAGCACAAAACTGGAAACAATCAGATATTCCTCCAGATCAAATTATAATAAAAAAAAAATATGACTGTGCGGAAATGGATAGACTGTCTATGGAAATGAAGGAGAGGGAAGAAACCGAGTACTATCAAATTTGGAACAGATGGTATTCCTAGCTTGAGAGTAAACGTAAAACCTAAGGGATAATTTGTTAAATATAATACATAGAATATAAAACTGTTGAAGAAATATAGGATATGAAACTGAATTGTGAATAGATGTTACTATAATTTAAATAAGGGTATAATTTAAGATAGAGATATATAGAATTAAAATCTTTGTAAATATGTTTGTTATGATAGAGATACCGATATGGAAAAACTGTCAGTGTTAAATTTTTGCTGTGGTTTTTTTTCTCTTTTTGTTGTGTTTTTTGTATTGTGTATTGTATTTTGTGTTTTATATGTTGGAAATTTAATAAATATTTTTTTAAAAACAAAAATCTGAGGGTCGGCTTATTTATAGATAAACTTATATATGAATATATATTGTGTAGGCGGAAATTATGGGACCCACAGAGAAGATGTCTGCTCAGACTCATAGGCCTTTTTAGGCTGCTTTTGTTTGTGAAAACTGTTATGACTTCTGTTTTGAATTTTAATTCTCCTATTGCCAGTTCATTTATGTGGCTCATTTTAGAATGTTGCTTTTGTGTCTTCTTGACACAAAACACGTAGATTCATAATATTGTAGTTGTAGAAGAGAAAAGTTAAACGTTTCGACGAAGTCTCATTCGTCATCTTCAGGCTTCAGCTTCGTGCTTCTGGGAGCAATGTGTGATCGCAGCTGTTTCCTCCTTTTAACTGCTAGTGGGGGTTTGAACTGATTGGGTGGGAGCTTGGCTGTGCTCTGATTGGCTGGGGTTTTTTTTGTGCTCTGATTGGCTGGGGGTGGGGGCTTGGTTGTGCTCAATTTAGTCTGTGTTGCAGGGGAATTTGAGCTGGTGAGCTGCATAGCTGTTGTTTGGCTTTGTGGTCGTGCTACATCTTCATAGTGGGTGTCAGTCTGCTGCATGTATGGATTGGAGGGGTTTGAAATGGCTAATGTTGCAGCTGCAGTCTGGCTTCTGGTCCTTGGTCGTGCTTCATGATCAGTGTGGGTTTGGGTCCGCTTTCTGGGTGGATGTGCGGTGGTGACATCCTGTGTGGACCTCGTGAGTGTGGGTCTGGTGTCATTCCTCGTGTTAAGGACTCGTTTGTCAATAAGGGCGGGTTTCCAAATGGCTGGTAGGCGGGAGGTATCATCTCGTTTGTTCATGCTGTGTGGGCGTTTTTCTATCTCAATGGCTTCTCTGATTATTCTGTTGTTAAAGTGTTCAGTTTTGGCGATAGTTCTGGTCTTTTTAAAGTCAATATCATGTCCTGTGACTTTAAAGTGTTGGACCAGGGAAGAAGTTGGTTCCTCTTTTTTGACTGAGTTCTTGTGTTCTTCAATGCGTGCACTTATTCTTCTGTTGGTTTGTCCAATGTATGTGGTGGGGCAGGCGGTGCATGGGATTTCATATACTCCTTGATTTTCTAACTCAATTTTGTCTTTGGGGTTTCTTAGGATGGTGGATATTTTTCTGTTTGTGCAGAATGCTGTCTTGATGTTGTGTTTGTGGAGGATCTTGCTGATTCTGTCTGTGGTGCCTTTTATATATGGGAGGAGGGCTGTGCCATTTTCTTGTTCTCTGTCTTGGATTTTAGTGGGGGGTTCTTTTTGGATTAGCTTGGTAATCTTATTTCTTTGGAATCCATTGGATGTTAGTATGTTAGTGAGAGTGTCTAGTTCGGTTTTTAGGTGTTGTTCATCAGCTAAGCATTTTGTTCTAGAGATGAGTGTCTTGGCTACGGAGTTGATCTGTGCTGGTTGGTGGTGTGAGAGTGCGTGCAGATAGCGGTTTGTGTGTGTTTTCTTCTGGTAGATGGTGTGTCCTAGGGAGCCATTGGGTTTTATGTAGACTAAGACATCCAGGAAGGGAAGTTGGTTGTTAACTTCTGTTTCCATGGTGAACTGTATTTTGGGGTGTAGGCTATTGAGGTGTGTGAGGAAGTTGTCAAGTTTTTCTTTCCCGTGTGGCCAGATTATGAAGGTGTCGTCTACATATCTGAGCCAGAGTTTGGGTTTGTGATCAGATTTTTCTAGAGCTTGGGTTTCAAAGTGTTCCATGTAGATATTGGCAATGACAGGTGAGAGGGGTGATCCCATGGGTGCTCCTTCTACTTGTTTGTATTTTTGTCCATTATAGATGAAGTATGTGTTGGATAGGCAGTGGTTGGTCAGAACTAGGAAGTGCTTGGGGGGGTTATATTTGTTTTGGATAGCTGTCAAGGCTTCTTTGATTTTACACTCAATTGCCCCCAACAATCTGGGTCCTCATTTTACCTACCTTATAAAGGATGGAAGGCTGAGTCAACCTTGGGCCTGGTGGGACTAGAACCTGCAGTAATTGCAAGCAGCTGCTGTTAATAACAGACTGCATTAGCAGTCTGAGCCACAGAGGCCCCTATATGCCTGAGTTGCAAAAATCTAGGCAACCATTATTGTTTTGCTGTCAATTAATGCTCATCCAATGTTTGCAGAGGCTTACTTGTTTTCTTATTTATTTGATGAACTATGAATAAATGTACAAAACAATAATGGATGTCTTTTTAATAGGAATTGTGCTGATGTTTAACATTATGAAATATATTTAAATTAGTAGATCTTACAGAATTTTGGTAAATGGCAGTACTTGAGTTGAGGAAAAAAACTACCAAAGTACTAGGATTATATGCTAGACTGGGGAGTATTAAAAAAAAACCACACCATCATAGAAGAGGGCATTAACAAATCATTCTCATCCTGTTGCCAACAAAACTATATGCCTGGCTCCATATAGTCTAAAAGACAAGCTTACTGTAAGATGCTTTACAGTACCTAGGTCATAAGTATCTGAAGGACCAAGATATATCAAGACCCTTATGCTGATTTCGCAGGAATTATTTATCAACAGCAAATGTTCCAGTAAGGTTGCTGGAATTATTTTTGGGCAGCCATGTAGAGAAAACAATAAGAAATATTCTGCTACCCTGATGCAACTTGGATAACAAAATTATTCCACAAATGGCTGTTGCCAAATATATAAAAAAGAATTAAGCTGTGATCTGTCAAGACATCAGTTATCTTTCCAGCTAAGAGTGATGCTTATAATGAAGCCTACCCTTGTTTTGTTTCGTATTTAAGGAGGTATATCCTCAGGCCATATTTTGATGTAATTCCAATATATTTAATGCAGGCTTTTCTAGTTTGGTGCTCTTTCTATATTTTGAATTCAGCTATATTTTGAATATTTCTATATTTTGAATTCAGCTTCCATTATTTCAGCCAATATTACCTTTGAGATTATGGGAGGGCATGATACGGAGGGCATCTGGCTGAGGAAACAGTTAATAGTACAAAGTAATTGTCTTCCACTGATGATTTCTCACTCAATGTTTGCTTTTAACATGTGTCTTGGGAAACTGCTAGATTTGCTAAGATATTTTGGAGAATAAAATACCCGAAACATCTGTACTATTTAGCAAGAATGATAGATTCTTTTAGCTTAGGAGTCTTGATTTTTAGATGAACACATTTTTTATTCAAATGAACTTATAATAATACTTGTATTAGAAAATGCACTTGAAAGAATCCATACATTTTAATAGCCTGTTGCTGGAAAACTATGTGTAATAGTATAATCTTAAAAATAACAAATTCTTCTATTTGAACTGAAATTTAATAATAGGTTCCATTGTACACTAAGTCAGCGATGTAATGTTTATATATTAGAAGAAAAACAATTTATTATAAGGAAATGTTTCTGAATAGGAGATAACTTGCATAAATGTACATAAAATAAATCACAGTAGAATAGAATAGAATAGAACAGAACAGAATAGAATAGAATAGAATAGAATAGAATAGAATAGAATAGAATAGAATAGAATTTTTTTATTGGCCAAGCGTGATTGGACACACAAGGAATTTGTCTTGGTGCATATGCTCTCGGCGTACATAAAAGAAAAGATACGTTCATCAAGAATCATAAGGTACAACACTTAATATTAGTCATAGGATACAAATAGGCAGTCGGGAAACAATATCAATATAAATCGTAAGGTTACAAGCAACAAAGTTACAGTCATACAGTCATAAGTGGAAGGAGATGGGTGATGGGGATGATGAGAAGATTAATAGTAGTGCAGACTTAGTGAATAGTTTGACAGTGTTGAAGGAATTATTTATTTAGCAGAGTGATGGTGTTTGGGAAGAAACTGTTCTTGTGTCTAGTTGTTCTGGTGTGCAGTGCTCTATATCGTCGTTTTGAGGTTAGGAGTTGAAACCGTTTATGTCCAGGATGTGAGCGGTCTGTAAATACTTTCACAGCCCTCTTTTTGACTCATGAAGTATACAGGTCCTCAATGGAAGGCAGGTTGGTAGCAATTATTTTTTCTGTAGTTGTAATTATCCTCTGAAATCTGTTTCTGTCTTATTGGGTTGCAGAACCAAACCAGACAGTTATGGAGGTGCAGATGACAGACTCAATAACTCTTCTGCAGCAGCTCTTTGGGCAGTTTGAGCTTACTGAGTTGGTGCAGAAAGAGCATTCTTTGTCGTGCTTTTTTGATGATGTTTTTGATGTTAGCTGTCCATTTTAGATCTTCCAATATGGTAGAACCTAGAAATTTGAAGGTTTCTACTGTTGATACTGTGTTGTCTAGTATTGTAAGAGGTAGAATTATGGAAGGGTTTCTCCTAAAGTCTACCACCATTTCTACGGTTTTGAGTGTGTTCAGTTCCAGATTATTCCGGTCGCACCACGAGGCTAGTTTTTCAACCTCCCGTCTATATGCAGATTCATCATTGTCTCGGATGAGACCGATCACTGTTGTGTGATCTGCGAACTTTAGTAGTTTAACAGATGGATCGTTAGAGATGCAGTCATTGGTATACAGAGAGAAGAGAAGTGGGGAGAGCACACAGCCTTGGGGGGCCCCTGTGCTAATTGTACAGGTATCTGATGTGATTCTGCTTAGCTTCACCTGCTGCTTCCTGTTTGTTAGGAAGCTTATGATCCACTTACAAGTGTGTTCAGGTACCTGTAGCTGGTTTAGCTTAGTTAGAAGAGTGTCTGGAATGATGGTATTGAATGCTGAACTAAAGTCTACAAAGAGGACCCTTGCATAGGTCTTTGGAGATTCAAGATGTTGTAGGATGTAGTGCAGAGCCATATTAACAGCATCATCTGTTGATCTATTTGCTCAGTATGCAAATTGCAAGGGGTCTAACAACAGATCTATGATGGTTTTCAAATGGGACAGCACTAGCCGTTCAAATGTTTTCATGACTACAGATATTAGAGCAACTGGTCTGTAGTCATTCAGTTCCTTGATGGTGGGCTTCTTCGGCACTGGGATGATAGTAGAGCATTTGAAGCAAGAAGGACCATAGCACATCTCTAGTGATTTATGGAAGATACGGGTGAAGATGGGGGCCAATTGGTCAGCACAGGCTTTTAAGCAAAAAGGTGTTATCTTGTCTGGGCCTGGAGCTTTTCCTGGCTTTTGTCTGTGAAATAGGTCTTGCACTTTCTTTTCTGTGATCACTAGGGATTGTGAACCCAATGGGATGGGGTCAATTGTAGGAGGCTTAGCTGTTGTTGTTGTGTCTAAGATGGGGGTTGTGGAGATAGGTGGCTGTAGTTTCCTTTCAAATCTGCAGTAAAACACGTTCAGGTCATCTGCCAGTTATTGATTTCCTTCAGCCTGGGAAGGAGGTTTGCCGTAGTCAGTGATATTTTTAAGAGTTTTCCACATGTTTGCTGGTTGATTTGTTGAGAACTGATTCTTTAGCTTTTCAGAGTAGCTTCTTTTTGCTGCTCTGATCTCCCTTGTGAATACATTTCTGGCCTGATTGTACAGCATTTTATCTCTTTTTCTGTAGGCTTCCTCTTTGGAACAACGTAGCTGCTTAAGTTTAGCTGTGAATCAAGGTTTGTTGTTACTGTATATTCGCAAGTTCCTGGTCGGTACACATAGATCTTCACAGAAGCTGACATATGATGTTACAGTATCTGTGACTTCATCCAGGTCTACAGAGGTATCTTCAAAAATATTCCAATCAGTGTAGTCAAAGCAAACCTATAGCTTTAACTTTGCCTCTTCAGTCCAGGTCTTAATTGATTTAATTGTTGGTTTTGTGGTTTTAAGTCTTTGCCTGTAAGCAGGTAAAAGGTGAATCATGCAATGATCAGAGTGTCCTACAACTGCTCATGATAAGCATCTTTTAGTGTTGTGCAGCAATGGTCTAAAATATTCTTGCCTCTAGTGGGACAATTGACATGCTGAAAGTATTTTGGTAGCTGTTTCCTTAAGTTTGACTTATTTAGATCTCTCAAAATAATGGCCAGTGAATCAGAGTATTTGGCTTCAGCCTCCATAATTTGGTCAGAAAAGATTATTTCATCATTATATTGAAGAATTTGTTCATGATTTTAAAAGTGGTTTTGTTTACTGGGTGAAGGAAAGCAAGATTTCAAATGCTGTTCTCTGTATTTCCTAACATTCATCTGTGGTGAAAGGAAGCTTGCCCTTCCCTTTATTTCTTCATATTTTCTTTCTTAATTTGTGTGAATTCATTAAAAAAAATGTAACAAACGTCAAACAACAAAAAAGAACACAAACATGGTGAAATATCTCCTTTTAAAAAAAACAAATTGAATATTAAACTTTGCCCACACAAAATAATATTGATAGGTCTTTCCTCTGTTTAATTAAATAAGTTCAGAGATGGAGATTCTTGAAAATCTAATTTTCAATGTAAATGCAAAAATGCTCGCACAAGTGGGGTTGCAAGTGCTCATGCGAGTGGGGCCATTTGCGCCTGTGATGCGTGCTGTGACACTCACACGATTGGGCCTGTGCATACACGCACGCACTGGCCAGCTACTCATGCCGTTTGGTGGCCAATAGGCTGTGGTCCAGTAGTGGACTGTGGCCCATAGTTGGAGACCCCTGCCTTAGAATAATTGTATCAATTGTAGCTTTTAATGATTGAAATTCAGAAGTGGTGTAATATTCTATGTAATGTAAGAAAGTTTCAAGCAATTCCAAAGAAATTGCAATCTCCATCTCTCCGAGATCTAATGGATCTGGAGTTAAAATAGCATTTGCAATTCTTTAGAAGTTTCAGCTGCCACATTAGTGTCTTTTAATTACTGCTGAAATATGTGGGGTGTGTATATTATTATTCTGATATTTCACTTAGAAATCATAATCACCCAGAAACAGCTGATAGTAAAAAAGAAGAGACAATTGAAGCTTTCTACTTATGAATTACCTTAAAAAGCAGCCCAAAACATGGATAAACTATGGTTGTAGAGCAAGATATCTGAATTAACAAATAGGAAGTCCTTTTATGACTCTCTCATTAATCTATCCTTTCTTTACAGGCTTTCTCTATTTTTATATTGAATGAATTTTTATTTGTTTTTTCTTGTCCTCTTTCTTTTCCCTTTGTGTTGTATGTGTGTTGTTTTAAATATATTATTAAATTATTTATAGTTTGCTTATAATCAATATGCTTTTGATTAGAAAGTAGAGTTAAAATGCATTAAATAATATTAGTATTTGAACTAGTCTTTCTCTTTATTCCCTTAGTATATGATATGCTAAGACAGTAAACGATATTATAAATGCTTTTATTGCTCATTTCTCCTAATGGTTTCTGCCCTTATGTTATAAATCTGCTAGTGCATAGTCATAATTGCACTAGTCAGATAAGTATAGCTGCCACGTATCTGAATCCTTAGGCAAATACAGAAAGCCTTAAGCCTTCAAGATGTTTACAATTATAAACCCACAATGACTTCCTGGGTTGGCTGTGACTGATGATTCCAATCCAAAATATCTATTAAAGCAACTTTTCTCCAACCTCCAGATATTCGAGATACAGATTTTGAGGTTCAAGGCTGGAGGGATTAAGATAGTGGAGTGCTGCTTTAGAACATTATTGGATTTGATGGTCTTCCAAGAACTCTAGAAAAATATTTCTAAACCATCAGATGATGCCATGTTAATAAGTTGAATTGAGTTGAATGAGAACACTATAACTGATACGGAGAATACGGAGAATACTGATATATTGCTTTAGTCAACCACTTTATTAATTTATTATTTGCTACTTTATTCCATTGGAAATTAGGAACAGTCTGCCAATTTCTTTGTCAGTCTCCTACAGATACTGGCTGAACATTTTGACATTGAAAATACTGATGCCTTATTCAGGAATTGGCTGACTCAACAGAATACTCATAAGGAAATTTTTAAATTAGTTTCCCTATAAAAATATAGAATATCCATCTACAGAAATAAATAAGGGCTAAAAGGTTATGTATAGGTCCTGTGTTCCAGATTTTAAGCCATTTTCAGTTCAGCCATTTTTAACATAAAGATTTCTCCTAGTGTAAAAACTTGGTTCCTGTCTCAACATCTTTATCCCTTACTTTCTTCTTACAAGGTTATTCATGTATAAATAATTTATCCCATGAAGTGTGAAATCCTCCTTCCTTTTTCTGAAGCAAGCAGCAAATATATTTATTGCTCCTCAGATTTATAATAATCTAACAATAATAAACTTTCTCTTCCCAATATTGCTTTGCATATGTACTTTGGTTGTTTCTGAAAAGTAGGATGGATAGCTCCTAGGAGAGATTTATGTTTGAATTCCATATTTGAGAAATGAACCTATTAAGAAAAGGGATAATGTATGAATAAAGCCTTGGAAGGTTTGTCGGCTCTTGGAACAATGATTTGTTTAAAACCCTGCTGACATTAAGAGTCAGTGTCTAGAGAAACACACACACAAATACATACACAGTAAGACTGCAGCAAAGCTCAATGTAATAGACATGTTCTTATTCATAATTCTATTTTCTTATCTTTTGGAAGAGGCTTTTAAATGTGTTTTCTTTAAGGATTTTTCACTACTAGTATCACGTTCATAGCTTATTTTCTGTCTCTTTAAAGCTGTCCTTGGACCCTAAATTTTGATACATTTGGTATTTAGTGGCACTTATTTTGTATTTTTTTTGATGCTCTAAACCTCAGCTAACGCA
Source organism: Ahaetulla prasina (assembly GCF_028640845.1). NCBI lineage: Eukaryota > Metazoa > Chordata > Lepidosauria > Squamata > Colubridae > Ahaetulla > Ahaetulla prasina. The sequence continues at coordinate 287,731,713 of NC_080539.1, forward strand.
TCTATAATAAGTGTTTTCTATAAAAGAATTGTACCACTTGTTTTGGTTTTGGATTTTTGTTTCCTCATTTTGTTAAGTCATGATTGAAAGGTCTGCAGTTCAGCGGTTCGAATCTCTAGCGCCATGTAACAGGGTGAGCTTCTGCCAACTTAGCAGTTCAAAAGCACGTCAAAAATGCAAGTAGAAAAATAGGGACCACCTTTGCAGGGGTGAAATCTAAAAATTTTTCCTACCGGTTCTGTGGGTGTGGCTTAATTGGTGGGCGTGGCTTGGTGGTCAGATGACTGGGTGGGCGTGACCAATAACAATAAATAATAAAAATAATAAACAATGTATAAAAAACAATAAGAGGTACCAAAAACCAATTTTCACACTTTACACACACACAACACAACTGACACACAATGTAAAAGCAGCCGCACTTCACACTTCACACAGCCACAAAAAGCTCAAAAACCAACTTTCACACTTTACACACACACAACACAACTGACACACCCACATACCCACAAACACACAAAATGCCACATACAGCTTTCTGAGATTTTGTGTGTTTGTGTAGTTAGAGTGAAACACTACAGAAACACACCAAATCTCAGAAAGTTGCACAAATATTTTATTTTATTATTTTATTTTATTTTATTGTGGGCTTCAGTTCCCAGAATTCCTCAACCAGCAAAGCCAGCCAGCATTAGTTGATCACTGAGGAAATAGATTAGCTAAGCAATTGATTCTGTCTGACTGAAAGTGAAACTGGGCTTTTGGGCTGGAAAAAGAGCCATGCGTTCATCAGTAATCAGGTAAGTGCCTTAGAATCGCTACTCTTATTTGTAGAAAACAGGTTTTCTACAAGTAAGAGTACAAGTAAGGTTCTGCTGATGAGGAACTCAGGTGAGATTGCCAGAAGAGACTTTTTTTTTAAGTTTAAAGGCTCTGCCGATCTCAGCTGAGGGGTGGGATCTTCAAAGGCTTTTTTTTACTTTTAAAGGCATGTTTCAGCTGAAGAAAGCCAGCTTTTAAAAGTAAAAAAACCCTCTGATGATGGTACGACTCAGCAGAGGCTGGGGGGGCAGGGATTTTTGCTACCGGTTCTCCAAACCAGCAGCCGCCATCACTACCAGATCGCGGGAGCCGGTCCGAACGGGAGCATTTCACCCCTGCACCTTTGGTGGGAAGGTAACAGCGTTCCGTGAACCTTTGGCATTTAGTCATGCTAGCCACATGACCACAGAGACATCTTCGGACAGCGCTGGCTCTTCGGCTTTGAAAGGGAGATCAGCACCACCCCCTAGAGTCAGGAACAACTAGCACATTTGTGCGAGGGGAACCTTTACCTTTTGATCTAAGAGTTGCTCCGGCTTCTGCTTCATGACATCTTTTATATAATGAACTACTTGTTCATATACAATTCTGTACAACTCTGTACTATTTTACAGAGCAGAATTTTCTTTTTATGATTACTAAGTTCTCCCTGGCTCTGCCATAATATTTCAGTGGTAAAACTGCTAAAACTATGGTGAATGCCAAAATAGAACATTAGCTACAGGTTTTTTTTGGTTTAGCAAAAAATATACTTCCTCTCCCCTCAAACTCTAAAGAAATATCGCAGCTTCACCTGTGTACATAATGTTGCCATATCCCCTTGTATATAAAAATGTACAAAGTGTCATTATCATTGGATAGAGTGCTGGGCAAAGGCCATGATCAATAAATAAAAATTTGAATAGATGAGTGTTTGGACAGATAGGGAATTTAAAATCTTCAGCACAATCCTATCCTAAAACCTCTTATCTGAAGACTGAATCATGTCTAAAATACAATACTATGAGTGAGTTCAGCATTGCAATGATGGTTTGATACTGGATGTTAAGTCCTGAGGGCTCATAAAATTACTGTCATTAACTTTATAGAATCCCTTAGGGATAGGTTGAATGGAGGTATTGGTGTATGAAATGGAATCACTCCCAAATATTCATTACCTTGGGCATCATTGGCATGAGAAAACCATTTACCAATGTAATACACTTTGGATCTTTTGCAGTATTCAATGCCATGACTGCAAACTGGCTCTCTGATAATGGCTTTGGAGATTTTAAATATGTGCATACACAATTTCTAACCATTGTATACTTACAATGGAAATCTCAATTATTCAGTTACAACCAATTTATCTAAGTGGATTAATATCTAATAGTGAGTTTATGCTAAAAAGACCCAGTCAAAGAAACTAAAAGCTCTGCAAAATAAATCTTGGTTCAGAAGCTGAGAGAAATATATGAGTCTGAAACATTATGGAATGATAACAAGCAATAAAATGTTAGCATATTGTTTTTAGAGAATTCATCTTCCAGGAAAGATATGTTGTTTGTAGTGATTCATTAATGTGCCTTGTTCAAGGAACAGGAGATTTGTGAATTGGTCTGTGCAAATTTTATCTTTGAATTACTACTGTTAATCAGGAGTCTAAAAATATCATAGAAAATGAATGTTGCAATGAAGAATTGTAAATATTGTTGCTTTGTATGCAAAAGCAAAATGAACAAAATTTAAGTCTGTTTATGGCTAGATAGAAATGGGATTTATTAAAAACTCTCTCTCCCTTTCCCTTTCCTTTTTCCTCTCCCTCTCTCTCTCCCTCTCCCTTTCCTTCTCTTTCTCTTTCTCTCTGTTTCTCTCTGTCTCTGTCTCTCTCTCTCACACACACACATACACACACATACAATGTCCCATATGATAGAAAGACAGGCATTGGAAATTGATGGGTTCTTGAGTGGCTCAGACTGCTAAGACAGTCTGTTATTAACAGCAGCTGCTTGCAATTACTGCAGGTTCAAGTCCCACCAGGCCCACCAGGCCCAAGGTTGGGCCACCAGGCCCAAGGTTGACTCAGCCTTCCATCCAGGTAGGTAAAATGAGGACTCAGATTGTTGGGGGCAATAAAAGTTGACTTTGTATATAATATACAAATGGATGAAGACTATTGCTTGACATAGTGTAAGCCGCCCTGAGTCTTCGGAGAAGGGCAGGATATAAATGCAAAAAAAAAAAAAGAATGGTCAGAGGGTATTTTTCTTTTGCTGACTTGGATGTGTAGTTACAAAGATCCAGTTTTTCTTGGAGATATAGAGCAGAGGTGGGTTTCAGCAGGTTCTGACCAGTTCTGGAGAACCGGTAGCAGAAATTTTGAATAGTTTGGGGAACCGGTAGTAAAAATTCTGATTGGCCCTGCCCCCATCTATTCTCTGCCTCCGAAGTCCCAGCTGATCAGGAGGAAATGGGGATATTGCAGTTACCTTCCCCTGGATTGGGGAGGGACTGGAGATTTTACAGTATCCTTCCCTGGTAGTGGGGAGGGAATGGAGATTTTACAGTATCTTTCTCCTGCCACGCCCAGCAAGTCACACCCACCAAGCCATGCCATGCCCAGCAAGCCACACCCACAGAACCGGTAGTAAAAAAAATTGAAACCCACCACTGGTATAGAGCTGGCAAAGATTCCTATGCATTTGCCAGAGAAACTTCTCTTAGCTGTGTAATTCACAAAAAGGTTGGCTTCTCCTCATAGTTACTAGAAAGCAGTACCAAGTTTGGAGATCAGAATACTTATAGCCTGCTAATAACTAGTTCATATATTAATGCTAGTAATGCATAAATGTTTAGTTTCTATGAACTGAAAATTTTGTAAGATCTTAAATAATGAGATACAAACATTCTTACAGTTGTTTGCTTGCAGATGTTTCATTACCCAATTAGATAACATCATCAATGCTACTGACTAACTGGAGTAACTAGACTCTGTGAGCATTCTAAATCAAACTACGTCCAAAAACTCTACGGACTTCCTATAAACTTGTCATTCCGTTGATACAAATCATCTGATCAATCTGCTGATACTTGGCTAATAAATCAGCCATCAATAAGTACATAAAGATAAACCATATGTATACCCCATTCAAGAGACAACAGAAATGCTAACAAGAAAACGAAAAGACCAGGACACATGTCTAACAAGCAGGAATTAACCACCAGACAAAAAAAACAGGATGAGGTTAATAGTCATGATGTTGTTATAATGAGTCCAACATCTCCGATACGGTTGTAGATGATTGCTTGTAGGGCTGCTGTTTTTGCGTCTTGACGTCCATGCCATCACCCGATTAGTAGGAAAGATATAACCCCAACACCCTCCCATCCAATCAATACCCTAATCAAGGAACTACTAAGGGAAAAACCACACCCCTACCAACACCATCAGAGCAAGCTACTGAATATCAGTGGGGAGCAAGTCCCACACTCACTAGCACTGATGATGTTACTTAATTGGGTAATGAAATGTCTCCAAGCAAACAACCAAGTTCAGAGAACACCAAAGACTACATAGTGACAATTGTTTTCAGAATTGTACATCATCAATCAACCAAGCAGAAATAAAGATTACATCAAGCTCTTGGCCAGGTTGTAAAATATTTTTATTGAGCTTTGTCAAGTATACAAATCTGAGAGGTTTGTGACTATTTTTACAGGTTTGTTTTATAATCATAAAGATTTCATTTCTTCTTCCCCAGCAAAAGCAAAATCTAAATGTGGGTCCACCTTCTTCCCATGTTCCAGTGGAATTCATTGTATCATTGGCCGTTTCCGATGCAATGGTTTTGAGGATTGTCCTGATGGCAGTGATGAAGAAAATTGTAGTAAGTATCTACTACTTAAAGGAGCAAGTTGCATCATCTGTACCATTGCCTCAAGGCTATATCTAAAAGAAATGTTGCACAAAACTTGATAAATATTGAAAACTCTCTATTGGAAGACTTGATGGATTAATTTCACTTATATTCTCTGATCTCGGTATGATTAGGAGAGGGGAGTTCTCCTATTTTTATCCCACAGAAATAATCCTGTTAGGTAAATTGGGCTGGGAACCCTGTGAGCTTGTGGAAAAGGTTTGAATCTTATCTCCCTCTCCCTATCCAAGTCCAGCTTGTCATCTACTATAGTACTCTGGGAGGAATCCAGCAAAATCCAGTTAAAGCCATTTAACACAACATTTGTATCTAAATTCCAATAAAAGTATGGAACCCTTTTTACGGAAGCTCTTTATGTAATAAACATGGTAACCAGAATTAGAAACACTGATGGAAACATGAAATACCTGTTATTTAATGGGGAACTGATTCAGAAAGCAAGACTTCCAGCTGTTAGCTCTCCAGTTCCAATGAATTCTTAAGCTGAGGTTAGCATGCTATCATGAATTTTTTAGCTCTAGCCTTCTCTCATTTTCTGATAAGGAGGAAGTTACAAAAGAAAAACTTTCATCACTATGTTCTTTCCTGCAGCTAGTTATAAAAGTTATTTTTTGCAGGTGGTTGAATAGATCTCATAATGCTGTGACCTAAATAATTGTGCATTGCAGCTGCAAGGGGGAAAAGGCAGAGGGTTTGACTGTGATTTAGTCACATTTAATATTTTGGGGATACAATCTCTTGCTAGAGGAGAGCGCAGAGTTGTTTCTTTAAAAGAACATTTGATAGATGACGGTACTTTTTTTTGTACGTTAACAAGAGGAACCAAGACCTGCAGTAATCTTTAGTGGATGTGTGAAACATTTCATAATTCAACTTCAAGACGGTTGTTCTAAATTCTATATGGTAAGGATGTTCTGACCATTATGGTAGTGTTCTGAGGTCAAAGTGTCACCATTTTGAACTATACAGTACAATATAATATGTTCATTGTTCTGACTTGTATCAGCAATATTACTATGGCAGCCCTCATATTATAGCATATATTTTTGAAGGTCAGAAAACGTCTTCCCTTCATTTGTATTCATAAAACCTTTTTCCGATGACTTTTAGCTTCAGTTACTTTGGTTCATGAAAGTTCTTCCATACATCTATATTTTTTGGTGCAACTTTATTATTACTTGTATATCCAGTTTATTTTTACGCTGACAAGCACTGGCAAATGCCACATGATTGGATTGGTTAACAAATACAATTAATTAAAAACCCAGAGACTGTGGAACCAGTAATTACAACACTGAAGTGCATTTGCTTACAATCTGTGAGGACGGTGACTATTGAATTAAAGTGGTAAGGTAAAAGTTATAAAGCTGTCATAAAATTAATAACTAAATTAATTTTAGGTTAACTAAAATTAATTATTAGTTAAAATTCAGGAGATGAATAAAATATAGTGAGATAATATTTTTCTCACTATTATTTTTCTAAGGAAAAATAAAATAAGTTGAGCAATATAAGGTACAAAACTGACAACTAGAGACAGCAATATAATAGTTGGGCATGAGTCACACCTGCTTAACTGATAATCAGTATCTGGTGAACTTTGCTGCTGAGTAAAGCTTGACAACTTTATAAGTTAGGTTTGTAAGAGAGACAGAGAAAAATAGGATGATGTAAATTTGATCTGATGTAAATTTGATTGTGTAACCTGATAACTATAGAAGAATAACAATACTATGCATATTTCTGTAAAATGAACAGAAAAAGGAGCAGGGCAAGCTATTTCAAGCTTAAAACATTTCCAGTAAAATTGAAGCAGACCCTTTTGAATGCAAAGCAAATGTCCTGACAGCATAATTGGCAATCTGAGTTTAAATCCTCTGGAATTTGAAACACTTTGCTATCCTCAATAATAGTTCCTTACATATCTCATTCTACCATTTTATTTTATTTTATTTCATTTTATTATTTTATATTGTAGTGGCAATCACTTGGAAGCTTACCTGCAAGCAGTTTTCCCAGCCAAAGTCAGAATCAAGGGTGGAATCATAGTTAGGCCATGGTCCACAAAATTCGGTCATCAGTTGGCCCGGATTCAAGGTGACAGACTTTCAGAAACACAGATATCAAAATTTCAGCGTGGGTGTGCAATTCCTTCCAATGAGGGAAACTAGACTATCAGTGGATCATAAATACATCCCATGTTGGTGAAACTAAGCAAAACGAGGAATGCCCTTGACAGTCAAGGAGACATGCCAATTACCATTTAGCATGGTAAATACCATGTAGCATGCTTTAAAACTAGGTGTTCTCTGGCAATAGACATAGCTGCTTCTGATAACTTCCAGGTGAATCAACCTCAGGTATCTGAATTCTCTGCGCTTCTTCAGGCCAATCCAGAATGAACTACCCAAAGTCCTCTAACTTGGACCTGGTCATGACAGAAGCTCCCAGGAGAGAAAGGAAAAAAATGGGGATGGGGACAGAAACCTGGGGTCTGTCAAATCTTCAGGCCTCTTCCTACTATATTGAAGTTTTATTGTACTTGCAATACTAGAATATAGGTAACAATAAAAATTACTATAAGTGGATGTTTTACCTTCCAAAAACAAACTGAGTAGTAAAACAGTTTTTGTCTGATGGTGTTTGCATGAAGTGTCAGTTTCCTAAGTACAATAATAGTATAATGGAAAATTCAGTTCTCCTGAAACTTGAAATAATTTGATGCATTTGACATATGAGACAAATAATGACAGGATAACAACAGAAAACAACTTTCCATCTCATTTCTTTCTATAGTAAAATATGTGATATACTTTTCTGAGGCAAAGTCAATCTCTGAATGCTTCTATAAGACCAAGATGGCTTGCTTTAGAATCAGGCTGCATCTCTTAACAATCTTAAAACTGCAGAAAATTTGAAGGCTGTTAAAGGAGGCAGGCCATGCTGTTTGTTAATGTTTCAATTCTATATATTGACGAACAAATGATATAGGTTAGTCACAAAAAGAGTCATTGCAGATCAACATTTAAATTATTGGTAATATTCAATATGGAAGCAATCACATGTAGAATTAGGATCCCCACTATAGATAACTGTACTGTAAGCTTGGAGAGTGGCTCTTTATTAGGATCAAGTGAGTAGAAGAGAACAGTGGCTGTTAACCACTGTTGTACATATCTTTCTGGAAAGCCAGTTTGGTGTAGTTGTTAAGATATCAGCCTAGAAACGGAGAGATTTGAGACTGGCTGACTTTGAGCCAATCATACCTTCTCAACCTAGGAAGGAGACAATGGTAAAATATTTCCAAAATTTTGCCAAAAAAATGAGGGACTTATCGAGGCTGTCACCAGGAGTCAAGACTAACTTGACGGTGTGTGCATATACACATCTTTGAAGCCCCTTGAATGGCTGAAATGATCTCATCCTAGGAGAAAGTCATATGAATGTATATGTGCCAATATACAAAAGAAAATGCTAGTAGAAATTCAGCCTTTGGACTGTTTTAAAGTAGACTAAACTAGTATAGAAGAATATAATACGTGGTTCTCCACATATAGTTGAAATGGGTGCATAATTTCCTATTCTTCAGTAGGAGATTGTTCTATATATATGCCTGTTTTAGCTAAGACTTTGGTTTAATAGTTATCAAACATGCCTTGGATTTTTGAAATATATCACCATACAATTCTTCCTTGGAGGCATTCGTCTTTCTGAAGTCTTATAACCATAGCATTTATTTTAAAATCATTTTTAGAGACAAAAAGTACCTTTCCTTTTACTAAATCACAATCTAACACAATTTAAGACATTCATTTCAAGAGGTTACAGATTTAGCATAGCACATCATTTACACATTCAACTCACTGACATATTTCTAAATCAAGGTTTGTAAAATAATTTCTGTCTGAATCATGTGCAAGTAAGAAGGAGGTGTGCTGTTAATGTCAAATAGCACCTGCGCCTTCAGCATCTTCCTCCTTTTATACTCTTATACATTCGTATTCATGTATGCACTTACACAGTATCCTTTGTTCAGTGTTTTCTTAACTTCTGTGTTACTTTCCAGAGGTCAAAACAAGATATTTATGATAATGCTCTTAAATTTATTAGTCTTTCTGGCTTAGAATTCCAGTGATACAATAGCACTAGAAACTGTGGTTAAAGTTAGGGTTAAGTATGAGGTTGCTTTCAGTCAAATTACCTTTCTGTCTTTTCAGGTAAATATTTCATTGGCCAAATCCTTTATAAATCCTTTATAAATTTTCTATCTTTAATTCACTAATATTTGAGCCAAATTAAACTGTCCCTCTCCCAATTCGTCTGCTTCTAAACTGTGATACTGGACTCACTACGGTGTTCAGAGGAAAGAAAAGACTCTCAGCTAAAAAATTTAAAGCACAGATGGTATGGAAGTGCTCTTGGGAATAATGTCTATCAAAGCGATATTGCAAGTTTGAATAAAATATGCTTTTGTTTCCACAGCAGCAAATCCTTTGCTGTGTTCTACTGACCGATTTCACTGTAGGAACGGCCTGTGCATTGATAAAAGCTTTATGTGTGACAACCAAAATAACTGCCAGGACAACAGCGATGAAGAAAGCTGTGGAAACTCTCATGGTAAGTATGAAATTGAAAACATGATTTTCACACTGAGGTGCCTGTTCTTAATTAACATTGTGCCATTGGTGGGGACGGGGGGGGGGGGTTGGCCTTTATTGGAACTGTGAAGTCTTTTGTATTATATAAGTAGCATTAAGAATTTTCTGAACAGGGGAGTCTTGTATATCTTTGCATTATTTTTAATTTAATTTCTAAAGTGCGTGTGTCCAGCTCTCATACAGGCCACATACAGCCCCAAAAGATCATAAACTTTTAACATTATATGATTTATATACATTAACTATACCAGTGATGGCTAACCTTTTTGCCATTGCATGCCAGGAGGGGGGGCAGGGGGTGTCGCACACATGAGTGCCCAACCCATAATTCTATGCGCCCCGCCCCCACGCATGTGTGCACAACTTCTCCCCCACTCCTGGCACACGATGGCCTGATAGGCCCGTTTTTCTCTCTCACCTGGCTCAAGAGCCTCTATATGAGTCTGGGGTGTGCGTGAAAACAGCCTTGCCCATCCCCCTGGAAACCCTCTGGAGGCCAGACTCCTAGAGAGGCTCTGGAGGCTGGGGACAGCAAAAAAAGTCACTTCCTGTCCAACCGGAAGTTGGTAAACGGGCCATTTCTGGCCTCCGGAGGGCCTCTGGGGGGTGGGTGGGAAAGGCAGTTTTCAGGGGGCCTGCCAGACTCATAGAGAGGCTCTGAAGCCTGCTAAGAGAGAAAAATGGATCCACCACCCCAGGCCCTCTGGAGGCAGGAAACAGCCTGTTTCCCTAATTCTGGTGGGCCCAAAAGGCCCGAAAATCAGCTGAACTGAGCTCGCGTGCCCACTGATATGGCTACGCATGCCACCTGTGGCACGCGTGCCATAGGTTCGCCATCACAGAACTATACTATATATATTTATATGTGGCCCAAGATAATTCCTCTTGTAGCCTAGGCAAGCCAAAAGGTTGGAAACTCATGTTGTAAAGTAAGGGGTGATTGCTTTGGAGAGAAAAGACAACTTTATATAATTTTTGGTTATGATTGTTACATTATGGGGTCAGTGGGTTTTATGCATCTCTTTTTTTAAAGTAAAATATATACACTTTTTGAAAATGGTAGCAACAGTAGCTGTTAAGGACCACAAGAGGTTAAAATGAGCGACCTATAAATTTTACAAATAAATAAAAGGACATTCTTCTTATCCTAGTAATACTTAAAGGAATAATATAATATGTTTTTTTGTAGAAGTAATATAGTGTTAGTGAGGAATATGTTTTTTGTAGCATTTTAACAGTTTCCTAAGTGTTACATGTAGGGAGTTTACAAAATGTTCTAGTTTCAAACAACAATTTCAAGTATGCCAAAGTTGGTGAGCATTCATGGTTATAGAAATTGTTAGCTCAGAAATTTTATGTGATTGGAAAATGCCTGGAAAGAACTGGGGATTTTATATATATTGTACAGTTGTATCAGCAATAGGCCAATCATATTGAGAAAGAAATGAGAAAAAGGAAAGTGATGGATTTGGAAGGAGAGGACAAGATGCAGTCTTATTAATTTTTCACACACGCATACAGAAATGCCCAGATTTATATGGATTCTTCTCTATCATTCTGAAAAACAACTGCTGCCTATCTTTTATTGCAGACAGAAATTTCTTGGCATTTTAGAACGATCTTGTAACAAGAGGATTTTTAATTTAATAAAGATCTAGTTTATGATCTTGAACTTGATGGGCTAGAATTTTGCTTTTATGTATCACAGGATTTTAAAGAGTCTTTAAGTTCTAGCTAATCTAGCTTTTTTCCAGTTGGAATATACTGTGATTTATGTAACATCTATTTATATAGACAATCATATGATCGTATGTTGATGCACAAAGGTTGATACAGTAAGGGCAATGATAAGAAGGAATCTTATTCCAGAATTCACTAAATAACTAAATAAATATATCATTCTGACAAGTTATTGAAATCTTAATAGCAATAGCACTTAGACTTATATACCGCTTCATAGTACTTTACAGACCTCTCTAAGCAGTTTACCAAGTCAGCATATTGCCCCCAACAATCTGGGTCCTCATTTTACCAACCTCGGAAGAAAGGAAGGCTGAGTCAACCTTGAGTCAGTCAGGACTGAACTGCTGGCAGTGAGCAGTGCATTAGCCTGCAACACTGTATTCTAACCACTGTGCCACCATGGCTCCTTTATTAAGAATAAAGGATATAAGGATAAAAGAATAAAGGATAAATCATATAATACCCTCCTTTATCCCAAGCCTTTTATTTATTTAGGCGCCCCGATATGTGATGCTAAATGGTATACATTATTAAAACAATTAAATATACAGACAAAAGAGCAACAGGCTTTGAGATAAAATCTTCCAAAAATATCTAACAAGAACCATTTTAATCATAAGGGTTCCAATGCCAACTCTAACACCAAGCCTGGGCAATGAGCCATGTTTTAAGAAGCTCTTAAACAAGGTCATGGTGGGGACAAATCAATCTCTGGGATGATGTTGTTCCAGAAACGGGATGCTGCAACAAAAAAGGCATATTTCCTAGGTCCCATCAGATAACACTGTTTAATGGATGAGACCTGGAGCATGTTGACTCTGCCGGATGACAGAATGGAGAGAAACTATAGAAGACAAGATGTCTGACAGTACAATTGCTTTACTTACATTTTTACATAGTTTTCAATATAGTAATCAGTGCTAAATGTAGAAAAACTATTACAGCCTTGCAAAGATAATTTTATGAGTATTTTGAAAATCTCCACCATGCCCCCACCCCTCGCTCATCCCAGCATAGCTAATGGAGCGAATACAGGAATTGTTGTAAAAATGAAACATTCAATTAGTGTAGGCATTTAGGTTTCTATTTGTGGTTTGTACCATTGTATTTTGAATAAATTACGATTAATGTCAGCCTCTATGATGTTTGCTTGCTTTCGGCTGCCATTGTAATGGCGGGGAGAGGATTTGCTGGTATTTGGGAGTGGCGGGAAGTGAGCTGGTGGAAATGTCTCAAAAAAAAGGACGGAAAATTCTCACAGGCTTCAGAGCAGCTTTGGAGAGAGCTGATAGTTGTCAAGGTCAACCGTTCCGGCATACCAGATAGATGGGGCCGTCTGAAGAAGTGCCCCACGTGACACCTTGGGGAGATGTGGATTGGATGCTCAACCTGGGTCCTTGTGGGGAGGGATTTGGGATTGCTTTCAATATGTAGGTTTTGCGCCTATTGTCTCAGACTTTGCTTTTCTTTCGTTGCATTCAGTTCATACTCAGTAAAAGTACCTTTCTCTACCAATATGGAGTTGGGGTTTTTCTTTCTTGAGTTTTGAACGGAGGCATACCTGTCAATTAGATTTTCTAGGAATTATTAGCAATAAATGGCTTAAAAATCAGTGAGATGCTATGAAAAGACCAGTTTCTGTCTCTATGAAGTCTTTCAGTTATTGGAATATATTAATGACAGTTACTTGAATTGATACTATTTCAATGTCACTTTCCTCATTTTTATTTTTCTCTAATATATTAACAATGTCCTCTCCAATCTCTTCTATCATCCTGCCTAAAACAAAATATTCTTCTCAGAAGAATACATCACAGCTCAGAACTTTACCAGAAGTAGATGTTATATTGCCTTTTATTAATAATACATATTTTTATTACTTTTGGACATACAGTATTTAGATAATAACATTCCAAAAAGCCCCTCTATTATATCCTACAGATGATTTTGTTTAGAAAGAGTCCTTATAGTTGGTGTCATATTTGGGAGATAAGTTAAACTATTATACATTTCTATTTTTCACTTTCTTTTTTTAAAATCCACTTTTATCTTTAAAATATTTTTGCATTCCACATCTCTCTTGGGATTCTCTTTGTCTTCCCAAGAATCCCACACTATGCTTTTAAACTGTTTCCTTAATCTTATCATGAATTCTATAGCTACATCCTGATGTCTTGGGTATTTGCCAGATATAGATTATTTAAAAATCTGCTTTCAAATAAACACTATTACAAGATTCTATTTTAACTTTTTATGGTGGGATTCTATATGTATATGTTTGTTAAAAACTCTTCATTCTTTTGGATACTGTAAACTGATTTTAATTTTATTGTTGGCTTGTACGTTCCTTTACTGACTGATGCTTGCAGTCTGCTGAAGCATGGTAATATCTCCAATAAAGCTGTTATTGGTATAAGGGTAGCATTGTTGATCTTCAAGCCTCATTAATTGTTGGTTTACATGTTCTGTTTTTATGCATTTTCCTCTTGATTAGCTTCTTATTCTTCTACTCAATTTTTTTCTCAAATTTGGTTAGGCTATTAACCCCATTCTACTGAGACTGCTACTCTAATCTCCATCGTCAATCTTCTGTTTATAACAAAGTTTCAATTCCGTAAGGTAGAAGATATAAATGATCCATTAAAAGATATACAGTACGTTGGCATTTGAACCAGTAGTTGTCTGGGCTCCTGCTAATAGAAAAAAATCAGATAAGGCTTTGTAAAGAGCCAACAAATGATATGCATGTTATTTGCTTAGGTAAGTCAGTCTGTTTTCATTTCCAATCCGGTTTCACAGATGCACTGGACGTTTCATATCTATGACATCATCATTGTGCTTTGCATCTTAAATATTCTTCCCTCCTATCACTTATGGGTTCATTGTTTGTGACCATGCTCTGTACTTAATGCTTGATCATAACAGAGATAAAATAAAAAATCATACTGATTGTTTAAAGCCTTTTTTAATCCTAAACCTTGGCCATCAAACGCCAGTTCCTTCCCTCCTTCCCTTGCTACTGCCCATCTTATTCTTTATCAAAATATAATAACATAATGGATAAAGTTCCTCTAATGGATTAATAATTACTAAGTAGTTGGAAGCAAAAAATAGAGGGGAAAATCAGCAGAAACAATTCAAAGGGTAAGACTGGCTTATAGTCTATTTTCATCCTCACTGAGGAATACCAATCAGGGTATTTTCTTTGGAATATCATTTCTACTTGGAAAAATGTAAAGGTAGTCCTCACTTAATGATTGGTTGAAGTTATAGCGGACTCTCCAAAAAGTTATTATGACCCTATTCCATTGTTCTGATGGTGGCTTGGCTTTAGCTTTATGGCTAGGTGCAGTGTTCCCCAGTCACATGACTGCAATTTACAATGATTTTTTTTGCTGGTTTCTGGCAAAAAACACCCATAGGAGAGAATGAATTTGCTTAATGACCAATTTGCTTAACAACCACCATATTTGCTTTATGATTGCTGCAAAAAAAATCATAAAATTGGGGCAGTCATGATTTACAATGGAAATTCTGGACTCCATTATGGTTGTAAGTTGAAGGCTACCATAGGTTGCATAGAGATTTTCTTTCATATTGCCACTTATCTGAATTATTGAAGTGAACAGATCTAAGTTATATGAAAAAGTCACTCAAAGCAGGATAATTCAAATATTGTATTGTTCCTGCACATCAGTTTGGATCTGATCCCAAAACTTAAATCCAGGACAGACCTATGCACATTCAACATGACTCAGTGACTTTTAAAGTTGTAATACTTTTTTAATTTGAATTCAGAATAAGACTGTGATACTCTATTAGCAGATGGAAAAAACAGGAATTCTTTGTCCTTGGCGTTGCACACTAATTTAATAATAACAGAAAAGCAACCACTTGTACTGGTTTGACAATCACCCTCATGAATATTAAACCAAAACAGTGTGAACCTGATGTGAAAATTAGCAAGAAAAAGAAAAATTAGCACCTGGCTGAGACTGTCATTTGGGGAAAAATTAAAATATTAGTGTTCCTTTTTTAGTTCAAATAATACCAGTCTCTTAACTTAATAAAGTTGCCAAATCAATTTTGTTAGGCAGAATATAAAAAAACAGAATCAGAATCTATCTGTAAAGTAGACTGTATGAATGGATGCTAAACTTTGAAGATCATCTTTTTAAAATTGTGTGTGTGTGTTTGTGTGTATAAATTTCATATAATCATCAATAAAACAGAATTGGTTTAATCTTTAAAACAACAGTGTTTATTATGTTCTAAAATCATAAAAGTTTCCAAAGCAGCCATGCCCTGATTCAGAGAAAGTTAAAAATGTTGTATCTCAATGTACAACAAGCTGCTTTTGGTAAAGTATATTCTTTTTATTCATTTTCAAAAGCATTGAGCTGAGCTGCAGTAACACATTGGTTAGAATGCAGTTCTGCAGGCTACTTCTGCTGATCACTGGCTGCCAGCAGTTTGGCAGTTCAGGTCTCACCAGGCTCAAGCTTGACTCAGTCTTCCATCTTTCTGAGGTGGGTAAAATGAGGACCCAGATTGTTGGGGGCAATAGGCTGACTCTGTAAACCTCTTAGAGAGGGCTGTAAAGCACTGTGAAGCAATATATAACTCTAAGTGCTATTGCTATTGAACAGGAGTAACAGTCCCATTTTCAGTCTGTACTTCCCCCTTGCCTATTTCAAAATAAGGATTATTGCAAATAATCAGTTTCTCAATGCAAGAAGAATCAAATTGTAGATACTCGTCCAATATTATCCAAGTATCTCTTGAGTGCTGGAAATACAATATAGTTCTAATTGCATTTAGAGCCAAGCACTTGCTTAACATTTTAGAAGTGCCAGATTATAGTTCTTCAGTTTTATCTATAAACATAAACTTGCAATATAATTTTCATTATGACCATCATTTGTGTTTTAAATGTTGTACCTCGATGAAGGTATCTTTTCTTTTATGTACACTGAGAACATACGCACCAAGACAAATTCCTTGTGTGTCCAATCACACTTGGCCAATAAAAATTCTATTTATTCTATTCTATTTTAGTGTGAAACTGAGTTTAATAAATATTTCCAATGTATAATTGAAAATTAGGAAAGTAAGAGCCCATATGCTTAGTTTCATTTTTCTAAACTGGACATAGGTTGTAGCACATTTTGCCTTCCACTAAGCCTATGTAAGTACTGTACAACAGGCCAATTTAAGTCTTTTTACATTCAGAAGGTTAGAAATTGCTTGAACTGATTCCTCTTAAACCGATTCTCCTATTTGTCTTTATTGTGTCTGGTCTTGGCTTATTATTTACATAGGATGTACACTAAAACTTGACTTGTAGTTGTTGTGCTTATCTTAATTCAAACCAATTTACATCTTTAACTTAATAGTTAAAAACAGACAAAATAAAAAAAAACAAGAAAATGCTTAAGATAGACACAAATTAAATGACACCAAATGCTTAATTAAAGCAAGTATGTGATTGTGCATATTTTACTAGCAACAAATAGCATAGTTATAGCATCTGGTGCCCAGAAGCAGCTTCTAAAAAATTTTGTCAGCTGGAAGTAATTTCTCCTATAACTTATTATCTTGCCTGTTCCTCTTCACTGTACCACAATAAAACGTTTGTATTTTAAGTGAATTCATTGTTTTTAGGGACATTGCTACAAAATGTGAAGCAGATAAAATTCTGGAAGGCACTTAAATAGCACATTTTATGACTTAGTAATTAAAAAACATTCAATAGACCATTATACAAGTATTTTAAAGTTTGAGCATTTATAGAGATGCATGCTACTATGTATCAGCTTTCAGAAATTGTCTACTCCTGCTCGATTTTAAAACTTTGTTACATGATTCAGATGCAACTGTTTTCAATCACAAGATCGGTGAGCATTAAGTCAATATAATTAATTAAATTTTAATTATTAATTAATTAATTAATTAATTAATTAATAAAAGCAAACTTTTGAATTAAAAAATGAACATATTGTTCCTTTATGATGTCCTTTGTTATATCTCAGCTTAGTCTCCCAAGAGACGGATTCTTTTCTTAGGTTTTATAATTATCTGCTTGGTCAAGGAGTTAAAAGAAAGTGCTGATTTGTTTCCAGAGATGATTTGAATATCCAAATGGGGTTATCACTTCTGTTGGATTCTGTTCTGTTCATTCTTAGGAAGCAGCTCATCTTTGTGCCCAAATAGCCTTTCTTATATAAAATAGGAAATTGCATTCTATCATATCATACAATTTTACTTCACATGAGCACCAAAATATATAAAATGCTTTAGATGTTGACCACTTTTCCAAAATCCCTTCTCTTATATATATATATAAATATATATATTTATTCTGAGGTTTTCGCGGGTGTTTGTATGTAGGTCTTTGGTGATTCGGGTTTTCTCCCACGTAAAATTGAAAGTGTCTTGACGACGTTTCAACGAAGTCTCATTCGTCATCTTCAGGCTTCAGCTTCGTGCTTCTGGGAGGTCTGCAATCACACATTGCTCCCAGAAGCACGAAGCTGAAGCCTGAAGATGGCGAATGAGACTTCGTTGAAATGTCGCCAAGACACTTCCAATTTTACGCGGGAGAAAACCTGAATAACCAAAGACCTACATATATATATATACATACAGAGAGAGAGAGAGAGAGAGTGAGTTGACTGTATATATTATGTGATATATATATTTCCCAAGTATATCATTGTGAGATTTTTCAAATATATGAAAATTATTTTGGGGCTCTTGTTAAATACATATCATTATGTATTATTATGTATCATTACATAATGGTGCTCCCACATGTCCTGAACTATTTATTACTGTCGTCAAATCTGCATTATATCTATTGTGACCCTGTCTTTGGTTTCTTTTTTTGTATTCTTAGAATTGCTATATGCAGTTTAATACATTTAAAACAAAATTATATAAAGTAGAATTGAATGTCTTAAGTGGTATTATTAATAGAAAATAAAAATAATTTGCTCCTACATATATTATTCTTTTCACTGAACTACCTAGTATATACTTTTTATTGATGCCTGATTCATCCTCAGGTGCTTTCAACCTTTTTAAAAAGAAGGCTATATCTACACATGTACTTATTCTGAAAGAATTAAGACAGATTTTCTTTGAAGAAAGTAAGTTTTGTGGCCTGAATCAAGATGCAATTGGCAAAGACCCATACCACAAAACTAGCTACTATAGCTACCAGATTGTTATTCCATAGAGAACAAAATTGAATGAGCTATTTGTTCTTCATATAAGAGAACCTTTTAAAATAGCATAAATGAGAAATAAAGTCATCCACGTAGGGTTGTAAGTTCAGACTTTTCATTGCACCAGATTCGACATCAAATAAAACCCAAGGGGATTTTAATCCATATTAATGTATTACACTAATTTGTGCTAATGCAGTTCTGGTCATCATGTGCTGAAAGTGATGAATAACTGTTGGCTTCCTATGGTTGTTTCACTGAGTCTAGCAACTTATTTATTAGGACAAATCTTGTTTCATAACATTTTTTTCCAACTTACTTCGTTAAAAGAAAGAAGAAAATAAATTATCTTGGAAACACAATTAAAATCCAATTAAATTCTATTATGTTTGGGGAAGTGGAGAGCAATGACTTTGCAAGGAAAATTCTGCAAAGTAGAATACTAGGTTGGCCATCTTATTGGAAGAAAGGAGGGTTGCAGGCCTGGTAGATCTCGTTGTGGGAACTTGGCTCCCATCCTGCAGGACTGCAAACCCATAAATGCAAGACAGCAGCCTATAGCACTTTCCAGGAAATAAAATTTAAGCATAAGATCTTCGTAGAGCTTCATTGTATTAACATTGCAGAAGCATGATAAGAAACATTGAGAAACATTGAAAAAAAGAAATTTTAAATTTTTGAAGCAAACTAAGGAAACTGGTATGGGAATATTTATCTAATTCCTGAAACCAACTGGATTCAAGGCAACATACAGAATTTATATATTAAAACATGGTACAAAATCGGAATTATAATTTTTTTTTTAATTGGCCAAGTGTGATTGGACACACAAGGAATTTGTCTTGGTGCATATGCTCTCAGTGTACATAAAAGAAAAGATACGTTCATCAAGGTACAACATTTACAACACAATTGATGGTCAATATATCAATATAAATCATAAGGATTGCCAGCAACAAGTTATAGTCATACAGTCATAAGTGGAAAGAGATTGGTGATGGGAACTATGAAACGATTAATAGTAGTGCAGATTCAGTAAATAGTCTGACAGTGTTGATGGAATTATTTGTTTAGCAGAGTGATGGCCTTCGGGAAAAAACTGTTCTTGTGTCTAGTTGTTCTGGTGTGCAGTGCTCTATAACGTCATTTTGAGGGTAGGAGTTGAAACAGTTTATGTCCAGGATGCGAGTGATCTGCAAATATTTTCACGGCCCTCTTCTTGATTCGTGCAGTATACAGGTCCTCAATGGAAGGCAGATTGGTAGCAATTATTTTTTCTGCAGTTCTAATTATCCTCTGAAGTCTGTGTTTTTCTTGTTGGTTTGCAGAACCGAACCAGACAGTTATAGAGGTGCAAATGACAGACTCAATAATTCCTCTGTAGAATTGGATCAGCAGCTCCTTGGGCAGTTTGAGCTTACTGAGTTGGCGCAGAAAGACCATTCTTTGTTGTCCTTTTTTAATGATGTTTTTGATGTTAGCTGTCCATTTGAGATCTTGCGATATGATAGAACCTAGAAATTTGAAGGTTTCTACTGTTGATACTGTGTTGTCAAGTATTGTGAGAGGTGGAAGTATGGAAGGGTTTCTCCTAAAATCTACCACCATTTCTACGGTTTTGAGTGTGTTCAGTTCCAGATTGTTTTGGTTGCACCACAAGGCTAATCGTTCGACCTCTCGTTTATATGCGGATTCGTCATTGTCTCGAATGAGACCAATCACTGTTGTGTCATCTGCGAACTTCAGTAGCTTAACAGATGGATCATTGGAGATGCAGTCATTGGTATACGGAGAGAAGAGAAGTGGGGAGAGCACACAGCCTTGGGGGGCCCCTGTGCTAATTGTACAGGTATTTGATGTGATCTTGCTTAGCTTCACCTGCTGCTTCCTGTTTGTTAGGAAGCTTGTGATCCACTTACAAGTATGTTCCGGTACCTGTAGCTGGTTTAACTTAGTTAGAAGAGTGTCTGAAATGATGGTATTGAATGCTGAACTAAAGTCTACAAAAAGGACCCTTGCATAGGTCTTTGGAGACTCAAGATGTTGTAGGATGTAGTGCAGAGCCATATTAACAGCATCATCTGTTGATCTATTTTCTCGGTATGCAAATAGCGAGATCCGTGATGGTTTTCAGGTAGGAAAGCACTAGCCTTTCAAAGGTTTTCATGACTACAGATGTTAAAGCAACTGGTCTGTAGTCATTCAGTTCCTTGATGGTGGGCTTCTTCGGCACTGGGATGATGGTAGAGCGTTTGAAGCAAAAAGGAACATAACATATCTCTAGTGATTTATTGAAAATATGAGTGAAGATGGGGGCCAATTGATCAGCACAGACTTTTAAGCAAGAAGGAGTTATCTTGTCTGGGCCTGGAGCTTTTCCTGGCTTTTGTCTGTGAAATAGGTCCTGCACTTCCTTTTCTGTGATCTTAATAGTTCTTAATTTTGATCTTAATTTTTCTTAATAGTTACTAAGAATAAGAAACTAACAAACTGTGACTTTGTTTACAATTAATCCCCAAAGGCTCTCCAGAAGAGGGGCATTTTCATCTGTTTCCAGAAGGCTGTGTGGGTGGGGCCATCCATATTTCAGAAATTAAGCAATTCCAGAGAAGGGGAGCTGCTACAGAGGCCATCCCACCTTCTCAGTGAACCACCTGGTATTAGGGGCCCTTTACCATCTGTTCCCTAGCTCTAAGATTTTTCAGAAGTGGTTTGCCATTGCCTTCTTCCTAGGACTGAAATATAGTAACTTACCCAAGGTCACCCGAAGGTGGGACTGGAACTCACAGACTCCTGCTTTCTAGCCTAATGCCTTAATCATTATACCAAACTGGCTTCTAATCAGATTAAAATTCTAATCATAATGGAATTAGGATTTATAAATTAGTGAGTACCTGATACCATTATTGATAAAGAAGAAAGGTTTCTTTTGAAATCACTGCATAGATTTCCTTAGGTGACTTGAAGGACTTACTCAAGAGAATATAGAATAACAGATTTGGAAGTGATCTTGGAGGTCTTCTAGTCCAACAGTTGTCCTTTTCTTGGATTGATATTGGGGGCACTGTAAGCAGCACATTCTTGACTTGCTTCAAAGAGGAGCTGAAATGATTACCAAACTAATCCATGGCTTAGGTTCTTAATAAACCTGGACATTTTTTATAACTTCATAGGCAGCAATTCAGAATCTACAACATGTATACCTCCTTCCACACAAAATCAATTAAAGGTCCTTAGAAAAATATTTCATGTAGATTTGAACTTGGAAAGAGAAATGTCTGGGGAAGAAATAGTTAAATCTTCCCTGCTCAGGAGTAGTAGTCCCAGACCTAGTTAGAACGGTTATGCTTTTACTCTAATGTAAATATTGTGGGAGAAAAAAAATGAATCATAGTCTAGAAAAATCAGAATAGCTTTACTCTGTACTCCAATTTGTGCTGAGAAAATTATGTCCTCCTTTGTTATTCAGATAATTCATTAGGATAAGTGGGCTTTATAGCTGCTACAGTACTAGTTTCCCTGCTCTTCTTTAATGGTAGTTTCTCTGTTCCTGCCAGGGAATATCAATATCCATGCTAAGTGTATTGATGATATCTTCATTAGTGCAGCTAGAGTTAATATAATCTCTTGCATATTGTAGGAGTATTCCAACTCTTTTGAAACAATTTAATGTAATTAAATAGTTTAAATCCAGTATACACTCTATTGAAAGTGCAGTCTAACCTCTCATCTTTTATTTATTTATTTTAAATATATTTTAGATTTTTTTATTATTATGAGAATCCTAACTGGAATTATCATGGTCTTTGAATTGTAATATGAACCACCCATAGGAATTGAATCCATTAGCAGAACAATCTACTAGCTAACAATACTGATTTCTCTCTGGAAGGGAGCTTGTTTTCTTCAAAAGAGAATCTTGTAACCAAAGCTATAAAGCTATTACATTTCCCTTTTACTCCCAGTTGTTTATCATATTAGCTGTGGCAATGGAACTATTAACATGAAGGTATAAAAGTGAGGCCCTCTGATTTTATTGCAGGATCTTTTCCTTTTTCTTCTACATGCAGAAGATGAAAGCACAGTGATTAATGTTCATTTCTTTGATAATCAGCCCCAATTATCTGCAGATAACCTATTTGGAATCTTCCAAATTCTCTGCTCCAGCTGAAAAAATAAAATGTTACGTGATTATTTTATTCATAAACAAAGGAAAATGGATTGACTTATACTACTTCTAGTATATTTTTTATTTTCAGAAGTGCCTCTGAGCCTTTCACAGGATATATAATGTATACACATTTTCAAAAAACAAACATGGCGTGCAACTACTGCTTTGTTTCAGAGTATTATCCACCAGGACATAAAAGAACATTTGTAGCTAAAGTGGTTAAAAAAACAGCCAGTGTCGGATAGCGGATTAGAGCGGATACAGAAGAACTTCATCAATTTCCATCTAGTAAATGGATTATTTATGATTAACTGTGTCTAACCCATTCTCTGAACAGGCAAATTTTTCCACATAGCAGACACTTTATAAAACTAGTTGCAACATTCGCTTAAATGTTTGAATGGCCCAGTCCGTGACTTTAATGTACCTCAATTTTTTGCTTGTGTAGATTAACAAGATTTACCCCTTTATGAGAATGGTTAAAATTGATGCTTCTAAAATAAATATAAAAAAGGAGACTTAACATAATGTGCAAACTATCTTTTACCAAGTGCGCTTGGTCCGCCAGTTGCGCCCCTTCCTTGACCGGGATGCCTTATGCACAGTCACCTACGCTCTTGTCACCTCTCGTTTGGATTATTGCAATGCTCTCTACATGGGGCTACCCTTGAAGTGCACCCGGAGGCTTCAGTTAGTTCAGAATGCAGCTGCGCGGGTAATAGAGGGAGCCACACGTTGCTCCCATGTAACACCACTCCTGCGCAGTCTGCACTGGCTTCCTGTGGTCTTCCGGGTGCGCTTTAAGGTTTTGGTTACCACCTTTAAAGCGCTCCATGGCTTAGGGCCTGGGTACTTACGGGACCGCCTGCTGTTACCTTATGCCTCCCACCGACCCGTACGCTCACACAGAGAGGGTCTTCTCAGGGTGCCGTCCGCCAAGCAATGTCGGCTGGCGGCCCCCAGGGGAAGGGCGTTCTCTGTCGGAGCTCCTACTCTTTGGAACGAACTTCCCCCTGGCTTGCGTCAATTGCCTGACCTTCGGACCTTTCGCCGTGAGCTGAAAACGCATTTATTTATTCAAGCGGGACTGGCTTAAAAGTTTAAGTTTAATTGGGGTTATTTATGAATTTTAAGGGTTTTAAATTGATTGTTTTAAATTTTGGCCGTTTATGAAATATGCTTGTTTTAAGTTTTTGTTTGTTTTAATTTGTATATTGTATTGTTTTATAATTTGGCTGTACACTGCCCTGAGTCCTTCGGGAGAAGGGTGGTATTACAAAATAAATACTATTAAAATACCACTAAAAAACTTATTCAATTTGGCCGCAATTAAAATTTAGCAAATAATAAAACCCATTAAAAAACCCATTAAAAACCCATCAATAAAACCCATTAAAAACCCATAAAAAACTAACCCAGTCCAGCGCAAATAAATAAGTGAGTTTTGAGCTCGCGGCGAAAGGTTTAGACCTGTTCTTTGTAGGGTAGCCTACTGTCTTTTCCAACTTCCTTAACTGAAGATTGAATTAAGTTGTATTCTTGTTCAGCAGACAGTTATCAGTTATAATTAAAATGATATATTTCTTTTTATATTTATTCATTTATATATAATTTTAATCAGTTTATAAATTATAAAAGTGTCATGACAAATAAACAATCTAATAAAACATAGGTTTTGTTGAATAGTTGGGAATAGTTGGGAATGCCGTCATGAAACAACATCATTTAAGATGCTTGAAAAACATCAATATTGTGGACTTCAGAAAAAAAAAGGGATGAGAGAAAACAATTCAAATACCATAAAATTGTCTCCAGTGAGCACCTAAGAGAGATTCAACTGCTTTTAAAGAATCAGACAGGTACTATATTTGTATCCCACTACTGTCCAACTTACCGGAAGTGATTAAACTGAGACTGTCAAGTGCATCATTGTTCTCGAGTCCCTTCACGCCCACAAGAGATCTAAGTCCAGCCCACTTTGATTCTGTTGATTCTTATCTACTGCCAATTTGCTTTGGCCACTTGTAGTTCAGATTCTTGTAGAGAGTGTAGAAAGCATGCAATAAACCTGTTGTCAAGGTTTCAAGTAATGAACCCAACCAATCCAGCAACTCTGAGACTTTCAGCTTTCTCAAAAGAACTTCTTTATTGACATCATTTCGGCACATTTAAAATGCAAAACCAGCTCTTTTTTTCTCCATTTTCAGTATAATTAAAGAACAGACAGCTCCTTCCCTCCTTGTCACAGGTCACATTGTCCATTTAGGTGTTCTGGTGTCTCCTCGGTAATCTCTTCCAGTGCCTGTTGGGATGAGCTTGGTTCCCACGAGATAGTAAGCAGTTGATGTCTGGTCTGACATTCCAAAACACCCCCTCCCGAAGTGCGTCAAGCTGAGAAACAGAGAAAATGTCTGTGACAGATCCGATCTGTTTAGAAGTTGACCCCTGTATTCATTTGAACCACCTTGTTTCCTGATTCCTTGTGCTTGACACAACTAATCACTTTAGCAAGGGAAATCACTTAGGCCTCATCAACAGAACCTCATCCAGAATTGCTCCCAAACTGTGAATGTATTCTTTGTAACGTATTTTATGTCTTCTTTTTATAATAATGTATGTGACAGTTCATCAACATCGGCACTGTAAAAAAAATATGAATAGTTCTTGGAATTTAGTAGAATACTGAACTTTGAGTCTCTGAAAAAAAGCTAATTAAACTTTGACATTGCCAAGATCATATTTAAGCTCAGTCACTAGATATTTTTTGGTTTCTTAAAATCAATCTGTCTTGTTTTTAGTGTATTGGATACCTATTTAAGATATTGTCTGAAAGGGAAGCAAGATACTTTTAAAAGATTGAAAAAGAGAGGGTTTTGTTGGGTCCTACAGTTTTGTTTTATTAATGTTTGTTGAGGTCTAGGTTGCTTTATAAGGAGCAAGTACAATGATTTCTTTATAACATTTTATTTCATTTTTCACACAATCTCCTTCTCATTCTGCTCTAAAATTTTTTTTCTTAAAACAAGATTGATTGATTGATTGATTGATTGATTGATGTACCTACTTCTGAATAATAACTGAAAGTGAAATGACTACTACTAATTGTTAAATAATTAGTCTCTGTCATCATAGCTAGTTTAGTAGATCCACTCCAGTTCAGTTAAATCTGATAATGTGCCTGCCCGCAAAAATAATCAAAATATTCATTATTCTAAATATATTGCTATGGTATCCATATACAAATTATGTTTCCTTTACTCTCAGATATATGTGCTAAATTTATTAAAGTACATATTCTAGTATTCAAGAACTGTCTCAAACATAGATTTTAAGTTCTTCTACCTTGATTAAATTTAAAATACTACATCCTGGGACGAAGGTTCTGCACATTGCATTAAGCCTTTAATTGGTTTCTTCATAGGAGCCACAGTGAAATTAATTCACAAATAATATGAAATCATAAATTATCCTCTCCAAAACCCTCTATTGGCAAGGGTTTATTATGCTATAAATAAATTACATGTATGAATTCAGCAAAAGTCTTGAAATCAAAAAAATAGCTTACCTTTTGCAGCCAACAGCAAACTCATTTTCTCACACTGTGGAAGCTTCAGGAAGAGTGCAGTTCTGAACAAATTTGGTTTCTGTAAGACTAGAGAGTATACAATTCAGGAGTTCCTAAATTAACTTGCCACAGCTTAATAGCTGGTGCTAGGAAATTTTCTATAGGGATTTGCCGCACTTAACATTTCTTTTCACTTCACAACTCACTCAGAAAATTGCTGGGAAAAAGCCAGCAAAATTATTTTTGCTGGGATTTTAAGGCTCCCCAGAGTAATTAGGTCTGTGGAAAAGTGATCTTTGCCTTGTAATAAAAAAGTGTAAAATGCATTTTAGGCAGTTCTCACTGTCTACTGATGCCTCTCTCCTTTTCATCACTTATTTCCCTGTTCCTTTTGTGTTTTATGCATATCTTAACACTAACCTTTACTGATTTCCTTTTCTTTTGAACTTTTGACTGGTAGCAGGCACAACAACCAAATGTAAATTATTTTACATACTCGTTTCAATGAAAGATTGATGAATACATTTCCAAAAAATAAAGGAATGAGCTTTATAGATATCATTAAGATGAATATGCAGTGAGACTGATAGGGGAATTTCGCTGATTGAAAATCTCACAAAATGCATTTGAAATTTTGTCATCTTTTTCTTAGTATATATAGCAAAACCTTAGCAACGTCTTCTTTGTGTAATATGCTTGCTAATTATTATTTCAAAAATACATCAGGTAATGATTAGAAAACCATGTACAATTATAGCCCTGCAAAATTCTAATGTCCCTGATTATGCTGATCAATGCTGTCTGGACAAGAGGGAAATTTTATTTTATGTTGTTGAGATTTTTTTTAAAAAAAATGTTTTTTCAAAGTTTGCTTATGTCTAGAATGTTTCTCTTCATGCATGCTGTTTCCTTAGAACACACATCTCAAACATTCTTAAAAGCATATTCTTCTACTCAGTCTTCATTCATTTCTTGATTTTCCATTCATCCACAAGTAGGCTTAGTCTTGTCTAAAAAAAATTCTCTTTCTCTATCTTAGTTATGCTTTTCATCTGTCCTCTTAAATGTAAAGTGCTTGAAAGAACTATGTCTCATTAGATGCCCTTTATCTAGTAAATGAATAGAAAAATATTGTAATGACTAAGAAATAGATTAAGGAATTAGTTGATTTATTCAACTCTTCTCTTACTGTAATCTTCAGATAGGAAAGTTTATTCGTAATTTGCAGTGATTCCAAAGTGCGAGAATAAGATCTGATTATTAGAAGTCTGCATAAAAACAATCAGTTGCATGAGAAGTTTGTTGCTATGGGCTGTGTAGTCTCAGAGAAGAAAATCAGTGTGAAATCTTGGCTGATTAAATTCAGAGGGAAAGTACAGTATGTTTGTGTTTTGCATAAGGAGGTTATCACTATTATTTCTATGTCTGCTTTCAACAAGGAAATATTTCCAAATATCCAGCAAAAAATATTGAAAGTCCACCTTATCATGGTGTTGATTTGTCACCTGTGATACTGGATATGTCTTCCTCACTCAGACTGTAGAACCCTCAATAAAGATGGAAGCCACTGGTGGTAGGCTATTGTATTTTGAACTAGTTTATAACTACCATGTTTCCTTGACCTTGTCTTATATTTTTTGAACCCCAAAATAAGCGCTTGGCCTTATTTTCGGGGAGGTCCTATTATTTTGGAGTATGTGGAACAAGATGGGGCTCCTCTTGCCGTCTTACCTGATTTCCAGCTCTGCGTTTAAATATTTTCAGGGAGGGCTTATTTTCGGCGGGAAGCTTATTTTAGCACATGCACTCAAAAGCCCTATTGGGCTTATTATCAAGGGGTGTCTTATTTTCAGGGAAACAGGGTACATAATAGATTTTCTGATACTCACCACTACTGACTATCAAAAAACTCTTTATTTGGCTTCTCCTTTGCATTCCCCTTAAGTGTGGAATAATGGGTTGATTTCACATTCATAATCTACATATTCACTGGGCCAAGAATGTCTAAAATCTAACTTCCAGTCATTATGATTTGAATTTTTTTTATAAATATAAAGTTTAATGTTATAGCTACTCACACTGAAAAGTTTCAGACAATTCTAGAGTAGGTTTGTCAACATAAACTGTGCCAAACTGGAAAAAATGTTCCTTTGATCTTCCTGTTTTGGATTATCTGGACTACTTGAAGGCACCCAGATGGAGCCTGTCAAGGTGAATCCATCATCTTGGAACTCTTCCAAACTCTCAAGATGTGTAATGTTTCCTGTGATTTGCCCATTTCTATTCCACATTATTTCTCATGTGCTGAGCACATTAAACCTTCATTCATATTTTTTTTAAAGAGTCTCTTTCAAAAAGCATTAGGATGCTCAACAGGTTCTTTTATTAATTTTTTTTCCTTCAGTCTTTTTACTTCTATCAAAATCCCAAATGCTCTTTTTTTTGTTTAAGAATATGAACAAAAAATGCATGATCATTTAATTTCTGAGAATTGAGAGCAATTTATTGACTATTTTGGAGAGATCTTTTTCCTTGCATCATCACCCATAATCTGATAGAAAAGCAATGGAGACAAATGCCATCCTGGAATAATACCTTTGTCATTATCTACATATTGTCAACCTGATGACTGTCTGAACGTTTTCTACTAGCTTAGTTAGTTGATAATAAATCGCTTTGCTTGTTAGTGGTATTTTTATAATCTTAATTTGTCTTCTATTCATATTTCATTGCTTGTACTGCTATTACTCCAGGAATTCTCCCCTTTCCTCATTACTATTGGTGGCAACCTGGATTTCTAGATAGGCTATTTTTAAAAAGGTGGTTGCAAAGCTTATTGGACCATTCCTACACTTGTCCAAATAATACAATTCTTTCTTACAATTCCCAGCGATAATGAAGATATATACCCATGTATTTTTACAGCTCTCCCTGTCTTAGGGCCTTCTCCTTGCCCTCCCATGTTCTTTCATATCACTATCACCATCTGATGAGGAAGAGATTTGAAATGGAACATATTTTTAGGAAATTGATTGGACTATCTCAAGCTCCAAATGAGCTATTCAGATTTTTAAAAAATGTCCTGGGTAGGAGCAATGTATTTTTATGTGCCTCTTATATTCCAGTTTTGAAACCTATAGGTTATCAAGCTGTGAAGAAGCATCTGCCTGGTTTGGAAAACCAAAGGCAGGTATACAGTATAACCAACAGAGGAACAGAACTCATTGTCATCCCTAAATTTGTGTGGGGAGACCTTTGGATAAGGGAGAGTCATTGAATAAGATAATAATCAAATGTATTTTGTTGCTTTACTATCCTACTGATAAATGTGAAAAATATGCAGGCTTGTTTCAGTTAGCGGGAGGGGAAAGAGATATCTAGTCTTCTTCCATTCCCTGCCTCTCCAGACATATTTAACAACTGGTTTGCAAATTGTGTGCTGAACCCCTGATTGCAGTTTTCATTATCACTCAACAGATGATAAAGTTTAGTATTATCCTATTTTATGAAGACCTCCTAAGAACCCAGAGCATAAAACAAGGTTCTGTTTCAGTTACCTTCTATCTCTGCATGTAACAGCAAACACTCTTGGTTTGGAATTCTTTTGGGGAGGAATTACATATGATTTTAATGTCATATATGAATAGATCACTTTTTGGTTAGTATAGCTAACCAAATTAATATGGATAATTGCTGAAGTGATACTGCATGCTTTTGAAGCTATGATTGGTTTTCAGTGTCTCTTTTTTTTTGGTAACAACTTTTTTAAAATTTAAATTTAAAAGTATTTTTCATAGTTTATATAGTTGAATTGTTTGTGATTTTTTTCTATGTAGAGAAACCAGCATATGATTAGCACCATTCCATGCTGTAGGTCTACATTGTAATTCACTAGTGTTGTGCTGTTTTGCTACTTTTTTTTTTACTTTTAAATACTCATTCATCATCCCCAGTGATATTTTGATTATATACTTTCATATCAGTGCTACGCTTAAAATCCATAACTCCTAATCTGTTGAACAGTAGCCAAGGACATTCCCCTCCTTCTAGGCAATTGTCCTTGAGATGCATCTAAGCAACATGCTTTAAATAAACACGATCTCTATCTTATATCATACTAGGTTGTATAAAAATAAAATATCCAAAACTTGTAGGGGATTACCAGGTCTTTAATCAAACTTAGAAAGTATACAGTGAATCTTGTGTGTACAGAGCATCAACAAATAAGCTAGCCTCATTGAGGGAAAAGAATAACAATAGCAATAGCGCTTAGACTTATATACTGCCCCATATTGCTTTAAAGTACTCTCTGGTTGGTTTACCACTTCAGCAATTCCCCCCAACAATCTGGGCCCTCATGTTACTGACCTCCAAACAATGGAAGTCCAAGGCAACCTTGGGCCTCATTAGGATCGAACTCTAAGCTGTAGGCAGAGTTAGCCTGCAATACTGCATTCTAACCACTCCACCATCAGGGCTCCTAAGAAGCCGTAAAAAGAAGTACATTCCACTAAAATATATTTGACATTCTTCTACGGCATCACTATACCTATTCAATATATTGCCAAATACAGATTTTTGTTTTAGTTTCTCTTATGGCCAGCATAGCAAAGCCATATGTTTTATATTAGCAACAAATAAAAATCAGGATAAAATCAGGTTGTTTTATTTATTCTCTTTGGGGGATAATAATAGAAGTCCCTCATTCCTCATAGAAAAATAAAATGTTTTGTATTCAAGTTTACAATAATAACAAGAAGTAGAAAACTTCATATTTGTGCTTGGAAGCAGCTATTATGTGCTGTACATCTGGCAACAAATGGCGAAAATTAAAATCCCAATCACCTAATCATATTAAGAGGCATTAAAATATGTGCTATTTGAGATATTAAAACAATATAAATCATTTTTTCTGTTCAAAGGAAAAAAAGTTCTTATTTTTTGGCATTACATCATTAAGATTTGACTTCTGGTTGTCCTTGTAATGCTTCTTAATCTAATACACTTGTGGATTTTGTTGTTGACAATGTTTATACAGATACCTTTGATGACACTGAGGCATAATAAATTGTAAGAAATGAAAATATAATTCCAGTAATTTCAGGCTTAAAAGAAAAGCTGTAATTATACAAAGCTTGAGAAGAAGAAAGGTGAAAAAAGACTGTTGGGACTAGAAATAATCTTTTGCTGAAAGAAATGTGAACAGTGGCATTAGAAAGCATTATTTGTTGCTGCACTATTGATATTAACAGTTCTGGATTTGTAGACGTTATTAAAACTTGGGAAATCAGTAAATAAATGTGAAAAACAAGAAAAAGTAAAGCATGCAGTAGATATTGTTCTTTTATTAACAGTACATAGATATTATGAAATAGCTTCAGTAGATCTTCACTCTGTGCAAAAAAGAGATGAGTTTAATCAAGTATAAACCACATTTTAAAATTTTTCTGTTCATTCTACCAAAGGATTTAGGACAATTAATCCCAGTCTGTGGCCCAGGGATAATTGTTGTTGACTTGAGCACCTTTGGAAGAACCTGGTGCAAGTCCTTGTGTTAAGGAATGAAATTTGGAATCACCTTCAAACCTCACAAGAGATGTTGGCATTCTTACTTTAAACTCATAGGTTTCTGGTGGCTTAATGTAAAAAAGCTGAAATATTACTGATTACAGTTCAGATGAGCAACTATTAACACCTGATGACAGTATTAATCTCCTTTTCGTTCCTTTCTTGTTTTTTTTAGTTTACAGGCAGTCCTCTTTTAGTTTATAGGCAGTCCTCCTTTAGTGATCACAGTTGGGACTAGCAACTCCATTGCTAAGCCCAAATGCTTTCTGGTTAAATGAGACAGTTGAGATTTTACTTCAGCAATCTCCATAATTAACTGTTGGAAGTTGGTTGTGAAGCACACAAATGGCAGTCATGTGATAGCAGGAGACTGCAACAGTCATAAATGCAAGGATTAATTTCAAATCTGGAGGGAGTGTTTACATGTCATAACTTTGAACAGCCATTAAATTAGGTTCTTGGTAAGCAAGGACTGCCATACTTTTCGGAGTATAAAATGCACTTTCCCACCCATCCCTTAAAGTGGGTGACGCCCCCACCCTTTGGCTGTTTTCAGCCTCCGCACACTCCATTTTACACCTGTTACGGGCTGGGTGGATCGCTACAGCACATTGCCACTGATCGCCGCTTCCACACGTTGCGTTTTTGGCCTCCACACACCCCGTTTTTGGCCTCCATACATTGCATTTTCGGTCAATTCACTGGTTCATTTTTGGTGGCAATGTGCTGTGCCAATCCCTGCAGCTTGGAACAGATCTAAAACAGAGTGTGTGGAGGCCAAAAATACGACACACAGAGTCTAAAAGCACGACCTATGGAGGCCAAACGTGTGATGCGCGGAGGCGGCGATGGGCTGTGGTGATCCCCACAGCCTGGAACAGCTGATTAGTGCTATTCCAGGAGGCTGATCCAACCACCAATCAGCTGGTTGTGCTGAATCCAACTGCGATAATTGCTGAAGCTGACCAGGCACTTTGCTGTTTGCTGCAAGGATGCTAGGCAAATAAATACTGATGGATGCTGGTAGGCAGAGGCAGAAGTTTTTTTCTTGTTTTCCTCCCCAAAACTAATGTGTGTCTTATACTCCAGAACGTCTTATACTCCGAAAAATACAGTAGCTATTTACATTTCACAGGCACTGTAAACTGGTCTATTTAGGCAGCTTTTCCATGTTTTAAGGAAATATTAGTATATCCTTTCAGTGATCAATTACAAACTCAAATGTTTACAAGAATTGAACAATATCTTCAAAAATCCTGCCTGATTGTCTTATTAGGAGCAACTACAAACTGTGTTTTCTGTCTTTTTCCGTTTTATCTTTAGATGGACTTTCTGACCGCCATTCACCACCGCAGGGAGCCGATTCGTTGGTTCCGTCCCAGGCGCCTGATGGACCCGGATGGGTTCCGGACAGAGCTTGGGCCATTTCCTGAGGGTCTGGCTCACGGCTCGGCCGAGGAACTTGTTGCGGCCTGGGACGGGGGCCTTAGACCGAGTCGTGCCTTTGCGGCCTCTGACCCGGCGCAGGGCCCAACCGGCTCCTTGGTTCTCCGAGGAGCTGAGGGGGATGAAGCGCCGGAGAAGACGCCTAGAGAGTTCCTGGAGGTCTAGCCGTTCGGAAGCTGATCGGACACTAGTGAAGTCCTATACTAGGACTTACCTAGGGGCATTGAGGAAGCGGTAGCTCGCCTCCTCCCTCATTGCATCGGCAGATAACCGCCCGGCCGCCCTGTTTCGGGTGACTCGCTCCCTCCTTCATCAGGGGGAGCGGGATGACCCGTTGCAGGGACGGGCTGAGGAGTTTAACGGTTATCTATACGATAAAATCGTTCAGCTTTGGGATGGTCTGGACCAAGATTGCGGTGATGCGGGTGAGACGCTCGAGTGTGGTCTTGGCGACATTATTTGGGATGAGTTTGACCCTGTGGCTCCCGAGGACATGGACAGGCTGCTGGGTAGGTTGAATGCCACCACGTGTTTACTGGACCCGTGCCCCTCCTGGCTGGTGCTGGCCACTCGGGAGGTGACACGAGGCTGGCTCCAGGCGATTACGATCGCTTCTTTGGTGGAGGTGTCTTCCGGCCGCCTTGAAAGAGGCGGTGGTGAGGCCCTCCTTAAGAAGCCTTCCTGGACCCGGCTGTTTTAGGTAATTATCGTCCGGTCTCCAACCTTCGCTGCGGCGAAGGTTGTAGAAATATGGTGGCATATCAGCTTCCCTTGCACCTGGATGAAACTGTCTATCTAGACCCGTTCCAGTCCGGTTTCCGACCGGTTACAGCACGGAGCGGCTTTGGTCGCGTTGGTAGATGATCTCTGGAGGGCCAGGGATAGGGTTGTTCCTCTGCCCTGGTCCTATTAGACCTCTCAGCGGCTTTCGATACCATCGACCATGGTATCCTGCTGCGCGGTTGGGGGATTGGGAGTGGGAGGCACCGTTTACGGTGGTTCTCCTCCTATCTCTCCGACCGTCGCAGTCGGTGTTGACAGGGGGCAGAGGTCGCCCCGAGGCGCCTCACTTGTGGGGTGCCGCGGGGTCGATTCTCTCGCCTTCTGTTTAACATCTACATGAAACCGCTGGGTGAGATCATCAGTGGTTTCGGTGTGAAGTATCAGCTGTATGCGGATGATACTCAGCTGTACTTTTCTACACGAACCACCCCAGCGAAGCTATCGAAGTGCTGTCCCGGTGTCTGGAGGCCGTGCGGGTCTGGATGGGGAGAAACAGGCTCAAGCTCAATCCCGCCAAGACAGAGTGGCTGTGGATGCGGCATCCCGGTACAGTCAGCTAAATCAGCGGCTGAACATCGGTGGCGAGTCATTGGCCCCGATGGAGAGGGTCCGCAACAGGCGTCCTCCTGGATGAGCGGCTGTCTCTAGAAGAGCATTTGACGGCCGTCTCCAGGAGAGCGTTCTACCAGGTTCGCCTGGTACGCCAGTTGCGCCCCTTTCTGGACCGGGATGCCCTATCCACGGTTACTCACGCACTCGTGACGTCTCGCCTGGATTACTGCAATGCTCTCTACATGGGGCTCCCCTTGAGGGGCATCCGGGGGCTACAGTTAGTCCAGAATGCAGCTGCGCGGGTGATAGATGGGGCCCCTCGTGGCTCCCCAATGGCACCTTTCCTGCGCAGACTGCCCTGGCTTTCTGTGGCCTTCCGGGTGCGCTTCAAGGTTTTGGTGACCACCTTTAAAGCGCTCCATGGCATTATTTACGGGACCGCCTACTGCGACCGAATACCTCCCACCGTCCCGTGCGCTCTCACAGAGAGGGTCTCCTCAGGGTGCCGTCAGCGAGGCAATGTCGTCTGGCGACGCCCAGGGGAAGGGCCTTCTCTGTGGGGGCTCCCACCCTCTGGAACGATCTACCCCCCGGACTTCGTCAGCTTTCGGACCTTCGGACCTTCCGCCGCGGGCTTAAAACATACTTATTTAATTGTGCAGGACTGAGCTAGATTTTAAATTTTGGGTTTTAAATTGGGTTTTATTTCTATTTTTAATTGGACGGGCTTTAGAATAAGTTTTTTAAATGTTTTATATTGTATTTATATTCTATTTATCTGTTTTTAGTGCCTGTAAACCGCCCTGAGTCCCTTGGGAGATAGGGCGGTATATAAATATGATTAAATAAATAAATAAATAAATAAATAAATCTATCTATCATCTATCTATATTTCTACCTATCTACCAACCTATCATCTATCTATTTATCTATCTTTTTCTATCTATCATTTCTACCCCTCCCAGCTAGTGCTGGATACAAATGGTTGCTGGCTCTGCTGTTTGTATACGCTGCATTTTTTTTCACCTCATGATGATGATTTTCCTGAGTCACCAACCTCCTTTCAGATTGTTCTATTCCCTAGCACAAAAAGAAAAGCAACTCAAACTGTAGCACAGTTTTGCAGGTTTTTTACCCTTTCAATAAAATGGGATCAGGAAGAAGGAGTCTGAGAAGTTGGAGAAGTACCAGGATCTGAATGAGGAACTAGAGAAGATGTGAAAAGTAGAGAGCAAAGTGGGCTCAGTAGAGGTAGCAGCACTCATATCCTAGGAAGAATATCAGAACTTTCTATCCAGAAGGTTACAATGCTAAGAATAGCTAGGGTACTGAGCAGAACCTCAGACACCCAGGCCTCTGGTAGAAGACCTGAGATTGATGAAGACACAGACCGTCCATAGGGATGAGAAGGGATTTTTTTATATATCATCAGAATTTTATTACCAGATGCAGTAATTTCTTATGTGAAAACTAGCTTGTTATTGCAGAACTATTTTAAGTCCAAAATTTATTGGGACAGACAACTTACTAGGGAAATCCATACCATCAGAGAATTTAATTATCTGCAGATAATCAGCAGATTATAATAACAACAACAACAACAACAACAACGAGTTGGAAGGGACCTTGGAGGTCTTCTAGTCCAACCCCTGCTCAGGCAGGAAACCCTACACCATTTCAGACAAATGGTTATCCAACATTTTATTAAAAATTTTTTATTATAGATTTATATTATAATTTTTATTATAAATATTATAGATATTTTGATTACATTATGAACCCTGGTGGTGCAGTGCTTAGAATGTAGCATTGCAGATTAAATTTGTCCGCAGCCAGGGGTTGCGCTCAAGGTTGACTCAGCTTTCCATCCTTCCGAGGTCAGTAAAATAACTCAGATTGTTGGGGGCAATATGCCAATGGTGTAAACCGATCAGAGAGTGCTATAAAGCTCTGTGGGGGCAGTATATAAGTCTAAGTGCTATTGCTATTATTATTTTGTATGTGAATTGTCATGTAGCATGCTGTCTGTGGTGTTAGCAGAATACTGTTAGAATTAAAACTTTCAGATACTTTTTTCTTTAAATCCTTTGATCCTACTTTGAAATTAATGTACCAAAACGGGAAAGCAGCTGAGGTGCTGAAAATTCCATAGATAAACCAGTCAAACTGATGTTCATGTAATCATCCTTTGATGAAGATAAATGTCGATGCCTCTGGTTATGAAAGTTGTAACATTTCTGCTATGTATGTCAAATAGTTATCTTAATAACTGAATAACTATTTAATGTGATTCCCATACTAGGTTTATGTATAGAAAAGATAGGATGTCCTTTATATTCCAATTGTGTCTTTCAGCCCTCTGATATAGCATAGATTGATGAGTACCACTTGCAGAAAATACCAAAGAATGAAGCATTTTTAAAGTCATCTCTGATTTTTCACTTTATGTGAGATGTTTGGGATGGCAGAATACTTGTAATGGTGTTTATTGTACTCATTTTTTACAATTTTTGAAGCTTGTTACACACTTTGAATGTAGCTTTAACCTTCAAATATAATTTTACTGATGCATTTTTAGTATGTCTCTTGTACAATATCAGAATATTCTTCCTATGATACTAAGTCTAAAAATGCACTTTCATGGTATTTTGTGGGAGATGCCTATTTATAAATAGCCAAATGAAAATAAATTTCCATAATACTTTTAAATCTGGATGTTTAATCTATAAGTTTTCATCACATTATGGAACTGAGGCTCCAGCTTGTGATTTTGCCATGATATCCTATAAATTTTAATTTAAAACCAAACTTTTAATCAATGTTTTGCAGATGTAATGGTATTATTAGTATTGTCTGTAATATGATTAGTATATAGCAGTGGTAGTCAACCTGGTCCCTACCGCCCACTAATGGGCCTTCCAGCTTTCATGGTGGGCGGTAGGGGTTTTGTCTGATATTGAAGCACTTTCCTTTTTTTTAATTTAATTAACTTTTTAAAAAAATTTCATAGCATTATTTAAAAACATTTTCATTAGGTTTTCATAAAATTCCCCGTGACAATTTAAATTTCTGAAAATATACTATTTGTATCGCCCGCACATAAGTTTAGTTCACGTTAAGTAAGTTAAACTAAATGGCGCTATATGCCAATGGTGTAAACCGATCAGAGAGTGCTATAAAGCTCTGTGGGGGCAGTATATAAGTCTAAGTGCTATTGCTATTATTATTTTGTATGTGAATTGTCATGTAGCATGCTGTCTGTGGTGTTAGCAGAATACTGTTAGAATTAAAACTTTCAGATACTTTTTTCTTTAAATCCTTTGATCCTACTTTGAAATTAATGTACCAAAACGGGAAAGCAGCTGAGGTGCTGAAAATTCCATAGATAAACCAGTCAAACTGATGTTCATGTAATCATCCTTTGATGAAGATAAATGTCGATGCCTCTGGTTATAAAAGTTGTAACATTTCTGCTATGTATGTCAAATAGTTATCTTAATAACTGAATAACTATTTAATGTGATTCCCATACTAGGTTTATGTATAGAAAAGATAGGATGTCCTTTATATTCCAATTGTGTCTTTCAGCCCTCTGATATAGCATAGATTGATGAGTACCACTTGCAGAAAATACCAAAGAATGAAGCATTTTTAAAGTCATCTCTGATTTTTCACTTTATGTGAGATGTTTGGGATGGCAGAATACTTGAAATAGTGTTTATTGTACTCATTTTTTACAATTTTTGAAGCTTGTTACACACTTTGAATGTAGCTTTAACCTTCAAATATAATTTTACTGATGCATTTTTAGTATGTCTCTTGTACAATATCAGAATATTCTCCCTATGATACTAAGTCTAAAAATGCACTTTCATGGTATATTGTGGGAGATGCTTATTTATAAATAGCCAAATGAAAATAAATTTCCATAATACTTTTAAATCTGGATGTTTAATCTATAAGTTTTCATCACATTATGGAACTGAGGCTCCAGCTTGTGATTTTGCCATGATATCCTATAAATTTTAATTTAAAACCAAACTTTTAATCAATGTTTTGCAGATGTAATGGTATTATTAGTATTGTCTGTAATATGATTAGTATATAGCAGTGGTAGTCAACCTGGTCCCTACCGCCCACTAATGGGCGTTCCAGCTTTCATGGTGGGCGGTAGGGGTTTTGTCTGATATTGAAGCACTTTCCTTTTTTTTAATTTAATTAACTTTTTAAAAAATTTTCATAGCATTATTTAAAAACATTTTCATTAGGTTTTCATAAAATTCCCCGTGACAATTTAAATTTCTGAAAATATACTATTTGTATCGCCCGCACATAAGTTTAGTTCACGTTAAGTAAGTTAAACTAAATGGCGCTATAGTGCAATCGCAAATGAAAGAGCCTCATCCTAGAATAGCTCGTGTATCTCCCCCCACACCACCCAGCTGTAACAGACAAGCAGAGCTGGTAGTCGGCGTCCCCCCCAAACCCAATCCACGATGCGCGAAAGGCATGCGCAGATGACAATTCACGGAGCATTACTGTGGAACTGGTGGGCGGTTAGAAAATTTTACTACTAACAGAGATACAAAAGTGGGTGGTAGGTATAAAAAGGTTGACTACCCCAGGTATATCGTATAGATTTTAATTCTTAAGACATACCATTCTCCATTATCATTCAGTTTAAATAGGTTTTTCATTAAAATTGTTTACAGAGGTTTACAGTGTTATTTACCTATTATGGATTATCAATCTTGGTTTATTAAGCTAAGATAAAAATGAATTTCAGACACAGTCACATTGTTAGCATCCTTTTCATTGATGCAGATGGAAACCTAGTTAGAAAATGGGTTTATTCTAGAGAAACTGTGGTTAACGGCTTACACATAACCCAGGATATGCAAGCCAACTTTACATACTGATTTAATGTGCTGGATTGAGTATTCATTCTGGTAAGAACTCCAAATTTGGTTTGTTTTATCCATTTCTTTACTTTTTTGGCTATCCATTCTTTCTCTCCTGCTTCTTCAAAATCCAACTTTTGCTCCAATAAAGTATCCCAGGGAATACCAGGACTTGCTCTATTCTGATCTTTGTAGGTATAGACATATCCAAAGCCTTTGTGGCTATTTTACCAAGTGTGGAGGTACTTGACTGCTTATTCCTTTTCTGTTGATCATTGATCCGAAAAAGCAGAATGTATCTAGTACATTAATACTTACAACCACAATTGAGCCCAAAATTTAGGTTACTAAGTGATAAATTTGTTAAGTGAGTTTGGCCCCATTTTATGACTTTTCTTGCCACATTTGTTAAATGAATCACTGCAGTTGTTAAATTAGTAATATGGTTGTTAAGTGAATCTGGTTTTTCCATTGACTTTGCTTGTCTGAAGGTTGAAAAAAAGATGATCACATGACCCCAAAACACTGCAACGGTCATAAGTGTGAAAATGGTCATAAATCACTTTTTTCCAGTGCCGTTGTAACCTTGGACGGTCACTAAGCAAATTTTTGTATGTCAAGGGCTACCTGTATCATCTTGTAAGTTCTGTGGCTGGTTGTTGTAACAGAGGTCATCAGTTTTAATCTTCTTTATATATAATGTTCAACTCATTTTTCCCACTGGATTATTTGACTCTTTTATTAAAAGATTTTTCAGATTTTTTGCACTTTCAGCTATCATAGAAAAGTCATCAGCATAGTAAAATAGTTATTGACGTTTCTCTCTCCCATTTTAAAACTGCATACTGTGGCTTTCTGACATATAGGTAGGCATATCATGAGGACAATGAAATCTCATTTTTCTAAGCATATTCTGCAGCTTGACACAATCAACCAAGGGGCTTTCTGTAATCAGCGGAGCGCATACTTCTTATTGGTATTCTTTGGCTTTCTCAGTTATCCAGTGTGCATAAGAAGTAATTCGGCATTTCCATTTCCTTACTGTGAAATACATTCAGACTTACTTCCCTTTTGCCTTTTCAAAATGGTATACATTCAATTGACAGCTGTACAGATAGTGAAAATGATTGAATCAAAATGGAAAATCACTTGCTCCATTTTATACTGCAAGTAAATAAAGATAATAAGTTGCATCTCAACACCTCTTGAAGAAAAAATCTTGAATAATCATATTCTATGAAAAAAATTCTGTTATATAATCTCCTTAAAACAGATTGAGAGACTGTTAAAAAAATCTAATTTACAAGTATCCTTTTAGTTCAGAATGACAAATGGAAACTTACAATTCTAATCTTGGGGGGGGGGAAGCTAAGAAAACAGCCAGTTGTTCATTTAAAACAGAATATTCCAACCAGATGAGACAACAAAGCAATATAAATTTGATATGGAAGAAGACTGGTCGAAAGAATATGCATCATTTTCTAGTTATCAGATTAAAAATGAAGAGCCCGTGCTCATGACCTTCCTAGGGATGGATAGATGATGGATGGATGGATGGATGGATGGATGGATAGATAGATAGATAGATAGATAGATAGATAGATAGATAGATAGATAGATAGATAGATACAGGTGAAACTAAAAAAAATAGAATATCGTGCAAAAGTTCATTTATTTCAGTAATGCAACTTAAAAGGTGAAACTAATATATGAGATAGACTCATTACATGCACAGCGAGATAGTTCATGCCTTGATTTGTCATAATTTTGATGATTATGGCTTACAGCTCATGAAATCCCCAAATTCACAATCTCAGAAAATTAAAATATTGTGAAAAGGTTCAATATTCTAGGCTCAAAGTGTCCCACTTTAATCAGCTAATTAAGCCATAACAGGTGCAAAGGGTTCCTGAGCCTTTAAATGGTCTCCTAGTCTGGTTCAGGAGGAATCACAATCATGGGAAAGACTGCTGACCTGACAGTTGTGCAAAAAACCATCATTGACACCCTCCATAAGGAGGGAAAGCCTCAAAAGGTAATTGCAAAAGAAGTTGGATGTTCCCAAAGTGCTGTATCAAAACACATTAATAGAAAGTCATTTGGAAGGGAAAAGTGTGGAAGAAACACACAAACAGCACAAGCACAACAAACAGCACAAGCAGCAGGGGTAACCGCAGCCTGAAGAGGATTGTCAGAAAAAGGCCATTCAAAAGTGTTGGGGACTGTCACAAGGAGTGGACTGAGGCTGGAGTCAGTGCATCAAGAGCCACCACACACAGACGGATCCTGGACATGGGCGTCGTATTCCTCTTGTCAAGCGCTCCTGAACAACAAACAACGTCAGAAGCGTCTTACCTGGGCTAAAGAAAAAAAGAACTGGTCTGTTGCTCAGTGGTCCAAAGTCCTCTTTTTTGATAAGAGCAACTTTTGCATCTCATTTGGAAACCAAGGACCCAGAGTCTGGAGGAAGAATGGAGAGGCACACGCTGCAAGATGCTTGAAGTTCAGTGTGAAGTTTCCACAGTCTATGTTGATTTGGGGAGCCATGTCATCTGCTGGTGTTGGTCCACTGTGCTTCATTAAGTTCAGAGTCAACGCAGCCATCTACCAGGAGATTTTGGAGCATTTCATGCTTCCTTCCACAGACGAGCTTTATGGGGATGCTGACTTCATTTTCCAGCAGGACTTGGCACCTGCCCACATTGCCAAAAGTACCAAAACCTGGTTCAATGGCCATGGGATTACTGTGCTTGATTGGCCAGCAAACTCGCCTGAACTTGCCTCGCCTGACCTTGCCAAGAGAAAGATGAGAGACATGAGACTGAACAATGCCGAAGAGCTGAAGGCCGCTATTGAAGGATCCTGGTCTTCCATAACACCTCAGCAGTGCTACAGGCTGATAGCATCCATGCCACACCGCATTGAGGCAGTAATTGATGCAAAAGGGGCCCAAACCAAGTACTGAATACATATTCATGCTTATACTTTTCAGAGGTCCGATAGAGTTCTATGTAC
The DNA here is from genome assembly GCF_028640845.1 of Ahaetulla prasina. Lineage (NCBI taxonomy): Eukaryota > Metazoa > Chordata > Lepidosauria > Squamata > Colubridae > Ahaetulla > Ahaetulla prasina. The sequence continues at coordinate 287,774,086 of NC_080539.1, forward strand.
AATCCTTGTTTTATTGATTTCATGTAATATTCTAATTTTCTGAGATTGTGAATTTGGGGTTTTCACGAGCTGTCAGCCATAATCATCAAAATTATGACAAATCAAGGCATGAACTATCTCACTTTGCATGTAATCAGTCTATCTCATATATTAGTTTCACCTTTTAAGTTGCATTACTGAAATAAATGAACTTTTGCAAGATATTCTAATTTTTTGAGTAGATAGATAGATAATGTCATATAGCAGCTATTTTAAACCTGGTATTTTCCAGAATTAGAACTGAAATTCTTCATGGTTTGAGGGCACCAGATTAAAGACAATGCTCTACAGCATAATATAAAAGCTCATTAACATAGTGTTATACCTTAGCAAAAAAAGAAAGCCTTAACGGCAAATAAGTGCTAATAATAAGGAAAAAGGAGGAGATCAGAATTTTTGAAAAGGAAACAGACATTAAAATGAGGAAATGACTCTTTGAATATATTTTCTCTGTGCCAGTACAATCTTCAGCACTCTTTTAATAACAAGTTAAAGTAGAGTTATAATTGCATAGCAAAATTACAGGAAGTATTAAGATTTTATATTGGATATTTTTCTTAGCAATTTAGAAGTTTTCTGCAAATCATAGCTTCATTTTCAACTGGCAGAATTAATTACTCAAGTGCATAAAATAGAACAGCATCAGCTGGCAGTGACAGATCATATCTGAAAAAGAACAGATGGGCTTCTTTTACACCTTAAGGCTTTATGGACTTTAGGATGCTGTACAAGCTTTCTTATGATTTCTACAATTCATTATTTTTTTTTTAAAAAAAAGTATAGCGCCTTTTGTTTATATAATATTCTTTGTATCTTTTGTAACAATCACAAGACTATTCAATTAAAAAATTTCTGGAACAAAGTTTTGGAAATGAAAAAGTGATAAGCAGCCTCACCGTAAAATTGCATTTGTGCAATTTTATACCCTTCTTTCAAGCGAGTTATTAGTCAAGTTGAAAAATCAAAACTAATGGAGTCAGAAATGTTACCTTGAAGTACATAATTTTCTTATCTGAAAAGGCCAAGTGGAAACAACAGGACTGTACAATTATTGAGTTTTATAGTAGCCTGCAAACAATAAATCATTAACTCATTTCCATACTTCTGTGCAGTAAATTTACATGTAGGATAATTATAATTTGTTCTTTTCATATTCTAGTGTTAAAGCAACACATTCCATTGAGGAATTTCTAAGCAGTATATGGATGATGATTATGATGAACGATATTGTGAATCCATGCCATGAATATTTACACACACACACACACACACACACACACACTGTATTTACTTCAGTTTTAAAATCTTTCAGAAAAAGTCCAAACTAATTGTTTCTAAGAATGAAATTGAGATTGTTCAGAATGACTACTAAAAGCAGTACTAAATTGTGATTAATTTCCATACATAATATAAAATGCTGCATTGCACTTTCATACTTATACAGACATTAATTTTAATAAGGCTCCACAAGGAACTAGAGCTCTATTAATGTGTTTCCCATATCATCAATAAAAATATTATATGTTACAGGTAGTCCTTGAGTTATGGTAGTAATAGAGCCTGCCTATTATGGTCAAAAGTTGGGATGGCTGTTAAGTGAACTGCTTCACTTAATGATCCTCCATTCCTGCTCTCCCGAATGTAGTTGTTAAATGAATGCACGGGTCATTAAATTGAGCACAGAGTACCTTGGGTGGGTTGAAGGAGTTTGTGGCTGCACTCAGAAAAACACAGCCACTTGTATAATTGTGCCATGTAGCCCAGCAGTGGAATGGTCTACCCTACCCTGACCTCCAGAGCTCTAGAGATCTTTGAAAGGTAAGTGAATGAGTTGTGACTAAGGTGGGAAGAAGCATGTGCAAACTGGGGGTGGGGAGGCAAAGTAGGGCCAGTGCTTCTGGGGACCTGACAAGGCAAGATGGGGGGGAAGGGCAGGAGAGTGTGCTGCAGCATTTCTGTTGTCAATCACAAGGGTGAATGACTCCAGGGGCAATGTAGCAGCTCTAATTCCGAAACCAGGTCCTAACTAACTTTTGGAAGGTCTATCAATGAATGGTCCCCAGGTGATGTAAGTCAAGGATCTCCTAGGCTGGCTAATTTCTCTCACTTCTTCTGTCCATCTGTAAAGCAAACTAATCAAAGAGGTGTCATTAACATCTCTGTAAGTGATTGCAGGCACACATGAAATGTATGATCATAAGTATTTATTTATTTATTTATTATTTATTTATTTTATTTATTTTTCATATTTTTATACCGCCCTTCTCCGAGGACTCAGGGCGGTGTACAGCATAGATAAACATAAATATCAAAAAATTTAAAATACAATATTCATTAAAAATCTAATTCAATGAGCTGAAAATTTAAAATAAATAAGTAAAATTATAAAACCAAATTAAATCCCCTTAAAAACCCCACTAACAAACCCTCAATTAAAATTTATCATTAGGCCAGCCCTGCTTGGTGAAAGAAGAAAGTTTTGAGCTCACGCTTAAAGGTCCGAAGATCAGGGAGAAGACGTAGCCCCACAGGTAGTTTGTTCCACACGGCCGGAGCCCCCACAGAGAACGCTCTTCCTCTGGGGGCCGCCAGCCGACATTGTTTGGCCGACAGCACCCTAAGGAGGCCCTCCCTGTGAGAGCGCACCGGTTGATGGGAGGTTACTGGGGGCAGCAGGCGGTCCCGTAAATATCCCGGTCCCATGCCATGGAGCACTTTAAAGGTGATAACCAAAATCTTGAATCACACCCAGAAGACCACCGGCAACCAATGCAGCCTGCACAGGAGAGGTGTTACATGGGAGCTATGAGACACTCCCTCTATCCCCCGTGCGGCCGCATTCTGTACCAGTTGGAGCCTCCTGGTGCTCTTCAAGGGGAGCCCCATGTAGAGAGCATTGCAGTAATCCAGACGGGAAGTGATGAGGGCATGAGTGACTGCGCATAGAGAGTCCCAATTCAGGAAGGGGCGCAACTGGCGAATCAGGCGAACCTGATAAAAAGCTCCCCTGGCGACGGCCGTCAAATGATCTTCTAAAGACAGCCGTGCATCCAGGAGAATGCCTAAGTTGCGCACCGATTCCCTGGGGGCCAACGATTCACCCCCCACAGTCAGCGATGGAATTAGCTGACTGTGCCGGGACGCTGGTATCCACAGCCACTCCGTCTTGGATGGGTTGAGTCGGAGTCTGTTCGTCCCCATCCAGACCCGAACGGCCTCAAGGCACCGGGTCATCACATCAACGGCTTCGTTGGGGTGGTTCGGGGTGGAAATGTACAGCTGAGTGTCATCAGCGTACAGTTGACAACTCACCCCGAAACCACGGATGATCTCTACCAGCGGCTTCATATAGATGTTGAACAGGAGCGGCGAGAGAATCGACCCCTGTGGCACCCCACAAGTGAGTTGCCTAGCGGTCGACCTCTGCCCCCCTGTCAACACCGTCTGCGAACGGTCGGAGAAGTAGGAGGAGAACCACCAAAAAATGGTTCCCCCCACTCCTAAACCCTCCAACCGTCGCAGCAAGATACTATGGTCGATGGTATCAAAAGCCGCTGAAAGATCTAACAGGACAAGAACAAAGAAACAACCCCTGTCCCGTGCCCTCCAGAGATCATCGACCAACGCAACCAAAGCCGTCTCCGTGCTGTACCCAGACCAGAAGCCGGATTGGCACGGGTCTAGGTAGACGGTTTCCTCCAGGTACCGGGGAAGCTGCCAGGCCACCACACTCTCAACAACCTTCGCCACAAAGCGAAGGTTGGAGACAGGACGGTAATTAGCTAAAATAGCCGGGTCCAGGGAAGGCTTCTTAAGGAGGGGCTCACCACCGCCTCTTTCAAGGCGGCTGGGAACACTCCCTCCACCAAAGAAGCGCTAATAATACCCTGGAGCCAGCCTCGTGTAACCTCCTGAGTGGCCAGCACCAGCCAGAAGGGACACGGGTCCAATAAAGATGTGGTAGCATTCAACCTCCCCAGTATCCTGTCCATGTCTTCGGGAGTCACAGAGTCGAACTCCGCCCAGACAATATTCTCAAGACCTGCCTCCGTCATCCCACCTGAATCCACCCAATCAGCATCCAGCCCATCCCGGATCTGAGCGATTTTATCGTGCAGATACCTTCCAAATTCCTCAGCACGTCCCTGCAAGGGGTCCTCCTGAGCCCCCTGAAAAAAAAAGGGAGCGGGTCACCCTAAACAGGGCAGCTGGGTGGTTATCTGCCGATGCGATAAGAGCGGAAAAGTATTTATGTGACCTGCCACCCCAACATACCTGGGGGGTCTCCAATTGAAGAAGAAGCCAATAGTATTGTCCTCCCACAGAAATGATTGCAGTGATTTTTTTTCAAAGATTCTAAAATCAAAAACTTTTAAAAAGACTAGACACAACATAATGCATTTCATAATATTCTAAGCTTAAGTCTCCTAATACACCGTGATCAACATTTATAAAAGGAAGATAGAAATGAGAAACAAATTTGGTTAAAAGACCATCTCTGTTTAAACAATTTAACTATGTCATTAAACTTGGCTCACCGAGAAAATTAAATGAGGTTGATTCCAGTTGCCAAGAATAAATAATAGTCACCCTATTTTTAGGAGACAAGAATAAACTGAGCATAATAAATAAAATAAAAAATTATCTGTTTTGACACATATGCGCAAATACACACCCTGTGCAGATTTCACTGTTAATTATCTAAAGCTTGTTGGGATACAATTGATGTTATGTAGATCATTTAAAATGGACCAAAAATTTCTTCAGGTCTCCTGCTGTTATTGGTGACAGTTCAGTGAGAAGATTAAAAAAGCAAAAAGCAGTAGTATGAAGTATGAAAGGGGTTTATGGACATAATGGGAACAGAAAAATTTTTCAAGGATAGTAAGGGTATGGAGATAAACAATGGTATTGGTGTAAACTAGTTTTCATTACCTTCTATCTTTTTAAAATAATTCCTCTAATTTATTTGCCTTACTTTTTCTCACAACTTTTCTGCACTCTAAATAGCCTTGCTTACCCCAACAGTGAGGAGCATGATAATTTTGTATGAAAATATACATATATATATATCTGTAAAACCTAAAGAAAAAGACTTTCTCCCCAAAAAAGAGAGCCCTACTTGGAGGACTCCTTTGGTATTTAAATGAATAATTAAAATTAAATGAATAACTAAAATTAAATGAATAACTAAAATTAAATGAATAACTAAAATTAAATGAATAACTAAAATTAATATTAACACATAAGCAATGCTAGAATAACATTTATTTTTGGTTCCGACAGAAGCACAAAAATAAAATTCACTCTAATAATATAATGAAGTATTGAATGAATCACTAGTTTCATTCTGGTCTATATACTTTGAAAAGAATGCTACATTCTCACATACACTTTTCTCCACTGAAACCAGTCGAGTTGCTTGATAGATCAGAGGAAATTCCATATCTTTTTATTTGAACAAATTTATTAATGAAGATGCCTCCATCTGAGCTAAGCTAGCAGCTTACTATATTTATTTTATTTATTTGAAAGATTTGTATGGCCACTCACCTTGAACAACTCTGGGAAACTCATAACAACAATATAACCAATGATTATAAAACATATCTATAAAACAATAAAGTGATAAAAAAACAGAAACCTTGCACTTTAATTAATCCCTCAGGATGACCTGTAACAAGCTTCAGTTAGCCACATCGCATTCTTTCTATTGTGTTATGTCCTACCCCAACGCTTTGATTAAAAAAAATCCAGGTTTTGGTGGTCTTCTGAAAGGCTGAGAGAGATTTGAGAGTGCTCTACGAGTAGGGTAGCTAAAGAAAAGGCACACTTCCAAGGTCACAGTAGGCGGTAAGATTTATAAGAAGGGATCTGGAGCATGCTTAGCTTAATTGATCTAGTGGGAAGGGCAGACAAACTTAGAGAGATGCAGCCCCACAAATAACCAGGGCCTCATAGATGATATAACCAGATCTTTGAATTTCACCTGGGAAGAAACTGGGAGCCAGTACAGCTTGCACAATAGAAGTATAATGTGAGTGAATGTAGGCCTATCCAATATTGTGTGCACTGCTGCATTCTGGACCAGTGGTAACTTTGAAGTGATCTTTAAGGGCAACTACATGTAAAGCACCTAGCAGAAATCCAAATTGGAAATAAGGAAAGTGTGACAAACGATGAACAAGGTTTCCTGGTGCAAGAGAAGTACACAATTGGTGCACAAGGAAAATCCTTGCAAAGGTTTTCCTAGTTATGGCTGCCACATCAAGCAGGAGATAAGAGTCCACGAGGACCCCCAAATTTTTATGATTGTAAGCCACCCAGAATTACCCTGAGTTAAGATGAGCTCTGTCCCATCAAATAACCTCACCCAGCAGTTTCATGTGGATGTTAAAGACCCAACCATATGCTATCTCCCAGAAGGCCATAATCAACAGAAGAACACAACTGACTAAGCTCACAATCACAATGAAGACCCTGTTCAACCAGCTCAAACTCCTCCCAGATAACAGGAGTCAGACATTCCTTTATTTTTTCCTTAAAATCTGTACTCTCATAAAGTTTGCTTTAGTTTAAAGCATCTAAATGCTTTCAGTTTTTGGTTGATACAGTATAACATAATGGCAGAATCATAAACATGGTTATAAAATGTCAACCTATCGAGATTTCCTGTTTGTCAACCATTCTCAAATCTTTCTTTCTCTTTTTGTATTTTTGTCCAGTTCAAATCAGAGAACTTCAGAGTGACAGAAAATATTCATTGTGATGTCTACAGATTTATGTTTTCTTTTGGTTTATACCTTAACTGGCTTTGTTCACGTCAGTGTCCTGTGATTTAATTGTTTATGCACATGACTGTTTAGCATTGTTTACCTTGTTCATTCTATTATATAAGTTATATAATTCATAAAAGAAGCTTATATTAATTCTGACATGTGGAAAGAAAGAAAAAACAACCATTGTGAAGGAAGACAGGAAGCTATCAAATTACAGGCAAGATGTTAATTTCTGAATGGAATCTTTGCAGCTTATGTTTCATGTTAAGGCTTGTCTAATGGAAAATTTATTCAGATGCTGACATCTCCCAGATGCAGATCCTCCTTATTCAAGATAATGGGGTAAACACAGATGAATATATGGGTTTCTAAAAGTTATTTTCACTATTAGATAACAATAGCTGATCACCACTGGAAATATTTGTGATGAGGGCACCATGGGACAGAATGAGAGAGTAAAGCAGGAAGCACTAGTTTTCTATTTAGTTCACAATGAGAATGTCTAAAACTAATATAATAAAATACTAATTTAACAGGCAGTTTGAAGGGTAGTTTTAATGCTTATTAAAACTAAACATGTATGTAAAAAAAGGCACAATTACTAATAAAACCTTCATTTAAGAGATAAATCCTTGATTTAATAGAGGTGAAGTCCAAATGGATAACATGTCCATTGTGTTCAAAATCCACTAAACCTGAGATTCATTAAACAAAGAATGTGCTATACTAACATTCTACCATCAATTCTCTATTGGCTTAGATTTGTAATAAAATTTAGTGGCTTCCACAGATGATGTGCTTTCACTTTTAACATCTGCATATTCTGTTGGTTTAATAGGCTATAAATAAAATCAGTCATTCCTTCCTAAGAAATAGTACTTTATCCAATTGGTGGCAATGTCACTGCATGTTGATATGGATAGGGCTATGTAAGTGCTCTAAGAAGTAATAATCCAAATGCGATTATTATGAAAATAGAACCCAAAATATGGATTAGATATGTAGATGATAACTTCGCCATATAAAAAAGGACAGCTAGAAATTGGGTGAAAAAAGAGCAAACTGTTCAATTCAAACCCACTAATGATGTCTTCTCTTATTAGGGACTACCCAAGAATATCTTTCTCTGACAACTATTTTTTCACCTTTCCTATTATTAAAATAAAATTTAACACAGTCTGTGGGAGCAGTTGGGAAGATCAGTCTTCTAGTTCAGGGACTAGCTGAACCATCTGCTCCATTCTAGATATTGTTCAACTAACGTTCCCAATAGCACAAAGCAGTGTTGAGTAATGGTCCTTTAGCAGACCCAGATCAATTATTATTTACATTTGCCAGTTAACAGCCACTCATTTTTTCCTAAGTATCCAATCTCATTATTTTATGTTCTTGGAAAAATTGTATTCAATTGTATTTTACTGTATTAAGAAAAACTTGTAGATTCTTTTGAGTTAAGCAATTAATTTTTTTCTTTTTGAATTAATTGTCAGTATTGTACAGATCACATTTTAATACCCAATGTTTAATGGAATCATAGGTCATTCCAAATTAACATTTGGCAAAGGAATATTATAATATTTGCTTCTTGGAAGAATAAGATATTTTTATGAGCATTCTAATTAAATTAATATAGCCCCTGGATAATGGGTTGATTCGGGAATCATACTTTTAGTTTGCATTTCTGTAGGCTACTGTTCTTAGATTTATGGTGGGGGCTTCTGTGAGAATCAGTCTTGCAATTTCTCTCATTGTATAATGTGTCTAATTATAAATATCAAATGGAAGTTACAGGGTTTGTGGACAGTGATTGTGAAAATAATTGCTCACTATGTGCAACAAACTTTTAAGGTATAAGGAATACATTCAGATCAACAGCTTTTTGGTGCTTTTTCCTTCTGGATCAAGTCTGAAGGCTCTGATGATAAAAACAAATGAAGGATTCTCTTTTCTCAACTATTAAATATAAAGGAGAAAGACCATCTACTATTCTTGCTCTGCAGACATGATTTTCAAACTGATTTAGTGGTGAACTCCCCTAAAACCAACTAGTTAAATGTTGTTGACAATGTGAAGTAACTATATATATTGTTCTTGTTTACTGTCTAGAGTCTAGACAGTTTAACAATTCAGGATGCTTCTAAAATAGCAAGAAGGAGCTAGAGAGATGATTCTAGACTCTACTACATCTATGTGTATTTGGGGGCATGTCTGTATGTGTGCATGTGCTTGTGCTTGTGTCACATGCACACCCATACCCGTGATGGCGAACCTATGGCATGCATGCCAAAGGTGGCATGCGTAGCCATATCAGTGGGCACGCAAGCTCAGCTCGGTGCAAATGTACGCACTGGCCAGCTGATTTTGGCCAGAAGTAGGGAAACAGGCTGTTTCCCGCCTCCAGAGGGCCTGGGTGGTGGTGGGGAAGGCCCGTTTTTCTCTCTTACCTGGCTCCAGAGCCTCTCTAGAAGTCTTGGGGGTGGAAAACTGCCTTTCCCACCCCTCCCCAGGCCCTCTGGAGGCCAGTAATGGCCCATTTACCAACTTCCGGTTGGACAGGAAGTGACTTTTTTGCTGTCAGCCTCCAGAGCCTAGGAATCTCTGGAGGCTGGGGACAGCAAAAAACGTCACTTCTGGTCCAACTGGAAGTTGGTAAATGGGCTGTTTCATCTCCGGAGGGCCTCCAAGCAAATGGGGACGGCCATTTTCCACCCTCCCAGACTCATAGAGAGGCTCTGTAGACAGGTAAGAGAGAAAAATGGGCCTACCGAGCCATCGCTGTCAGTGGGGGAGAGTGGCATGCGCATGCGTGGGGGTGGAGCACATGGAATTATGGATGTGGGCACACACATGGGTGACCCCCCCCTCCTGGCACGCGATGGAAAAAAGGTTAGCCATCACTGACCTATACATTCTAATATTGCTTACCACTGGCTGAGTAACAGTTATACGCCACCAAGCTGATACAGGTAATCCTCAACTTACAACCACAATTGATTCCAAAATCTATGTTGCCAACTGAAACATTTATTTAGTGAGTTTTGCCCCATTTTATAACCTTTTTTGCCACAGTTGTTAAGTTAGTAACATGGTTGTTAAGTGAATCTGGCTTTCTCGTTGACTTTGCTTGACAGAAAGTCGTATGACTCTGGGACATTGCAGCCATCATAAATATGAACCAGTTGCCAAGCATCTGAATTTTGATCATGTGATCACTGTGATGCTGCAACAGTCATAAGTGTGAAAAACAATTATAAGTCACTTTTTTCAGTGCCATTGTAACTTTGAACGGTCACTAAATGAACTGTTGTAATTCGAGGATTACCTGTATTGCTTTACTGGATTACTATGGGATTTATGTGCTTATGCTGAAAGATGTTTAAAATTCGCCATTAGTCCATGAAAGTTTGTTTCCTGTAATTTTGGTGCAGACAGGAAATAAAGCAATGTTCTAATATTTCTTGGTCTTTGATAAGAGAAATTATGACTGCAACATCAGAATAAAACTATTCAGTTGTCATCAGGATAAAGTGGAGTTGCATCTCAATTGCATTTCTGAGAGGGGATTGTGGGATATCATCAGGATCAGATTGCTGTGCATTTAAATCAGAGTAAGCAAAATGTATTTTCTGTTCTATGATTGAAAGTAATGTAATATTTTAAGTCCCTGTTTTCCTACTTTGCGGCTCTATACTTTGGATTGGGAGGCATTGTGTAGAAATGAAGGGAAGGAATAGGGGAAGAAATTCAGCAAATAGTGCCAGCAGCTCCTGTGGATTTTGGGTCCAGTGTTGTGTCCAATCCAAGCATGGAGAGTGCTGAACCATAGAGTGGCTGAGGGTTGGCAGTGGGCAACAAAAACGATGACATTGTGTTTTCACTTGACCAGCAACAATATTCAGTTTTCAGTATGAATATTCTGGAGCATACAAACAAGAATTTCCAGAGAGAGTCCTTGGATTTCTAGATCTGTTCTATTCACCATTTCTTATTTAGAACTTCCATAAAGATTCAACTTTTTGAATCTTGTCCAACTTTTTGAATTTTGTTGCTTGCTCTGTTTGTGTGTTGGGTCTGAAGTGGAAGACCTAGGGTGTGCTCCATGCTTCACTTAGATGATGAAAGCTTCTAAATGTGGAGATAAGTAGAGGAGAGTCTTTATTTCAGACTTCATCTCCAACATAAACAGTGGTGTGTAGAAGCTGACAGAGTGTGAAGTCAGCAGATGGAATTGTTGGTTGGAAGAACAACTAAAATGGCTTTCTAAACTGAATCTATCAATCAATAGCCAGAGAAGATTTTTTTTACAAAATGTACTGTGTTTCCCTGAAAATAAGACATGTCTGGATAATAAGCCCAATCGGCTTTTTCAGCCCATGCAATAATATAAGCCACCCCTGGAAAATAACCCCCCCACAAACTACTTACAAGTATGTGCAGCCAGTCCCGCCATTTCCTCTGGTTGCTTGCCACGCAACCAAAATGAGTTGAGGAGGCGAGGCCAGAGGGGGGTGGAAGGGGGGGCTCCCCTCCCTGTTTTTCGCACCAGCCATGCGGCCCAACACATCCCACTCCATTCCAATGGCAACAGCAGCCTGGCTGCTTCTTTTCCCCACCGTCTCTTTATTGAGAGGGGTGGCAGGTGGGGCGGGGGAGATGCAAGATGCATGGAGTGAGACGTGGCTCCCCTTGCTTTCTCTTCTCCCCCCCACTCGCCAGGCATGACAGGGCTCCTGCCCCTTGCTTAGCCACCTGCCCCTTTTAGGGATGCAATTTGGGGATGGCAGGCAGAGCCAGTGAGAATCTGGATGGAGGTTTTACCTTTCAAGCTCCCTCAAACACGCTGTAAAAGAAAACCTTATCGGGAGTTCGATCAAACTTGTCGAACACGTGAGAAGGTTTTCCTTTACAGCGTGTTTCCCTGGACATAGCACTGAGGAAAGTGATGGAGCTTGAAAGGTAAGACCTGCATCCCGCTTCTTGCCCACCCCACCTGCCACCCCTCTCGATAAAGAGACGGCAGGGAAGGGAAGCAGTGTTGCCATTGGGGTGGGGTGGAAGGTGTTGGGCCACTCGGCAGTGAGAAGAACAGGGAGGGGAGGTGATGGCAGCAACGAGACATCCAGTTCAATGCTTGCCGCCTCCTGCACCTCCAAAATAATAAGACCCCCTGATAATAAGGCCAAGTCCTCAAAAGAAAACAAGACCCTGTCTTATTTTCGGGGAAACACAGTACCTCCTGTTATATTATGCGTAGTCGTTAACCATTTTTCTAATGCATCTATTTGCATTGAATATGTAAATCTATATGCACTGCATCTTTATTAAAGATGAAGAATTGGTTTTTGTTTTGCCTTGCATTTTTCCATGTCATCACTTTCAGTTTTTGCAACTGCTACTTTAATAATGGGCCATAAATGTAATTGTAATTTAAATGACTCAGGGATTCTACTGAAATTGGGGTGGGGGTTTTTTTGTAACTACAGTAATATATGTTACTGCAAATTTACTGATGTCGCTTACGTGCTCAGGTCATTGCCGTTATTAAGTCTTGTGACTGAAAGATACAAAATAGGTAAAAAATTACAGTTTTTTGCTAGTGATGGAATATGTTTGTATCTTAAAAATGGATTAACTTCCGTGATGATTCATTTGAAGATCTAGAATTATTTTTTTTAAAGTGTATAGGAAGGTCCAAATCAGTCAGTCTTTTCAGTCTAATGACTTCCAGATACTTCAGAATTCCCAGCTAATATCAGCAAGGAATAAGTCCAAAGATCCCAATTTGAGCAATCAGGATTATTCTGTCATTTAAAAAAAGGGGGTCTCACTGGAAGAGGAATATTAAATATCATAGGTTATGTATAATTTATTAGTGTGGCAAACACTCATCCAAGAGCTGAAGTTTAGAACATAGCATATATTGCATCATTATCATTAGAACATATTTTAGTGTTCAGTGTTTTCCTGGGATAAACCCTTGTGTATCACTTGGGGAAAAAACCCCAAATTTAAATAAACGTGGAAGGACAAAGTGCAAAAATCAGCCAACTTGCAATTAATTTTAATATTAATTATGTAAAAAAAATTCCAAGCACGTATATAAAATAAAGAATTTGGCATAATTAGTTGTGATGTTTTATTTATTTATTTTACTGCTGTAATTATAGTGATGAATATGTATGAGTTAGCTTGGAAAAGCAAAGCACAGCAAGCAATTGTGTTTAATTAAACTTTTAGCTGGCTTAGTTTTGAAGGCTGGTTTTTGTTTTGTTGTTCTAATCTCGTTAAAATTATTGTGAAATTTCAGGAAAATAAATTCTGTGCCAAGATTTGAAAATAACTTTTCATGTTCCATTTTCTATAAAAGAGTTCCCTAGGGCTATTTATCATTTCCTGAGCCCTTCTCTCTTCCTATACTGCATTACCTGGCTTCTTTGTGGGAGCTCTTTCAAAATTAAATAGCTTACTTAACATTCCTAGTATATACAATATGCACTGGCTATTTGTATATAAGTATAATGAATGGCAAACATATTTATTTGATAATACAGAAAGAAATATGCATTGCTGTGATTGTGCATTTTAGAGTTAGAGTGTATATGTGTGTGCAAGTGCACACTTAAATGCTTTTGGAAATTTTATCTGAAGTCTTAGTGAATAAAGTCATCAGTATAGTACTAGTGAGCTAAATTGATATAAGTAATTAAGTTTCTCAAATCCAAATATCTTGGAGATACTTTTGGACTAGATATGAATTTATTATAATTCTTATATTGGCATAAATATACTAAAACGTATTTACCCAAAAAGAATATACCCCTAAGTTTAATATAATTTTCTTTCAAAAAAGAAGCATAGATCGAAATGTAAAATTATGAACATTTGAAAACTCCAAGCCAATGCTTGGCATCCACATATTGTTAACCTAGAGGTACCAACTCTTATCTGAACCCAGTCCTGAAGAGTTCTCCACCCCATACATGCACACACACACAGAGGGAGAAAAAGCGTGTGTGTGTGTGTGTGTGTGTGTGTAATGATAATGATATCTCTCTATATCTTTATGAGTAGAGTAGAGTAGAGTAGAACAGAACAGAACAGAACAGAACAGAATAGAATTCTTTATTGGCCAACTGTGATTGGACACACAAGGAATTTGTCTTTGGTGCATATGCTCTCAGTGTACATACATCTCTATATATACACACACATACATACAGAGAGAGAAACATGCTTTCTCTCCCTGTGTGTGTGCATGTACAGGCTGGAGAACTCTTCAGGACTGGGTTCAGAAAGGAGTTGGCATCTCTAAGTTAACAATATGTGGATGCCAAGCATTGGCTTGGCGTTTTCAATGGTTCAAATTACACGTGTGTGTGTGTGTGTGTGTGTGTGTGTGTGTGTGTGTGTGTGTTTATGTATATTTGTTTTCGTAGGTTTTCATGGGTATAGGTATTTAGGTCTTGGCATTTTTGGGTCCTTACATGGGAAAAGACCCGAAAATGCCTATATATATATAACTGCTATATATATAACTGCTAGTGGGGGTTTGAACTGATTGGGTGGGAGCTTGGCTGTGCTCTGACACAGGACACACCCCCATCCAATCAGAGCACAAAAAAACCCCCATCCAATCAGAGCACAGCCAAGCTCCCACCCAATCAGTTCAAACCCCCACTAGCAGTTAAAAAGGAAGAAACAGCTGCAATCCCACATTGCTCCCAGAAGCACGAAGCTGAAGCCTGAAGATGACGAATGAGACTTCGTCGAAACGTCGGCAAGACACTTCCAATTTTACGCGGGAGAAAACCCGAATAACCAAAGACCTACATACAAACACCCGCGAAAACCTCAGAAAACAAATATATATATATATATATATGTAGGTCTTTGGTTGTTTGGGTTTTCTCCCGCATAAAATTGAAAGTGGCGACGTTTTGACGAAGTCTTATTTGTCATCTTCCGGCTGGTGTTTACAGCTTCGTGCTTCTAGGAGCAATGTGTGATCGCAGCTGTTATTGCTGTTATTACACATTGCTCCTAGAAGCACGAAGCTGTAAATACCAGCCTGAAGATGATGAATGAGACTTCGTCGAAACGTCGCCACTTCCAATTTTACGCGGGAGAAAACCCGAGTAACCAAAGACCTACGTGTGTGTGTGTGTGTGTGTGTGTGTGTGTGTGTGTGTGTGTGTGTCTATATATATCTATATCTATATCTATCTATCTATCTATCTATCTATCTATCTATCTATCTATCTATCTATCTTAGGTCTTTGGTTATTCGGTACCGAATAACCAAAGACCTATATACAAACACCCGCGAAAACCTCAGAAAACAAATATATGTATGATTAATAATGATCCTTCCAGAATTCCAAATGAATCCAGTTGCTAGCACTTGCCTTGACAGCATATAGCCTGTGTACCTGATAAAAAGTACCCTCCCCCCCCCAAAGAAAAAGCAAGGTCAGGACAAAAACCCATTAACTGAATTACTAAGTATGATTCCAAATGAATTGCCTATAAAATAAGGTATTCCATTTAGAAAATAATCTGATCTTCCTATAATGTGTCAAAATGGCAAACATTTCTCTGTATAGTAATTAGAATTTGCACTTAACTTTGTGACTTTTTATTTTCATATACCAACTATCCCCTCTATTCATAGACAGCACAAACATCGCCTTCCCTCCTTTCAACAGAATCAGCAAATAAAGAGCAAGGAAAAAACAAAACAAAACACCAGGAGGGAGATAAAGTAAAGAAATGGATCATTGCATTGGGAAGAGCAGAAAGGCTGTTTCTGTCCATATTTGTTTAAAATCATGGAAAAAGGTGCCTTGCTTTGGGGCATTTTCCTTTTCAAACTAACTGGGTCTCCTAGCTAACAACCTCTCCTCACTATCCCATTTTCACACAAATTTTTTTTTTTCTTTTTACAAGTAGTCTTAGACTTACAACAGTTCATTTAGTGACCGTTTGAAGTGAAAATGGCATTGAAAAAGTGGTTACATGATCAAAATTCAGATGCTTGGCAACTATTCTATTTTTTTGATGGTTTCAGTGTCCCGGGGTCATGTGATCTCTTTTCTGACCTTGTGACACGCAAAGTCAATGGAGAAACCAGATTCACTTCAATTTTACGCGGAGAAAACCCGAATAACCAAAGACCTACATACAAACACCGTGAAAACCTCAGAAAACAAATATATATATATATATATATATATATATATATATATATATATATATATATATATATATATATATATATATATATATATATATATATGTCTTTGGTTGTTCGGTTTTCTCCGTGTAAAATTGGAAGTGTCTTGGCGGCGTTTGAAGAAGTCTCATTCGTCATCTTCAGGCTTCAGCTTCGTGCTTCTGGGAGCAATGTGTGATCGCAGCTGTTTCTTCCTTTTAACTGCTAGTGGGGGTTTGAACTGATTGGGTGGGAGCTTGGCTGTGCTCTGATTGGATGGGGGTTTTTCTGTGCTCTGATTGGCTGGGGGGGTGTCCTGTGTTGGTGGGGGCTTGGTTGTGCTCAGTCTAGTCTGTGCTGCAGAAAAATCTGATCACAAACCCAAACTCTGGCTCAGATATGTAGACGACACCTTCATAATCTGGCCACACGGGGAAAGAAAAACTTGACAACTTCCTCACACACCTCAATAGCCTACACCCCAAAATACAGTTCACCATGAAAACAGAAGTTAATAACCAACTTCCCTTCCTGGATGTCTTAGTCTACAGAAAACCCAATGGCTCCCTAGGACACACCATCTACCAGAAGAAAACACACACAAACCGCTATCTGCACGCACTCTCACACCACCACCCAGCACAGATCAACTCCGTAGCCAAGACACTTCCAATCTTACACGGGAGAAAACCCGAACAACCAAAGACCTATATACAAACACCCGTGAAAACCTCAGAAAACAAATATATATATATAAATATATATAAATATAAATATATATATATATATATATATATATATATATATATATATATATATATATATATATATATATATATGTAGGTTTTGGTTGTTTGGGTTTTCTCCATAAAATTGAAAGTGGCGACGTTTGATTGAAGTCTTATTCGTCATCTTCCGGCTGGTGTTTACAGTGCTTCTAGGAGCAATGTGATCGCAGCTGTATTACACATTGCTCCTAGAAGCCAGCCTGAAGATGATGAATGAGACTTCGTCGAAACGTCGCCACTTTCAATTTTACGCGGGAGAAAACCCGAATAACCAAAGACCTACGTGTGTGTGTGTGTGTGTGTGTGTGTCTATATATATCTATATATATCTATATCTATATCTATCTATCTATCTATCTATCTATCTATCTATCTATCTATCTATCTATCTATCTATCTATATTAGGTCTTTGGTTATTCGGTACCGAATAACCAAAGACCTATATACAAACACCCGCGAAAACCTCAGAAAACAAATATATGTATGATTAATAATGATCCTTCCAGAATTCCAAATGAATCCAGTTGCTAGCACTTGCCTTGACAGCATATAGCCTGTGTACCTGATAAAAAGTACCCTCCCCCCCCCAAAAGAAAAAGCAAGGTCAGGACAAAAACCTATTAACTGAATTACTAAGTATGATTCCAAATGAATTGCCTATAAAATAAGGTATTCCATTTAGAAAATAACCTGATCTTCCTATAATGTGTCAAAATGGCAAACATTTCTCTGTATAGTAATTAGAATTTGCACTTAACTTTGTGACTTTTTATTTTCATATACCAACTATCCCCTCTATTCATAGACAGCACAAACATCGCCTTCCCTCCTTTCAACAGAATCAGCAAGATCCTCCACAAACACAACATCAAGACAGCATTCTGCACAAACAGAAAATATCCACCATCCTAAGAAACCCCAAAGACAAAATTGAGTTAGAAAATC
Organism: Ahaetulla prasina; assembly: GCF_028640845.1. NCBI lineage: Eukaryota > Metazoa > Chordata > Lepidosauria > Squamata > Colubridae > Ahaetulla > Ahaetulla prasina. The sequence goes on from NC_080539.1 coordinate 287,791,849, forward strand.
AAGGAGTATATGAAATCCCATGCACCGCCTGCCCCACCACATACATTGGACAAACCAACAGAAGAATAAGTGCACGCATTGAAGAACACAAGAACTCATTCAAAAGAGGAACCAACTTCTTCCCTGGTCCAACACTTTAAAGTCACAGGACATGATATTGACTTTAAAAGACCAGAACTATCGCCAAAACTGAACACTTTAACAACAGAATAATCAGAGAAGCCATTGAGATAGAAAACGCCACACAGCATGAACAAACGAGATGACACCTCCGCCTACCAGCCATTTGGAAACCCGCCCTTATTGACAAACGAGTCCCTAACACGAGGAATGACACCAGACCCACACTCACAAGGTCCACACAGGATGTCACCACCACATCCACCCAGAAAGCAGACCCAAACCCACACTGATCATGAAGCACGACCAAGGACCAGAAGCCAGACCGCAGCTGCAACATTAGCCATTTCAAACCCCTCCAATCCATACATGCAGCAGACTGACACCCACTATGAAGATGTAGCACGACCACAAAGCCAAACAACAGCTATGCAGCTCACCAGCTCAAATCCCCCTGTAGCACAGACTAGACTGAGCACAACCAAGTCCCCACCAACACAGGACACACCCCAGCCAATCAGAGCACAGAAAACCCCATCCAATCAGAGCACAGCCAAGCTCCCACCCAATCAGTTCAAACCCCACTAGCAGTTAAAAGGAAGAAACAGCTGCGATCACACATTGCTCCCAGAAGCACAGCTGAAGCCTGAAGATGACGAATGAGACTTCAAACGTCGCCACTTTCAATTTTACGGGAGAAAACCCGAATAACCAAAGACCTATATACAAACACCGAAACCTCAGAAAACAAATATATATATATATATATATATATATATATATATATATATATATATATATATATATATATATATATATATATATATATATATATATTCGACTGGTGTTTACAGCCGCTTCTAGGAGCAATGTGTGATCGCAGCTGTTATTGCTGTTATTACACATTGCTCCTAGAAGCACGGCTGTAAATACCAGCCTGAAGATGATGAATGAGACTTCAAACGTCGCCACTTTCAATTTTACGGGAGAAAACCCGAATAACCAAAGACCTACGTGTGTGTGTGTGTGTGTGTGTGTCTATATATATCTATATATATCTATCTATCTATCTATCTATCTATAAATCTATTTAATCTATTACTTATAATAGCAGTAAATATCTTTGCATCCTGATAAAGTAAAGAAATGGATCATTGCATTGGGAAGAGCAGAAAGGCTGTTTCTGTCCATATTTGTTTAAAATCATGGAAAAAGGTGCCTTGCTTTGGGGCATTTTCCTTTTCAAACTAACTGGGTCTCCTAGCTAACAACCTCTCCTCACTATCCCATTTTCACACAAATACATGTTTTTCTTTTTACAAGTAGTCTTAGACTTACAACAGTTCATTTAGTGACCGTTTGAAGTGAAAATGGCATTGAAAAAGTGGTTACATGATCAAAATTCAGATGCTTGGCAACTATTCTATTTTTTTGATGGTTTCAGTGTCCCGGGGTCATGTGATCTCTTTTCTGACCTTGTGACACGCAAAGTCAATGGAGAAACCAGATTCACTTAACAACCATGTTACTAACTTAAACAACTGCAGTGATTCACTTAACAACTGTGGCAAGGAAGATTGCAGAATGCAGCAAAATTCACTTAACAATTGTCTCCCTTAGCTACAGAACTTTTGGGCTCAATTGTCAAAAATCGAGGACTACCTGTATTAGATCTGTTTCACATTTTTTTCTCCTTTAGTGTTTTGATGGCTGGGTGTTAGGTGGAGGTCCCCCAGGCTGGGTTGAGACCTTCCGTGATGCTTAATAATAAGCTTTATATATGTTCTGGAATAATATCCCCTCCCCTGAGAAAACTGTCATTCCAACCCTGTGAGGTCCAGAAATATTTTAAAATGTACCTCATTTCCCAGAATTCGGGATGGGATGTTTGCAGAGTCCTGGCAGTGCAGAGCTTTGTTTTGCTTTTATTTGTTTTTTTACATTTGCTACATGGGATATACCTATCCACTTGTTTCAGATTTTTTTCTCTTTTGTTTTTCTGTTTTTAAACTGAAAGCCATCCAGAATAATTTTGGAGTCAGGCAACCTCCATATCTAATAAATAACAAGAAGTGTCTATTTTTATCTCTGATTAAATTAAAATCCCCAGCCACAATTACTTTCCTACACTTTCATTCTCCAAAATTTTTGTTATTTTTCAAGAAATTCTCTTTGTTTTCATTCGTAAATATAAATTAACAAGTGTCACTTTTTCCTCATTAAGATTTCCAACAATTATTACATATCTTCCATCTTCATCCAAAATTACCTTATGTTTTCAAAGTACACCCTATCTGATATCAGTGTTGCAACTCCTCTAGCTTTTGAAGTTCCAAATGCTTTTCATATATTTGCATACCTTTTATATACATTCTATTTGAATCTTCAGATTTCTGATGGGTTTCTTGTAAAAATAAAATGTCTGGCAAATCCTTTTAATCTTAAGCTCCAATCTTCTTCTTTAATCTGATTCCTGTACCCTTCACATTCCATGACATTATTTTATAACTCCCATTTAAAATATAAATTTTTAATCCTATCCCGCATCTTCCTTTCTGTGCCCACCAATTCATTAAACTACCATATTTAACATATAAACAACAATAAGAAAACAGAAAAAAAACAAAAAACAAAACAAACAATAAAGTACAAACAATCTTCTTCCCCCACATCCTCATCGGTTTCGCCTCTATAAAGAGAATGGGGGAGAGGGGACGTGCCAATGCCGGGCCACTTCTTTCGGGCTGTCTATTTAAATTCATCACTCAAAAAAAAGATAGCGATGACCCGCATTCAGCCGTATTTTCCAAGACTCTTATCTGCTTCTTCTCTTACTGTATCCTCACGACTCTTCTTCTGTTCAACCAACACAGGTGATATTTCTTTCCTCTTTAACCCTTTGAGTCTTGCCTCCAATAGCCCCTTTTCTTCTTCTTCTCCTCCTCCTCCTCCTCCTCCTCCTCCTCCTCCTCCTCCTCCTCCTCCTCCTCCTCCTCCTCCTTCCCATCTTCCTAATTTTATAATACAAACATACAACTTTCCTTTGATAAATTGTCATTGTCATTGTCATTGCAAATCAAATCATTATTTTGATTGCCTGGAGCTGTCTTTTCTAAGGCATCAGTGAGCTTTCATTTAATAGCTATAGGAGTTATGCTTCTGGAAACATTCTCTATTAAATCAGTGACATTTACTTTGCATAAATGAGGAGAAAAAAATCTTCTGAATATTGAAAAAAATGGTTACAGATTTTTTTTATGATTCAAGCTATTACCTAGGCTCAACTGAACAAGAGTGAACAATTGTAAAACTGGGAAAATATTATTTATTTTCCACCTATTATAGATCTGCAAATGTAAGCCTATTGTTCTATAATCTCTAGGAGACGAAGTGTGTAATTGTTCTATAAGTTACTTAGTAAGACAAGAGGGAATTAGTTCAGAATCAGTATGACAGAGGGATACAGTATAAAGAACACCGTATAGAGTCTTTAGTTTCTCAGACTTGGTAGGAAAGCAGACTTTCTCAGACTTGGTAGGAAAGCACCCTGAAGATTACCTAATTTTAATTTTGTATTATTCCATTAATCTCATCTTGTGTTATATCTTCTTCCATCAATTCCTTATATGTTTGATCAATTTTCACCACATACTTTTCTAAATAGCTTTGCAATTTTCCCGATTAATTGGTTTCTTTGAATATAGATTCTGAAAAAATTTCTAACCACTTCACATTTCTCTAATTTTATAACATCTTATACCTCTATCATCTATCAAAACTCCAATTTCTCTCTTCTCTCTTTTATCTTTCGCCATCTTTGCCAATAATTTAGAATTTCTATTACTAAATTCAAAAATTCCTATTTAAAATCTCAAATTTCTTTTTACTAACTCTGTATCTTCTTCTATCATTTTATTTCTTAACATATTAAGCTCCTGAAGAATTTTTTTCTTTAGTAAGCAAAATTGATTTTCCAATTCTTTAATCTGATTTTTATCTCTTTCCATTTTAATTTTATAATTTTTATATTTCCTACTTGATAATTTAATACTCTCCCCTCTAAACACCGCTTTCATCGCATCCCAAACAATTTCAAATTTAACCTCCCCGTTATCATTTAATCTCCAACTTTCCTCCAGTTTTTAAGTATCCATTTTTATCCTTTTCATTTTATACAATTTCTCGTCATATCTCCAATAGCTTCTTTTTCTCAAAATTAAAATCTAAGTCCACCATAACTTCTGCATGATCAGAATCTTTAAAATTCCCACATCTACTTTATCCACATTATTCAACAAATCTTTAGAAAGAAAAATATAATCAATTCTAGAATATGTATTATATATCTTAGAAAAAAAAGTGTATACTCTCTCAATTCCTTTAACCTCTCTCCACACATCAACCACGCCATTTCGAAGCATCCACATATTTAAAATCCCCATTTTATTTGCTCCTCCACAGCGGGTGGGATTAGTACTATCTATTTTATCTCTGATTAAATTAAAATCCCCAGCCACAATTACTTTCCCTACACTTTCATTCTCCAAAATTTTGTTATTTTTCAAGAAATTCTCTTTGTTTTCATTCGGTAAATATAAATTAACAAGTGTCACTTTTTCCTCATTAAGATTTCCAACAATTATTACATATCTTCCATCTTCATCCAAAATTACCTTATGTTTTCAAAGTACACCCTATCTGATATCAGTGTTGCAACTCCTCTAGCTTTTGAAGTTCCAAATGCTTTTCATATATTTGCATACCTTTTATATACATTCTATTTGAATATTCGCATTTCTGTTGGGTTTCTTGTAAAAATAAAATGTCTGTAAATCCCTTTTAATCTTAAGCTCCAATCTTCTTCTTTTAATCTGATTCCCTGTACCCTTCACATTCCATGACATTATTTTTATAACTCCCATTTAAAATATAAATTTTTTAATCCTATCCCCGCATCTTCCTTTCTGTGCCCACCACCCGACATTAAACTACCATATTTAACATATAAACAACAATAAGAAAACAGAAAAAAAACAAAAAACAAAACAAACAATAAAGTACAAACAATCTTCTTCCCCCACATCCTCATCGATTTCGCCTCTATAAAGAGAATGGGGGAGAGGGGACGTGCCAATGCCCGGGCCACTTCTTTCGGGCTGTCTATTTAAATTCATCACTCAAAAAAAAGGATAGCGATGATGATTCAGCTTCATATTTTCCAAGACTCTTATCTGCTTCTTCTCTTACTGTATCCTCACGACTCTTCTTCTGTTCAACCAACACAGGTGATATTTCTTTCCTCTTTAACCCTTTGGAGTCTTGCCCTCCAATAGCCCCTTTTTCTTCTTCTGGGATTGATGTTTCCGCGTATGTTCCACCCATCTGAAGCATTTGATCTTTTATCTCCATTAAATCCTCCATCTCAATCAGTCCAAGCTCCCGTAAATATAATAATGCATCTATATCTGGGGTGATTGTACGCATCCTTCCTTTATAAAAAAATTTCAATTGTTGTGGTGGCCTCCAATTGTATTTAATTCCATTATCCCTCAAAACTTTTGTGATTGGTTTTAAAAAAAATCTCCATGCCCTTTCTTCTCTTGATATATCCGGGAAGACTTGAATAGTCTTCCCTTCGAACTTCAAAGCATCTCCCAACTCTCTCACCTTGGCCATAACTTCCAACTTATCACCAAGATTTGCGAACCTGACAAGCACGTTCCTGTTAGAACCATTTTGCCTTCTATATCCAATTCTAAACACACTTGCCAGGTCTGCTACTGTGAACGTAAGTTGCGTATCCAAATCATTAATCCATTTCAAAACCCGCTGTTTCAATTTATCCTCCTTTTCTTCTGAGATTCCTCTGATAACTAAATTATATTTCCTCATCTCTTCTTCCAAAAGACAGATTCTCTTATCTTGCTGCTCATTTTTATAAAATATTTTACCAATTTGCCGATCTACTTTTACTTCATGCACATGCATCTGCTCCATTTCATCTTTAATCATTATCATTTCCTCTTTTTGTTTTGCAAAGTTTTCATTCATCTCTTGCTTTAAATTCTGCATTTCAGATGTCAGTTTCAATGTCAAATTATCTATACGCTCTGATAGTCCTGCTATTTTTTCCCCAATTTTATTTAAAGCTGCAGCAAGTTGCTGCGTTTCTGAAAGTTGTTGAGTCATTTTGAAAAAAACCAAAAAATTTCCCAAACTAGGATTCCAAACCAATTTTACAGAGGGTCTTAGTGAAGATCAAAGGACGACTGTCTTTTAATTGAAGCGGCTTATTTGCACTGTTATCTCTCAAGTTCAAGGATTCTCCACAAAGAAACACAAAACTTCACAGCTAACATTAATCAGCGCCATTTTCCTCCACGACAGCAAAGCAGAAAGGAAGACAAACCAACTTAAACGAAGCAAAATCCTTTTTTTTTTTTGTAATATAAACAAGCTATTAATTTGCTCTCAGAGAAAAAAAATAAAGAAAAATTAGCTCAGTAAAATCCTCTTACTACCAAACAATCCAATAAAAATCAGTTTCTCTTCTCTTCAATTAAATTCTTCTTGGCTGAACTTCCGGAAGGCTCAAAAAAAAAATCTTCTCATTATCAAATTCAGTCCTTCACTTAGCCTCAGCAGTAAAAAAAATTTTTAACACAGAACAGGATAGTTAATTTTGGAAAAACAAAACACAGCAATTTATTCCAACTTACTTATCTTGTCTGCCGGCTCGGTCAATCCACGCTGTAGAAACTCCTTAATTCAAGCCGTTTCAGATGACCTACCAGTTTTAAATTCAATCTGCTGGGCTGTTAACACTTTCAGTTCATGATTTATTACTCCACAAAGGAACACAAAACTTCACAGCTAACATTAATCAGCGCCATTTTCCTCCACGACAGCAAAGCAGATAAATTCTTCTTGGCTGAACTTCCGGAAGGCTCAAAAAAAAAATCTTCTCATTATCAAATTCAGTCCTTCACTTAGCCTCAGCAGTAAAATAAATTTTTTTTAACACAGAACAAGATAGTTAATTTTGAAAAAACAGAACACAGTAATTTATTCCAACTTATCCTGTCTGCCGGCTCGGTCAATCCACGCTGTAGAAACTCCTTAATTCAAGCCGTTTCAAATGACCTACCAGTTTTAAATTCAATCTGCTGGGCTGTTAACACTTTCAGTTCATGATTTATTAACTTTCGTCCATAACAGTGCATTCCAAACGGCATAAATTCTCATAAATCTTCATTAATAAGCCCTGTGAAGTGAAGGAAAGGTCCTTACCCCACCACGGTCATGGCCACGCCCCCGCAAAATTCACTTAACAATTGTCTCCCTTAGCTACAGAACTTTTGGGCTCAATTGTCAAAAATCGAGGACTACCTGTATTAGATCTGTTTCACATTTTTTTCTCCTTTAGTGTTTTGATGGCTGGGTGTTAGGTGGAGGTCCCCCAGGCTGGGTTGAGACCTTCCGTGATGCTTAATAATAAGCTTTATATATGTTCTGGAATAATATCCCCTCCCCTGAGAAAACTGTCATTCCAACCCTGTGAGGTCCAGAAATATTTTAAAATGTACCTCATTTCCCAGAATTCGGGATGGGATGTTTGCAGAGTCCTGGCAGTGCAGAGCTTTGTTTTGCTTTTATTTGTTTTTTTACATTTGCTACATGGGATATACCTATCCACTTGTTTCAGATTTTTTTCTCTTTTGTTTTTCTGTTTTTAAACTGAAAGCCATCCAGAATAATTTTGGAGTCAGGCAACCTCCATATCTAATAAATAACAAGAAGTGTCTATTTTTATCTCATTCCATCACAGATGGTAGAACAGATTCTGCAATCATTCAACATTTTAAAAAATTCACTTTATTTTAAAATATGGTCTGTTGTTGTTGTCGTCCTTCTCCTCCTCCTCCTCCTCCTCCTCCTCCTCCTCTTCCTGTATGGTTGTTTCTTCTTCTTCTTCTTCTTCTTCTTCTTCTTCTTCTTCTTCTTCTTCTTCTTCTTCTTCTTCTTCTTCTTCTTCTTCTTCTTCTTCTTCTTCTTCTTCTTCTTCTTCTTCTTCTTCTTCTTCTTCTTCTTCTTCTTCTCCTCCTCCTCCTCCTCCTCCTCTTCCTCCTCCTCCTCCTCCTCCTCCTCCTTCCCATCCTCCTAATTTTATAATACAAACATACAACTTTCCTTTGATAAATTGTCATTGTCTTTGTCATTGCAAATCAAATCATTATTTTGATTGCCTGGAGCTGTCTTTTCTAAGGCATCAGTGAGCTTTCATTTAATAGCTATAGGAGTTATGCTTCTGGAAACATTCTCTATTAAATCAGTGACATTTACTTTGCATAAATGAGGAGAAAAAAATCTTCTGAATATTGAAAAAAATGGTTACAGATTTTTTTTATGGTTCAAGCTATTACCTAGGCTCAACTGAACAAGAGTGAACAATTGTAAAACTGGGAAAATATTATTTATTTTCCACCTATTATAGATCTGCAAATGTAAGCCTATTGCTCTATAATCTCTAGGAGACGAAGTGTGTAATTGTTCTATAAGTTACTTAGTAAGACAAGAGGGAATTAGTTCAGAATCAGTATGACAGAGGGATACAGTATAAAGAACACCGTATAGAGTCTTTAGTTTCTCAGACTTGGTAGGAAAGCAGACTTTCTCAGACTTGGTAGGAAAGCACCCTGAAGATTACCATTATCACAAATTTCCTTCCTTCATTTCTGGAATCTGATTGTGATGGCATTCCAGACTTCTTATAAATTATCACTGTATATTTTTGTAAGATTCTTCATTTATTAATAAAATTGAATTGTTGCTTTTATCTTTGAAAAAAACAAGAACTATAATATGCGCAGAAACATAGGAATTTCTGAGGCTGCCAATGCATTAGATCTAAATTGGGAACATAACAATTGCTTTGATTTAATATATTGCCATTTAGCAGTTTTAGGTAGGTTATATTGCTTCAAAAGACTTACAGTCTAATTAGCAATAAATGATTTGTTAACTAAACATGTAGAGTGATAACCCCACTTTCAGCCCAGGTTACCACCCGCTCCCCAAAAAACTTTTATCCATAACGTTTAAGTGAGGATTATTCCAGTCAATCAATTACTCAAGAGGACAGGAATTCAACTTTAACATTTTTCCCCCAGTAACATTCAAATAGGTCCATCTGTCTTTAATGCCAGAGTTACACTTAAATGTTGACTATAATTATATCCATTTGCCAGGATTTCAAAGGTTCCAAGTAATAACACTTGTTGTGCCAGAGTGGTACATATTCAATCTCATTTTCATTCCAAAAAAATATACACAAGTTAATACATATGCCTAATGGCACAATTTGAAGTCTGGTAAATCAAAGCCTCTGTTTTCATATGAGAACCTGGATTTGACTACAGTGTAAACATGTTGATTTCTCTAAAGCATCCAGAGGAATTAACATACATATTCTACATAAAACACTAACTTTACCAGAAGTTAAAGGGGGCCTCTGTGGCTCAGATTGCTAATGCAGTCTGTTATTACAAGCAGCTGCTTGCAATTACTGCAGGTTCTAGTCCCACCAGGCCCAAGGTTGACTCAGCCTTCCATCCTTTATAAGGTAGGTAAAATGAGGACCCAGATTGTTGGGGGCAATTAAGTTGACTTTGTATATAAATATACAAATAGGATGAAGACTATTGCTAACATAGTGTAAGCCGCCCTGAGTCTTCGGAGAAGGGCGGGATATAAATGCAAATTAAAAAAAAAAGTTACACCCAATATGAGAACATCACATTAGAATTTGTGAGAAGAGAATGTTACTTTGTACTTAGGAATGTTTGAAGGCCTTGCATCCAAAAAGTAAGGAAGTTAAAAAGAAAATGGCAATCATTTCAAACATTTAATGTAATCTATATAATAAATGGTCCATGGGGTACTACATACAATATATGCCAAATATTTAGTAACAGCGATATTTACATGGAATAATTATTTCTAAATACATAAAAAGATCTGTGTAATGCACAGATGCACCTATTTTACTTATTTCCAAAGAAAAATAGGGTTTTTTTTGTTTTTTTTTATAAAAAAGTTTTATTTTTACATTTATATCCAATAACTCATCCAATGTACAGTCATATACAATTAGTCGGGCTTGCCCAGTCACCACCCCCTCCTTTTAACTCTCTTCCCTCTTCTACCTTCTTCTACTTTCCAGACCTTCCTCCCCTTCTCTTATCTACATCCTCTCCTCCCTCCACCCTATACCTTCCTTCTCCCTCTTCTACTCCTCTTCCTTCCTCTTCTCCCTCTTCTACCCCTCTTCTCCTCTTTCCTACCTTCTACTCTCTCCTCTTTTCTCCCTTCCCACCATTCTAAAATGGTAGCTGGGCAGACCCGACCCTACATTAATTATATTTATACATCTTCAATAATCCCTGTACGTTAACCATCACTCCATCCTCTACCTCAACCCCCCCAGTTCCCCTCCCCCTTACCCCCCACCCCCCACCCCCGACTTCCCAGAACAAAATGCAGGGTATCAAAACCAACAATCATAATCCAAAATAAATCTTAAATTATAATCTCTAGTCACTCCACACATAATCACACTCTCAATTCCCCTCTCCTTCAAAAATATATCTAATACAAAATATTTCCTAAATTTACTCATATGCTATTCGATATTTTTTTATCTGATACTTATTTTGAATATAATCAATCCACATTTTCCATTCTAAAATATATTTTTCTTGTTATAGTCTTTCAAATAACCAAAAAAATAGTTTTATCGGAGTCTGGCTTTTTTCTGGTTTGTTTTCATGAAATGAATATGTAATTTTTTTGCCTGCTCAAATCTGTTTTGTTTTTTTTAAAAAGATGCGACACTCCACAAGTTGCTTATGAACCATCACCCAGGGATCTTAACCTAGGGTTTGAGAATTGGTAGCTTAGATTATTGTATAATTCAGTAACTGTGGTTAAACATGGGCAATGGTTCAGTGTGTTGCTTAAATCCAACCTATTTATTTCTACAAATAAATACCTATTAAATGTGGGAACCCGACCTCTGAATTCAGCTTGCAAAAGCCATATATTTTACTGGTCTGTTGCATGTGTGTGAATTATTTCCCTTAAGATGTCCCACACAAAATGGGCTGTTTGTCTGAATCAAAGATCCACCTGACTCAACACATTACCTTCATGATGTCAAGTAAATTTTATGGCAAAAAGGAAAAAAAAGAAATAATTTCCCTGTGAGGGTACAATCTTGAATATATTTGCTTCAATCAAGTTTTCAGTGTCAGCAATGAAGAATAAAAATAAACTTCCTGTCAAGTGAAGCCAGTTTTCCCATTCTGTAATTAAAATAATCTTTTGCTTAATTTATTCCTCTAAAAGCTCACTGAAGTGAGACTGCATTTTCATGCAGCGTGTATGTCGAATGGGGAATACAGAACTTGGATAGAGTCCCAGGTATTGTAATATCTTGATTTACTGCCAGAGATGCTTCACCGAAGCCATCTATAAAAGAATTCCAAGTTATCTTTACATATTATTTCCAAAGGCAAGAATTTTTATGCACCTATGATTTGGTTGCAGAGATTTAAAATTTATGGAATTGCAAATTGAGTCTAAGAAATCTAATGAACTTGGCATTGAGTTAAGCTTGTAAAAATACTTACTTTACTGTTTAGAACAGAAGCCATTTTGAGCCTGCTTTGTAACAGAATCCTCTTCTTTTAATGGCTAATGATGCTGTACATTAAACTGTTGGTAATTTTTCTAATATTTTATTTGTATATTTAAATGGTGAAATTATAATATATTAGAGAAAGGGAGCTTTGCTATCAGTGCATAATTAATCATACTTCAGTACAAACAGAGTGAAAAGTTAATGGCATTATTGCTACAGACTTGCATAAAAAAACCATACTGATACAGTTATATTAGCAGCATCAACCGTTTGCATTATTTATTTGGGTATGCCAACACAGAGGAGCTTGAATGACTCTGCTGCTAATCAGTCCAACAGCAACCATTGTCAGGTATGTGCCAAGAAATAACAAATAAACGAAACCATTCTAAACCAGAGTGACAAGTCAAAGAAAATTTGTTAGGTAGTTTGGCAGGTTTCAAGTACTGTATTTTTCGGAGTATAAGACGGGCCGGAGTGAGTATAAGATGCACCTTAGTTTTTGGGGAGGAAAATAGGAAAAAAAAATTACCTACCAGGTATTCATCTATCTAATGTCCTTAGTCTGGTCATGTTCAGCACATTAATTCACTGCAAACTCATTTTTATCCCCGGTTGGGGATTAAAAAAACAGCTTCTAAAGCACAGCTGATCATCGTAGGGAGCAGCAATGAGAAAAGTAGGTGAAGCGCAGAAGGTCACTTCGTTCGCTGGTGCTTCGTTAGGGCTGGGAAAAAAGTTTCAAAATTGCAGCTGATCATCAGAGGGAAGGCCAGTGAAGCTCGGAAGGGGTAAGAGAAGTTCCGGGTAGCCATTTTGGGGACCGTGCATCACATTTTAAGCCTCCAAATGTGTCGCATTTTTGGCTGACAATGTGCTTTGGGGATCCCCGCAGCCTTGAAGGGTTCTCAAACAGAGCGTTTGGAAACTGAAAATGCAAGGCATGCAGACCAAAAACACAAGCCATTTATGGTGGCAATCTCTGCAGGCAGGAAGAGAATGCACGGAGGCTGAAGGGTAAGGGCCGAAGGGTGAGCGGGGCTACATTCGGAGTATAAGACACACCCAAATTTTCAGCCTTATGTTGGGGGGGGGAGTACTTATACTCCCCCCCCCAAGTATAAGTATTTTTCTTATACTCTGAAAAATATGGTAATTGATTTGCTAACAGAAACAGAGATGGTTTTCAATAGTTAAGGACATTGGTACTACTTAGAACTTTGAATTATGCCATTGTCTTACAAGTCTTGCCTAGCAAGGTGGAAAAATAATGCCAATTTCCATAACATCAGAAGGAGTTATTATTTTTTCCTTCAGTTTGATAATTGATAAATACATCTGAGATTAAAAAACAGGCAGGACAGCAATTGGTATTACCTAATAATCCAGTGATTTGTTTGCAATAATAGGAGCTTTATAGTAGACAGATGTTAAATTAAGAAGTTTTTTTAATTTCATTTTAAAATAAACTAAGAATACCTGTTAAACTTTTCCTGTCAAGCAGCGATTCAATATATTGTGGAGATGTTTCTTAGTATGGTTTCTCACCAGATGTTTTCCATTGTTGGATTTGGACAGTCATACTATGCCTGTTTTTACACAAACCTGTCTTGATTTTAAAATAATTTAAGAAGAAAATAAATTAATTGGCATAGTATTATTTATTTTGTTTTATTTTATCTATCTTTGTAACTAGGCTTTATAATAAACATTTTCAGGAATGTCTATGTAGATTCTCAGTCCTCCAAGTCATGGTTGTCCCAAATTTGCATTTTCAAAAGGCAACTGGACTTTGTTTTTCATTGACAACATTTCGCTTCTCATCCAAGAAGCTTCTTCAGAAAAGAAGAATAATAATTCCTGAACTATCGTCAGGAATGTTTATAAGAGAAACAATATTCTTCAGTTATCTAAATATTTTTGACTTTATATCAAGTGCCATATTTTCATCTGAGTTGAGGATACTGAACGGTTCTCTCTTAATTATTATGTGTCTGCTTTAGCTTCAATAACAGATTGATAGCAATGCATTGTACTTTCCACATAAGAAATTTTCTCTAACCTTATGCTAATTGCCAGAAAAAGACATTATCTAACTCAGTAAACAATAGTGGCAGTTCCCTAAGCTCCATCTCTTTCATATGACATGGGAGCACTCTGGGGAAGTGAGAGTCCTTAAGCAATGTCATCTGCCCTTCTGTTGATAAGAGAGATGATGAGAACATTCAAACTGTGAATATGGTCTTTCAAAGCAGTGAAATTTCATTCAGGCCTAGCTGCACACTCCCTTCTCATCTGCAGATTTATCTCACAGTTGCTGTTCCATTGTTCAGTCACTTCCAGTTCTGGTACCATTTCATTAGGTTTGCCTCTCAGCAAATGGTTCTTTGAATTCATGTAAGTTCCTGCTGATGTAATCAGGGATAGTCTCTAGCCACTTAAGTCTTCTGTCAACTTCTCTTTTGTTACCCTCCCACTTTTACAATCAAGACATTTCTTATATATTACAAACTTATAAAGTCATATCATGTCATGACTTACAAAGTCATACATTTATTTATTTATTATTTGCATTTATATTCTGCCCTTCTCTGAAGACTCAGGGCGGCTTACACTATGTTAAGCAATAGTCTTCATCCATTTGTATATTATATACAAAGCCAACTTATTGCCCCCAACAATCTGGGTCCTCATTTTATCTACCTTATAAAGGATGGAAAGCTGAGTCAACCTTGGGCCTGGTGGGACTTGAACCTGCAGTAATTGCAGGCAGCAAGCCACCAGAGGCCCCATAGTCAGTGATGAAATTCAATTTTTTTTACTACCGGTGGGCGTGGCTTGGTGGGCATGGAGTGGCTTGGTGGGCATGGCAGGGGAAGGATACTACAAAATCTCCATTCCCACCCCACTCCAGGGGAAGGATACTGCAAAATTCCCATTTCCTCTCCACTCCTGCAAAATCTCCATTCCCACCCTACTCTGGGGCCAGCCAAAGTGGTATTTGCCAGTTATCCGACTATTCAAAATTTCCGCTACCGGTTCTACAGAACCTGTCAGAACCTGCTGCGTTTCACCCCTGATCATAATACATTTAAGGTTGTTGATGCTACTTCCAGCAGTTTAAATCCCAGTTTGTATTCCTTCTCATTTCTCATGATATAGTTTTCATATAAATTAAATAAACTAAGTGATAGTATGCAACTTTGAGACATAATTTGCTGTTTTGAACTCTGTAGTTATTCTGTGTTCCATTTTAATTGTTATTAATGAGGTGGACTAGTACTTGCAGGTTTTTAAAGGCTACCCACAATTTGTTGTGGTCAAAAAAATCTTTAGTATAATCAATAAAGCATATAGATTTTCAAGGTGCCTCTTGTGTTTTTTCTTGTGTTAATCCATCAGCTACTACAGGTAGTAATGTGACTTTGGACCCTTTGCCTCTCTTGAATCCGGCTGGTAAATCTGGCGATTGTCATTGCAAGAATTTTAAAGTTGATGGTAATCTCTTGAACTTTTTCTTCCTAGATTGTGCAATTACTCAGTACTTCAAATGCTCTTTAGAACTGCCCTTTTTGGTATCAGAATAACAACTGTTCTTTTGGCCATTTATTGTTTTTTCCATACTTTCTTAAAGACAGTAAATAACACTTTAAATGCATACTTTCTCAAGATTTTAAAAAGTCTGGCTGGTATTTTATTAACTGCAGCTTTATTATTAGCAATATTTTAGGGCCCATTTAACTTCCAGAATGTCTGGCCCTAGTTCAGTGATCATGTCTTCATATTCATACTTGATTTAGGAATCCGTTCTTAAAGTTTCTATATGCTCTCATCAATTCTTCTTATTAACTCTTTTGCCTAGTAGATTTTACTTACTTTGTTTTTTAGGATGCCCAAAATAAAGTTTCTTTTATTTAACGTAAGTTTTCTTAAATAAATGTCTTGCTCTTTTTGATTATACTCAGTTATAAATATAAATCTGTGTCGCTTCTTGCTCTTCTCTGTAAGAAAACTGAAAACTGTCTTTTTAGTTTGGTAAATAATCTTCAGTTTGTCCTGACCTTTGTTTTTTATTTTTACTTTCAGCTATATTCAGCATATCTTCAGACAGCTCTATTTTGTGTCCTGTTTTTTACATTCTTAATGATATCTGTACTGTTTCAACAAGGTGTTACAAATTGCTTTTTTCAGCTTTCACTTCCTCTGCATCTATGGTTAAATTGCTCTAATACTTTTATTATTTATTTATTTTACTTATTAAATTTTTATGTCACCCATCTTGTGATTGAAAGTCACTTTGAGCAGCTATGGCCTGCCTTGGATGCAAATGAAATTCATTCTATAATTGGGGGAGGGGTTGTATCCAAGCATTGACTTTGATACTTTTAGTTAATGTGTTTATTGTCACTGATTACACAAACTCATGATAGCTATTTCAGTTGTCCTATGATTTTCTTTTCCACAGAATATGATTCTCCACAATTGTCCAAAGCAAATTTGATGTTCTTCTGATACGAAACAATCCATTCCAATCCATTTCAGTCCACTGATTTCTGGAATGTTAATGTTCTTTTTTGATATTTCTGGCTATGGTTAGATCAGATTTGCCTTGGTTGATGGTTTTGGCATTTCACAGACTAATATCTTTGCCACATCAAGCTTCTGTGTTTTCTGTTGCATCAGCAGCTGGATAGTTTGGCTTTGATCTGTCCAGATCAGAAGCACCAGGGCTACTCATAGTTACCCTCTGCTTTTTCCCAGTATTTTATTGGATACCATCTGTCTTTAGGGACTCATTTATTTTTATTTATTTTTATTTTTGTCACAACAGTATACGTAAACATCGACATAAAACAACAACACATCATAAAAGAAAAGAACATATATATGAGCAAAAGTATGCATCAACTATATTAATTAGATATAATGAAAGGGAACAATAGGACAGGAATGGTAGGCACTTTTGTGCTCTTATGCATGCCCCTTATAGTCCTCTTAGGAATGTGGTGAGGTCAATAGTAGACAGTTTTTGGTTGAAGTTTTTGGGATTTTGAGTTGAGACTATAGAGTCAGGTAGTGAGTTCCAAACGTTAACAACTCTGTTACAGAAGTCATATTATCGTGGTTATCAGCCTGGTTGTAAATGCCATTTTGATTTTCCTTACATTTTATTCTTCAGTGCAATTTATCTAGGTAGAGATCCCTTTCTTTAATCTGCCCATCATGGTTGACACTTCTGGGAGTGTACACTCCCAGTAGTGTAGCTTATAGTATTATTGGGATGCTCACACCCCTTAATCACAATGAGGGAACACTCCATGAAAGGTTTTTTTAAAATAGTATCTCCATCTTATCTGGATTATATTACATAATATTGTACTATAATGAATCCTAAAAAGTCTCCAGATATACCTTTTTAGATTTTGCAACTTTTTTGGCATACTACAGTGGACGAAGAGGTACAGTATAAAATGCACGGTATGACAGTTTTGTCCAAACTTCTACATGACTTCTCCCAGTAATTCTGCCAAGGGTGGGGATGGTTTTGCTTTCTAGTCTGAGTTTTTAACCTTGGTCACAGAAACATATAATATTTCAGACCCTATCTTTTAAGAGAAGGAAACTGTATCAGGAAAAGGAAAAGCATATTTCCCATTTCAAAGGAAAAGACATTTTTTTCTCAAAAATGATCATCATTAAAGCAATTTATATGAGGTGCTAGATGTTGTACTAGCATATTTTTTTCAGACTAGTGCTTAAAAGATAAGCAATTTTCTGTGATTATGCTACATTTTAGAGTGGATTAAAATACACTTTACACTGTACATCTAATTTGCACTTAAACTAGCATATTTTTTTCCAAGTGCATCTTGACTCACACACTTATTAAACCGGTGGACCGTAACTGAATCTTATTAGCCTTCTGCCTTTCCTCCACTGTAAGCCAATAGCGCCTGTATTAATATAGTATCTTTCTGTTGTTTAAACTGCTTTTTCTAGATGATACAAAGTGCTCAAAATATCCATTGGAAATGAAGTGTTATTCTTTCAGGACAGAAGATTTCTAGGGCAAGCATAGGCCTATTACCATTTTGGCAAATACATATCTACATGCTGCATTTGCTGAAGGGATAAGGGGTGGGGAATGGGGGCATATTCAGTAGACAGAAAATAATTAAACCTTCTGGTGCCTGTGATTCTTCCAGTATTCTCATGATCTCTGACAGACTTCCTTGCTGTAGGATATATGGATTAAATAATTGAGGGAGTAAATATTCACTGGTGAAGGCTAGTAAATGGGCAAGATTAACTCTTCCCCACCCTCCGCCCATTTAATTACTTGCACAGAAGTTTTTTCACTCTTGTTATTTCTTGCACAGCATTAGCTTTGCATGTTAGACAAATGTTGCTAGTCCCTGTGTACATTTTTAAGGCCTACCTTTTTCCAGAGGGACAGTAAGAAAGCCCTTGCACACTGGTGAATTTGCATATTGGTATTCTCCAGATAATAACTATGTCATTTGTAAAGCTATTACAGCCATCTGTGCATCTCAGTAGAGAATTATATGGACCTGAGAAAACTAATTATAATTCCTCAATTAATCATGGCATTTTCTGGATTATCTATACTAAAGAAGTATCTGTGCAGGTTGTAGACTAATGTCAGCATCTAGCCACTGATGTACAAATCATGACAAGTATGTCATTATGTTATTGCCCAAATAGATGGCTTACATACTTGTGTCAGCCATTACAATGCAATTAGATAATTGTGTCATTTGCATGATGACCTCATGATTCTATGTTGTCATTTTGATCTTATCATGACCCGCTATGGATGCTTTAGCGTAAAAGCCAGGATGGACTTCTTTTGAAGTGCAACTTTGGAAAGTTAAGATGACTGCATCCCATGTGCTTATGATGCTGCTGCCTGGACCTTAGCTGTCTCACAATATATTTTTGTATTGATCAATCAGTTAAGGCAAAAGCCAGCAAGCTGCAATCTTTGGAACATGACAGAATCTCGACCTAATTTCAAAGATCTTCTATGACTGATCATATCAGACCTCTGATCCATTTTTCCATCGATTTCTTGGCATCTGTTGCTTGGAAAATAGGGAACAGTATATCAAAGAAAGAAAGAAAGAAAAGGAATTTCAGACCTTTTGTGACCTTCGGACAAACAAAGGCAGTGGGGAAACCATATTCACCTAACAACCATGTTAGTAATTTAACAACTGCAGTGATTCACTGCAAGAGAGTTCTATAATGGGACAAAACTTACTTAATAACTTAACATTTAACAAACAGAAATTGTGGGCTCAGTTGTGGTCATAAGTCAAGGACTATTTGTAAATTACTTTATCACAACCTATTATTGGTATATAGCCCTCAATGATTGTCCTGAGGGGTATGCAGTTTCTGACAAGAAACAAAAGGTTATTTGATTTGAACACATCAAACTATTTTATGCAATGCGGCCAATGGATCAGAAGCTTGTATAGTTCATAGAATTAATTTTAAAACAGTAGCTTAATGTTAATGTGATCCTGGCTTATTGTCTCAAGTTGCTGATTCTCATCACACACACATACCCATTTTTGGCACTGAAACTGGGACAGAAGAAGCTCTCGAGATAATTATACAGTGTTGTGAGAAATAAAAAGGAGAGAAGGTGAGAGGTGAAGTTCTGGGCCTTTATTTGATGAGTTAGTGTGCAATCATCCTGCAGTGCTAAGCAATTGCCAAAAGGAGCTGTATAACAATTCACTTCGCTCTTGTGAATTAGAGTCCGTAACTAGGAAACATTGCACATGTTAAGAAGTAAGGCTGCTTCTGAACATTTTAATTGTGTAATCCTCTGCCTCAAATATAAAACAAAGGCCCAGATGATGTTTTCAATGTGTAAATCCTTGGTTGCTTTTCCACAGATTTTTTATTTCATCAGTGGCCACTAATAACTGAGGAGATCTCATGTTAAGAAAATCTTATATTAAGAAATTAATATATTAAATTAAGAAACTTAATTTTTTGGCCTTGTCTGTTAAAAATTTGCTAAAAATTGCCAGAATAGAAAATTTTCTTTTTTCTAAAATTACCTTTGGTTTCAAAGCAAAATAGTGTAAGCCCTTAAATGAAACCTACCAGAGCTGCAAAAATCTATATGACAAATGGTGGGAAAAGGTATCTAGATTTTTGCAACCTATATATGACAGCCCTACTTTAAATCCATCCGTTATAATGTTAGAACTCCCACTATCCAGTACAAGTAGCTAGTAAGGAATAACTCGCAGGTGGTTTTTCTCTTTCTCTTCTTGAAAAGGGTTATGCCAAAAAGGAAAGTTGCATTTATTTTCTATGTTCACACCTTATTCCTAAGAAAGGAAGCATAATTTGCCAATAAACACAGAGTAGATTTCTTTGGCTTTCTAAGTTGTGAGCAATAGCAATAAGATTTATATATACCTCTTCACACTGCTTTACAGCCTTCTAGGCAGTTTACAGAGTCAGCATATTGCCCCAAACAATCTGGGTTCTCATTTTACCAACCTCAGAAGGATGGAAGGCTGAGTAAACCTCGAGCCGGTGAGAATTGAACTGTTGGCAGTTGGCAGAATTAGCCTGCCATTCTGCATTCTAACCACTGCACCACCACGGCTCTAATTTTGTTTGTGAGAATCTAATTTTGTACAGATTGAGGGTATTTGCACAGTATATATTCTCTTTTGTAGCTCTGATGTTCTTAAATTACTTTAATTATGTCCATCCAAAAAAAAAAAAATCTGCTACATTGTGTATCATGTGTATCCCCCACTTTAAGGTTTAAGCTGCATTTATAACTATTTTCTCACAACAAACATCCTTTATTTTCACAATGACCCAGTCAGGACTGTCTCAGGGTCATCCAGTGTTCTTGCATGGCCAAGCAAGAATTTGAATATAGGTAAAGATAAAGATTCCCATCGCACGTGCTAGTTGTTCCCAACTCTAGAGGGCGGTGCTCATCTCTGTTTCAAACCCAAAGCGCCAGCACTGTCCGAAGACGTCTCCGTGGTCATGTGGCTGCCATGATTAAACGCCAAAGGCACACAGAATGCTGTTTGAATATAGGCCTTAGTATATATAATTACTGCATTCAGTCTATTATTCAACTCGGCTTACCCTTGTCTAGCATGTATACTGCTTATCAAATCTTTACTGCTGCTGATTCTGACATTCTTGATCATCATGTGAGCCTCCAAGAAAAAATAATTTTGTCACTAGTATTGGTGATGGTCTAAGTAATTATAGACTCTATTCCTAATCATATGCATTCAGCCATTGTAGATACTGTTCCTATTTGTTAATTAAACTTTGTTCATTTGGTTCTTATTGTAAACTTGGTTGCAAGTCTCCTGTCCTGATTTTCAGATGTAAAGTGCTACTGAGATTATAAGCAGTAAACTCAATGGAATGCTGAGACAAAAAAGTGTTCTTTACTTAAAATCATTTCATATCAAAGGAGATTGAGATCAAGAGATGTTGGTTTCCTTCAGTGGCCTCAACCTGTTCTATAGAAGGAAGCATCTTTTTCAGGAATAATATTTTAGAACTATGGTTTAGCAAGGCCTGTCAAACTGGGGGCCCGTGGGCCAGATACAATCACGCACAGGCCACGCCCATCCTGACTCCACAAAGGCAAAAAACATCGCAATATGTAACAATCTGGCCCATCACACAATCAAGTTTGACGCCCATAGTTTAGCATGTCCTCAAATATGGTAGAACAACCTATGACTATAATTGTGCTCTTCCTCCATTCTTTCTTAGCTGACAAGCCAAGTATTATCAAAATAGAAGTCTTTGGATGTAATTAACATAGAGATAGAAATATTAAGTATAAATAAATAAATTAGTTTAAAATCTATAGTCTTCTCTGACTTAGATCTCTCTTATAAGTATCCTAGAATAGGCAGTTTGCATTTTAATATGTAAGGCATTGTAGTGCTGTAATGTCCAAACTGAGAAAGAAGATAGATTTTGATTTTAGGATATATGTTTGCTAAATCTCAGAATACTACTTCAATTGTTAAGTTATCATGGGTGTCTAGATTTCTCATTATTATGTGTTGTCAACTTCCAAGCTCTATACCAGTGATGGCTAACCTTTTTGCCGTCACGTGCCAAAAGTGGGGGGAGCACAGGGGATCGCGTGCACATATGCCCACACCCATAATTCAATGTGCCCTGCCCCTGCGCACGCAACCCCCGCTTTTGGCATGTGATGGCATGGTGGGGCCATTTTTCACCCTCCCCAGGCTCCAAGAAAGGTTCTGGAGCCGGGGGAAGGTGAAAATGGCCTTCTCCACCTTCCCAGAGTCCCTCCAGAGGCTGGAAATGGCCCTTTTCCTGACTTCCGGTGGGCCTGGATGCCCGAAAATCAGGTGGCCAATGCGTGCTTGCACGCTGGAGCTGAGCTATGACAACGCTCACATGCCCACAGATATGGCTCAACGTGCCACCTGTGGCACGTGTGCCATAGGTTCACCATCACATCTCTATACTATGCAAACTGTTTCTTATCAGCATATTAAAAGGGGTTTAATAAAAGAAATTGGCAGCATGGTATACTTCTTGTCTCAATACGCTATAGTGGGAAAAAATGTAAATTTAATCTTTTATAATTATTTTCTTCTACAGGCTCTTGGTTTTTCTAAAAATAACAACCTGCCAATTTTTTAATAACTTGATGCAGTTTTCAGATCTTGTTTTGTTTTTACGATGCAGCATATTATTTCTTTGGGGGAAAGTAATAATAGCTTGGTGCTGCATAATCAGAACCAATATATAATGCAGAAATATAAATAGTTTTGTATTTAATTGCCTATACTTCATTGTGAAGAATCACTTCAGGCAACTGGATTCAGAAATTATACCATAGGCAGGTGATAGGTAAATGGGCTTGAGATTTCTGTAAATCAACAATGGAATGGGATGCCTGAGATTTGAATTCATGCCTAAATTTTAGACCAGGGCTGTCAAACTCGTGGCCCACAGGCTGGATGCGTTATGCACTGGCCAAACAGACTCCCGGTTTAGCGAAGGGAAAGTTGCGATACATCACATGACGACAACATATTGCGAGTTTGATACCCCTGTTCTAGACCATGGAAACAGATGTGAGTCTCTAAATTCAACTGTTTACTGAAAGCTAAATCACAAAGCTTGATAAAGGAAAGAGAGCTTATCTTTGTATTGAGTTTTCTTTTCCTCCATAGTCAGTAAGAGTGTTCCAAAGACAAACTTCCAAAACAGGTGGGGTGAAATATGCAATTGAAGTTAGTCGATACTTATTTTGTTTTTAAGAAGCCAATTTTCCACACTTTCTAAACCAAGAAAAAACCTTGATGAAAAGCTTAGGAAGTGGTGTTAAATTAGTAGACAAGAGATATATTGAAAAGTGCAGCATCTCATTCGCAGAGATTAATTGTATCGCTCTCTTTTTCTTCTCACTTGCAGAAGCTGACAGCAATCAGAATTACGTGACAACAGAGCCTCAGCTGATCTTCTATCCCAGCGTTACGTATGCAATCATTGGCAGCTCGGCTATTTTTGTGTTGGTGGTGGCCCTCCTAGCCCTAATTTTGCACCATCAACGAAAACGCAACAACCTCATGACACTTCCCGTACATCGACTGCAGCATCCTGTCCTCCTGTCTCGTCTCGTCGTCCTTGATCATCCACATCAGTGCAATGTCACCTATAATGTTAACAATGGGGTCCAGTATATGTCTACCCAGGGCTATCATAGACCTCCAGATTTAGATTCACCACCATCTTATTCAGAAGCTGTGCTAGATCAAAGGTACATTGCAGTAGTGTAACCAGTGGAGTTTCTTTGAAGCTGTGTGCTAAACCTTTTGTTCTGTGTTTTTGTGAACCCTATGCTTCTCTTTCATGATAGCTTCCTTTAACAACTGCACCACCCCTTGCTTCATTAGCATTGATTTTACTGGGTTGATGCCTCATAAACTCCTTCAATATTTATACCCAAATCTCTTGCCTGACTATTTACTGTCATTAAGGCAAGGCAATTGCAGCAGTTTGAACTTCATCAAGCACAATTTCCTCCTCGGTACAGAAATCCACTTTAAAGTTCTGCAGACAGAAATCTGTCTTATCCTCCAATTTCAAAAATGATTCCTTCAGAATTGAAGTATGTCATGGAAATATATGTGGAATTCATATTTTGATCATAATTATCAATTTAGCTCATTAGAATGAATTGGAGTTTATTCAGTGTAGAGGCCATTTTCAGTTAAGACTCCTTTTTGTACCCTACTCAAGATGCTTTTTAAGCCAACATGATGCCATTTTCATCCCATGAAAAGATCACTTTTCACTTGTGTTTGCTGTTTTCTTTTTTAAAAACTGAGGCAGATATGTACACGATTTCCAGGCTAGTGAGTAACAGAGCTCTAAAAAAACTATGCAGAATGTCAGGCTAGTATTGCCATTGTTGTCCAAAACTGAAGGGAGAAACACACACACACACACACAGGCACACGCACACCTATTTCCAAACTTTACCTTCCAATGTGACATATAGTGGGCATTCCTGCATTTCATTGGTATTGCCTGGGAGCTGCTTAATCACTATAAATAATTTAAAGCATATTTAATTTTAAAAAAGCTTGTCTTTGAATAAATGGACAAATTGCATTTCAGTATGAATAGCATCACTTGATCTGCACGAGATTCTTACAAACTGATCACAATTTCCACTAAAGAGACAATCACTTGTATTTCTTAGTAACAATATATTGGGGGTAATATATTGAGAGGAAGATCTGGATCCATTGAGGAAAACTAAAAATCCATTTATAGTATCTCTGCCCCTCCCCCGAAAGGGGGGTTAATGCAAAACCATGGCAACTAATGATTTATCACTAAGTGATGCATATATGCCTTATACAGAATTTAATTTAATTCCCCAAGCTTTTAAAATTTAGCACTTGAAAATCAATGAGAAGTCCCTTTCAACAACAGATACCAATTCAATATATTTGTCTGCAATCAGTTATGGGAACTAAATTGTAGGGTTTTTTTTTTCATTTTTAACATATGAAGCCAGTCCATTAATTTCTTGATTTCGCTGCTAAGATTCTTATTGATTTCAGTGGTGATAAAGGGGATGAGTGGCTGCGACTTGTGTGATTCTGATCGACTTCTAATAAGTCATCAATTTGGTCCCACCATCTGTTGTAAAAAACACAAAGCACTTTATGTTTTCACATGGGGAGAAGTCGTTCTAAGTATATTTTGTGAGACATAAGACTTTTAAATAGAATTGTTCTACTCCTTCTTGTTTCATCCCTGTTTCCAATGCAAAGTAAGATCAACTTACCCTACAATAACACATAGTTATAAACAATTGTAGTATGTTTGTGAGATACCAGACAGTGGTGGGATTCAAAAATTTTTACTACCAGTTCTGCGGGTGTGGCTTGGTGGGCATGGCAGGGGAAGGATACTGTAAAAACTCCATTCCCTTCACACTCCAGGGGAAGGTTACTGCAAAATCCCCATTTCTTCCCAATCAGTTGGGACTCGGAAGGCAGAGAATAGACACGGGCAGGACTAATCAGAGGTGGTATTTACCAGTTCTTTGAACTACTCAAAATTTCCGCTACTAGTTCTCCAGATACGGTCAGAACCTGCTGAATACCATCTCTGATGCCAGAATACATCTTGAGAAGCCTGAGTCTTGGTGGATTCCTGAGGCTTAGCTTTGGCCACCATCACCTATATTTAATTTCCCTGAGCTGACCGCTAAAATTGGCCTTGGAGTAGTATACTAGGGACTGCACATCATAAAGTAAAATTCCTAAAATTTAACCAACTCATTATTTTTCTCTTCCAGTAACATCAAAAATTGCAGTTTAATAAGACTGGGGCCAAGCACTACTGAGTACAGGCTGAATGGATGTTTCTGGCTTCTGAACAAAATTTACTTGTCAAAAGTCAACCCATCAAGTCAGTTCTGTTGTGACATGGCCATTCAAGTTGTGAACATTTTGTATGCATCTATATTTTAATATGGTAACTTGAACTGGGACATTTTCCCAGGATCAAGGAATAGAACGCCCTCCCCTGATCAGTTGGAAGCTGAAAATAATGCCACTGGAAGACAGTTGTCTTACAGGATAAGCTGAGAGTTTGTCCCCCTGGGTTTCCAAAGGTTTGAAGCATCTGAGGGGTAAAATAAACCCATTTTCATTCTTAAATTTGCCCAGAATGGCCTTCTGGATGTCACAAATGGGACGGTAGGGAATGTTAGTGGAATGAGTAGTCCCTTTGTGTCTTTATAATTTGTTGAAGCAAAATTCAGATGCTGTTTATTTCATACATGTGGTAACTTGACATCTAATTTATACTTTGCAGCAGACCCCCGTGGTTTGATCTTCCTCCGCCTCCATATTCCTCACAAACAGGATCCCGGAATCATTTAGATCTTCCTCCATATCGTTCTCGAACTGGAAGTGTGGTAAGCACAGATGCTTCAGAGGCAAGAGGTCCAGAGACTTTGGACAGTCGTCCATCAAGAAACCTTTTTACTAGCATGGAGCATCACAGTACGCTGTGTGAAATTACAGCCGAGCAAAGTGACTCGCTGATCAATTCAGTTCCAGTCTGAAAACTGTAAACAATTATTTATGCACATTTTTATGGATGTGTGCTTGAACTTGTACTGAAATTAAGAAGTCCCAAATCATTTGGCCTTTTTCTACATGATGATCGCAAGTGTTTCTGTGAAAAGAACAAGAGCTATGTGCATTGCCATTAAACAACTTCCCTCAATCATTTCAAGGGAGAATGAGCAAGAAAAGGTGCCAGTGGCCTCAGTCGTGCTAGATTTAACTACTGAATTATGAAGGTTGAAGCAACTGAGAACAGTTCACTTTCACTTCCTCTCTGTTATAACATGCTGTTAAAGTGTATCGGGAATTTACTAGAATTCATGTACTGAAATCAAACATACATGTGTCTCAAGAAATGCCTGTGTTTCAAATGATCTTTATTGCTTTTTAAAAATTTCTTATTTATGATTGTAAGAATGTATATAAAAATAATAGTAAATGAGACTTGCTTTAATGCAAGTATTGAACTGTATTGCTGATGGCATCTGGATGTCCACTTCTTTCAATAGAAAAATAAAATTCTGAAGGGTCATCGGAAATATCATCTGTACGGTTTAAACTATGTTGTGCTTAAATCACCATGGAGTAAACTCTTATTACTTCAGTAAGAAAAGTTAATATAATTTTTGATGGATAGGATAAAAAGGATTTTAAGCCACCTAAACAGTAATGGAATTTGAGCTGATAGCTACTGACTAGGAGACAGATCTTATAGTCATGGTGGATAGTTCAGTGAAGATACCAACTCGGTATGCAGCTGCTCTTACAAAAGAAAATTAAATTAAAAGGAATTCCGTCTCTGGAATCATTAAAAAGGGAATTGAAATAGAATTGCTGATATCCTAATGTCCTTATATACTGTATACCCATGTTGTGATTACACTTGGAATATTGTTTGTGGTTCTTCCCACTCAACATATTAAAATGACACAAAGCTATAAAAGGCACAAAAAGGACAATTGAAATGATTTGGGCACTGGAATTGCTTCCCAGCAAGAAGCTTGAAATGAAGGAAGGTAAAAGAAACAGCATAGAAGTCTACAAAATCACATTCACAATATAGGTAAGTGATTTTCTCCCTTTCTCCATGTTAGAACTTGAGATCATTCATTGACACAAAATGTAGGGCAATTTAGGATCATCAGAATGAATTACTCTCTTATCAAGCAGGTATTTGATCTATGGAATTTGCTGCCAACAGTGAGTAACGGCAGCAATTTGGATGGCTTTAAAGAGGACTAGACAGGTTCATGGAAGATCAGGCCACCAAAGTCTACCCTTATTTATGGCCATTTGCTTTCTCCCTGAATCACAGTCAGTGTGACTTATATACTGGAGGCTATCTCCTTCCAGTCGAGATTTGAGATTCCCAAATCGTTCTGTTCTGTGATCCAGAATAGGAGACAATAACCCTACAGCCAGATTGAACAAAGCTCTCATAGTCTATCACAATGTGCCTAATTTCATCTTTCTTCCTCATAGTAAAAAATAAAAAAAGTCTACTTTGTATTCTTTTGTAATTGGTATGTGTATCTTAGGGGTTGTGTGAACCAGCTTTTAGCATTTTATCTTGGATAAGTGTAATATAACAATTTGGTGGATTCTTTGGATACCTATTTTGACAGATCTCTCTCTCTCTCTCTCTCTCTCTCTCTCTCTCTCTCATACACACACACACATAGACAGACAGAGAGACACAACAGAGATGAAGAAGCTTTAGACAGTTTATGTGTCAAAATGCAGTTTTCTGGTTGTCTGGAAAATATATTTAGTCTGGGCATGCTTTGATTTTCTCACTGTAAAACAGAAGATTACAAATGTTCCATTTCCTCTCTCTGCGTGTACGTACCTTTGAGAGAGATTCTGAGTGCCTTGGAATTCATATATCAGTTTTCAGAGCTTATTAGACTTATTGGAGAATATCTTTCATACTATGAGACTGAAATTTTTTATAAAAAATAGTGCCAGTTCATGGTAGTATTTCTTTGTTGAAGAATCATAGGACTGATTCATTCATTACATAGCATCTTATTTGCTACATATACTTCATTATTTACGTTGTAAATATGAGGTGGAGGTAGATACGACACTTCTTCCTATATATTTACAAACATGCACCTCCCCTACATACCATTTTTTTTTGTTTACATTTATATGCTTTATCTTTAATCTTGGTGCATTTTGGAATGGTGTGAATCAGCTTTTAGAATTATTAGTGTTTGAGCACTATTTGTATAACTCTAAAATAGTTAATATAACTATTATATAATAGTTTGTATATATAACAGTTTATATTTACAGTTTATATTAATAGTTATTATATTTATATAATATAAAATAGTTAATAGGGACGCGGTGGCTTGGGCTAGGACGTTGAGCTTGTCGATCGAAAGGTTGCCAGCTCAGCGGTTCGAATCCCTAGTTCTGCCATGTAACGGGGTGAGCTCCTGTTGCTTGTCCTAGCTTCTGCCAACCTAGCAGTTTCGAAAGCACGTAAAAATGCAAGTAGAAAAAATAGGGGCCACCTTTGGTGGGAAGGTAACAGCGTTCTGTGTGCCTTTGGTGTTGAGTCATGCCGGCCACATGACCACGGAGACGTCTTCGGACAGCGCTGGCTCTTCAGCTTTGAAACAGAGATGAGCACTGCCCCCTAGAGTCAGGAACGACTAGCACATATGTGTGAGGGGAACCTTTACCTTTAAAATAGTTAAATAACAATCCAATGGTTTTAAAAGCATGACAGCAAGGTGATTTCTTTTTCTTTGTTTGCTTGTTTTTACCCAAACATAAGTGTAGGACTCGTAATCATTATTGGGAAGATTGAATGGGCATTTTAACTCGTCCACCTCTGTGTCCAATCCAGCTCAGGAGCCTGATTTGTTAATTCATCAATGCACATTTTAAACCCAAGCCTTCCTATCTAAACTGACGTTGAATTAGCAACGAACATTACAGGTCTTTGTTTCTTTTGAGGGAGTTTTATTTGGACTGAGGTACATAGTGAGTTTTTTTAGCAAAAGGCATAGCAGTTACTTATATATTTAAAGTAATGTTTTGGGTGACCCTGAGGTACTGTTTTATTACATTAAGTTTGTGTTCATTCAAATCGTCCTTTCTACAATACAGTACAATGCCTTTAAGCTGTATATATGTATATTTCTATTGAAATACTTGGATTGGGGCTCTTAAAATAAATCCCTTTTTCTAACTGTATCTTTCCATTTCCTGTTAGAAGTTTGAATTAATCAAGAGACCTTCTTAGAGAATATGATCCTGAACATAAGCAGACCACTGAAAGAATACTGAGTAATTATATTGCAGATCATTCCCATTTGAAAGGAAAATAAATTTTGCTTATAATATAGTTATCTTGGATGTAGGGTAGAGGTTTGACCTACTGTCAGTGAATGCTAATAGGCCTGTATAATATGTGAAGTAAAATAGATTAAGAAATACCAAAGCAGACAAAATCTAAAATTAACCAATATGTGGGAACCGAGGAATAGGAGAGAAGCAAGAGGAAGGAGATGCAGGCAATACCATGCCATGATGGGCATAGAACATAGAATAAGTCCTTTGGGAGATAGGGCGGTATATAAATTTAAACAATAAATAAATAAAAATAATAGCGTTGGAAGGGACCTCAGAAGTCTTCTAGTCCAACCCCCTGCTCAAGCAGGAGACCGTGTACCATTTCAGCCAAGTGGTTGTCCAGTCTCTTTTTGAAAGTCAGGAGGTAGTTATAATGGGAGTCAGGACCAGCTGCATTAGGAGATGACAAGTTAAAGATTCTCATACATGGCTCTTGATATGCATTCCTGGAAGCAGATTGTGGCAGCTTCAGCTGTTGCTTGTGGATGTCAGATCAGTTTGTAATAAATCCATTCTCATTCATGATCTTATTGCAAATGAGAGTACCAATCTGGCATATATACTGTATTTTTTGCTCTATAAGACACACTTTCTTCCCCACCCATTTCTTGGGTGGAAATGTCTGCGTCTTATGGAGCGAATATTGCAGGGGGGGAGGGGTTGGTGCGGCAGTACCATTCGCTGCCGCCCCTTCACTGCCTCAATCAAAGAACACTGGAGCCTTCGCTGCTGAGCGGCGGTTGGATCGGCCTCCCAGAATACCGCCAATCAGCTGTTCCAGGCGGCAAGATTGTCGATCACCACCACCTCAATTTGAGGGCGGCAGAGAATGGTGGTGGCGATTGGCAGTGGCAATCCTTGGGACAGCTGATTGGTGGATATTCTGGGAGGCCGATCCAACTGCCAATCAGATGGTCAGGCTAATCAGGCTGTGATAACGTGCAGCATTTTATGGAGCAAAAAATACGTTAACTGAAAAATGGGTAGACTCAGATAGGTTCCCCCATTCATAAATATTCTACTCGGGTTTTAGATTTTGTATCAGTTGGAACTCCAGGGGATGGGCGACGGGCAATCACTATTCTCTATTAGTCATTGCAGGGTCTCAGAGGGAGCATTCTACGGATAACCAGAAGTGAAACTCTTCAGTTGAAGGTGGGCCTTAGGAAACATGGGATTCTTGCTGCTATACCACCCTGTTTCCCCCAAGGTATCATCTCTGCTTGAGCTGCTGAATTCTGTCCTTGGGATAGTTTAGCAGGTCCCAAACTGTTAGTCTTGGGGCAGTCTGTAGTCAGTAGTCTGACTTCAATTGCCATTTGGTGTAGAAATTAAGAAATTAACCTTGATGGAGATAATGTAAAGCAACAAAAGGTGAAACGTATCTTAAGTCCAGAACAGACAAAATGTGCAGAAGTAGCACAAACTACTGGGATGGGGGAGAGGGGATGGTTCCATGTGAGAGGCAACTACGCACAAAAGCGCTTGTCACTCGCACAAAAGGAGCTGCACTGAGAGACCCCGCCATTTGTACAGCCTGGTTTTGAACGGGCCGCAGCCCAGTTTTGGGCCATGGCCTGGGGGTTGGGGAACCCTGCTGTATATTGCCAACTGAAAACAGCAAACATACATAATACTTTTGCCTCCTATTTTTCCCACGCAAAGACTTCTGTGAGGTTGGTTGAATATTGAGGTTATTCCCATTGTCCCTCACTTGTGGGATGCCTCAGGTCCCTTACCGTTTCACCTCTCCTGTTTAATAATCTGAGCCACTCAAGGGTCCTTGAGTGGCTCAGACTGCTAAGACAGTCTGTTATTAACAGCAGCTGCTTGCAATTACTGCAGGTTCAAGCCCCACCAGGCCCAAGGTTGACTCAGCCTTCCATCCTTTATAAGGTAGGTAAAATGAGGACCCAGATTGTTGGGGGCAATAAGTTGACTTTGTATATAATATACAAATGGATGAAGACTATTGCTTGACATACTGTAAGCCGCCCTGAGTCTTCAGAGAAGGGCAGGATATAAATGCAAATAAAAAAAAAATACCTAACTGAAATCACTTAGGTCATCCATTAATTTGGGGCGCAGTATCATCGATATGCAGATGATACCGGATTGTACATCTCAGATTATTAATTAATTAATAAGTGGAACAACTTGCCTACAGAAGTTGTAAATGCTCCAACACTGGAAATTTTTAAGAAAATGTTGGTTAACCATCTGTCTGAGATGGTATAGGGTTTCCTGCCTGGGCAGGGGGTTGGACTAGATGGCTTCCAAGGTCCCTTCCACTGTTGTTGTTGTTGTTGTTATTATAATTATAGATCCAAGCTGTTCAAGTGATGCTGTCTATGTCCTGAGGCTGTTCAGGTCTGGATGGGGAGGAACACACTAAGGCTCTATCCTGTCAAAAACAAATTGGTATAGCTGTTCAGACTCCATAGATGTCATAATTTTTAATCTTTGGCCTTGGTTGGGGAAGCAGTTACCTATCTGATGCTATGTGCACCTTGAGAGATTTCTGGTTGGTTTCTCTGTACAATTCAAAATCCAGATTGTCGCCTATAAAGCTTTTAATGACATAGGTAAAAGTAAAAGTTCCCCTCGCACATATGTGCTAGTCGTTGCCAACTCTAGGGGGCGGTGCTCATATCCGTTTCAAAGCCGAAGAGCCAGCGCTGTCCGAAGACGTCTCTGTGGTCATGTGGCCGGCATGACTCAACGCCAAAGGCGCACGGATGAATATTAATGACATAGGGCCTAGTCATTTGAGGGCCACCAGTCGCCAGTGGTTTCTGCCCATCGATGGGAGGGAGAGGGCACTCTCTAGTTCCCTCAATTAAACAATATCATCTATTTAGGACCACAGAAGTATGACTTCTAGGTTGCAATGCCAGCCCTCTGAAACACCATCTTCTCAGAAATTTGTTTGACTCCCGACCTGAAAACCTGGCTTTACTCCCAGATCTGAGGTTGATGTTTGTTTTGCCCCTGGCAGATTTTCTGTGGTAATGTACTGATGCTTTTGTCTGGATGTATATGTCTTTTTCTCTTTTTCTTGTTTCTTTTTTAAATTATGTAATCCACCCAGAGATATTTTAGAGTTAGGTGACCTTCTAAATCTAAGAGAACAAACACATCGTTGTTTGCTCTCTGAGAGTATGAAGTTTCAGCTTCTTATATTCATTTAAGTTTAAAACTAGACATCTTTTCCTCCCAGACTTTCCCGCCACTTAAAAGGAAATCCAGCTTTATGTTTTTTTTCATGCAAAATGCTAGGAGACAGTTCATCACTGACATTCTTAGCATTTCTGCCCTAGGAAACTCTTCTTCCCAATATATCTTCCACCTATGGCACAAAATATGCTGCATCTGAGAAGGATTGATAAAAAATGTGTAGCCAAAAGATGGCAAGTCTGATTAAAGGGCTTAAACTGACTCCTGTGGTTAGTAGAGACAAATGCTCTGAAGATAAAGCATTAAGTATCTAGAAGGAAATCAGACTGTTTCTAAATGAGGCCTTATTAAAACAGTGAAAAATGAGTGGGAATAATGTCTCATAAAGTTCATGGCTTTTGTTTTCTGTCTCTTTCTCAGAATATGGGAAATAAACAATATGATCTTAAAGTATGAAAGCAAATGATATAATAGTAAAACAGAAACACACATAGTGGGGTGAATCCCATGACTGGAATATAGCACATGAAGGATACAATTTATTTTAAAAACCCAGTAAAAATAGAAAGGGAGAAAGAGTAGCGCCATAGGTTAAAATTATGCACTCCTGCTCCCAAATCCAACTGAATGGATTTGACTGCTATAAAGTTTGTCTTGGTTAAAATAGAGACATGAATAAAGACAATAATGTTGCTAGCCTTTGCTATAACTTGCCCAGCAAAGGATAAAATGTAGGTGGTGCTTTTAAAGACAAATTGCAGATTTTCCAATCTAGTCAGTCATGGGAGACTTTATCCTAACATCTCTTGGAAAATCAACTCTTCTAGCTCAGAAATGCATGACTTGTGTTGCCGGCAACAAAGCATTTTAGAGTTTGGTATGTTTAGCCTTGGGAAATGACAACTGAGGATCAAGATTACAATCTTCATGTGCCTACAAAGGTACAAGATCTCCCCTGGTTCAAGATCTCCCCTGTTTTGTAATAGAGTGCAGTTATAGGAAAAGATGTTCTGACAGAATATCAGGGAGAAAAGCTAACAGTAAGAGTTTTTGAACAATCAAACTAATCAGCCAAAAAGGTAGTGAACTTCTTCAGAATGTGTTCAAGCATAGTCTAATCAGCAATCTGTCTATGATACTTTAATTTGGATTCCTACAATGATTATCTAAAAGGCCATTATAAACTTGTTTCTTCAGTTCCCAAAAAGTTTAGTAAGAAAAAATATGGGGGGAGGGGAGGAAAGATTTACAACTTCTTCACTGCAAAAACATATGGACTACAAATCTTGATCAGGGCAAAGCAATAGATACAATTTACATAGACTTCTGTAAAGCTTTTGACTGAGTGGTACATGACAAACTTCTTCTAAAACTAAAATCCTACGGCATCTCCCGACTTCTCCATAATTGCGTTCCTGTCAAACAGGCAACAAGTGGTCAAAATAGGCAGTACCCTATCAAATCCTGCTCCTGTCAATAGCAGTGTCCCCCAAGGCAGCATTCTAGGACCAACACTCTTCATATTATACATTAACAACCTCTGTGATCATATTATAAGTAATTGTGTTCTCTTCGCCGATGATGTTGAACTATTTAACACTACCAACAATGCGGCTACCCTTCAAAAAGACCTTGACTTTGTGTCGGAATGGTCAAAAATTTGGCAACTCCAAATCTCAACCAACAAATGCTCTGTCTTACACATTGGAAAAAAAGAATCAGAACACTAAATACAAGCTTGATGGACATGACCTTGTAGATGACCCTCACTCTATCAAAGACCTTGGAGTTTTCATATCAAACGATCTAAGTGCCAAAGCCCACTGCAACTACATCGCCAAAAAGGCTTTAAGAGTTGTAAACCTAATCTTGCGTAGCTTCTTCTCCAGAAAGATTACAATACTAACCAGAGCATACAAAACATTTGCTAGACCAATTCTCGATTACAGCTCGCCTGTCTGGAGCCCACACTTCGTTTCGGACATTAATACAATTGAGCGTGTCCAGAAATATTTTATAAGAAGAGTTCTCCACTTCTCTGATCACAACAAAATACCTTATGCCACCAGACTTGAAATCCTGGGTTTAGAAAATTTAGAACTCTGCTGCCTTTGGCATGACCTGAGTATAACTCATAAAATCATCTGCTACAATATCCTTCCTGTCGAAGACTACTTCAGCTTCAACCGCAAAAATACACGAGCACACAATAGATTTAAACTTAAAGTGAACCGCTCCAATCTTGATTGTAGAAAATATGACTTCAGTAACAGTTGTTAATGCCTGGAATGCACTACCTGACTCTGTGGTCTCTTCCCAAAATCCCCAAAGCTTTAACCAAAGACTATCTACTGTTGACCTCACCCCATTCCTAAGGAGTCTGTAAGAGGCATGCATAAGAGCACCAGTGTGGCTACCGTTCCTGTCCTAATATTCCCTTTGATTGTATCCAATTCATATGATTATTTCATGCTTATATATATTGTTGTGTTTGACAAATGAAAAAATAAAAAAATAAAAAAATAAAAAAATGTATAGAAGATGGAAATGGTAAGAGAACCAAGTCACCATGGGACAGCAGATACATGTAGTCTGAAACTAAGAAGAGGGCTTCAGGAAAACTAAAACTGAAGTATGGAAAGAACAGAAAGAGCTTCTTAAGACAAGTTCAAAATAACAGGAAAAAAGCAGTATTCCAATTGCTCAGTGAAACTGTAAATCCTAACAGATAACAAAAGCAAAGCTGTTCAGTTCCCATTTAGGTTTAGCGTTCCACCCAAAATAATTATTGTTAAGAATGAAGTGACTGAATTAGTTATTTAGATCAATAGAAACATATTTATGATACATTTTATAATATTTTGAATGAGGTTAAATATCTATGGCCAGATTCATTTTATTTTATTTCATGTGGCATAACAGAATGTAGCACTAATGCATAAAATTCACAAAAACAGCATGTAAAATGTGTGTCCAACTATAAAACACCAGAACAGTGAATTATTTTAAAATGTACAATGTAAATCATTGAATAAAATTATGAATAAAATTAAATGATGTACAAACAATTACTAGGATGGTAAAGCCTAGACAGCAGGGGCGGGTTCCAAATTCCATTGCTACCGGTTCACTCGTGCACGCACGGGGCTTCTGCGCATGCACAGAAGCGTCCGGGTAGGTGGGCGGAGCCTCCTGCCACCGCCACTACCAGTTCACCCGATCCAGTGCGAACCGGTAGCAGCCCACCCCTGCTCTACAGACAGATATCATTTAGCCATTGGACAGCAGTACCCTCGATATGATGTAGTTCTTGCAGGGATCCAGGGATTCTAGGTACAATGTAGTCTAGCCTCCTCATGATTCACCCTGGCCAACATGACTTTGTCATAGCTAAATTCTGGCTACTGGACCTCACAAGGATCTCCCAGCACGAATACCGAAATAAAAACAAGGCTCTATGGCCAGATGACTTATAAGATATAAAAATAACTACCAGATTACTTAGGCAATATTTTTATTTTGACATTTGAAGAATCTTGTGAATTATCAGATGACTGGAAAATAGAAATACAATTTAATACAAATGAACACGCTTTAATAATCTCTCCTGATTTCAGCAAAGGATTTGGCAAGATGGCATTCTGATTACCAAAGTAGGTGAGTCAGACTTCATGGCAATTCAGTTATCTCCTTAATTTAATTTTATTAGTAGATTTACACCCTTATGCAGTCCTACAAAATTCTTATCACATTACAGGAGTACTGGAACAATTAAAACATCTGTGTTCAGAATGAAAAATTAAAAACATATAAACATATAACAGATAAACTCAAATCCTCCCAATCACTCTCCAGAAAAGCTGTTTTTAGCTTTTTTTGGATGGTAGCTCTAGTCAAGGATTCAGCCCACAGGTCGCAATTAACAAGTGGGATACCTAATTGTCTTGAAAATCATTCATCATAAAAGTCAGGTACAGAGCTGTATGTCACAAGATTAAATTCTAAACTCTCCTCACCATTATAGTTCACTGAATGAAGACATTAAAAATGATTATCAAATATTGTACAATAAACTGGATGAGATAGCTAATACCCCAAAAATTTTGAAATAAAGTTGAAACTCTCTTAATAGCAGTAAGGGCTGAATCTGTTAAGGCAGAAACCTTATTATCTGGTTATCAAACTAACCAGAATCTATTCTGGTTAGTTTGGCTCCCAGTCTCAAAGACAGAAAGAGAAAGGGCAAATTTCTGTTGAGTTGAAACCATCTATGATCAAAAACGGGTAGTCAACCTTTTTATATCTACTGCCCACATTTGTATCTCTGTTAGTAGTAACATTTTCTAACCGCTCACCGGTTCTACAGTAATGCATTGTGTATCATCGTCTGCACATGCCTCTCGTGCATTGTGGATTAGGTTTGGGTGGGGGGGCGCCGGCTACCAGCTCTGCTTGCCTGTTACAGCTGGGTGGTATGGGGGGAGATGCGTGAGCTATTCTGGGATGAGGCTCTTTTGTTTGCGGTCGCACTATAGTGCCATTTAGTTTTACTTACATAACGTGAACTAAACTTATGCGTGGGCGATACAAATAGTATATTTTCAGAAATTTAAATTGTCATGGGGAATTTTACGAAAACCTAATGAAAATGTTTTTAAATAATGCTATGAAATTTTTTTAAAAAGACTATTAAATTAAAAAAAAAAAAGGAAAGTGGCTTCAGTATCGGACAAAACCCCTACTGCCCACCATGAAAGCTGGAACGCCCACTAGTGGGCGGTAGGGACCCGGCTGACTACCACTGATCTAAATCTTGGAGTATGCATAGAAAAACTAATTTTGTGTTCTGCAAGAGGCAGAACTGCTTATGTATAATTTATCTGAAACAAAAGTATTTATTTAGCCACAATCTATAATCTTGTGTTATAAGGAAGGCTGTAAATATGGAGTTAAGTATCTGGAGAATCAAGATTCATTGCCAAGTCTGGCAGAAAGTCTGACAATAGAAAAGGGCTGAAAATAATATGATACTTAATGAAGTTATATGCAAATTTCTCTACTTATGAAATAGAAACCAAACTCACAGGTATAAAATAAGGAATACCTGACTTAGTCATCGTACTCTAATCTTGAAATAGTAATTGAATGCAAGCTAAATGAATCAGCACTGTGAAGAGGCTGCAAAAAGAAAAAAGGGGGAAATGCTATCTTAAGCTGCACTTTCAGAAATAGCTTCCAAATAATGAGAAGGAAAACTTTATTCTATACTGGTTAGATCCTACTTTATATCCAATTTTGGGCTTCATACTTGAGGAAGTATTCAGAGAAAGTGGAGCAGCTTCAAAAAAGTTGAACGAGGACTAGAAGCTAAATCCAACAGTTTGAAGGAGCTAGGCATGTTTAAGTCTAGAAAAGAGAAGACTGACAGGAGGTATGATAGCATTCTTCAAATATCTGAAAGATCAAGATGTGCTCTCTATCCTTCAAGGGGGAAGATACAGAATGATGAAGACATGTTAGAAGAAGGCAGAATCCAATTGTAAGGGGGAAAAAACCCTTAACAGAGCAGATTGGCAGTGGAACCAATTCCAAGAGAGGTGGTGAGATCCTTTCAATTGTTTGTATTTAAGCAAAGTCTAGACAGCTTCTGTTAGGGATGCTTAGTTTCTGGCAATGAGCCAATGGCCTAAATAATCCTATCCATTCTGTGGCTCCCTTTCAAGACTTGCTTGTGTCTGTGTCACTTAAAACTTCTTTTTTAGGACCCTGTAATCTCTTAATTCGGGGTAGAGTTGGGTGACTAGACAATTGTTCACGCCCTAAAAGATGTGTGTGCGTGGTTTTTTTTCTCTTTCTCTTTCTCTCCCCTCTCGCTCTTTCTCTCTCCAGACTCTACTTAGAAATGGCCCTCCAGCTTCTATTTATTCATCTGTCTCTTTCCAGAACAATCTGTCCTGTCCAACAACAGGAGAAAATTATTTCTATATATTGCTTAACCATGTTTTCTTCATTGCAATAACTATAGGAATTATCCCATGCAATTTAAAGACACTTTATAGAACTGTTTGGTACACCAATTGGGGAGCAGTTATTTCAAAACCCTGAGATGTTGTAAATAAAACTAAGCTGCTACAATAGACATGTCCTCAAGGGAAGTGACTCATCATTATTCACCAGTGCATCTGTCGGATGCCTCCAATGTTTTTTGAGAGTGCACCTTCTCCATTATGTACACTCCATTGCTAATTACACACTTTGTAATTGTCATTCAAGGTAGATATTGGCTGGGTTCCAACTGGTCTGTTTACACCAGTAAATAGTTACCAGCAACAATGCATTTAGAGTTCTTCTCAATGCTTTCCTCCTCCCTCTCCTCTCTTTCGTTGACATATTTTGTTAGGTTTATGTTGAAAATTGCAGCTCATTTTTAAAAGAATCTCTTGAGATTTTTTTTTAAATAGGGAAAAGCAGCCAGTGGTATAAAAAATATTTTACTTTTTCAAAAAAAAAATCATTTACATATGCCTGGATGCTCTGACTCTCATGTAAGCTTCCCTTAAATCTTATTCTAACCATTGTTTAGATTAGTGGTCCCTTGGCAGATCAAAACATCCTTTATTTGTAGGCTTAATCCTTGTGCAGCTTTCTTTTGCCATTAAAGAATGTAACCTAACAGCATCAATTTCAGGTCCAATGCAAATTGCTCATGTGGACAAAGCAGCAGTTATGGTAACATATAACCTTATAACGAGGACAGGAAGATGGGCTATTTTATCCTAGTGTAAACCCTTGCAGCCTTTCCACCATCATGATAAAATGATGCATGTTTAGATGATGAAAGTCCAATAATAAGAACTGACTCCCATCTGGTAAAAAAATTGGCTTTCAATACATTGGATCAATTTTAACTAGGTCACCAGGCTGTTGTTAAAATAGTTTCAGGCATTCAATGAATTCAGGTGCCCAATTACACAATCCTGATTTAAGAATGGGCAACTGTCAGTAACCCATCCAGTTCTGATCTTTTTTCTTCTTCTCCCTGCTCAAACAGTCAGATTATGGTTAGTGATAATGAGATTTGCTTGCAGACTGGTTTTAGATCCTGTGAGTACTAACTACTGCTATATATGTTACAGAATTAAAAACAGTGGACATCTAGAGAGGAAGTGATTACCTCATCCTTGTTTTCAAGCTCCTGCAGAAAGAAAAAGAGCAGAGGTTTAAACTCATACTGGTTAGGAAAATAGATTTCAGCAAGCTTAGAAAAACCCCAGCAGGATTATATAATAGAAAACTTTAGGACAAAGGAACTTAAGGGAGTTGGGAATTTATCAGACCTAAGATACTACAATTACTATAAAACTGCACTGTTCTAATGAGAATTAAAATGGAGGTCAGTTTAGGAACTATTGTGATTGCATTAGAAGTCTATGAAGAAGCTAAGAGTTATAGTTATGGTTAGGCATATAACGAAAAAGAAAGAGGAGTATAATCAGCAAAGAAGCATACCAGCAACTAGCTAGCATCTGCAGCAAGGAAGTCAGAAGGAATAAGGCACAAAAGAATGCAGCTCACAGAGAAGCTAGAAACATCAAAAAGCATTCTTTTAGTTATGTCATTATTAAAAGGGAGGAAATGAAAGAAAGGGTGGGTCTATTGCTTTAAGGCAATTGAAAGATGGTAACGGATTATGTATAAAGGGCAGAATTTCTTAACTCCTACTTCACTTCAGAGGAGAACTACATTTAAAGGGACCCAAACATAGCAATTAAAACAAGAAGGAAGAGATAACCTAAGGTAAGGGATCACCTTCATAAACTGAAGTATTCAGGATGAAAGCAATGACATCCAAGATCTTGAAGAAGCTCATGATCTCTGATCCCCTTTTGGTATTCTTTAAGAAATAAGAGAAGATATGCTGTTAGAAGTTTGAAAAAACGGGAAATACAATACAATACAATACAATACAATACAATACAATACAATACAATACAATACTTTATTGTCCAAGTGTGATTGGACATACAAGGAATTTGACTTTGGTGCATATGCTCTCAGTGTACATAAAAAGAAACGATGCATTCGTTAAGAATCAATGTTCTTCCTATTTTAAAAAGGGGGGAAAGTAACTGCAGATTTCTCAGTTAATATATATACAAGATAGATAAGCAGTCAGGGTGTGAATATTTAGGAAAGAATTGCATTCTTGAACTAGCATGGACTTATAAAGAACAAGCCAAGCAAGCCCAATCTTTTCTTCTCACTCTCCCTCAACAAGTAAAAATTATTATGGGAATGGGATGAACATATGGCATTTTTCAATTCAGCCAAGTGAGTCTCCCATGATATTCTAGAATAAAAGATAAAATATTTCTATCAATTGATAGATACATATCTAATTCAACAATCATGTCCAGCAAGTGTACATTAGTATATCAAATTGGAAGTCTTTACTACTGCATGACTGGATTCCAAATAATTCAATTTATTTACACATGGTTTGGATGAGCAACTATAAAATACAATTATTAAATTTTCAGATGTTACAGAAGTAGGGAAGATAGCAGGTACTTTAAAAGACATATCAAGATTCAGAAATAATTTGACAAACTGGACCACTAATCTGAAAGATAAATTTCAACAGGGACAAAACAATTTTTTGAAGGGGTAGGAAAATCATACAATAAAAGATATAATTATATGTGGAGGATGATTAGGCAGGATATATGTAGAGAGAAAAAAATGGATGCCTTGATGGATCACAGTTGAATTTGAGCTAACAATGTGATGCAGCATCAAAAAGAAGCAGATGCAATCAGAGGCTCATTATTAGAAATGTACTTTCAGGAGCAGGAGAAATAATTGATCCTCTGTTCTTACTGGGCTCACTACATATAGAATACTACATTAGATCATTAACAAACTGAAATGTTTCTAAATGAGAGAAATCAAAGTGAGAAGAAGCCTATTGAAGGAAAAATGTGCAAGAAGTGGCTAGAATCATTACATATGGAATGTATAGCCTGGAGA
Source organism: Ahaetulla prasina (assembly GCF_028640845.1). NCBI lineage: Eukaryota > Metazoa > Chordata > Lepidosauria > Squamata > Colubridae > Ahaetulla > Ahaetulla prasina. The sequence continues at coordinate 287,833,930 of NC_080539.1, forward strand.
AAGAAAGCTATGGAGAAACATGACCCTTGTGTTCAAGTAACTGAAAAGCATTTCATAATTGGTAGATTATTGTTCCAGAAATAAAGAAATGGTGGCTTTAAATTACAAGAAAGTAGATTTTGGTAGGTCTTTGGGATTAATGAGCTCCTCAACGATGGAATGGGCTATTTTAGGAAGCGTGAAGACTGGAGATGTTAATATTCAGTGGGTTCTGTTTGGGATACTTTAGTCATGGTTTCTTGCACTGAGCAGCAGATTCAACAAAACAACCTACAGGAACCTTTTTAATTATTATCCTTTATGATTCTATGGAAAATATTTTCTGATTGCTTGCCAATTTTCAGCACTTTTTTAATAGCTTTAATTGCAATAATACAAGAGCAACCAATAGATTTAAACTTAATGTTAACCGCTTTAATCTAGATTGCAGAAAATATGACTTCTGTAACAGAATCATCAGTGCTTGGAATACTTTACCTGACTCTGTGGTCTCTTCCCATAATCCCAAAAGCTTTAACCAAAAACTTTCTACTATTGACCTCACCCCATTCCTAAGAGGACCATAAGGGGCGTAACCATAAGAGCACAAACGTGCCCACCGTTCCTGTCCTATTGTTTTTCTTTTTCTCCTTCTTATATATATATATATATATATATGCTTATTCCTCCTAATATTTACTCTTATATATGTTTATACACTATATAATCTTTTCTGTATGATACTTATATATATTGTTGTGACAAAGTAAATAAATAAATAAATAAATAAATAATATGACCTGTGCTACACTACTGAAAGATCAGCAAAGATTTGGTTCACTGGATTCTTTTGGAGGGTGTTTTGTTTTGTTTTGTTTTTGTTTTGCACCACTTCATTCAGGATCGATTTCCAAATAAATAAATAAATATACAAACAAATCATATTAATGCAAAACAATTGAATAAACATCTATTTTCTCAGTTCTGACTTTCCATGTGCAGTATTTTATTTTAGATTATCTAAAGCTGCTTGGACCTTTTCCCATTATTAACATTTCAGCTTTGCTAATAATACCTGTCAGAATCAAGCTTTTATTAGGAATTTTCCATTCTTGCCTTTTTTTAGCATTTGCCATACATGAGGGCAAGAAATATTTTTACTGGTGACTTTAAAGTTAAATAATTTGTCAGAAACACTGCAATAAAAAGGGAGTTAGGAAATAAGGAGGATTTCTTTTTGTCGTTTTACTTGATTGCACAGTAAACACTCTTTTTTTTCTAGTTGAGTTATAATTTAGTCACAGAGAATCTGATTTTTTAAAAAGTTGAACTAAGATGCTGTTTGTAGTTTTCCATTTGCAGAAACGGAAGTGGAGAAGAATGTTCAGTGAGTTGGTTTACATCATACATGTGTATCCTGCCTTTTCTTTAGAATGTCTAGGATACATGACTCTTCTGTTCCACACAATATTATCCTCCTATGAGTTTGGTTAGACTAAGAGACTAACCAAATATTGCTCCAGTGAAGCTAATAATAGGTTTGAACTTGTGTTTCCACTGTTTTAAGCTTGACATGTTGTGAGTATAATATACCCACAGTTTCCACATGATAGAAAGATACTATGTTTATTATTTATTTATTAAATGTATACGCCACTCATCTGGTTTCAAACAACTCTTCAAATGATGCTGTCCTTTTGCTATCCTCAACCCATCATTAATGCAATCTATGCCTGTGTTTTTTGGTTCTACACAAAAATAGTAGACCAACTAATGTGGATTCAAATGCTAATGTGTGGTTTGCCTGTGGCACTAAAACCCCTGCTCCTTCATCAGCTGATGCTCAGAGACAGGAACATTCCCTCATCTGAGTCACTGATCACATCCTGTGGCCCTGTAGTTTCTGCTATGGTTACTATTGCCACTAGCACAATGGTTATAATACTTAACTGTCCTGCAGAAGATTACTCTCATAGTACTTTGTACCAGTACTGTTCCTTTTTTCCCTCTGGCTACCTACTTTTCTACTGAGCTTTTATAAAAATTGTAAATCCATTGATAAAGCAGCCTGGGTGAAAAACTAAAGTAGCTCAGGGGGAAAAAATGGTTATTAAAAAGCATTTCTTCTGGTTGGACAGCCTCCTGCAGCAACCTGGCAGCCAAAACGGGGTGTGGGGGGGCTACATGATGCCCCTGTGCCCCATTTTGAGCCTAAATGGCCTCCTGCAGCAACCTGGCAACCAAAAAGGGGCTTGGGGGAGCTGCACAATGCCCGCTTTGCTCTGTGTTGGGCCTGGATGTTGGGCCAAAACAGAGCATGGGGGGTGCAATACCTCCTTGTGCCCTGTTTTGGGCCTGGACGGCCTCCTGCAGCAACCTGGAAGCCAAAATGGGGTACAGCGGGGCCATGCATGGACCCCTGGGCCCCATTTTGGCTAGTAGAGGCATTGTGGGGCGGTCCTTTGCAATTTCCAGGCCGGCCTTGCGGGTCAGATCTAAGCATCCCACAAACTGGATTGGGCCCACAGGTCTTGAGTTTGACATCCCTGCTTTGTGGCCTCTTGGGCCTACGGAAGAGTTCTACTGCAACTTGTGGGGACTTTGGAGAGGTCATAGATTCATAGAATAACAGAGTTGGAAGGGCCTGCTTTCAAATTATTATAGCAGCCACATCTTTGACCGCTATAATAGCCATCTACAACTGGGATGCACTGATAATGGTTATAAAAATCAAAGCCTTTCTCCTTTGAACATTGCATTCACAATGCCCTCTCCCCTTGGTGGATGGCTCTGACTGTTTGTAAGCGGCTTCTGCAGCTGCTTCAGAAGCTGCTCCCAGCTGTCTCTCCATTCAAATGCAAGTGGCTGTTGCTGATTTGCAGCCTCATCACACAGTTAGAGATAAAACAAATACATGCAGGCTATTATTAAGACCTGGGTATGGGAAAATAAGTATTCTAGCATGAGGACCATTTTAGTCTCATTATTTCCTCTCAGCCTTGGTTGTCCCCCTGAGAACTCTAAGCCTCCTCTGCAAGGCAACTGTTCCTGAAGACTAATTATATGCTTAGAAATGAGTTAGGCTATCCTCTCTAAATAGCAGATTTTGCTTGCCTGATGGAATACAACTGCAATATAAATTTGATTAGAGGAATTTACTAGTTTTACATAGATGAGCAACTCCCATCAAGGTAGTATATAGAGTTAGAAGGTAGTAAGGGGCGTACATAAGTACACCTGTCCCTGTCCCTGTCCTAATATTTTATTTTATTTTATTTCTTTTTACTTACTCTTTTCATGTATCCAAATTATGTTTATACTTTTACTTGTTATCTTATATATGATTGACATCTATCTATCTATCTATCTATCTATCTATCTATCTATCTATCTGGTGAAATCTAAAAATTTTCCCTACCGGTTCTGTGGGCATGGCTTGGTGGTCAGGTGACTGGATGGGCGTGGCCAATAACAATAATAAATAATAAAAATAATAAACAAAGTACACAAAACAATAAGAGGTATCAAAAAACCAACTTTCACACTTTACACACACACAACACAACACAACAAAACTGACTCACACACAATGTAAAAGCAGCTGTACTTCACCCAAAATGACCCCTGCAAGAAGCAGGAACCTCACACAGCCACAAAAAGCTCAAAAACCAACTTTCACACTTTACACACACACAACACAACACAATACAACTGACTCACACACAATGTAAAAGCAGCTGCACTTCATCCAAAGTGGCCCCTGCAACAAGCAGGAACCTTACATAGCCACAAAAAGTTCAAAAACCAACTTTCATACTTTACACACACACAACACAACTGACTCACTCACACACACAAAAAAAATGCCACATACAACTTTGTGAGATTTTGTGTGTTTGTGTAGTTAGAGTGAAATGCTATAGAAACACACCAAATCTCAGAAAGCTGCACAAATATTTTATTATTTTATTTTATTTTATTTATATTTTTTAGATAAAAGCAGCTCAAATTAAAACTTCCTTAACTTTAAATTGCTGTCTAAAAAAAACTACTTTTAGAAAAAACCAAATAACTATGTTTTAAAGCTCCCCCCAAAGTTACTTACCCAATTGGAAGCAGGTAGATTGAGTTGCTCACGATGAGATGGATTGCAGGCAGACAGATTCAGTTGCTAGCTGATGCAATTGATTGCAGCAGCTGAAGCAAGGCTTAGCAAACCCAAAAGAAGCAGCAATTAGGCAAGCAGGGACTGGGCAATTGCAGGGGCATGGGCGGGGGGCATTGTAAGAGGTTGTAAAAAAATGATTTTAAAAGCCTGTGATGATCAGGCAACTCAGCTGGGATCGCCAGAGGAAAAAAAGCTTTTAAAAGGATCCTCTGACAATCCTAGCTGAAGTTGCCTCATCTCCAGAATCTCTTAAAAGGACTTTTTAAAGAACCTCTTCAACCAAAGAGCTTGTAGAAAACATGCCTTTTAAAGGTTCTGGCAATCAGGCAACTCAGCTGGAATTGCCAGAGGAGCCTTTTAAAAGCTTTTTTTCCCTTTATAAGATGCCTGTAAAATTTGGTTTCTGACTCGTCTGGTAGTGAAATATATAACCACATCTCTTGGCAGCTGTTTTTGTCTCGCAATCCACGAATTAACACGGTAAATTTTATTAATTTGAAGAACCAAATCTTCTGGTTGCTCCCCCAAAATCTCTGCAAAAGCCTCTGAAAATATCTTTAGATTTTCTTGTTTATTTTCTCTAACTCCTTTTATTCTTAAAGCAAATTCCATCGCCCTGTATTGTATCAAAACAATTTCATCGTCTGTCTTCTCCACCTTAGTTTGAATTTCCTCCATTTTATTTTCCAACTTTAAATTAACTTGCTTAATTTCCTCCACACTTTCCTCTAACTGTATCATGTTTGATACTAGACTTTGGATTGCTATATTAATATTAAAGTGTTCAGTTTTGGCAATAGTTCTGGTCTTTTTAAAGTCAATTTTATGTCCTGTGGCTTTAAGGTGTTGGACCAGGGAAGAAATTGACTTTAAAAAGACCAGAACTATCGCCAAAACTGAACACTTTAACAACAGAATAATCAGAGAAGCCATCGAGATAGAAAAACGCCCACACTGCATGAACAAACGAGATGATACTTCCCACCTACCAGCCATTTGGAAACCTGCCCTTATCGTCAAATGAGTCCCTAACATGAGGAATGATGCCAGACCCACACCCACAAGAGCCACACAGCATGTCACCACCACACATCCACGTAGAAAGGAGATTCAAACCCACACCGATGATGAAGCACGACCACGGACCAAAAGCCAGACCGCAGCTGCATCATTAACCATTTCAAACCCCTCCAATCCATACATGCAGCAGACTGACACCCACCATGAAGATGTAGCAAGACCACAAACGAGAATCCAAACAACAGCAATGCATCTCACCAACTCAAATCTCCCTCCAACTCAGACTAACCTGAGTACAACCAAGCCCCCACCCAAACAGAACACACCCCCATCCAATCAGAGCACAGCCAAGCCCACCATCCAATCAGAGCATAGCCAAGCCCTCAATCAATCAGAACACACCTCCACCCAATCAGAACACAGCCAAGCTCCCAACCAATCAGTTCAAACCCCACTAGCAATTAAAAGGAAGAAACAGCTGCAATTACACATTGCTCCTAGAAGCACAAAGCTGAAAACACCAGCCTGAAGATGACGAATGAGACTTCGTCAATACATCGCCAAGACACTTCCAATTTTACGCGGGAGAAAACCCGAATAACCAAAGACCTACATACAAACACCCGCGAAAACCTCAGAAAACACACACACACACACACACACACACACACATCTTGAAAAGAAAAAAATATTACAAGGAGTCCCAAATAGAACTGCAAGATTGGGAAATTTTGGAAACTTGGTTGAGAGAAAGATCTCAGCTGTCCCTAAAAATCAGGGGTGTCAAACTGGCAGGCCCATGGCCACCCCAGCTCCGCAAAGGGAAAAAATGTCATGAAATGTCACATGATGGCAATGTGATGCCACAAGTTTGACACCCATGCTCTAAACAATAATAGTCGTTAAAACCAAAGCAATAGCCGAAACCTGGCTTTTCCACCAGCCAGTCAGAAATGGAAATACTCAACCAAGTGCAACCACTTCATTTTGAGATCATCTTTCCATCTTTCGTTCATGTCACTCAAAGGGTTCAGCAGCAGCTCTGAGCTTTAGCTCTCCTGGCAAGGATGGTTTCCATAACAGATTGGAATTTAGCTCTGTGAGACCAGAAAACAAGCACAGGAATCTCTCCTTTCTCCTCTATCTATTATACAGTATATAAACTGACTCTCCTTTTTCTCAGAATTTGACCCCAAATGCTGTGGCCCGCACAATTTTCCAAAACTCACATTTCTTCTATCTTCCATGGCAAAAATATTTATTAAAATCCTGTACTGAACCTGCTTTCTTCCCTAAAACTGTGCTGGCAGGCTGCTGTTAGACACCCCTCTCTCCACAGGGAGTATCCGTGGCTCTTCCTTCAGAACCACTTAAACACTGTTTTCTCATTAAAGGCTATTTCCCCAAAGATTGTCCCTTTCCCTTCCTTGCCATTTGCCACTGATGTGCTTTCGTTGAATTTTATTGAGGAATAAGTGTCTGTGGCCATCATCTTCAGGATCCATATTAACTCTGAGACATGCAGTTTTTCAATACTGTTTCATTAAAAAAAAAATCTCACTTGCATAGTAGACCTGCTGAATGTTCCCTCTGTAACAATTCATATCCGTAAAAAGAAGTTGGTCATTGCATATCAATGACTGGTGCAAATTCTGTCTGGAGAGCTGCTAACAATCAATACAATCTTTCAGGCTAGATTACCTATCAGTCAAGGGGACCGATGGGTCCACAGGTTTTGATGTGTTGGATGTTCTGGAAAGATGGGCTTATTGATTGTTAGTAAATCAAATGAGAGCTTTCATAAGGAACATTTACAGCCCCTTCAATTAAGTATTTCTTCAAAGGCTAGGGTTCTTTAAAATGGCATAAAGTGATGTTTCAATACTGGGGGGAAGTAATAATCTATTTAATCACAGTGAAAAGTCCGAGGATCCAATTATAGAGTCTTATCAAAATGCCCCAAGCAAGGTTGACTTTTGAAAAGGGAAAGAAAGAAAATAGAATGCTTGGGTCTGTTGTGTTATATCATTATTTATTTATTTATTTATTTTATTTATTTTGTCAAATACATATTAAATAATATATATAAGTATAAGCATGAATTGAATACATAAAATGAATATAACTAAAGGGAACATTAGGACAGGGACGGTAGGCATGCTGGTGCTCTTATGCATGCCCCTTACAGACCTCATAGGAATGGGGTGAGGTCAACAGTAGACAGTCTTAGGTTAAAGTTTTGGGGATTTTGGGATGAGACCTCGGAGTCTGGTACTGCATTCCAGGCATTAACAACTCTGTTACTGAAGTCATATTTTCTGCAATCAAGATTGGAGCAGTTCACTTTAACTTTGAATCTATTGTGTGCTCATGTATTGTTGTGGTTGAAGCTGAAGAATTCATTGACAGGAAGGACATTGTATGAGCTATGCTCAGGTCATACCAAAGGCAGTGTAGTTCTAAATTTTCTAAACCCAGAATTTCAAGTCTGGTGGCATAAGGTGTTTTCTTGCGAGCAGAGGAGTGGACGACTCTTCTTGTGAAATATTTCTGGACGCGCTCAATTGTATTAATGTCCGATATGCAGTGTGGGTTCCAGACAGATGAGCTGTATTCGAGAATTGGTCTAGCAAATGTTTTGTATGCTCTGGTTAGTAGTGCAATTTTACAGGAGAAGAAGCTATGCAAGATTAGGTTTACAACTCTTAATGCCTTTTTGGCGATGTTGTTACAGTGAGCTTTGGCACTTAGATCATTTGATATGAGTACTCCAAGGTCCTTGAGAGAATGAGGGTCATCTACAAGGTCATGTCCACCTAGCTTGTATTTTGTGTTCTGATTCTTTTTTTCCAGTGTGTAAGACAGAGCATTTATTGGTTGAGATTTGGAGTTGCCAATTTTTTCAGCATTCCGACACAAAGTCAAGGTCTCTTTGAAGGGTAGCTACATTGTTGGTAGTGTTAAATAGTTTAATATCATCAGCGAAGAGAATGCAGTTAAGTATAATATGATCACAAAGGTCATTTATGTATAATATGAAGAGTGTTGTTCCTAGAACGTTGTCTTGGGGGACATCGCTATTAACAGGTGCTGGATTTGATAGAGAGCTGCCTATTTTGACCACTTGTTGCCTATTTGACAGGAACGCAGTTATCCAATTATGAAGGGGTCCAAAGATGCCATAGGATTTTAGTTTTAGAAGTAGTTTTAGGTCATCCCTTAACTATCTGCTGGGCGGAGGGGGGGTGTCATGTTGTTTGGGGTTTCAGTTGTACTCTTTAATTTTGGTGGCAGCAGTCTGAATGTTCAATTATGTCCTGTTTATAACAATAGCACTTAGACTTATATATCACTTTACAATGCTTTATAGCCCTCTCTAGGCGGTTTTACAGAGACAGCATATTGCCCCAACAATTTGAGTCCTCATTTTACCTACCTCGGAAGGATGGAAGGATGGAAGGATGAGTCAACCTTGGTGGGATTTGAACTGCCAAATTGCAGGAAGCCAGTAGTCAGCAGAAGTAGCCTGCTGACTGGGTACTCCACGTTAACCACTGTGCCATCGAGGGTCTTTATATTTTCTGTGGCTGTTTAGGCGATTTGTGAGACATTTAACTCAGCCTTCTATTACCCTCTCTCTTTCTCTCCATAAAATACTGAAACATGCCATCTTTCTATTAGCAGAAGCTATGAACAGCTTTCCTTTTTATTATAGTCTCTAAATATTATTGTTTTGAGGGCAAGGGCTGAATTAGAATATGTTTAAGCTAAAGCTTGGGCTTGCCTTTAAAAATATTGGCATAGAGAAGAAGGAGCAAAATAGACACCTTATGATACATAGCAGCTGAGTGGAACTGAGCGAAATGGGCATGGAATTAGGGTTTCAGAACTAATGAATCAAACTGAAGTCAGGTAGGACTATTGGCAATACTATTGTAGATTATGATGGGGAAGATTCTGGTTTAACCACCCTTATCAACGAAGCTCATAGGATGGTGCTAGTAGGGAAAATTGCAGGATGGATGGATGGATTAAAGGAAGGAAGGAAGGAAGGAAGGAAGGAAGGAAGGAAGGAAGGAAGGAAGGAAAGAAGGAAGGAAGGAAGGAAGGAAGGAAGGACTGACTATTGGCTTTGAGATATATAAACTGCCATATCCAATTTTATGGCTATTGTAAACGTTCTAGCAGTTATCACATACCCTCTCAGCCAAAGTATGATGATCCTTCAGGAACAATGGAATGGCTGTCATTTGTTCAATGTGATAGTGGGATGTCTTTCTACATTTCAGCTTGACACATTCACTTCCAAAATAAATTAAATCTCTTTTGTCTTTCTCTCTCTCTCTATTCCCTCAAATATGTATATTATATGTATTTTAACCAATTCTTTTATAAACTGTTTTACAGAAATAATACAGGTTCACAATTCACCAGCACCCTTTTTTCTCAGCTACTTAAATGCAATAAAATTGCTTTTGTATACTCTTTGTGGGATAACATGGATTTATTTTTTTATTTTTTTATTTTTAATGACACTAGGTCAATGCAGATGAAAACCCTGGTTACTCCTTCTGGGCTCTTTACATCAATGGGAGCAGCTAACAAATTAGGAAGCCTGAGCTCTTACTTACAAACTAGGATCTCCTAGTAAAACAAAGAATGGTGGTCAAGAACAACCCTGGCATTTGATTCTGGCTTGCAAGGAGAGGAATTAGCTGGGAGTTTAGATGTAGTGTGTATAATCTGGTTTCTTTTGCCACTGCATGTAAGAATAGTTAAGTATCAAAAAGTCAAGGAAGTTACAAAGTAATGTTAACATAATTATTCCCAGTTAGTGGGAATCATTAGATCACTCCACCATGATTTTCTCTGTTTCACCCTAAAAGTATAATTAGTGATAAACTGAGTGCTACATGCGGAGGTTGGACTGGATTTTATTACTATTTTTATAATTGTCTAACTTAGCATCCAGCACACTGTGAACTATTAACTTCACACAGATCTGGGACTACATCAGCTATCCTTCAGGTTCTTAGTATAAACTTACCAATGCAAAAAATACTACATACAAAACCAAGAGATGAAGCAAAATTGCAGAAAATTGCATACTATTTGATAGCACCTGGTGTATCCTATGGAGTAGCAGCAAAGAAGTGGCTGAAGCAATCAAAGGAATGGAACCTTAAGGAAAGCCACGGCACCATATTGAGTTCTAAAATACTGCAGCAGAAGCAGTTGGAGCATATGATTTATATATGCATACTAGATTCCAAGAGAGCTTATTTCAACATACTTCAGAGGAGTACTAGGCTGAAAAGCAGGGATCGAAATCCACGGGATAAAATAGCTCAGGAGGGGTTAAGAATTTCACAAACATAAGACACTAGAAATACAATCTTCTACCATTCCAAAAGAGGAAAAATGGGGGTCAGCTAGGAAGAGGATTGTAGATGCATATGGACTTCGCAACATATATAGGAAATGGAAGATGGGTGTAATTACCAAAGAGGGATAGCAGCAAGTTGCTCTAATATCTGGGGGGGAAAAAAGCAAAGGCTGAAGCACAAAAGAAATCTCGGCTCTTAAGGGAAGCTAAAAGCAACAAAATGACTTATAACTTTCCTTGTAGCTAATGTTAGTTAGTTTTTTTAAAGAAAAAAAGAGGGAGGGAGCAGGACTGTCATCTTAGAGGTTATTCCTGTGATCTTTCAGAAAACATAGAGGGCTAAGTATTAGTGGTTTGCAAAAATAGTCTTCCTATCTTCAAATCTGGGGACAAGGAGAACATGGGTGACTACAAGATTGGTCAATCCAAGGTCAATATTTGGCTAAACTTTAGAATGGACTAGATATCGTTTCAAAGCTATTTACTTACTGTTGTGACTCCAGCCCCCGAACCTGGCCCCATGCCCAAAAGTGACTCCAAGAGTGAGGGGGAAGGGCCGGTAAGGCTTACCTCGGGAGCACCCATTCCTTTGGCCCGGCTCCAGGAGCCAGAACCAGACTAGTCAGAGGATGTAATGAGGCCGTCATCCCCTGATTCCTCCCTTCCCCAGGCTACGCATTCAGACCCATCTGATCATAATAATAATCAAGCTTGTATTGACCCGCGCTTCAGAAGATTAGAGAGGCGGCGTCATCAAAGGGAAGGGTGGGGCAGGAGCCCCACCCCACAGGATATATAAGGAGCTTTGGGACTGCTCTCACTTCATGGGAAGCAAAAGCTAGCTGAACCGTTTCAAAAAGAGCTGAAAGTCTTGCTCCATGAGTCACTTGTTTGAACTTTGGCAGGCAGCTGCGATTTCTCTACCAGGACTGATAAGAGCCGTGAATCCACCGGCTGAAGGCCAGCTCGTTGATCCAAAGTGGGGAAGGAGACAGAACACTTACCTAAACAGAGAAAGATCATGTAAAGGTAAAGGTTCCCTTGCACATATGTGCTAGTTGTTCCCGACTCTAAGGGGAGGTGCTCATCTCCGTTCCTAAGCCGAAGAGCCAGCGTTGTCTGATGACAATTCTGTGGTCATGTGGCCAGCATGACTAAATGCTGAAGGTGCACAGAACACTGTTACCTTCCCACCATGGGGGTCTCTATTTTTCTACTTGCATTTTTACATGCTTTCGAACTGCTAGGTTGGGAGAAGCTGGGACAAGTAACGGGAGCTCACTCTGTCATGTGGCACTAGGGATTCGAACCATCGAACTGCTGACCTTTCTGATCGACAAGCTCAGCGTCTTAGCCACTGAGCCACCGCATTCTCCTATAAAAGATCATGAGATAACAATAACAATAGCTCCCCCTGCTATTGTTATTGTGGAAAGATCATGAGATAATAACAATAACAATAATAATAATGATCTATAAGAGCAGGGGGAGCAGGAATGACTTCTTTTGGATTGCCAAGCGCAATTGTTTGTGGAAAGGAGGCAGGGAGTTGGAAATAACAACTCTTCCTCCATCTTGGGTGACCCATGGAATTGCTTGTCACTTTGCTGAAAGGAAGGGGAACAAAGGGAGTTGTGGACCATGAGGAAAACTACATCCCCACTCCAATTCTAAATTATTCCTAAGGGCCCCCTCCCTCCAGAGAGTAAGAGGGCTCATCCATCAATCGCCAGCACCCCCAGCCAGCTCTACCTCACCAGCAGGCCTCGGAGTTACTTCTTCACCATTCACTCACTACCCACCACTGTTAAGAGGTTTCAGAACTTTTGTTCTGAAGTATCCAATCACTGCTTGTCCATCAGGGACCAGAGAGAGGTAGATAATAGGGTGAGGGTACCGCATCATACCGGATCCTTGCATCATACAATTGATGGGTTTCTGGCAAGTGTAGTCAGAAAATGTGGTGGTGCTGAAGCTGCTACAACTTTTCAAAATTTCATCCCCATGGGAATCATGAATCCCAGCATTCTGTAAATTAATCCATTTGAATTACCTTGGTTTAATAATTGTCACCTTTTACTTTCAAATTCCACCCTCTGAAGGTTGTAGGGAATCCTACTGAAGTAGGTGGCAGAACGTGGGTTGTGTTATTTCTACCATTTGATTAGATGCAGAGCTGATAGGTTCAGAAGTGAGGGTTATTTCATCAGTTCTGAAAGCATCTCTAGAATATTTTCCTGCACAAGAGACCATGCCAAACTAGTGTTGCTGCAAATGAACTAGAATGCTGTTAATGCTGTTTAATTGATATTAATATAACTTTCTCAGTGGTGTTGGACTTAACTGCATGCAGATGCTTATAGGAATTGCTGAGATTTTCACACACTGCAACTAATTATTTGCCTCCTGTTGTTGCTGAGTTGTTGATGCTAAATGTACTAAATTGTCTATTTTTTGAGGAAATGGACCTTTATTGTGGTATCTATTGAGCTATTCCAATGATTAACCATGGTTATTACTATTAAAATTGTATTATTAGTAGTGCTCGTATCCCATTTGTACAGAACAACCCTAAACTAAAGCAGAGTCAAGAGCATTTAAGAAATTATGCAGGAATTATCTAACGTATGGCCTGCAATTCTAAATTGAATGTCAGCACCACCGTGTCATCCTATCTCACTGCAAGTAGTTTATACACCTTGTAGCCTACCATTGTTTGAAAGGTTTCTAAGAATAGCTAATTAAATAATCATTAGCATTTGCTTATATTAAAAAGAAAAAAAACTGAAAGTGATTCAATAACATTGGCAAAACAAAGTCATTGCAATAGGCAAAAATTATTCCTAGAGCCTATGCAGTCTCCTGTTGCAATAAATTATCCTAAAATAAGTGTGCAAACATGTACCCTATTAGCTGTCATTTTATGGCCCCTAGAATAGAAGTGGCCAAAAGATTAAGACTTTGTTTCATATTCTGGGGAGTTAAGAGGCACATAGGTGCCTTAAAGCTGAAGGCACTCCTTTTCCTCCTTTCAACTCTTGCCCTACCTTCCCAAAATGAGTCCAAGCTCTGAAATGTGGTTCTTGATATGCCATACAAAGTCTGATGCAAGCCTATGATTGGTGAACATTGATTCTCCTGTTGCAAGAGGAGACTGTAGTCCTGGTGCAGTTGTTAGAGTGCAGTACTGCAGGCTACCTCTGCTGCCTGCAATTTGGCAGTTCAAATCTCACAAGGCTCAAGATTGACTCAGCCTTTCCATCCTTCCGAGGTGGGTAAAAGTAGGACCCAAATTGTTAGGAGCAATATGCTGACTCTGTAAACCGCTTAGAGAGGGTTGTGAAGCAGTATATAAATCTACGTGCTGTTGCTATTGCAATAAATTTCAGTGGCAGCCCATAGAAATTTCATTCATTCATTGGTTTTATCAGGTACGCCTGATCTGCCAGCTTTCTTGACTGGGATTCCTTATGCACAGTCACTCATGCTCTTGTTACCTCTCGCCTGGACTACTGCAATGCTCTCTACATGGGGCTCCCCTTGAAAAGCACCCGGAGGCTCCAGTTGGTTCAGAATGTGGCTGCGCGGGTGATAGAGGGAGCCGCCCATGGCTCCCATATAACACCTCTCCTGTGCAAGCTGCACTGGCTGCCTGTGGTCTTCCGGGTGCACTTCAAGGTGTTGGTTACCACCTTTAAAGCGCTCCATGGCTTAGGACCGGGTTATTTACGGGACCGCCTACTGCTACCATTTGCCTCCCACCGACCCGTGCGCTCTCATAGGGAGGGACTCCTCAGGGTGCTGTCAGCCAAACAATGTCGGCTGGCAGCCCCCAGGGGAAGGGCCTTCTCTGTGGGGGCTCCTACCCTCTGGAACGAACTTCCCCCAGGACTTCGACAACTTCCTGACCTTCGGACCTTTCACCGCGAGCTGAAGACGTATCTATTCTTCCGCGCAGGACCGGCATAGAATTTTTTAGAATTTTTATTATTGATTTTTAAATTTTAATGGGGTTTTATGGTTTTATGTATTTTTAACTGGGGCCAAATTGAATAAGTTTTTTAATCATTGGTTTTATCTGTATCGCATTTATTTATTGTTGGTTTTTACTTGGCTTTGAACCGCCCTGAGTCCTTCGGGAGAAGGGCGGTATGAAAATTAAATTATTATTATTATTATTGATATGATTAAATGGAAACTGGTTAATGGTGGCCAAGGGAAAATGCTATCAAAGGAAAGGACAACTTTAGAAGGTATTCTGTACAAGGTATTCTGTACAAGGTATTCTGTAGAAAATAAGCTTCTTTGACAAATCTCTTTTCTTTCCAACAAGATCCCATGTATGTCTACCTAAATATCTCAGTGAAGGGTCCTTGGTGCAGCTTAGTTGTTTTCTGGCAGACATTTCATTACCCAAACTAGGTAACATTATCAGTGCTGGTGAACTGGCAATGTGCTATGCTAGCACTGATGATGTTACCTAGTTTGGGTAATTAAACTTTGGCAAGAAAACAACCAAGCTCAGAGACTACCAAGGACCCCTCATTTCAATCCTACTTGCCTGCAGAAGTTGTAAATGCTCCAACACTGGAAATTTTTAAGAAAATTTTGGATAACCATCTGTCTGAGATGGTGTAGCGTTTCCTGCCTGGGCAGGGGGTTGGACTAGAAGGTTTCCAAGGTCCCTTCCAACCCTGTTGTTATTATTATTAAATATTCTCCTTTATTGGTACTGAATTCAAAAAAGTTTTAATCCAAGTAAGTAAGGTTAGGATTGCAAGGTCATACCACTGATTATTAAAAGGAAGGATTTGCTATTGGAAAGGCTGCCTGTTTAAACAACATCTGCCACATTGAAAAAAAAGAGAGGGGGGCATTGTTTAACTGATGTGGATATTAATTTTAGTAATTATAAATAAAGGTTATTAGGTATCCTAATTTCCTGGGATTGATAAAAGGTTTAGTGATCAGCAGTCATGGATATCAATTTTAAACTAACTAACTGGAAAACCAAGTTCTGGGACCAGTGGAGATGGCTAGAATTGGGACCAGCACTATTCGCATTTCTTACTTAGGTTCCTGAGGATGCAGGTTTTAATCCAGGAGACTGTGAGCTCTAGTCCTGCTTCAGGCATGAAAGTCAGCAGGATGACCTTGGCCCAGTCATTCTCAGTCCAATTCAACTCACAGGATTGTTGTTGGGGGCGAAATAAGAGGAAGGAGTATTGGGTATGGTAGTCACCTTGAGTTTTTTATTTTAAAAAATAGTGAAATAAACAAACAAACAAATGGTAAACAAACTTTTAAAAATAAAGTTGCTGATATTGCGGGCACGTTACAACTTGTTGCTTTGTAGTTTTTTTTAAATTATTATTATAATATTTTGTAGACTGAGAAGTCAGAAATGAGAATCATTGGTATGCTTGAATCTGGGGCCTCCCAGAGGATACTCCAGTACTAAGATGGTTGCATTAATATTTCAACTAAGCCGTGTTAGTATTGGGGGATGTGCAGAGGAGTGGCTTAGATTAGACAAGACATGCAGAGTTTTGTCTTAGAGTTCACTAAAGCCATAAATTCCACCAGTGAATAATTCATCAGGTGCATAAAGACGGGTCACACAGAATCAAAACATTATTTAGAAAGCTGAACAAAATGAAAAACATACCATTTTCAAGAGCATTCCATTCCATTTGATTTGTAGGTCATTTCCTTTACAAAATTCCCATAATAGCTTCATTTTTAAAAAAAACTCTGAATGGAATTTCCAGCCAAAGATTTTGCTGGTGGTGATCTGTCTAAGTTAGGGCAACATGTAGCCCTGTAATTCCACACAAGAATGTGTAAGGGGAAAAAAGCAGAAACTGAATTCACAGAAAAATGTGTTTTAATGTCATCCTTTAACAAATAGCTGCCTTTTTGTCAGAGAGGAGAACCGAAGGGCCATGGCTTCCTCGTGTTTTTATGTGCTCTTTCTTACAAAGGTCAATTTATACAACCATTTATGATCTGAATGATTCATCTTTTGCTAACTTCACCTGCCACTCTTTTTACACAGAAATTGTATTGTGATTGAGTCCTTGGTGATTCAAAATATCTGAAACGGCTGCATTGAAAAAGATTATTTTTCAGCACATAAATCTGACTCATGTCCATGAGTAAGTTGCTGAATTAAAAAAATGTCAGAGGATTTTTATTTTCCTGTTATAAAGAACCATGGATTATAGGCAATGACTTGTGAGTCATCTTCTGCTCACTCATGGAAACTTTCCTTTCTGCTTAATTTCTCTCTCCCAGCCCAATATCCCACAATCCACCAAATCTGTTCCCTGGGAAGGGGTCACCATTCCCAACAGCAATTTGGGATGGCCATGAGCACCTGGCATCTGATGTGCCCGTAAGATCTCATGTATTGGTGGCTGGGTAGAATTGAGTATAACTTCCACTTTGACATTTGAGCAGCAATGACCTTAGTACTACTAATATAGGTGATCCTCAGTGTACAATCAGTCACTTAGCAGATACCTACCAGGTACTTATGATCCACTTCCAAAGTACTGATGGACAGGCATTTACAACTGTTTGCAGCATCCTGCAGTACCAAGACTGTGTTTTAAAGAGGTTGTTTCAAAAATCATCATCATCATCATTTAACGACTCCATAATCCCTTTCAGGGCGGAGTCTGGGCAACTAAATGGAGCTAACAGAGTGTTTAATGGCCGGATACCCTTCCTGTCGCCAATGTGGAGCTTTGTTCAGCAGTTATATTCCCATTGTTCCCAGAGAGAGAAATATCTGCCTCTACCTAGGATTGAACTCACAGTCTCCCGATTGTGAGGTGAGAGCTCCACCTCTAGGCCACCGCACCACTCTGGTTCTTGCAAAAATACCCCCCAGCAATTCTGTTTTTTGGCAAAAACACCCCATTGCTTCACTTTTTTTATTTTATTTGAATTTATATCCCACCCTTCTCTGAAGACTCAGGGCGGCTTATATTGTGTAAGGCAATAGTCTCATCCATTTGTATATTATATACAAAGTCAACTTGTATTGCCCCCCCCGACAATCTGGGTCCTCATTTTACCTCATTTTACCTACCTTATAAAGGATGGAAGGCTGAGTCAACCTTGGGCCTGGTGGGACTCGAACCTGTATTGCCCCCCCCCCCGACAATCTGGCTCCTCATTTTACCTACCTTATAAAGGATGGAAGGCTGAGTCAACCTTGGGCCTGGTGGGACTCGAACCTGCAGTAATTGTAATTGCAGGCAGCTGTGTTAATAACAGACTGCATTAGCCTGTTGAGCCACAAGAGGCCCTTAGCCCTAGTAATAGCACTTAGACTTATATACTGCTTCATAGTGCTTTACAGCCCTCTGTAAGAGGTTTACAGAGTCATCCTATTGCCCCCAACAATTTGGGTCCTCATTGTACTGACTTTGGAAGGATGGAAGGCTGAGTGAACCTTGAGACAGTTAGGATCTAACTGCTGGCAGAAAGCAAAAATTAGCCTGCAATACTGCATTCTAACAACTGCGCCACCGTGGCTCTTAATAATGATGGCACTCCCTTAACAACTGTGGTTCACATTGGTTTACTTAATAACGATGGCATCCCCTTAACAATTTTGGTGGTTGCTTTACAACTTGCATGAAAACAGGTCAAGTCACACGATGACTTGTTTTATGACCATCATAACTTATGACCATGATGGAATGGCTCCATTACAGCTATAATTCAAAAATTACTGTAGAGTAGAAATTGCAGTCTAAAGCTACTTTTCAAAGGAAACTTACTTCTTGAAAATTGTATTCTACTTGTATTACATTTTTTTCCCCTTCTGTTGAATTGTGTCCAATTCTTGGAGGCTGCCTGGATAAATCCTTGCAGTTTTCCAGAGCGGTACTAGAACTCACACTCTCCTGGTTTGTAGCTAGATGCCTTATCCACTACTCCAGGGGTGTCAAACTCAAGGCCTGCAGGCGAAATCTAGCCCATGGGGTGCTTAGATCTCGCCCGTGGGGCCAGCCTGGAAACAGCAAAGGACTGGCCCAAGGTGCCTCTGCCAGTGAAAATGGGCTCCCAATCTCCATTTTCAGCTGAGACAGCCTTCTGCAACCCTCTGCCAGTGAAAACGGAGTTCGGGCCCTCCCGAGCTCCATTTTCACTGGCAGAGCACTCAGGCCTCCACAGGCGGCCCTGACATGAGTGACGTCAGACTGGCCATGCCCCCCCGCCCACCTCCAAAGTCAAACACAAGGTCAAGCATTGATATGGCCCTCAATGAAATCGAGTTTGATACCCTGCACTACACCAAACTGGCTTTTTTAAAAAAAAAACTTCTAATATAAATGAGCAATCTTTAAGTTTTACAGTTATTTTGTGACTGGGAGGTCATCATTCTGGAGAACAAGAAGCCTCCTGCTTGCTTAGTAGTTGATGATTTTTTTTTCATTGTTGCATTCGATCTGAACTTTTAAAATGGCTATATAATTAGAAATGCCTAGAGGAAAGGCTTTCTCATATAAATGATGAATTTACAGAAGCAAATCTCGTGAATCCAGCTCTTGTAAGGGTAAAAAAAGAACCGTTTGTGAACAGCAAAACAACCAATGCCACTCTGACCTATTGCAACATTTAATCGAGCTGTGCATAAATTTATAATTCGATACGAGTTCTAGTGTAAGTAATTTTACATTTGGTGATTCCACTGACAAACACTATAGTTGCTTGGAAATAAATATCATAAGTGCTGATCTACCAACTGCAGTATTCTTGTTCAATAGACATGCTTTTCAGGCAGCTGAAAAATGCAGCTTAGCAACATTTAGAGGCTACATAGGTTGCAATTACCTGTCCAAACTAATGCAGAATCAAGTATTACACACAGTTCTCCAATCATATATCATGATTAGTCCTATTATCAACTTCCTCCTCCATTTGCACCATTCACAAATTCAGACAAGAGTTATCAGGTGCAAATAAACAAACTCCATGCTTGTACCAAGTGGCCTTTATTTAGACTTTGGATAACATATTAAAATATGAAATTAAGATATTAGAAAGTACAGGATAAGGGTAAGATATTAATGTTCAGCCTAGGTTCACACAATTTCTCCCATATTAATATTGCAAGAACTTCTTGTATGCCTTTCCCTGGCATTCACAGTGTTAAATGGTTTTGCCCAAACAGGGAATATACATTCTTTTCAGTAGTGGGATTCAAAAAAATTTACTACCGGTTCTGTGGGCATAGCTTGATGGGCATGGCATGACTTGGTGGGTATGGCAGAGGAAGGATACTGTAAAATCTCCATTTCCTCCCCACTCCAGGGGAAGGTTGCTGCAAAATCCTCATTTCCTCCCAATCAGCTGGGACTCGGGAGGCAGAGAATAGATGGGGGTGGGGCCAATCAGAGGTGGTATTTACCGGTTCTCCAAACTACTCAAAATTTCCGCTACTGGTTCTCCAGAACTGTTTAGAACCTGCTGAATATCACCTCTGATCCTTTTGTTGCAAGCAGGATCTTATTTTAGCCCATAGCCAAAGACTGGATCCCCCAGATTTCTTTCCAGGTATAAATAATTTTGTTTTGGAAATTACAGGTAGCAATTTGTACAGGAATGTCAGGTTTGGAAGCCATCTTTTGCATTGGGCCTTCAAGCCTGCCACATTTACTACTGTGGGACTTTCTCAGAGAGTCAAGGATATCTTGCCTTGCACCTGGAGGGCTGGAACTGGGAGGCATCTCCAGTTAGAAAGATGCTGTAATTGGGTCATGTGATGGACTTGTGGGTGCTGGGCAGGGACTTGGACTTTCCTTTGGGTGGGGAAAACCTGGAAGCTTTCAGATTTGGGTTTTCCCAGATATGCCAATATGACATCTCTAATAAAATGGTACTTTGAGGAACTTCAAGCCTCGGAGTCTTCTTTCGTTAGGGGTGTTACTTGGAACCCTGACAAGGAGAGGAGCAACAAGTTGGATACTGGGATTAGGAAATAACTTTCTAAGCCTTCGATAAAGGAAAATCTACAAGAAGTTGGAGAAATAGTCCATGGACGCAAGGAAGGATTTAACATCAGGCATATGGAACAGGTTTAGTTAGAAATATTACATTAAGATTACTTTTTTTTAATTATACATGAAGTTAATCTAATTTATTGCTTCTAGAGAATATTTTCTTTTGGAAATCTAATGAATGTGCACCTTAGATAAGAGACCTCACCCTGCTCAAATTTTCTAGTATATCTTTCTACAAGAAGTCCTTTTGAAATGGTGTCTGCAATTTTCATAAGTCTGTATCTCCACCATTGATATTTTTCATGAAACCACCCATGTTACAAAGGAAGGTTTACACCCTCTCTCTCCCACCCAGCTCGTTTTTTTTTATGAAATATGATTCTATTAATCTTTTGTAACATTGGTGTCACTAACTCTAACTCTAACTTTGATTACTACTACCTGGGGTCAAATACAGGTAGTTCTTGACTTACAACAGTTCACTTAGTGATTGTTCAAAGTTACAATGACACTGAAAAAAGTGACTTATGACCATTTTTCACACTTACGACCTTTGTAGCATCCCCATCGTCATGTGGTCAAAATTCAGATGCTTGGCAACTGGTTCATACTTACAACCGTTGCAGTGTTCCAGGGTCATGTGATCCCTTTTGTAACCTTTTAAAAAGCAAAATCAATGGGGGAAGCCAGATACTCTTAAGAACCATGTTACTAACTGATAAACTACAGTGATTCATTTAACCACTGTGGCAAGAAATGTCATAAAATGGGCCCAAACTCACTTAACAAATGTCTCACTTAACAACAGAAATGTTGGGCTCACTTGCGATCTTAAACCGAGAACTACCTGTATATGTTGGAAATATCATTGGTATGAAAGTACTTTTTATCATTTTTGGGGACATGTAAGAAAGCCAAGAAATATTGGGATATGTACTTTAATTCAGAGAATAAATAGAATAAATGTACAATGAACAATTAAAATCAGAGGTTTATCTTTTAGGTTTGATAGATAAAAAAGTTTTTTAAAAAATGGGGCTTTGTTTTTTTATATGACAACTGCAGCAGGACTTCTGTTTACACAAAGATGGAAGGACTAACAGATTCCTACAATGGAAGAATGTATAGTGACCTTAAGGGAGTTGGTGGAGATGGCAAAATTGACTATTTTGATTAAAGAAAAGACTTCATCTAACTTTCTTTCTACCTGGATGTTCCACTTTTGGATGTTTTGCTTGAAACCAAACCAATGAAACTTTAATTCTGGGATTTGATGACTAGAACATTTTATGATTATAGAAAAAGCATATGTGACTGTTAATCTTAAGAGTAAAAATCTTAGAATAAAAATATTTTCTATTAATATCTGTACTAAAGAAAGTTAGAAGTTATTCCTTTTCTAGTCTTTTTCTTTTTTCCACTCTTAACCTTGTTTTTTCCTAACTCTTTTTTCTATTTGTTGATTTTTTTCTTTTCATAAGTTTCATTTTGCTAAAACTTGAAATAGAATATTATCCCATTTTCC
This sequence comes from Ahaetulla prasina, assembly GCF_028640845.1. NCBI lineage: Eukaryota > Metazoa > Chordata > Lepidosauria > Squamata > Colubridae > Ahaetulla > Ahaetulla prasina. Next base: position 287,856,030 of record NC_080539.1, read on the forward strand.
TGAGCTTAAAAAATGTATTAGCGTTTTCATATTTCTGCCATCTGAACTGTAAGCTTGGTATTCCCTGGAGTCTTATGTATAGATACATACGATTAGCCACACATCCCTGTTTCCCCAAAAATAAGACATCCCCTGATAATAAGCCCAATTGGGGTTTTGAGCGCATGGCAATTAGGCCAAGCACTTACTTCAGGGTTCAAAAAAAATATATAAAACAGGGTCTTATTTTCGGGGAAACATGGTATTAATACAACACTTGTAGGGAAATTCAATAATCTACTGAATACATGTTACTGAAAATTAGTTCATTAATGGTCTTTAGTAATATATTTTGTGGTGCAGAACATCAACATGTCTTCTTTCTCTTGTACAGTACATTGAAAAAGCAAGATGGCTAGAAGGGGAAGGGAAGAAAACAGGGCGAAATAATTTTGGATTTTTCTATTCCTTTAAAAATTCAAATGAAATGTATTAAGCAGAATAATAGCACCTTCCGCATAGCAGCAGGCTTGCTTTCTGTCTAGCCATTAAAAATAAATGTTTTTTTCATTTTTACATGAAGAAAAAGAAATGGGAATAGAAGAAAATGCGGGGTAACTTCACTTCAATCTTCCACTTCTCTGCACTAATTAAAGCCTTTTGTGTGTGTGAAAATTGAAGACCTTTGTGACTTCAAGCAAAAAATTAATGACAGTTGAGGAATTAATGACCCATTCTGTAGATGACCAGGAGAAAAAAGAGGATACAGCCTCAACAAAAAAATAAAATATTAATGAGCTCAATTATTTTTTATTAGCATCCCAAATATGTTTTACTTAAAAAGTTGAGTCTGACAAGGACATAGGATGTGATGAGTGCATCCCTTAATCTTGTCTGACAATTTCAGTTGGTCAAGAAACTACATTAACCATAGTGTTCATCAATCAAAAGACAGGCAGCTTGCTGATAATCTGATAGACATTAAAAAATAAGTAAAGTCCTAACAGGGAAGAATTGGAGGTTTTGTTGTAATTTGTAAACTTTGGGGATAGGGTGTATATATTTTGATAGCCCTAGGTTGTGTAGTGTTATACTGACATGTCTGTTATATTTTTATATATGCATGCAATGATACTTTTACTTCCTTGATCAGCATTGCTTACCCTGCTCTTCTTTTGGGTGCTTCTAGTTTTCCTGTGAAGAAAGTATAATTCCAATGCTGGAAAATTAACAAATTAATGAAATTTTGCTTCAGAGATTTGTAAAAACATCTCTTTAAACTCTGGTTGTTTTGCATAGAAGCAGATTGCGGTCAGTTCAGACTACAGCATAATAGTTTGCCTCAAGCTGTTCATTATGCTTGACCTCCCCATCACCCCTCATATATCTTCAGACAGCATTGTTGATATTCAATGGAAAAAGTATTTATTTTCGGTTGCATGATTTTACGTATTTTTAAAATTAAAACACTCAAATGGTTCTTTCAAACTTACACCAGACCTAATACACAAAAGTTCATCTACCAAAGGAAACAAACCAACAAACAGAAATGTTGAATATTTGTAACTCTACAGATATTGTAGGGCACAATGATACCACGGTGATTCACGCATGTTGTCCCACATTAAAACCTGTGTCTTGTCAAGAGAATCTGTGTCCATGAATATTTCTAATAAGTAGTTTTCTAAAAATTTGATTGCTGTAATACCCATGAATATTCAGGGAAAAATCAATGTCAAGATCAAAGCCTGTTTTGGAATCCTATCCCAATATGTTAATTGAGTTTGACAATTTCAGATTCTTTTGATTTCTGATTGAACAGAATAAGGATTTTATATTTCAAAGGAAGACTGTTGTGGTCGGTATGACAATGGTCTCTTTTTGGTAGTAGCTTTCCATTGTACCAGTAGCCCTTGGGAATTTGTGAGGTTAAATTGTGTGTAGAAGCAACTGTTCTCCTCTTAACTGTGCCTTTGTGTAAAAGTGGCTTTCAATGAAAATGAAAGTAAATGTGGGTTTCATTTTCATACAGAACTAATTTAGACTTCACCCAATTCCTAATTATTCTGTTTCAACCACACATCTCCCACTGCCACATGCAATTTGTCTGGTTTGGTTCCGCAACCCAACAAGACAGACACAGTCTTCAGAGGATAATTAGAACTGCAAAAAAACAAAAAAAACAAAAAAAAAATTGCTACCAACCTGCCTTCCATTGAGGACCTGTATACTGCACAAATCAAAAAGAGGGCTGTGAAAATATTTACAGACATTCACATCCTGAACATAAACTGTTTCAACTCCTACCCTCAAAACGACGCTATAGAGCATTGCACACCAGAACAACTAGACACAAGAACAGTTTTTTCCTAAATGCCATCACTCTGCTAAACAAATAATTCCCTCAGCACTGTCAAACTAGTTACTAAGTCTGCATTACTATTAATCTTCTCATCATTCCTATCACCCATCTCCTCCCACTTATGACTGTATGACTGTAACCTTGTTGCTGGTATCCTTAAGATTTTTATTGACTGTTTCCCTATGACTATCATTAAGTGTTGTACCTTATGATTCTTGACGAATGTATCTTTTCTTTTATGTACTCCGAAAGCGTATGCATCAAGACAAATTCCTTGTGTGTCCAATCACACTTGGCCAATAAAGAATTCTATTCTATTCTATTCTATTCTATTCTATTCTATTCTATTCTATTCTATTCTTTTTGTTGTTGTTAGTTGCAAAGCCGTGTCTGACTCATCGCCACCCCATGGACAATGTTCCTCCAAGCCTTCCTGTCCTCTATCATCCTCTGGAGTTCATTTAAGCTCACACCTACTACTTCAGTGACTCCATCCAGCCACCTCATTCTTTGTCGTCCCCTTCTTCTTTTGACCCTCAGTCTTTTCCAGGATTAGGCTCTTCTCCAGTGAGTCCTTCCTTCTCATTATGTGGCCAAAGTATTTCAGTTTCATCTTCAGGATCTGGCCTTGTAAAGAGCAGTCAGGGTTGATCTCCTCTAGGACTGACCGGTTTGATCGCCTTGCAGTCCAAGGGACTTGCAGGAATCTTCTCCAGCACCATAGTTCAAAGGCCTCAATTCTTTGGCAGTCAGCCTTTCTTATGGTCCAACTTTCACAGCCATACATTGCAACTGGGAAAACCATAGCCTTGACTATACACACTTTTGTTGGTAGAGTGATGTCTCTACTTTTTAGTACGCTGTCTAGATTTGTCATAGCTTTCCTCCCCAGGAGCAAGCATCTTTTAATTTCTTGGCTGCAGTCCCATCTGCGGTGATCTTGGAGCCCAGGAAAATAAAATCTGTCACTACCTCCATTTCTTCCCCATCTATCTGCCAGTAATTGAGAGGGCTGGATGCCATGATCTTAGTTTTCTTAATGTTGAGTTTCAAGCCAACTTTTGCTCTCTCCTCCTACACCCGCATCAAAAGGCTCTTTAGTTCCTCTTTGCTTTCTGCCATTAGAGTGATATCATCTGCATATCTGAGGTTGTTGATATTTCTCCCGGCAATCTTAATTCCAACTTTTGATTCATCTATTCTATTTAGAAACCGATAAAATGATTTTGATTCTTCCATGCCCTGTTTTTTCTTTACAGACTCTGGATCTGAACATGCACAGGGCAAGTTTGCTCTCCAGTTCCTTCTATTTGCATTCCTAAGGTGACTGCTGAATCTACCCTCTGCATTTGAAAGCCCTCTTCCTGGAGCTCAGTGAAAAAAGGCCTTTTTTTCAGGTTGCAGGTGTGATGTTGTGTCCCGTGGTAGAGGCATGAAAAATGCCTGCCTTCCTCTTCTCTGCTCAGCAGAGGGGCTGTGAGTGAAAAACGGAAAATTTGTGCCTGCATACCAACTGCCTTTTGTGTCTTCTCAAGATAAGCGGTGTCTGCCAGAAGCTGCTCATTAATCATACACACCATGGGCTGCTGAAAAGGCCCAAAGCAGGCTTACCACCAGGTTTCTCAACATCCAGGCCTCACCAAGAGGTTGGAGGGAGTGCAGTTGATATAGTAGCAGCAAGAAGAGGAATAACATTTGAGACAGCCTGAAAATCCTTTCCAGTGTAGTTTTTCAAGTGGAGAATGCAGATAAATAAACCCACCTAGATTTTAGCACAATTACTTTGACAACAGCTCTTTGAAATGCATGAAGTGCCAGCGGCATTGTTTTTTCATAGGACTACAAGCAAGCCCATGTTTTGCAATTAAGACAAGAGGAAAGTGTAGGAGATTGAGAAAATGGCAAGAAGGGACTCAAAACACATTATTTCAGACAGGAAACAAAGGCTTCATCATCATCACACTAGCCAACAGTATATATCAATCCCAAAGCACATTTGTGTGCATTTTGGATGTTCTTTGGACTCATTCAGACCATCGGTCAACTAAGAAAAGGAGAACGGAATTGCAGTTAGCAATTCAGTCAATTAAGATGTTTTATTGTTTTTACAATTCTGAATTGAGTTCCAGAATGGGGAATGTGCTGATTTAGGATTAAGGAAGTGATCAAATAGAGCACAAAACCATTACTGTTTAACAGTTAGCATCATGGGTGGGCTTCAAAAATTTTAGAAAGGGGTTCTCTGCCTAGTAGGTGGGCGTGGTCATGGTGGGCGTGGCCTAGTCGGCCTGCACCATGGCAGAGGGGGCATTTGCCCTCCCCGGGCTCCAGAGCCTTTCCTCGAGCCTACGTGTGTGTGTGTGTGTGTGTGTGTGTGTGTGTGTGTGTGTGTGTGAAAACAGCCTCCCCAAGCTCCGGAAGCCCTCTGGAGGCGGCCTTCCCGAACTTCCGATAAACCCATTTTTCACCCTCCCTGAGCCTCCTCGTGCGACCTGCACTTACCTGCATCCAAAATGGGCTGCGTGGTGTCTCCTGGGAGGGGAGGGGTGGGTGGGGCCAGCCAGGAGTGGGATTTTTGGGGGCGGTTCTCCAAATTGCATAGAATCTTAGCTAGAGGTTCTCCTGAACCCCTGCAAACCCCCAGCAACCCACCCCTGGTTAGCATAGAATCATGGCTTCTCTGTAGCTCGATAAATTAGTAATGGAGGACAGCTTTTTTTTCCTTATTCTGCCCCCATAGCAGCTTACTGGGCCTGCTACTACAGAATCCTGTGTTAAGCAAACATTTAGGAAAGAATTGGAGTTTGTTATTTCAGAACGCTATTCAAAGTCTTAATTCTATTCTCAGTTTATTTTACTATAAGTGGCAAAGTCAACCATCTTTACTTCAGAGATGTTTGACTCTGCCACTTAAGATAATATATAGTGCTTGTGTAACTCACGCCTAGTTATAATTGACTTAGTTCATGGTCATGGCTAACTAGAGCAATTTGGAGCAGGGAAAATAATTGTGAAAGTTTTGTTCTGTAGGAGGAAACTCTATACTATATATCTAAGGAGCACCAATGTTTTGTTTGTCCTTAATTTTTTTTAAAGGTTCTTCTGTTTCATAGAAAGTTCCTTGGCAGAGATGATCTATTAGAAACAGAAATCAAAGCAAAATCTTATATGGTTCCTCTGATGGAGAAAGGGCTTTTATTTCTGTTAGAAAGGAAAGGACAAACACATTTCTTGACAATTGGATGTTGTAAGATCTATGTTCCCACATCCGTTTTGTGTACATGTTTTTTCCTGTTGCACAGGACTGGGGGGGAAAAAAGCAATGTTAATGTTTCAAACTTTAATTTGCAAATTTCAATATGTGTAGGACCTAGATTTCACAATATTACATTTGCTTGGAGAGACAGATCATTGCAGTCAGGATGAGGTTGGTTTTGTCTAGGATCATTATATGCTAATAAGAAACTTCATAAGCTTCAGGTAGGGAGGATGGAAGCTGAAAGGGTGTTGCATACAATGGGACTTGCGTAAACACCAACCACTCTCCAGAAAAGGTTTTCTTGATATAATTAAAAAAAAACCCACTTTACAATGATCTATAACAGTGATGGAGAACCTTTTTTTCCTCGGGTGCCAAAAGCGCATGCACCCGTGCAACAGTGCACACGCATGTGCCAACACCCATAATGCCCCCCACTGGCCTCCCTGCACATGCACACGTGAACCCCCTCTGCGACCCGTGCATGCACACACGACCCCCGTTTTGGTGCTAGCAGGCCTCCCTGAAGCTTCCTAGATCCAAAAACGGGGCGTGTGGGGCAGCGCAGCCCCCCACCCACCGCGCGTCTTCCAGCAGAGACCCAAAAATCAGCTGGCCAGTGGGAGGCACGCGGGCATGCGCGGTGGAGCTTATCTGGGCGTCAATTCATGCACGCATGTGACACAGGTTCGCCACAGGTTCGCCATCACAGACCTATAAGAACAATCTAGTCTACAGTTTATCTCTCCTGTTAACATGAATATTAATACTGGAATGAGTGGGTTATAGAGATTAGGAGGCATGAAATTGTATTTAGCTGTACAATTGTACATATTATAAGTATATACAATTATATGGCATGACTCCTTGTCTGTCTGTCTGCTCTCTCTCTCTCTGTGTCCATATATATATATCTCCATCCAGTTACAAGGTGATGAAAAAGTAATTTTGTAACCAGTCCTCTCAGTTAAGGAAAGTCAGAATAAAATTCTAAACACAAGAGTTATTTAAGCAATCATTAAGCTTTTCTTAATAACCAAGTTTCAAATCCTAGTTGTGGTCATTAAATGATTTTTCCTGTTGCACAAATCCTAGTTGTGGTCATTAAATGTTTTTTCCTGTTGCACAGGACTGAGAATTACCTATATTGCTGCAATAGCTGCAAAGAAAGCTGGGGGACACAGAATAGTACCTGGAAATGAGACTGGAAGGTAAATCATTGTTTCCCAAAATTAGGAAATAAGCCCATTGCTTGAACACATTCAGAATAGTTGTTCTATCATTTCCAATGGAACATCATCTTAATTCTTTCTTTTTTAACACTTTTCTCTCAGGGAAAAAAGGTTGATGGTTTTTCCAGCAAAGAAAAATGCTTGACCTTTATTACTGAACAGCCAAACTCCATCACCAAATATTAGCTTTTAGAGATAAGACTGCTGTTTTTAAAAAAAATGAAAAGGAAAAAAAAAGAAAATGTTTCTGATATTTATGTTTGTTAGCTGTGGAGAACATCTGCTCTTTATGCTTTTAAAATTTCCCAGGTGTTTTTCTTGCGTACTTCTTTGGGGGGGGGCGCATGTCAGCATACTTCTATTCCTGCTGTCCAATCCTTCTCCAATACATTAGTCTCTTTCTCTGAAATACGTTGTGAAAATGATTGATAGGCTACTCTTTCCTTGATTCATTCTGATGGCAAATAGGTGACTTGCCTGAAGAATTTTGGTAAATTGGCTGTCAAAACCAACATAACCTAAATTACATTTTTTTTGGTGGCCTCCATAGTTTTGAAATTTATTTACGCGTTAGATTATTTTCCTCACCATCTTTCCTCAAGCAGCTGAAGGCTGTGTCCATAGCACTCCTTTCCCTGTTCAAAAGTCCTCTGGAGCAGGTTGGTCTGAGAACGAATGACCGGCCCAAAATTACCCTGTGAGCTTTTCTCCTTTATCTTAGGCCAAGAGCCCAGAGGTATAAAGCTGTTGCTTGTCTTCCTCAAGATTTCAAAGGCTGAACAGATTCAGCAGAAGTAATGCATCCAAACAAACCAAGCAAGACTGCTTCCCCATGTAATGCATCATACCGACAATATATTTTTTCTGCTTATAGCTCCATAGCTATGTTATTTTGGAATACAGGATTGTTGCTTTTTTCATTTTAAAAGGACCTAATACCAATTTCTGACTTGTTTCCAAACGCTATTTCATATAAAGGATAGTGGGTGGGGGAAGGAAGAGTTATTTTAAACAGTATTTCTTACCTGGAATCCTTCAAATGTCTGCTAGAATTTCTAATCAGCCTAATACAAACAAGGTAAGTTGAACTCAATGTTTTGTTTTAGAGAGAATTGGGACAAACCAAAGTTAACTATTCAGGCAAGCTTTCTCCAAACCGATGCTCTCTGAAATTTCAACTCTTTTGTTGGCTAAGAATTTAGAGGAATATAGCCCAACCAATCTGGAGGGCATCGTGTTGAAGAAATTTGGCCTTACCTCAGGACTGGTCTGAGCAAGAATCCCATTTAAGAAGAATGCTAATATTTTGATCATCGGTATCTGATCAGCATGAAAGTTGTCTTGGGAATTCAACACAGAAAAACATAAAATGGCCGGAGCAGAAAAGTTATATGAGTTATATAATGGTTGGTTGGTTGGTTGGAGGGATGGATGGATAGATAGATATGATATACAGTAGATATATATAGATATAGACACACACACACACGAATATAGTAATAACATAGCTGAGTTGGATTTTTATTTAACAACCTCTTAAAAATGACAACAAAGCAACCTTGCCGGAGTTGGCAAGCTGCCTTGTGGAGTGTAGAAATAATGACATGCCTTTTCATTTTTCCATCACCCCTACTTGCCTTTCTCTCATTCTTTCTCTGTTTGGAAAAATCATCACTGTTTCTGCACATTTTTATCCAGCTCTTTTCCCCAGGACCAAAGCTAGTTTTGACAAAGAGAGCTCTTCTGACCCAGCATAATAATAGAAAAACTGGATATCGTCCCATTGCAAAATTAGTTCTTTGACCTCAATCCCCTTTAGGTTTGAGGCTGTCGCTGTCAGAAGAAGTTACACGAGATGTTATTGTGCTTTCCCCTTGACAGAATCGACATCCTCTGGTCTGCCTACTATGTTTCCTAAGCAACAAAACCTGCATAGATCCAGACATGGAAACAAGTACAGGGAACGGTCCAGTCAGTAAGGCTTATGCTATTGTTGCGCCAGTTTTTGAGCTAATGAGCAAATTAAAAAGAAAGGCGATAATTTGGTACCAAATCAGCATCACCCATGTGGTCATTAAGAACAGGTCACGTGGCTTCTTGGACCAGCTGTCCAAATTTTGTTTCTTTCTTCTCTTTTGCTGCAATTTAAAACTATAATCACGGGAATTGCTTATTAGACATACTAACCTTGCCCAGAAGTCAAGACAAAGGAATTCAAAAGAGATGCATACACTGAATGTCTAAAAAAGCAGGGATTGGAGAGAATTGCACAAGAGAAAGACGGAAGGAACCAGTTTTCATTGCCAAATTAGGACTTGAAGCAATCATCTCACTCACACCCTTGGAACCTACTTCCACAACTATGGCCTTTAGATAGTTATTTGAAAACCAATGTTTGGTTATAAGGGTATATGTGTGTGGGATGGAGGGGGTAGAGGTGAGAAATTGGATCTGAAGAACTGCAGAATGTTTCATTTACAGGCATCTTTGAGATCCCAAGGACTTCCATGTTTACAATTCAAGGTAGTTCCTAAGAAGCTGAGTCAGTGTAAGGAGGTACACATCAGTTGCCAGAAAAATGAGCCCCCCCCCATTCAGGGGTCACCACAAACATCTTTCCTCTAATCTCTGATGACCACAATTATTCCTTATCTGCTGCTACTGCCAGCTCTGCCTACCTGCATCATTTCTGATTGTGCCAACCGCAAAAGTTCTTGTGTCATTCCATGCGTAGCCTGAATGCAGAAGGCCACAGAGCAATGGTGAAAGGATAGGAAACAACATTGATTGATTGATTTCACAAATGTATATACCTCATAACTCCCAGCAAAGACAGCTCACAGCAGGTAACTACAGAAACAAATGAATCTATCAGAATTAGAAGAAACAAAGCATGCACTTAAAAAGAATCTTCCAAAACCACAGAAACTTCCAGTGCAGGAAAGGTTAAAAGGCAAAGATTAATTGAAAAATTATTTTGACCAAAGAAGAGATAGATTGTACACTTAATAGCAATAGCACTTAGACTTATATACCACTTCATAGTGCTTTACAGCAGGGGTGGGTTCTACTTACCTTTACCACAGGTTTGCAACGGGAGAGTGCATGCACACACTTCTTCACATGCACAAAAGCCGCTTGATGATGTTGGGGTGGGTGGGCGGAGCTTCCCACCAGTTCTACAAAGCTGGACAGAACTGGGAACAACCCATCATTGCTTTACAGCCCTCTCTAAACAGCTTCAAGTGGAGTGAAATGCTCCCGGTTCGGACTAGCTCGCCCGATCTGGTAGCGATGGCAGCGGGTGGTTCGGAGAACAGTAGCAAAAATCCCTGGCCCCGCCCCCTGCCTCTGCTGAGCTGCACCATTATTAGAGGTTTTTTTTTTACTTTTAATAGCAGTTTTTCTTCAGCCGAAAACATGCCTTTAAAAGTAAAAAAAAAGCCTTTGAGGATCCCGCAGCTCAGCTGAGATCGTCAGAACCCTTTAAACTTTTTTTAAACAACCTATTCAGCTGAAGAGGTTGAAAAAAAAGGTTTTAAAAGGCTCCTCTTGTGATCCCAGCTGAGTTCCTCATCACCAGAACCTTAAAAAACATGTTTTCTACAAGCTCTTCAGCTGAAGAGCTTGTAGAAAACCTCCTTTTAAGAGGTTCTGGGCTGCGATGAAGCACTTACCTTATTACTGATGTAAAGCATGGCTTTCCCAGCCTGAAAGGAGAAGTTTCAGCAGGCAGGCAGATTCAGTTGCTAGCTAATCCATTTCCTCAGTCAGCAACTTAATCTGCCTGCTTTGCTGGCTGAGGAACTCTGGGAATTGAAGTCCACAAACCTTAAAGTTACTAAGGTTGGAGACCCCTGATCTAAAAAATATAAATAAAATAAAATAATAAAATATTTGTGCAGCTTTCTGAGATTTGGTGTGTTTCTGTAGTGTTTCACTCTAACTACACAAGCACACAAAATCTCACATAGCTGTATGTGGCATTTTGTGTGTGTGAGAGAGAGTCAGTTGTGTTGTGTTCTGTGTGTGTGTAAAGTGTGAAAGTTGTTTTTTGGTTCCTCTTATTGTTTTGTATACTTTGTTTATTATTTTTATTATTTATTGTTATTGACCACGCCCACAAATTAAGCCACGCCCACAGAACCGTTAGGGAAAATTTTTAGGTTTCATCCCTGGCTTAAAGACTCAGCATATTGTCCTCAACAATCTGGGTCCTCATTTTACTGATCTCGGAAGGAGGGAAGGCTGAGTCAACCATGAGCCTGGTGAGATTTGAACTGCCAAATTGCAGGCAGCCGGCAGTCAGCAGCAGTTGCCTGCAGTATTGCATTCTAACCACTGCGCCACCACAGCTCTTAATGGAGTGCACAGCAAATCCTTCACTAATGCTTGTCACTGGGGAGGAGGGGGATTGCAAGCAAGGGTGGCAAAAGCTGTACAGATTCAGGATTACAACAGAAGGAGGTTCTGTTCCAGCAGCTATCACTGAGGAACATGAAGAAGTTCTGCTGATCTGATTCCTGCTGGACTGAGTGCCTACCACAACACACAGGGCTTTGTAACCGAGGACCTGGGCTATCAGCATAGAGGTGGCCAACCCATTCTTGGCCTTCCCACCACAGCCCACTTCCTGAATTGAGTTAGGCCTGTGAAATACATTTCCCTACCACCCTGACTTCAATGATATTGCCCAGGATCAAGAAGGCATTCTTTCTTCTAGCAAATCAGTAAACCAATATTTCTCATCCTTAACAACATTAAGATGTGTGGAGTTCAACTCCCAGAATTCCTCCCCCAGCACGCTGGCTACAGCATTCTGGAAGCTGAATTCCACACAATTTAAAGTTGCCCAGGTTGGGAAACACTGCTGTAGATATTTCTCTAATCCTTTCTATCCCGTTTGCCATCTGCAAGCCTGGAGAGAGTGATACAGGGAGCAGCAAACATTACTTCAGTGTGTGAGCAGGCAGGCAGATAGTAATTATCCAGGTGAAAGTGTCTTTGGGCTTTCAAAAACGGCTGATGAAGTTGCTAATTACCATATTTTTCGAAGTATAAGATGCACCTTTTTCCCCCAAAAAAGAGGGTGAAAATCTGGGTGCGTCTTATACTCTGAATGTAGCCCCGCCCAGCTTCTCAAATGGAGGTTTCAGAGGCTGAAAAAAAGCATCAGAAATGAAGCTTCAGAAAAGAAGCTTCCAAACAGAGCATCAGAGGCTTTTTTTCTGAAGCTGTTTTGGAGGCTTTCAGAGGCAGAATTTTTTTTTCCTGAAACAGACTTTCAGAAGTTTCAGAGGCAAAAAAAAAAAGCAAAAAAAAAAAGCAAGGCACAGAGCTCACAACCAAGGAACCTGTTGCTAAAATTCACCTCTGAGAACAGCTGATTGGGTGTATTCCGGGAGGCCAATCCACCTGCCAATCAGCTTTTTTCTTATTTTCCTCCCCAAAAACTAAAGTGCGACTTATACTCTGGTGCGTCTTATACTCCAAAAAATACAGTAAGACTTAGTTGTGTGTAAGAGAAGAAGTTTTTCCGTGGATAGGAAACTGGCTAAATGACAAGACAAGGAAGATAGGAATAACTGTAAATGGATGTTTAATAGAACAGGATTACCACAGTGATATGATTTTATTTTTGATTCTATTATGGTGCTGCTTCCTTTGTGTAGCCAAAAATAGAGGCAATCACTACAACAGTTCTGTAGAAGGTTAGAGGACACAAAACAAACAACAAAGCATTTGAACATAAAAGCAGTTTTTTTTTCCTTGTAGGTCAAAGAAAGTCTATCTTAATTATTTCACAAAAAGAAATAGGAAATATTTAGATTTTGTATCCAATATTTATTCCAGATATATTTTTAATTTTTAATTCAGCTTCTTTAGGTATTCCAGTTTGTATACAGACTTTCAAAGAATCAAATTATAAAAATCCATCAAAATCTGTATTAGATTTGATGTTCCATTTCCTTGAACTATGACTTCTGATAGGAACATTTGTTTCTATTAACACTTTCAAATTTTAAAAATTCAATAGCAAGGTTGTTATTATATCAAGAATATGGTTAACTATATATGGTTGCTCTGTTTACACTTCTAGATCAATGTAGGAAATACAAAGTAGCAGTTTTTAAATTAGTTTTATTATACAGGTATGTCTTTTAAAAGACATATGTTAGGAAAGTTTAATTTAAAAAGTGAGTACTCACAGGAAATGAAAAATAATCACATAGGAAATAGTTTATAAAAAAATAAGTAATCTTAGGAAAAATAAAATTAATACCTAAAAATTTGGAGGCGTTTTGAAAATGGTAAATGGAAGATATTTGAATTTAAAATTGGAAAAATGAAAAATCAGTTAGGGGTATCCAGGGGGTGTGGTCCAGAGGTGGGTTTCAGCAGATTCTGACCAGTTCTGGAAAACCGGTAGCAGAAATTTTGAGTAGTTTGGAGAACCGGTAAAAATTCTGACTGGCCCAACCCCCATCTATTCTCTGCCTCCCAAGTCCCAGCTGATCGGAAGGAAATGGGGATTTTGCAGTATCCTTCCCCTGCTATGCCCACCAAGCCACGCCCACCAAACCATGCCACGCCCACCAAGCCACACCCACAGAACCGGTAGTAAAAATTTTTGAAACCTACCAGTGCTGTGGTCATAAAAGTGTTAAACTACAGGTAATGCAAAGCTTTGCCCAAAGGATATAAAAAAAACTTTGATGCACCATTGTAACTATCTTTTTTTTTTTTTAACCACATCCTAGTACAGATTGATAGATGTGTTGCTCTCCAGCTTGAATTTAATTTCTATTTGCCTATTGCATGATTTACTTTAAAGGTGAGATTTCATGGATAATATACCAATGGGCCTTGAGAGGCAAAAACACAACAGGAGCTATGGATTTTTGATAATTAGACACAATGATAAAGAAAATAGGAGTGAGGATAGGTGTGACAGTGCTGTGTTGCCCTAAGACCAGAAAAAAAAATATTGAGGCTTGATATAATTTAGACTGGAATAAATCTGAAATGCTTAAATGAAGTTGGGCTGAAGTCCAAGAATGTCAACAAGATCTAAACGATTAAAAGTTATTTACTTGACCAATTATTATTATTGCTAGTAAGATCAATTCTGTTCTTCCAGCCAATTTCTGAGAACTTGATTGGGAGAGAGAGGGAGGGAGGGAGGGAGTGTGGGACAGAGAGGGAGACAGAGGGAGAATTGCAAATGCTCATGTTCATTTATCTTGTATAAATAAGTTTACACAAAAAATGTTCTTTTTTCCCTCCAGCTCCAAAAACAAAAGAATCTTTCTTTTCAACTTACTGGAAGTTTGTTTCTTTATTTGTGTCAGAAGCATCATGATTAAAAATTTTATATGATATAAAATTTTAAATATCAAATACAAGAACTGGATGTGTGAATTTGCCCCTTCCAGTGAATGCTAAATATCTTAAGACCCCAGTTCCCATAATCTCCCAGCCAGTTTAGCACTGGAAAACTAGCAAAAAGGTAACCTCTTACCCCATCTATCCTCTTAAACTTCTCAACCATGAACTGAAAGGAAAACTGCAGGAATATCAGCATTATTGATGAAGTTACTTGCTCAGTAATGATGCTGCCAGGTGATGAGAGATCACCAGCCTGTCCACAATAATGTCATGTAAAGCTGGGATTAACATCAAAGGATAGCCATATAAATTCCGGTGGCGGGCCTGCCCTTCAAAGTATTCTTCAAACCAGCTGAAATTGTGCTAACAAGGCATGAAAAAGGACCTATTGAGACAAAAAGAAGAGAGCAAGCTGGGAAGATGAACTGGATTATTTTCAAAGGCGAAGCTCTGATACGGAGGACTGAGTGATAAAACAGCAATTCCACCTCAGGCTGTGAACTTGTCAGGTTTTTATTTCTAAACCCACCCAGCACTGAATAGAATAGAGGCCAATGAACTCAAGGTGTGGACATGGTTGACTCAGGAAGCAACACATTGTCCCAGGATACACAGAAAAAGAAGTAATTTTCCCCTACAGTGACCTGGCAGACTGCTGCTATTGGCAAGTGCTGACTTTTTTGTTACGTATGGTGCAATTCTTTTATTCACTGAGATGGGTTCAGTTTTCTATAGCATTCTGTGAGAGTAGAATTTCTAGTGCATTGTTGAAAAACCTAGGGCATTTTAGCCAGATTAGTTAACATCAGCATCACATTTGGTAAGGAACATTAACTTCTTGTAGCCAATGACTATGTATGAGGTTCTGAGAATTATCTATTATGAACTTGGGATGTGTGGTGTGTATGGGGAGAGAACAACTGAATGGCTATGGTGCAGGTGTGAGATATGAATACAGGTTCTGAAGGGGGGGAAACAGTTTGGGATGGATGCATATTCAAACCCAACAAAACCTTTTTTATAGAAATGCAATAATTTTCCTCCAAATCACTTCTGAATTCTAAAACTGATTTTTTACGTTCGTCTTCCAAGAGCAAGATCACTCAAAATGATTTCTCTCTTAAGTTCACACAAAACAAAAGTCACATCCCACACAAGTATAATATACATAAACACATGGTTCCCTCCCCCACAAAATAAATATCATCATATCCAATGTTAACTTAGCCATGATATTCATGTATGAACAGAATCCTATCGTTTTGAGTTGACAACACACTGAAGCATAAACTAATTCCACTAGATGCGTTTGTAAAACTTACTAGACTAAACTTTGCTTGGCTTTCAGTTTTACTTCATTGGCTCCTTGCATTTTTTTCTCAACCCATTCTATCCCCCATCTCCAAGCCATTTGGAAACCAGGTAGAACAATTAATTAGTGGACGGCTTGCCTCCAGAAGTTGTGGATGCTCCAACGCTGGAAGTTTTAAAGAAGAGATTGGACAACCATTTGCCTGAAATGGTACAGGGTCTCTTGCCTGAGCAAGGGGTTGGACTAGAAGATCTTGAAGGTCCCTTCCAACACTGTTATTCTGTTATTGCTTTTCCTGTTTCAAGTGTAACTCAAAGTGCAGAAGCAGCTATTTTTCCTTTTTCACATCCGAATCTCCATATTTAGAACATTTAAAGTTAATTAATTGTATTCCTCTAATAAATAAAAATGAGTTATGTGTGCTAAATCTGCTTTTCAGTAACAGGGCTCTGAATCAGAACACCATACATACACAGCTTTGGAAGAAAATCAGCAAAAGAAAACAATGATATGCACAGTCAACCTCAGTAAAAAAGCAACGATCATCTCATGGGTGGAGCAGCCATCACCACCCAATACAACTAAGAGGTGCAGAAGTAATTGTGAAAATTGCTACCAGGCAAATTTCTATAGGGATAATGTTTCTTATTTCAAGCATCATTTCTAAGAAGTCCTTTCTCCAAACCTGATCAGTCTAATACAGATTTCTGAGTAGAGCCTAAGGCCACCGGAAGATATGCTGCTTCATGGTGCAGAAAAGAACATAGTTTCCATCTTATTTTCTGCCCAGAACATCAAGTGAAAATGTACTGAGTCCAAAAGTAGCCAAGTTGTTTATGTTCCTTGTATAGAAAAAAAAAATCTGTTGTTCTATGGCATGAAAGATAAAATAATAATCTGTCAAATGACCATCAAACCGTTGCCCTTTACATATCTTCAAAATGATTTCAGATAGTTGCTTTACTCTGATTAAAAAGAGGCCCTGCTTTTGAGAGACTTCTGATGAACAAGATTAAGAACCTTAACAGAATAGAATTTTTTATTGGCCAAGTGTGATTGGACACACAAGGAATTTGTCTTGGTGCATATGCTCTCAGTGTACAGACAAGATACGTTCATCAACAATTCTAAGGTACAACACTTAATGATAGTCATAGGGTACAAATAAGCAATCAGGAAACAATATCAATATAAATCATAAGGATACAAGCAACAAAGTTACAGTCATAAGTGGAAGGAGATGGGTGATGGGAACGATGAGAAGATTAATAGTAGTGCAGATTTAGTAAATAATTTGACAGTGTTGAGGGAATGAGAGTGATGGTGTTTGGGAAGAAACTGTTTTTGTGTCTAGTTGTTCTGGTGTGCAGTGCTCTATAGTGTCGTTTTGAGGGTAGGAGTTGAAACAATTTATGTCCAGGATGTGAGGGGTCTGTAAATATTG
Source organism: Ahaetulla prasina (assembly GCF_028640845.1). NCBI lineage: Eukaryota > Metazoa > Chordata > Lepidosauria > Squamata > Colubridae > Ahaetulla > Ahaetulla prasina. The sequence goes on from NC_080539.1 coordinate 287,873,007, forward strand.
TCACAGCCCTCTTTTAATAAAGAACAATGTTATTAATATCATCATATGTAAGTTTCTTATTTAGTCCCTTAGTATAAGCAGCAAAGGATTCTTGCTTCAAGTCCTGATGCTATATCTGGTTATAGGATTAATCTCTCTCGAAACAAATTGAAAATGAAGGAAGAATATTCCTAGATAAATTAGATTACTTGTTGAATAATATGAGCTAATTAAAAAAAATCTTATACTACAAAATATCTTCCCAGATTAGTCTACCGTATGTATGACTCCATGATATTGCATTACGACTTGAATTAAGCAGTTGCATTAAAAAAAAAACAACTAGGAGGGATGTTATTTCTATGAATAAGGGCATAACATTGAAACTCAAAATTTAGGACAAGTGATAGCGACTTATGGATGATCCAATATAAATGAACATAAGAGTATGAATGACATACAGAATTCACCTGATCATCAATTAAAAACACAATTAAAAAACCCTGAGAGTTAATTCGCTTGACTATTACAATCAGGCTTTTGGATGGAAAAAAGGGGAAAAAATAGGTACTGGAAGAACTGTATAAATTTCTCTGGAAAGGTACAGAATAACGATTATTAGCTCAAATCAATCTACTGCAAGATATAGGTGTTGCCATTGAATTTTATGGACCATCATCTACTACACCTACCCAGTATGAGTTGGTATACATCTCTCTCTCTCTCTCTCTCTCTCTCTCTCTCTCTCTCTCTCTCTCTCTCTCTCTCTCTCATTCTATCTGTTTGGAAGACAATATAATTTGCTGAGTGACACCATCCTAAAACTCCAAAATAAATACCTACTATGAACTTCTTGACCAAAGGAATGTATGGAGGAAACAGAATGTTATGGCTATCCATTTATATTATTTACGCGGTATAAATGTTGACAATAAATATATGCATATTTGCACGATCAAAGGATGTCATTCAAGGCTCGTGTCACACATGTGGAGGAAATGCTTTGAAGCAAGAGTAATGAGCTTTTCTTACTCTTCACTCCACACAGGATCACATCTGTGAAAGGATTTAAGGAAGGGCGTGCAATGGGGAAAAAGCTGCTTTGCATTATTTTCTTATACGATTACTTAGAAAGTTCGCACAACTCAGCACTCTGGGAGAAAGAGACCCAGATTCCAGAAATGGGGAAAGACTTGCATCTTCCTTCCTTCCTAGGAATAAGAAGAGCTGATTTTTCTGAGCCATAATATGAAGCAGAAAGAATGGGAGAATGCTAGGGTATTATACTCCTATTTGTTGTTCCAGATTGCAGCACGTGAAGCCATATTCAGAAAAACAACACTTAGATCAAAAAAACCCTATTTATTCAAAGCATAAATTTTAAAAGGTCAGTGGTTTTAAAACAAAATATTAATACAGACTTTGATTCTACAAATTATAGATCAGCAGCATTATAGAGAGCTAGTGCCTTTTTCAATAAAGCTCTGGCATTTCCTTTATTGCTATACATAATACTCATTAATATAACTAAAAAATACCAATATTGCACCAACTAAACTCCTACAAGTTTCCCCACATGGATAAAGGATTGCTTTAGGGATCAGGTAACAGGTAATCTTCCAGCTGTTTGGTATAATGATTAAGACGTTGACTTAGAAACCTAGACAATGAATTCTAGAGCTCCTTTAGTCATTTTTGGGCTTAGAAAATTTAGAACTACGCCATCTTCAGTATGACTTAAGCATAGCTCATAAAATCATCTGCTACAATGTCCTACCTGTCAAGGACTACTTCAGCTTCAACCACAACAATACATGAGCACACAATAGATACAAACTTAAGGTAAATCACACCAAACTCGATTGCAGAAAATATGACTTCAGCAACAGAGTGGTCAGTGTCTGGAATGCACTAACTTGACTCTGTGGTTTCATCTCAAAACCCCCAAAATTTTAATCTTAGACTGGCTACTGTTGACCTCACCCCATTCCTAAAAGGTCTGTAAGGGGTGTGCATAAGAGCACCAGCGTGTCTACCATCCCTGTCCTAATGTTCCCTTTAATTGTATTCATTTTATATATTCAATTCATGCTTATACTTCTATATATTATCTAATACATACTGAATGAATGAATGAATGAATGAATGAATGAATGAATGAATGAATGAATGTCAGCTGGGTGACTTTCGGCCCAATCCTCCTCAGCAGGTTGTAGGTATGGAGAAAATATGAGGCAGGAATATTTGGCATGTTTGACAACTTTAATTGACACACACACACACACACACACACACACACACACACACACACACACACACATATAATGTGGGACAAAAATATAATCATTATCAACAGCCTCATCCAGTAGAATTTACAGTATATGCTCCAGCCAGTTGGGTAAGTTCAGAGAAACAAGAACTACACAATTACAGTAAGAGTTCCATTGATAGATGAGTGGCTGTGTAAACTGGTTGGTTGATTGGTTGGTTGGTTGGATGGATGGATGATGGGTGGATAATTTTAATACTAATCTAAAGTAAATACCAAATCTTGAAACTATAAGAGGCATTGCCCACACTGATTTAAATGGAATTTAAGTGGAATTTCTTTGAAAGACTTGAAATTGGGAAATCAAAGTCTAGTAAGCCACTTACAACATGATACTTTGATACATCATTCAGGATATAAAAGATGGTACATATGCCAGGGATGAATTTTCAAGGCTTGTTGGGATTTGGGGGATATACGATATTTGCTTCAGAGAAATTAAAGCTTGGTAGAAAAAAGCACGGTCTGGGGAAAACAGAATTGGTTTTGGGTGTTTTTAAGGATCCAGACTGTGAGGTTTGTCATTAACAAGCATAGTTGAACAAAAAACTGTATGCTTAATTCATCTAATTATTTATTTGTGATTTTATATTATTTGTAATGGCCCAACATGATTTAAAGAACTATCATCCAATAATTCTTCTTTCAGACATGTACAAGATTTTCACCAAGATAATAGGAAAAATATTGAGAACATTAATGATGTATAGCCAAAGGAACATGTAGGGTTCAGAAATGGCTACAGCACAATGGATCACATCTACATTGTTCAGCAAGTCATTGAAAGGCACCATGCCCCTGTGCATGGTTTTCATTGACTACAAAAAGGCATTTGACTCAATATTCCAGGAAGCAATAATTAATGCATTGCTCAAACAAGGCAAAGGCACTGCTTACATAACCTTACTACAATCAATATATGAAAAAACAATGGCAACAATTTGCCTTAATGATTTTAAAGTGGTAATCAACATAGAACGAGGTATATGACAAGGCGAAACTATATGACCCATTCTTTTCTCAGTCTTGAAGAAGTATTTTGCAAACTAGACTAGGCAAAAGATGGAATAAAAATCAATTATTATTTAAATCACTTAAGATTTGCAGATGATGTTGTTCTCTTCTCACAAGATCCTGAAAAGCTACAAAGACATACAAGAGCTGCACAAAGCAGGAGGATGATTTGGCTTAAAAATAAACCTGAAAAAAAGGCAGGTTATGTTTAATAAATTCACCAAAGAAAGAAAAAAAATATATCTGGAGAAGAAGTAGATGTAGTAAACCACTACATATACCTTGGCCAACAGATCTCAAAAGAAGGTGATACAATGAAGGAAATTGAACAGCATGTTAAATGTGGTTGGCAGGCGTTTGGCAAGCTAAGTGTAATTTTCAAGAAGAATCTCACCAGTGGTGGGTTGCTACTGGTTCGCAGTGAACCGGTAGTGGTGGCAGCAGACGTCTCTGCGCAGGTGCAGAAGCATCATGTGCGGGCCCCCACAAGCAAACCAGTAGGGAATGAAATTAAAACCCACTACTGAATCTCCCCCTGAAGAGAAAAGTTTTCGATCAGTGTGTGCTACCTGCTTTAATATACAGCAGTGAAATGAAAATATACAATATCATCAAGCGAAAATGGAAATGGGTGGGTCACAAAGCAAGGTGGACCAAGGCAGTCATAGAATGGATCCCATTTGATTAAAAGCATCCACGAAAGAGACCCAAAACAGGATGGATCAATGACATCAGCAAGTATTGTGGGCCCTTTTCTCAAAAGAAAGCTCAGTATTGGTTGGAAATATGCGAAAGAGGCCTTTATCCTGCAGTGGATAGACAATGGCTAATGATGGTGATGATTTCTTGTTAATGCATGCAAATATACCTAAATGTTCACACAGACTTGAACAAACATTTTGTTCTGCCATTTCATACAGTTTCATTCATTGCAGTCTACAGGATAGTAAACTATCATGTGTGGGTGAAATACAGTCCAATGCTTTTTCACTTTGAAATTCCTCTCTGACCCTCAACTTATAGTCAAGGAGAAGTTTCATTTATCTTTCTATTCCACACTCTCTAACCTCCAAGTGTTCAACCTCACACCAATTGCTTGGCATTTTTTAGTTGACTTCTTGACTTTGACTGTAAGGTCTGGTCTGATGCCTTCTGACTGGTCATTGGCTCAATATCTCAGCTTCCGATTTATGAGGCCTTTCAGCTCAGCACCCTCACTTTGATGAGCCCTGACAAATTGGTTTTTCACAGAGATCCGGCTGCAGGCATCCTGTTTATTCCCAACAAGATCATGATTCAAGCCTGAGAAATTTCTCCTCACACGATGCTAAAGCTATAGCTACAATTCCACTGAAGCCTGAAGGAAGCCCTTGGGTCTGGAGAAACTCCTTAAACTATATATTGTATTTTTAAAGGCACAGAGATACAGCATTACTCCTATGGGTAGTGATAGGTTTCTGCCAACAAAAAACCCTCAACCTATGGACAAAATAGGCAATCTGGAATGTACGGTAGATGAGTTGTGAAAACAAAACTCAGTGGTAGTTAATTCAGCTCCAGGTTTGATCCATTTAATTAATCTCAAAATTCCTTTCTATCAGACAGGGAGATGGGTATGTAGATATATACAGTAGATATACCATTTTTTTTCTTTTACAAATCAGTACTCAGGTATTCTCAGAGTGAGAAATGAGGTTCTGTGAATTGATGGGGTCAGTAAATATCCCAATGTAGGTAATTCAAAAAGTTGTCTAGAACTACAGCAGAATATTTATAAAGCATCATTAACAATGATGCAAAGACATTCATTTTGTTCCTTCTGAAAATATGTAGAGTGCTCTACATATTCAGTTATATTTGCCTGAGAACCCTTTCCACACGTATGAATGAGCCAGCATCACAAAAGCATATTTAATAGGGCCCAGTTTCCTTCACACACTTATTGCATCTATGATGCACACAGAAAAAAAGGCTTCAAACTCTGGCTCTTGGTTCTGCATTTTTTGAAACATCCTACTTTGTATGAATTTTGAAAAGCAAACTCTTCCAAGTGTTATCTATAATGCTATTGAAACTGCTTATTTCTGTGAAATTCCTGCAGCCTGACTTTCCACACACTCTCTAAACATCCTTAAAAAAAAAATTGGGGTTAGGGTTAGGCCCTTTAGAAGGCCTTAGTAGCAGTGGTGGGTTTCAAATTTTTTTACTACAAGTTCTGTGGGTGTGGCTTGGTGGGTGTGGCATGGCTTGGTGGGCGTGGCTTGGTGGGCATGGCAGCGGAAGGATACTGTAAAATGTCCATTCCTTCCCCACACCAGGGGAAGGTTACTACAAAATCCCCATTTCCTCCCAATCAGCTGGGACTTGGGAGGCAGAGAATACATGGAGGCAGGGCCAGTCAGAATTTTTACTACCGGTTCTCTGAACTACTCAAAATTTCTGCTACCGGTTCTCCAGAATTGGTCAGAACCTGCTGAAACCCACCTCTGCTCTGTAGGCAAAAAAGGACAGTGAACTCTAACCCTAACCCCCAATATTTAGAAGTCTTAGTGTAAACTCACATATGGAAGTAAACTGACTTTTTTAAAATAAAATATTTTGCAAAATTTCCTTTAAGAGTAGCAGTCTAATCAGTTTCCTTGCTTTCCTTTGTTGTGTTTTTTTTATCAGATGAAGAATCTGCTGCCATTCATTTGAACAACGTTTATCAAGGCACTCCTATTACTGGATCAGGTTTTCTGCTATACCATGACAAATAATTTAACACTATGCAGCCACATGCCCTGGTTCAGTTAGAATCAATTTTCAGAACACAATATCAGATAAGTTCTTTCCTTTGATGAAATTGCCTATCAAAACTGCAAGCACAGCTGCACTCAAGATGATTACCAGTGCATCTCCCAGTTCAATTCCAAGAAGAACTTGTTATTTTTTGAAGAAACTGCTTCCACCATGACTAACTTGCTTGCTCCACAGGTTCTCAAACATTGATTTTTCTCTCCACTTCTTTTGAGGGCTGCCAAGCTGAACAAAACAAGAAAAATGGCCTCATCTATGAATGCTATTATAGAACTTTAGACATTCCTCAAGCTCCCTGAGAACCAGTATGGCTTTGTGGGTCTTCAGAAAAGACTAGGTAGACCCAGGTTCAAAACGACACTCAGAACTGAACATTCAGTGAGTGATTTTAAGCTAGTCACTTTTTCTCAATCCATTTTGAGCCACAGGGTTATGGCGGGGCTAGTTTAAAAGGAAATCCTCTTGTTCTCACTTGCTATTGTTTTGTATGACACCAACATTTGCTTTGGTATTTAAGGTAGAGAAAGTTAAAAATTAATTAACTTTCAATGTCCCTCTTCCCATAATTCCAAAAGCTACTGCTGAATTGCAATTGTTAATATAACAGAAAGTAACTTTTTTTCCAGTAATGCAAGCAGTACAGTAAGATTTTTATGACTGGACTTCCGCACAACAGACTTTGCATGCAATAGACCAATTTTCTGTGCTATTTGCGTAATGATATCACTATACAAATTACATAAATGGCATGATTTGTGCCAAGTCATCCTCACATAAGTGAGACATATTTTTTAGTTCAACGGACAGTTGGAAAGAATAGACATCCTTGTCTTCCCACTTTAGCTTGTTCAACTGAGGTTTCACCATTATATTAACTGTGTTTATTCAATTTAAGTTTAATGTTTTTTCATTTAGCTCACGAGTGTAAAACTCAAGTTGCCATCCTGTGATTTTTCGTAATTTTTTTTCCTTCACGGAGCTGGGGTGAGCATGGCATGCGCCAGTGGTGAAATGCACTTACCTTCCCTACCGGTTCGGAAATGTGAGAACGTGCGGCGACGTGGTTGCTATGCTCGTGCGCGCCTCTTTTGCGCATATGCAGAGGGTCAAAAAGGGGACATAATGATGTCCCGGTGGGTGGGCGGAGCCTCCCACCACCAGCCCTACCAGTTTGCTTGAGTAGGATAGATCTGGCCGGATTGCACCGCTGGCCTGTGCGTGACGCATCCGGCCTGCGGGCAGCCAGTTTGATACCCCTGGTTTAGCTCATTCTGTTTTCTGATTTTTCCCTTCTTATTGAATAGAGCTTCTGATAGGCCATTCAAAAATCAAATGCAACCCTCTGCCTTAAATGAGTTATGTACCCGGATGTCCCAGGATACATTTGGAACTAGGATATTGGCATTGGAAGCTTTTCTAGGGTTTGGGTTTTTATGTTGGTTTTACTAATGTTCTGATTATTTTACAAATGTAAAACTCTCTTGGGACTACGATGCGCCCTTAAGTACCCTAGAAAAACTTTAAACACATAGAATAGAAAGCTATGACTTTCTCTTAGCATGAGACGAGAAGTCCTTTAGGCAAGTGGGACTCAAGCCATTAGGGGTTAAGGGTCAAGCAAAAAAAAAAAAAAGCTGGAAGTTTGCCTAGAACTAAAATCCATTTCTAAAATTGTCACTATAAACTTCCCTGGCAAATAACCACCACCCTGTTGCTATCAGTTGGAAATATTCAGCAGTTTCAACCCAGACTTTCAGAGGAACTGCATAAGGGACAGATTGGTTTACAAATTATTCAGATTCTTGATGGCTTCATTTCTTTTTAATGCATCACTGCATTGTTGGGTTTTAGATTGGGTTTCGCAGCTTTCTCTTCTGTATCATGGCAAATGGATATATGGAAACATTGTGCAGCAATTGAGGAAAATCTTTGCAATGTGCAATATGCAATCCTACCAGGGATGCTTTGATCCAAAACTCTGCCAGCCTCATACTGGGTTGGGGGGAGAGGGCAGGGGGGGGAGAAAGGAGCGGTATTTTTCCTGGCCGTCTTTCTTTTCTCCTTCAATATCCCCCTCACTAATCGACATGGGAAGAAATTAAGCTCCTAGGCTGATGCAGATTTGCTGTTAAATTGAAGCATGCATTGAAGAGAATGAGAAGTCTTCAGAAATTGTGCTTCCTAGCTACTTCTGATTCTCCCACTCAAAGCTTTCTCTCTGTTGAGTTCTGCTGTCGACAAAGCAAAGGCTGTGAAGTTTCTAGCAGTTGAGAGTTTCTGAGAATGGATCTCGCTCCCCCAAGGAGAGCTTTGAAATAGCCTATGGACCTCAGAAGCTTTCTGAAGGACCACAGGATAGCAGTCTACAAAGGTTTTCCTCTTCCTTATTCTTGAAACAGTATGTTTGTTACCTAATATAGACTTTTTATGTAATTCTCTGAGCTATATACTATATTAAGAGGTGTGAAAGAGTCTCTACACTTGAAAATTTTTAAACATATTTATTCTTAACATTATGTTATTTTAAAAAGTAGAACATATGTGCTACCACTGCTTAAGGATTATGAGATGATTGCTACCAGGAAAGTATAAATAATTTGTCTGTGAAACTGTGGGAGCATTGCCATATATAGGGAACCAGTCCTCCTATACTGGAAATGCTGGAACACATTAGCTTGCTTTACCCGCAGAATTCACAAAATAGATCCAAAATAGTTCTGGTAACACTAGATGTGAAGCATGTGGGAGAGAAGTGTGAAAACTTTCTTGTTAAATAGCAATAGCCACATGTAATAAGATCCTCGGTTATTCCCTCCCAGACCCTTTTTGCATCTGGCACCATTGTCTTTTTCCTCAGCTACAGGCAAATGGTTTTGCAAAGCTCTGAGCTGCTTTACACAAATGTTTATAGAAGTACAAAACACAACGTGCCCGAGTTCCTCTGGGAAGTGCAGAAGGCTCACTATCGCATTAATCAGACGAAATAGGAGGCTGATGGCTGCTTTGGTTGATCCCATAGCAGGGAATGAAATTGGAGAACCCATCCAGGTTGTTGTGCAGCTGGATAGTGGAGCACCGGTGATTGCAGCCCTCAATCCAAGAGCATGGCCCATCCTTTCAACAGACACAGCTTGAAATTCAGGTTTTCTTCCACACTGCCTTGTCTGTTTTACTCAAGAACCGTGACTGATCATTTTTTGTTTATCTGAAATATCAAATAGTTTTTCAGGCACTGATAAACTTTGGGTCTCTCAGGACCAGATCAACAGAGAGAGGCGTAATGAGCTTATCAAATTGTTCGTACATTTGCCATTCAGAATGGCTAGATCTTTAGTCTCCATAGAAAAATAAATTAATTAAGATGTCCTTTGATAGTAATGAAATAATAAAGCAGGAACTAATTGCAAACAAAATGTGAGCCTCCTCTCAGCCAAATATGAGAGCTAAGCATGTTGTATGATTGTTAAGTTGATCTGCATTTCCCATTGTCTCCTCAAACCTCAAGGCTTAAGATGGGAATTCTGACTTCCAGTCTCTGAACAGAATGACAGTACTGGTAGCAGAAATGTGATCTTTCAAACATTTTCCTAATCTTTTCTATGATCAAGAAATAAAAGAGTGAGCTTTGAAACCAAAGCCAGACAATGTTCAGATCCGCTTTTATATACCCAAGGGACATAATTTTTAAGTCCCCGTGCCAGAAATCATCTTTTTCAAAAATCTTTAGGTACAGGCTGCAAGGATGCCAAAAATGGGCTCCAAACTGTAGATAGATAGATAGATAGATAGATAGATAGATAGATAGATAGATAGATAGATAGATAGAAGGTAAAGGTTCCCCTCGCACACACGTGCTAGTTGTTCCCGACTCTAGAGGGCAGTACTCATCTCCTTTTCAAAACTGAAGAGCCAGCACTGTCTGATGACAATTCTGTGGTCATGTGGCCGGCACACAGAACGCTGTTACCTTCCCACCAAAGGTGGTCCCTATTTTTCTACTTGTCTTTTTTACCTGCTTTTGAACTGCTAGGTTGGCAGAAGCTGGGACAAATCATGGGAGCTCACCCTGTTACGCGGCACTAGGGATTCGAACTGCTGAACTGCTGACCTTTCGATCGACTAACTCAGTGTCTTAGCCTCTGAGCCACCATGTCCATAGATAGATAGATAGATAGATAGATAGATAGATAGATAGATAGATAGATAGATAGATAGATAGACAGACAGACAGACAGACAGACGGACAGACAGACAGACAGACAGACAGACAGATAGAATGAATGAATGCAAATTATTACATACAGGGTAAGCAATCATATTGTTCATATTTGACTGATTTCACTATTGAGAAAATCAAATTAAATCAAATTTTTCCTGATTTGTGATAGCTCACTTTGATTATGTATTTGCTCTGCCTAGATAGATAGATAGATAGATAGATAGATAGATAGATAGATAGATAGATAGATAGATAGATAGATAGATTGATTGCAGCTCCATGTGCTCTATCATATTTGAGCATTGTGAACACATGGATTCTATGCTAATCCTTAGACTGCAATTATAGTCCTAGAAAATACATTCCATTCAATCAGAAGAAAATTCAGAGGGTTGTGCTTTCACTTAAAGGATAAGGATTCCCATATCACTAAGACAAGATAGTATTCTCCGTAGTACTCTGCATTAATGTGGCCTGAAACTATTCATTATCTGGTTTAGCGAAACGTCACAAATGGATAAGTTTAATTTTTTTCCTCTCTCCAGGTCCACATATTAAATACAATGGAGTCTCTTGATTATAATTCTTTCCACCACTCCTGTTACGGATGAAGGCTGACATTCAGTAGTAGAACAATGCTTTGTATGCAGAAACTCCCTAGCATGTCCACTTAAAGGAAAATTGCTGATAAAACCTAGTCAGCATACTCAATACAACTGTAAATCGAATGGTAGTAGGCAGTTTCCAATTTACAATTCCCTCTAAGAGAAAGTTTTATTCTTTCAATATTCCTATTTCTAATTAATGCCCTGGATTTCTATAATCTGTATCCAGTTCTTCCGGGTTCCTATTTGTTTGATTAGAAGCAACATTTTCCTCCTTTTGCCTCCAGAGAAAGCTTGCATGCTCTTTTATTAAATTCATTCCAAGGCCAAAATGGGTTGGTGAATAAGATCATAGGAAATCAATGGGTGGAAACCTGTGCCTAGAGATTTTCATACTGCTGTTGTTTTACATGGGAATACGGCCATCTGTGCTTAGGTAGGGGGGAAAAATTCTTCGCTTAAGAAACAGATGGCTGCATGCATCTCGACTCCTTCCTCCAGCTGCAACAAATGAGATTTATTTTGATTTAAAATTCATTTATCAATGTTAACATCCTTAACTCTTCAGATTCCAGAACCAGCCCATTGATTGCTGCTCTGGCATGGCATCTGTATTTAAAGCACACTGTCTTCCTAGAAGCTGGCAAAGCCATTGTTATATTTGCTGGTCCATATCAGGCAAATAAGTAAATTAAAACAAGAGCAAAAATCAGAGGTAGCTGGTGGCCACTGGATATGATGGGGTATTAGAGAAGCATACAAAGGGAGGAAAACAGGAGGGTTGGAAGGGCCAAGAAAATAATTTTAGAAAAATTATTTTCTAAAACTAGTTAGTAAGGTAACTAACTTTAAAATCATGAATAAAAAGCAGAGGCTGACTGACAGCACTATAGAAACATTTTCTGAATTCATATTTTTCTCCACCAGCTCTCTGTGGCACAAAAAAGGGAAAAGTAGACAAAACACTTCAATACCCTGAATGCAAAAATGGGAGAGAAATGAACTATTCCCAGCCCCGGATGTGTTTGTTCTGTATATCTGGTTTGAAATTCAAGCAGCATTTGAAGCAGGAACTTTGGAAAATCTTGTTTTATCTTTCTCGGTCTCAGCCAAACAAAAGAATCTCCTTGGAATGAAGGTAATTTTATACATTATTTTTCTCTTATTGCTACCCTGAACAAAGCAGCTGATTTTATTTCTAGTTGTCATAACAATAGCATTATATGCTATAATTCAAAACATTTCACATTCTTTCTGCTATTCTAGGGGAATTTCAGATACGAGTATCTCCTGTTAGAGCTCTACCAATCCACTCTAGACATTTCCATAAATATACCATGTGATGATGGCATCTCTCTTTTTCTGCTTTGCAAAAGGGTGATCCAGTTTAGAGGCATAATTTCAACACTATAGTGTAAAGTAGCCTCTTTGTATGCTAGCTAGGGAATTCTGGGAGTTGAAGTCCACTCACCTGAAAGCTTCCAAGTCTGAAAAACATTGGATTAAAGCAACAGACTAGATTCAGATCCAGTGATGGGATTCAAATAATTTAACAACCGGTTCTCTGCCCTAATGATTTCTTCCAACAACCAGTTCACCAAACTGCTCAGAAAGTTAACAACCGGTTCACCCGAAGTGGTGCGAACTGGCTGAATCCCACCACTGTTCAAATCCCCATTTTTATTATGCTGACCTTGAACCTGTCACTTTTCCTTATTTTAAACTACATCAATTGTTGAGGATCAACTGGCATAGCAATGATAATGGTTATGATAATTGCCTATCAGCTGCATCTTGGAAGCAGCATGTCTCTGAAAATCAGTTGTTAGCGAATAAATGCATTTGATATCATCCGGCAAAGCTTACATTTCACAGAAAAAGAAAAATCGGGGTATTCTTAGCTTCCAGTTAGCTTGTCACTCTTCTGTCTTTGGTTATCCTAACCATAGAACCATTTTACTCCAGCTTGCAGCTTTTATACATTTCCACGGGGGCCTGTCAAACCTAATTCCTGTTAGACAATGCTTTTTGCCACTCATTGTTGTTAAAGCATACATCCTGCTTCCTGAATCTTATTTGCAGGGCTGAGTTATTACTTTTAAATTACAAGCAGAACCTCTGACAGATTTCACTGAACCACCTTAATGGATGCTATTATAATTCTGTGGCTGGTAGCTGGTCCTAAATTTTCACTGTCTCCTCAGCATAAAGGGGCACTGTCTACCTGAGAAACAAATGACCCAGAAGATGAATCTGCGGCTAGTCTCATTGCCACGCAGCCCCAAAAATGATGAGACCAAGGAGAAATGAGACTTTTCATTGCCAGAAATCTGTTGGGAGGGGGAGCAGTGATATCTCTTTAGGATTCAGCCTAAATAATAGAGTTTGCTAACTCTTCAATGTTGGAAACTAGTCAAAATATTTTAATTTTTTAAAAGATGCGTTAAAAATGCATCTTTAATCACTTTGCCTTTGATATCTGCAGCCATCACCCTCTGTTAAGATGCCTGTCCCACCCCCCCAACCTTTTAGCTCCTGCTAGAAAAGGCCCCTTGTGGATAGGTAATGCTAAGCTTGCCCTCCAAGGGTAGTTGATGGGATTCCTCCCCCAAGCCCACCAAACACCCAACATACCGTATTTTTCGGAGTATAAGACTCACCTTAGTTTTTGGGGAGGAAAATAAGAAAAAAGCTGATTGGCAGGTGGATCAGCCTCCCGGAATACCCCCAATCAGCTGTTCCCAGAGGTGAATTTTAGCAACAGGTTCCTTGTTTGTGAGCTCTGTGCCTTGCTTTTTTTTTTTTTTTTTTGCTTTTTTCTGCCTCAGAAAAAAACATTTTTCTGCTTCTGAAAACCTCCAAAACAGAGCTTCAGAAAAAAAGCCTCTGAAGCTCTGTTTGGGGGCATCTTTTCTGAAGCTTCGTTTCTGATGCTTTTTTCAGCCTCTGAAACCTCCGTTTGAGAAGCTGGGCGGGGCTACGTTCGAAGTATAAAACGCACCCAGATTTTCACCCTCTTTTTTGAGGGGAAAAAGGCGCATTTTATACTCTAAAAAATATGGTAATTATATTTTGGCAATGTTGTACCACTCTCTGTTCCAACTCTGCATGTTTTCCTTCTTTCTTCCAGGAGAGAGGGAGCGATAGGGAGAAGAAATCCACAGAAAGGTCTCTCTCAAGATTTTATGGTTGGCTATACCAATATCAGTCTTTTCTTTTGACTAATTAAGCATTCCATGTCAGTCATTCAATGGTCAGAGCAAAAACCCCTTATCAGGAAAAGAAAACAATACAATACTTGCAAGTGTTTATTATTGATAAGATATTATTGATAATATATGATTATTGATCATATTATTACTGTGTGGAATTTTTTGCATCTCTCTGGACTGTTCGTAGCCTATTCTCTCCACTGTGTTTGTGCATGTAAACCTGGAAAAACACGTTTGTGAATGTGACAAATATGTGTTCATCCAAAATCATTATTTTGTGCTAACAAACACAGTTGCCCTCAGGGCTGTTTGCTTGTCTGTAAGAAAACTCCTTGATTTTTTGGTTTTTTGATACAATATACACTACCCTTTTCTACAAGAAGAAAGGAAATAACTTTGTCTGTGTGAGATGTTCCCTGGACATCAGAGACCTATCTCTGTAACTTGAGAATCACGATTTGCGAAAACTAAATCTGGGTATTATTTTCTCATCTGCACAGATAATATATAAATTGGTACCTTTTATTAAATCGAAGGGTTTTTTTCCCCTAAAGACCTAGTTCACTTTTAACTATCTTACCCCATTGCTGAGTTGTGGTTGCCAGGATCAACTTCTGTGGCATCTGCACTGGGGTTAGGGCATTACTAGGAAGGTGTGAATTTGGCCTGTCTCTTTTTTCCTTTAAACAAAATTATCAATTGAGAACCAGGTGCTCTTTTGAAACTGTTTGTTACATTCATGGGAACACCTTACTTATCTCTTCCTCCAACCAGATGGAAAGAAGAAAAGGCCTTTTAAATAAGTGGAAAAGTCAATTATGTTTTGTTCTTGTTTCTGAATTCCAAAGTGGTTTGAATGAAGGAAAGATATGTGACAGCTTTATTGCCTTCTAGGAGGGAAGTCTAGACTTTCTGAGACAATACAATAAAATTAGGAATGCAATGAGGCCCTCTTCTGGTAAAAACATGGATGGCAACTTGCAAAACTACTTTGATCTCCCCTCCTCAGCTTCCACAATCAGGCTTATCCATTTCTCTGAGAATATTTACAAGAGAGACGTAATCGAATTCAAGATTCTAAGAAGAGACTTATCAGATTCGTAGCTATGAGTCTATGACATGAACTTTCCTTCTCAATATTTAATCATAGACAGATTCACAGTCAGACAGAACTTAAGTAAAGTCTCCCTCCAAAATAAACATAGAGTGTGTGTGGGGGGGGGTGTCAATTAACACAAAAGTTATTTCTACCAATCATGAAAATGTCAAGTATGAATTTATTCTAATTTTTAGACCAAACTAGATAAGATATATAACATGATAGATCCAACAAAGATTTAACTTGTGTCCTTCTCCCAGCTACTAGCCAGCTGGTAGAAGGCAAGGAACCATGAAGATGACTCTGGAGAAACTATGCAACAGCAGTTACAAAAAATGATTTAAGTCCAGGGCAAGAAGAACACATTAGAAACCAGCTTAAACTGACTGGTTTAACTCTCTCGGGTATAAGGAAGGAGGGAGATAAAACACTAATCAGATTTTCAAGATTCCCTTACCATAGCCTATATCAATAAAGTTTGTATTTGTATTTATTAGCTTGTCAAACATATACAAGATAGCAGGTATAAATATAAACATGGATATGAACAAAAGAAATTACAAATAAATGGGGACAGTAGGACAGGGACGGTAGGCATGCATGCCCCCTTTACGGACCTCTTAGGAATGGGGTGAGGCCCACAGTAGGCAGTTTGTGGTTGAAGCTGTGAGGATTTGAGACTATAACAACAGACTCAGGTACAGCATTCCGGGAGTTGACCACTCTGTTGCTGAAGTCATAGTTTCTGCAATCGAGTTTGGAGAGGTTTACCTTGAGTTTGTACCAGTAGTGGGTTTCTACCAGTTCGGGCTGATTCAGACGAGCCGGTAGTGGCGATGATGAGCTGAGAGCGAACCGGTTCTCTCTGATGGTTAGGTTGGGCCTCCCACCCGCCCTTGCATTATACATACCTTATATTTGGTCATTTTTAGCCCAGCTGAAAGGCGTGGCAGAGCGGATTGCCATGTCTCAGCTGTTCCGTAATATACTGCGCTTGCGTGGAGCGCAAGTTTGGCATGCATGTGAACAAAGCCAAGAAAGCGCACGCGAAGTGCGTGCATGAAGCGAACCAGTGGTAACACCGGTTGAAAGCCACCACTGGTTTGTACCGATTGTTTGCCCATGTATTATTTAGGTTGAAGCTGAAGATTCTTGAGGAATCTTTTTTCTTGAAAGGGCTGACAAAGCAGAACATGAAAAAAATTAAGCCTTCTGTCATATTCTCTCCCTCCCTAACATCAATAGCTGTATAGCTTATGGGAATACTTTCACATAGAAAAACACTTCTCCCAACTCCTATATAATCACATAGTGGCTGCTATTGATTTTTTTTTTTCAAAGAAAAGAGGATTGCCTTTCCTCATGGATTCTCTACATCACTTCTAGTTTCAGTCTTGGTCTTTCTTCCTTCCTTTCTGAGCCTTCTTCTCTGCTTGACCAATGGCAAAACCCATTACCTTTTTAAGATAGTGATAAAACTTTTCATTCTGCAAAATGGGAAATGGCAGTATGCTGACACAGGCCCTATGCTGAAACCACTGTAGGAAGTTAGCACCCACCCCTCTCCTAGAAGAATGAAATATTAAAGAGGCAGAATATTATCTTTGCCTGGATGAGAAAAGGAGAAACATGTTTTTAAAGACAAAGCAGCTTCTTGCAGCTCCCTGCCCACCCCCTCTTCAGCTCCAGGGTGATGGGATTAAGACATGCCCCTCAGGACATGATAGGCTTAGCCCTCTACCCATCGCACCACATGGCACCTGGGAAGATTACATCACCCAGCAAGGCTCAACCAAGCCCGGGACACAGACAGCCTACAAAGTTACTAAGACCCCTGCCCAGTGGTGAAATTCATTTTTTTTATTACCAGTTCTGTGGGCGTGGCTTGGTGGGCATGGTGTAGCTTGGTGGGTATAGCAGGGGAGGATACTGCAAAATCTCCATTCCCTCCCCAATCCAGAGGAAGGATACTGCAAAATCTCCATTCCCTCCCCAATCCAGAGGAAGGATACTGCAAAATCTCCATTCCCACCCCACGCTGGGGCCAGCCAGAGGTGGTATTTGCCGGTTCTCAGAACTACTCAAAATTTCTGCTACCGGTTCTCCAGAACATGTCAGAATTTTCTGAATTTCACCGCTGCCCCCGCCCCCTGGGAATCTGACAGCCAATGGAATACATTTCTTGTACAGGAACAGGAAACCCTGAGGCAGGGCCCAAGAGAGTGTATAAATATATCCGTCTCTCCACTCCATGTGCCTTTTTGCCCAGGATCTCAAACCATAGTGGTCCTCTCCACCATTAAAAACCATCTTTTCAAACAGGCACCATTTTCCCGTGTCTTTCTCCCCACTTGGAACTGAACCCAATGGACATTTCTTCCAATACTACTTTTCAGGATAAATTATTTTATTTTTATTTATTAAATTTGTTTACTGTCCTTCTCGATGCAAGGCCACTCTTTCCATCTTTTCTAAAAACAGTATACCTGCCTATCTCTTGCTAGCATCCTGATAAAGGACTCGAGTGCAAATCACAACAGTTGGGAGTATTTTATAGAAAGATCATCTTGTCATTGTTCTGCAGTCAGATCTCTGTAAATGGAACCTGATGTTCAGGAAATACTAGAAGGAAAGTGTATGTGGGAGGCCGCGTGAAAGGCAGACTAAATGTTTGCATATGGACAGATTGAACATATGGATAAGAGAAGGGGGAAAAATGAATTGATGGAGAATGTGTTATTTGAAGAATATGGGTGTCTCTACTTTCATCCTGCCCACTTTGGGCTTCACTTATTCTCTGTGCTTAACTCATGCCTTTTTTCCCCCTCCCCACAGATAGTGTGGACTGTGACATCAGTGTTTTCCAGATCTGCAATTCTTGGCTTTCAGATAGGAATTTGTCAGCCTGGAGATGTCAAGAATTAGGCCTGAGGTGCTTCCCATGAAAGTATGCCTGTCTCCGTCTACCCAGGGCCCTTCTGAACTGTTTAATGTCAAACTTAAGTATTTCTGTTAGCCCTGAATGGATCAGAATCATGAAAACATACGCCAAGCTACTTTTTCATAGTTGCACGTTTCTACAGGGATATTTTTGATATTGTGGAATTCTTGGTGCTCTCTGAGCTTGTTCTCTTGCAGACTTTTCATTACCTGATTAAATAACATCAACAGTACTAATGAATGAGGTTTGCTGTCTGTTTATATACAGTAGCTTGCCTTGCCAGTGTTGGTGGGTGGTTTCTCCTTGATGGTTCCTTGATTAGAGTATTTCTGCTTATTTGTCTGGTGTAAATCCCTGCTTATCTGAGTGGCTACTGAGAGAAGTTATGAGAGAGAGAAGGCTACTGGAGAAGTTATGTTCTGATCTTTTTGTTTCCTTAGCTTTTTTAGTCTCGTTTTTGAATGGTGTGTAAATGTGGTTTATCTCTGTGTCTATTGATGGCTGATTTGTCTGAATGTCAAGCTTACAGGAAACTCCTAGGGTTTTTGGATTTAGTTTGGTCTTGGATTTTCACAATTTTCCAGAGAAGCAATCAGACAGAAAACAGTACCCTAATCAAAGGAACTCCTAAGGAGAGAGACCATCAAACAGCCGGTCCAGCTGAAACAATATTGTCATAAAGGGACTATCGAGGAAAAAAACATGTTCATCCCACTAACACTGGCAGGGAAAGCTACTATATATAAATAGAGAGCAAACCACACTCACCAGCACTGATAATGTTACCTAGTCAAATAATGAAATATCTGCAAGCAAGCTGAGAGAGCACAAATACTTTTCTACTGGGTTTTTTTATATTTTCCTCTTCTGATACTTCTCTAGCTTTTATACGGCAGTTCCTTGAAGATCAAGTTCTTTAAAGCATTCAACCCTAAACTTTAATGATTTGTTGATCTAAACCTAGAAGCAAAATACTTGATCTGACAGAGTCTGCATTATATTAACATGCTGTAGCACAATGAAATCAGCCCACATATTTCCTGACGAAAGAGGGAGCGTTGTGTCATTCATTTGCTCAACTCCAGCATAACCACTACTTGTTCTAGGTCAATGGTCAGAAAGGGAGAACATCCTTTCCATAAGAGCAAATGGGCCTCTGTGGCTCAGACTGCTAAGACAGTCTGTTATTAACACAGCCGCTTGCAATTACTGCAGGTTCTAGTCCCACCAGGCCCAAGGTTGACTCAGCCTTCCATCCTTTATAAGGTAGGTAAAATGAGAACCCAGATTGTCGGGGGCAATAAGTTGACTTTGTATATAAATATACAAATAGGATGAAGACTATTGCTAACATAGTGTAAGCCGCCCTGAGTTTTCAGAGAAGGGCGGGATATAAATGCAAATAAAAAAAAGAAAGAAAGAGCAGCCTCAAACTATGATTATCTTGAATCTAGGAATAAGCAGAATTTTGCTGCCACACAATATGCTCTGGTACTGGTTTTTTCCCTAACATATTTTTTTAAAGAAAGCTGGTGGTTTTGAAAAATAAATAAATAAATAAATAAATAAATAAATGCCAAAGGACTAAACATGTTTGCTCTCCTGATAGCATTCCACCCAAGACAATAGTTTCTTGTAATTGATATCATAATATACAGGTTTGTGTATAATGTGTAGGTCAAAGGCTAACATGGGCATGTGAGGGGGATAAATTCTGCAGAACTAGAGAATGTATCCTTTCACTTTTTTTGACCTTAAAAATGCCAGTTGAGTGTCCTATTAAAATACCAGTGTCCTATTAAAAGAGGGATGGACAAAGTATGGCCCTCCAGATGTGACTGCACTCCAATTCCTTTGCAGGCCCCAGCAAACCTAAGGTGAGGGATGATGGCAGCTGTAGTTCACGAATCTCAGTAGGCCCATGTTGTCCACTTTTGTATTAGAAGGCATATTCCCACATCCTGCAGGGGAAGTTGTTGAAAGAAAAGAACATCATTCACTTCTGAATAAGCATTTCTGGAGTCAGGCCAATGCAGATGTCCTCCAAGGCAATGTTTCTCAACCTTGGCAACTTTAAATTGCGTGGATTTCAATTCCCAAAATTCCCCAGCCAGCATGCTGGCTAGGGAATTCTGGGAGTTGAGGTCCTCACATCTTAAAGTTCTCAGGTTTGAGAAACACTGCTCCAAGGGTTCACTGACCTCACTGAGAGGTTTCTCAATTCTCCACCTGATTAATTTCAGGAAAATCAAGTTAGCTTCCCCATTTGTATAGTTGGCTTAATAGTAGTTGAATAGATGCCATATAAACATCACATATTAGCATCATTAACCAACACTAAATTTGCCTCAAGATACAGATAGCATATAAAGCAGCCACACGGCTTGGGGAGAAGTGGAATTTGCCAGTCTGGTGGTCAGAATCTGCAACGTGGTGCTGGAAAGCTTCAAGCTGATTGGCAGCTGAATTATTAAACCTTAATCAAGTTACATGGAGTGGGAGACGGTTATTCAATAAAGCTCGAGCAATTCCAGCCTCAGAAGGCCTTGCAGAAAATAAATCAGCCAACCATTTTATATACAAAACTGCCCTCAACGAGAGAAGGATGCAGGAAAATTAGGGTAATTAATAGCGTAGGATTAATGTCCTGAATGCCAATGGGAAGGATTTCAGCTGAAGGCAGCAAAATGTATGAATAGGGGGGGAAAAAGCATCTCAGGCAAACATATACCTGCTTTTCAACACTTAAGACTTAGCAACTGTGGCTTCCTATTAAGAGGTATACGGCTGAGTAAACATCAAAGAAGAGGATCAGATTATTCCATTGGCTCATTTCTAGCAGAACAAATATCACACTAGTCAAGGCTATGCCCTGCAAGCAAACACTTGCATTTAGCCTCAACATCTTGAGAACTATTGCAGAGATGACTGAATTAGAAGGACCCATGATTTAATGTTATATAAAACAGTTCACTATGGTATATAAAATGATTTTCTGCTAGACCCAACAAGATAAATCATAGCCAAGAGCTGGGAACAAAAAAAAAATGGTTCAGGCTTCAGATCTTCCACATAATTGTCCTCAGGCATTATTTCTCAATGCCGTCACTTACACAACAGTTATAAATATTGAGAAGTATATACGTGATGTATTAGGAGGCTAGAATTAGAAAGTATTATTAAATAATAAAATATTAGGATGATATCATGGTGTAACGCAAGGAGACATCTCGTTCACATATTTAACTTCAGGAGTCAGTTCACTATCTCTGGTTATGTTTAGACATTTTGTTTGCTTTTCTATATTTTTAACAAAAATATAAACACCTTTTGAAAACAAGGACTGATTATTAGTCATTAAAAATGAAGAACTAGTATACAACCCAGGAGAAAAGGAAGAAAATGCAAACCTTCCTGCTTTTTTTTTGTTTTTGTAACTTCTGATATGAACTGATAGGCGAGACATTATTTTTGTTTTGGGATGAGAAGTATGACGATCACTATGGTAACTGGACAGGGAGCAATTGCCTTTCTAGGTCTGAAAGAATATTTTAAGATTTCAACAATGCCAGCTTAAGTGCTAGAAATCAGGGGATTCAGCATTATGTGATCAAAATGCATGAAACAGATATTTTTAGGGCTCAGTGGAAGGCAAGACAATGGACAATATTACAAGCATTCTGATGGTTAAAAACAAAAGAGGAAACACATGGAAGACTATCCCAGTCAGTCACCCACCCCACAATAGCTGGCCAGCTGTGGCAATCAAGGGTAAAGGAAGATAACTTCTACTTTACCTAATTCACTGCAAGGGAAGGATAATATTGGACAATGGTTAATACCAATTGGGCTAAGAATGACTTTTGTAGAAGAAAGTACAACAATGACTTCTGCCAGGGATTAACATCCTACACAGAAATGGAAAGAAACTACTGTTAGGATACACTCTTTGTATTGTGGCCTGTCAGCCACTGGACCCTCCAGCAGCCGAATTAGAGGAGAAGGAGGTATGGGAGTCAGGGTCAGCATCCAGGCAACCTGAGAACTCCGAGGGCGAAGAGGGAATAGAGGTGGCAGAGAGAGAGAGAGACCCAGCGGCAGAGCCTGGGCCATCCGTCAGCCCTCAGATGGAGAGTCAACAGCTCCCAGGTCTGCAGGTGGTTGATGAAGAATAGGAGGAACAGCTGGGTCCAGTGCCTGATGCACAGCTGCAGAGAAGGCAAAGAAGGGGAGAGCACTGGAAAGCTGTGGGCCAATCCTGAGGAAGAAAGAGCCACCACTGCTAGTGAGGCCCCACCCTAGCTCTGGGGATAAAAGGAAGGGGGCGGAGATGAATAGATGTGGCAGACAATTATTCATCTTCTGGCCCGCCAGACTTGTTATCCTGCGAGGTAAACTTTTTGCTGGGGCTGCCGGCACCCCTAATGATCTTTTGAGTTTACTTCAGAGAGTTTGTCTTATTTGGGGAGCTTGGTCAGAACGCTCTGATCATATACCACTAACCAGAGATAGACATTTGTGTTTTTGTTGATGTTTCAAACCATATACTCCTGAGAGACAATCTTAATTGCTTCTAATTGGAAGGATTTATAGCAATAGCACTTAAACTTATATACCGCTTCACAGTGCTTTACAGCCCTCTCTAACTGGTCTAGAGTCAGCATATTGCCCCCAGCAATCTGGGTCCTCATTTTACTGATCTCGGAAGGATGGAAGGCTGAGTCAACCTCAAGCCACTCAGAATCGAACTCCTGGAGTGAGCAGTGAGTTAGCCTGCAGTACTGCATTCTAACCACTGCGCCACCATAGCTCCTACTAATTTATCATTGAAATCAGTGGGAACTATGTCCAATGGATGTTGAATTTAATGTTCCAGTTCCAATTCCTGATCATCCCAAATTTATCAATTCTGCTACCAATTCAAACCTCAGGGGAAACATGATGTCGTGTTCCCCCCCCCCTCCGACGACCGGGTCTAGGAAGTCCGTATCAAGCGGGGCAACGAAGCCTCTGCAGCTTTGCCAAATTCCTTCCAGGTTTCTCAGGGCAGGCAGGAGTCCAAGTTGTGACTTCAGCAAACTAGATGAGACTTTGCTTGACTCAAGGTTGGATTGCCACAAGCAGGTCCTTTATATAGGCTGTGGGGTGTGGCTCCATGACTCAGCATTTATCCAGGCCTGCCCCTCCCTTCCTTCTGCTGGCGTCGCCTCTCAGATCTCCGGAAGCGAGGATCCTCTCACTGTGAAGTCTCTTCAGCTGAATCTGCTGTCGGTAATTCCAGCACGTGGCTGGCTCCCTGCTCACACGCTGTAGGAGTGAGATTTGTTTGTTCATTCCTGAAATCCTGTCCGGGCATGGGGCCAGGGCTGGGGGCTGGAGACATGACAGGCCGTTCATCTTCATTATCAGACTCTGAGTCTGATAACAGGCCCGGTTGTAGACAGGAGGGGCCTGGCTGAGGAGAGGAGGGAGGATGAGGCACAACACATGATTATATATCTCTACTTTTCTGGAAACTTAACTCTGCATTGAGTAGTGGTAAAAGGCTCACAACCTTGATAGTTCTAGGTAAGTTGCTTTATTATTGATAAGAAGCCATATGCAGAACATCTACCTACTACCTACCTAATCAGAAATTAAAACCCTTTTTATATCAGCGTTGGGATTTAAATCTGAAGCCTTTTCTTCCCATCACTTGAATTAACAGACTTTCCACTCTTGAGATTGGAATTCCCCTGCTCCGTACATATGCTTCATGCATGCAAGGAAAAATATGGGGAAAAAGAATAAAGTAACATAAAGAAAAATACCACAGCATGAAATTGGATAATTGAAAATATTGAGGGAACATAATGTCAACTTTAAGGCTTAATAAAACAAAAAATGCAAAATAAGATCTATTCTCATGGCACTTTTAAGAGAAAAATAATTTGCTTAAAATAAATGAAAATAGATAATATTCAGTTGTTAGAAGGTATGTATTTTAATGAAATCTTAATATTTCATATATGCTGCAATGACTGTCAATGTTCTAAGTATAGCCCCATAGAAAGCAGAACTCCAAGGCAGACAGGCTCCCCAAAGAACAGCTTTATTGGAGATATATTGGCACAAGCTGGTGAAAAACGACTCTGAAAATTCCTGCGGCTTTCACCTGATTAAATAAAGTTTCCCCCAAACAATCAGTCACATTGTCCAATCGAGGTGCTGGCTGGTTGCCTGGTTACTTCACCCCTCCTTCTTCCAGCCACCTGTTGGAATGACCTTGATTCCCACAGGAAACTATTTTGTTTTGGCGTCAACCCCCCCCCCCATCTAACTATGTTTCCACTCCTTATCCTCTCTTCGCACTGTGGCAATCCTGAAGCCTTCAAAATGGCCCCAGACAGATTCGCTTCAGAGTTGACAATGACACTGTTGCTACGGGAACCTAGAATTGCTATTAGGAATCTTATTTAGTATAACCAAATTGCAATGACTCTTATTTCCTGTTAAAAGTCAGTATGAAGTGACACTTTTCTCTTTTCTTTTTTGCTAGTACAAAGTTTGGAGTTATTTGGCATAAAACAGGAATCGGCTTATTGAAAAATGACATTCTGCAATGACAAAAGATATGAGCCACAATTGTCCTATGTCAAAAATGATGCATCAGTGAAGATGAAATGTCTCTGGTAACATGCTCGCAGCACATCCTTTTCAAAAGTATGTGTGAATTGGAAGCTGGTCTATTAGCTGCATTTGTGTTTCTAGTGGTACAATTTTAGTCCAGGGGAATAATCTGCTTCACTGGTTGCTCCTTTTTCTTGTTAAAACTTTCCTATTAACCACAGTTATGAACTTCTATAGCAATAGATGCAAACAGAAGGCCTGAGTGACATTATAAGCTTATCTTAGGCAGCGCACCCAGAACACAATCTTCTTTTAGAATATCTAGATTATTAAAACTGTGTTTAGCCCTTGAGGGGATGAAACAAAATAGAACGGCTAAATGAATCCTTATGAAATATCGTATTTGAATTAGACAGAAAATACTTTTATGCATACACATGGATGATCCAGGCGGGGTTTGTTTTTTTTTTAAACTTAAGAGTATTATTTATTTGCAATCGTAGACAGCTGATCCCGAATCCTCCCTAGACCATCCAGCATAGTGTCCAATGTTTGTTTGTTCAGCTCTACTGTTAATGCAGAGGTTGCAAAGTCATTCCCACACAAGCCAGCATCCTCTTGAATCTGAAAAAAAAAACAACCCAGAATTTTTAGTCCTAAATATACAAGCAATCTACCCTCAGGGCACATATGACTTCTTCATTATTGCACATTCTTCAAAAACAGATAGGATACATAATTCTGGGGTGTAGGCCAGAGAGCTCAAAGGTTCCTTTGTCTTTACTTACTGCTCATTCTCCTTCCACTTTGATTTAATCTAATCCTGCTTCAAAAAAAGCTAGACAAATTTCTTAGAAGAAGCCAAACAGCTGGTTTCTCTTTCCTTGTCAGGCTGCCATATATATATTCTGGTTTTGTCTGAATGTGGTTTCATTGAAATGCAAAACAGTGTCTTTGCAGTAGCTGTTAATCATTGAGTAAGTGCTTCTTCACAAGTCATACTCATAGAGATGATAATATGTAAACAGTATGATTGATTCTTCCCTTGGTGGCACATATTCCACTGAAATCAATGTGAAAAGTCCTATTCCTATCTAAAATCCTGTTGATTTAAGCTAGTATTTAGGTCAATTAACTTAAACTTTGTTAAGACCTGAGCGATATAGTAACCACATTCAGAGATTTGCTGAGTATGCTTACAGTATTTTGTATGTGAACAAGATGAGATGAAATCTGACATGGGTACGATAGCCTTTGAGAACTTCCAGATTAACCGGAAACTTGGAGATGAAGCAAGCAGATAGATTGGTTTTTTACATTGTTACCATGTAAGGAAACCTGACTATAGTTTTTTGGTCCACCCATTTATGTTTTCTGAAGATACTACAAGTAGTTCTTGCTTAACAACCATTTATATTTAGTGATTATTCAAAGTTACAATGGCACTGAAAAAAGTAACTTACGATCAATCCTCACACTTACTACCACTGCAGCACCCCTGCAGTTATTTGATTGTGATTCGGTGCCCTGGTGGTGCAGTGGTTAGAATGCAGTGTTGCAGGCTAACTCTGCCCACAGCCTGGAATTCAATCCTGACAGGGCTCAAGGTTGACTCAGCCTTTCATCCTTCTGAGATTGGTAAAATGAGGAGCTAGATTGTTGGGGGAAATATGCTGACTCTGTAAACTGCTTAGAGAGGTCTGTAAAGCACAACGGAGCAGTATATAAGTCTAAGTGCTATTGCTCGGCATTTGTTGCTATGGTTACAGCATCCTGTGGTCATGTGGTTGACATCTGTGATCTTCTCAGCTGTTTTCCAACAAACAAAGTCAGTGGGTAAGCCAGCAGGGAAGATCGATCACATGATGTCTCACTGAGTAACCACAGTGGTTCGCTTAATAACCATGGCAAAAAAAAAAGGAAAATTGGGTGTGGTTAAGTGCCTCATTTAATGACAAGTTTTTCAGTTCATATATGTGGTTGCGAAGTCAAGGACTACTTGTGTGACAAAACCACTTCAGACATACTATTTTTCCACTTTCTGCCGCTTCCTCTGGTCTTGCCATTTTTTTAGTGCCAACTGGAAACTAACCAGTGGAAATGAAAAACAGCCCTAGGAAATTGTACTGTTATCACTGTCCTACACAGTATACAACTACCCCAGAGAAGCAGTCTTCCCATTGGTATACTATAGCTTGGCAGAAGCTACACCGTTTCACTCTCAGACCACTCTTCGGACTCAGACATTTATTAAGGCATTTATGATTTAAGAGGGGCCTGTATAGACCTTTATGGAACCTAACTTCACTCACAAACCTTTACAAATGTTTATGCAATTTGTACCTTCATGCAGCTTATGACAGCTCTCCATGCAACCGGTCATCATTATCATATTTTCCCGTCTGCTTAGGGAAGAATTTCAATGGGAAGAACAGCATGCAAATGGAAATTCGGCCTCATAAACTTTCCACAAAATTTAAATTCCAGGCACCAGTTGACTGTCATTAGAACAGATTTTACTTATAGCAATCAACCAGTGGTTTAATGCCTGAATAATGAGATGAGGCGGTGGTAAGGCTGATGATTACTATGCATCTTCAAGTTATGCAAGTCCTGACATATATACACACAATTTATGCATTGGCTGCAAAACTGATAGCCACATTTTGTAGATGCTTGTGGTGTGAGAACTGATACACAGGAAAAGCAACTTACACAAGCAATCCCAGCTCCCTCACCTGGTGCCTCTGGCTCCTTTCCTCAACATCTTTTACCCTAATTCTATTTTTGATTGTAATTGTAATTTTTATTGTTTTATAAATATTTAGTGGTTACGATTTTAATGCTTTTAATGCTGTAAGCTGCCCAGAGTTGCTATGAAATGAAATGGGCAGCAAATAAATTAAATAAATAAATAAAAATTAAATAAATCCATATATACATAAAAACATAACTTGGGGACCTCTTTATACCTGAATGCGTGGCCCACAGTCATGGGCAGTATTCTGAGACTAGTATAACTTGCTTTGTGTTATTTATTCACAAAATACTATGTTCTGAAATGTACTTGTGTGTGTGTGTGTGTGTGTGTGTGTGTGTGTGTTTGCATAGGAGAGGAAAAACTATGTATCTCTTTTTAAGAACAAACAAATAACAATGCACGAAAATCCATCTGACAATACCTTCAGTTGTAGCAGGCAGGTAGGAATAGCCATTTTGCTGATATTATCGGAAGATGTCTTGATGTCCATTCTCCAATCCATATCTACTAGCCTTGGGAGGGAAACTGAAATTGAAAGGACATGGAATGAAATCAGTGAATGAATACACTCAAGTCTGAACTGTACCTCTCAGCACACACTTCTGTTCTTGGAAATCAACATCAACCACCACCAGGTTTGCTAAATAGTTCCAGAATTCTTCAAAGGTTTACCCAGATAAAAACTGAAGTTCAGCTACTTTTTTGTAAAAGTCAAGCATTTGCATTAATATGCTTCATGAAAATAAGAATATTTTCTGATATTTTTCAATATTGAAAATATTGAATATTTTCAATAGCAGAACACAACTTTTCTCAATTTATCACTTATAAATATATTCACCTACAAAACCCATAATCTTCAGCTGCTGGCCATACTGGAAGTCCAAAACAAGCAGAGGGCACCAGGTTTGGCAAGGTTGATCCCATCTATTTCTTGGTGGGCATAATAGATTTTCTACATATACAAGGTTTAGGTTTACTTGATACCTCCAGTTAAAATGATTAGGAATGTAATGTGAAAAACGTCTGCATTAAACCCTAGAGAGAATGTTTGTAGGTGGATAAAATTCAACCAATCGGACAACTTGTTGGCATTCATACATATGGAGTTCTCATATTCAACATTCCCTAAGTGAATTTTCAGTTAAAGATTTAGAAAATCCTTGCCAGAAATCTTGAAAGCTGCTAGACATGACAGTATAGATTACTAAATAAAGAATGACAGATCAATAGCTTTGTTCAATATAAGACAGATTCATTGCACAATCATACTGCTCCAACTGTTTTTCTGCTATCATATGTAGAATGGCATACATTATTATTTAAGGATGCAACCACTATTTTAATGTCAAAGATATGGAGAATTGTTATTTACCAATTAGCACTTTGTAGGTTTTGTATCTTACTACTTGTAATAAGATAAATTACTTTACAAGATGCCTAGGCACCGATAATGAATGCGGATGCGCATGCGCTCCCCCCGCATGCCCCCCATGCATGCGCATAAGCCCCCCTGCGCATGCATCTCGCCCCCCACGCATGAGTGGCGGAGATCTGAAAATCAGCTGGCTGATGAGAGGTGCATGCGCGGTGGAGCTGAGCTGGGGCAACGGCTTGTGTGCCACTAGAGAGGGCACTGTGTACCACTTCTGGCACACATGCCATAGGTTCGCCATCATGGTTATAGACTATATATTCCAGGGGCAAATGAAAACTTGTTAAAACAGCTTTTCCCCCCCTTATGGCTCTAGAAAACAAATATAAGGGGGAAGATCTAGAATGAAGAAATCTAACTTGCTATTTTCTCTTTCCATTTCTGGAAAGTTATATGTCATCTGTGACTCTGTATCATATATATTGTGACTCTTTTGCCCTTTGTTCAAGCCAGCCAAGAATTTTCTGAATGCATGCAAGAGAGAGAAGAGAGAGGGGGGCAGAAGGAAAGAAGGAAAAAAGAAAGAAAGAAGGAAGAAAGGATGGAAGGAAGGAAGGAAGGAAGGAAGGAAGGAAGGAAGGAAGGAAAGAAAGAAAGAAAGAAAGAAAGAAAGAAAGAAAGAAAGAGAAAGAAAGGAAGGAAGGATGGAAGGAAGGAGGGAAGGAAGGAAGGAAGAAAGAAGAAAGAAAACAAACAGTTCAATGAAAACTCTACTGGCTCACTAATAATGGAATTCTGTATTTTTACTGTGAATAGGCCAAGGAATGGGCTTTACATTGCAGTTCCCATTTATGTTTACTTATTCTATTGAATTTAATTACAGAATTCTTTCTTCTTTCTGATGCAAAATCCATATTCAGCCCTGAACAGTTTAATATTTTTGTTCAGATTATCAACATATTTTTTTGCTTTATATATCTGTATAGAACTAATTTTTAAATATTTGTTATTGATTTCAAAAACTTAAAACTGTCTTCTCTGTATTGATCACTATACAGTATATGAGTTTGTTGTCTCAGAAAGGATACTGCCTCATAATTCTGACAAGACTGACAAGTTATTAAAAAAGGACAGTTCAATTTGTCACGAAAGGCTCAAAATTTAGATAAACCTTCCCTTTTGACATCTTTAAAAAAACACCATAAGAATATGTCTCATTACAGTTTGTCCCCAGAGGAATGTGAGAACCCAGACTGAGTCATTCATTTTGATTGGATCTTTACATGTCAGAAAAATAATAATGGATTACAGTATGACCAGAAGCAAAGCACGTCAGAAGCACAGTAGAAGACAGTTGTGGTCTAACTCTAAGAAATAAGGGTTATATTGTGGTAAACATTGTTTATTACCTACCCTGATTTTTTTTTATTCAACTAAGATTCATTTAAGTCTAATTAGAAACCTAGCTTTCTAATAAGATATTTGCCATTCCAAATTCCACAAGATTACAAAACTCTGCACCTGCGCAGAACCTAGAAATAATCCTGATGGTAATATTTCCAAGAGTTATGAATGTCACATCAGAGAATCTTTAAAAATAGACTATAAATACACAGAAGGATTGCATTTTTCCTCCATCCATCTTCCGCCACCCACTCATCCATCTTCCGCCATCCAAGCCTGGCTTAATTAACCTGTACACGTGTAGAAACCACTTCTAGCTCTACTTCTTCTAGTATCAAGCTTCCTGAGAAAGAGAAAGCAACCATCAGCTCACTTGGCAGCCAAAGACCGAGACGATTCCAAAAAGCAATTAATGGAAAGAACACAACTGCAGTTTTGGTGCCTGCAAACAAAAACATGCTGATCCATGGCATGTGTATAGGATAGCAACCTTCAAATGCCTCATCTATTTGTTAGAGCCCCAGGGACCATTCCATTTGATGGATGACTCTGGAAGATGCTCCTGACCTTATTTGTAGCAGACTAGAACTAATGAAGTCAAGGTGCAAAAAAAAAAATACCAACAACAACACCCAGCAATAGCACATATGCTTACAGTGCAAGAAATCGCATATATTCCTTCAGAATACAAACCCAATACATACTCACTGCAAAGAAATTCAATTCACCTCAATGTGACTTCCTTCAAAACAAGTATACTTAAAATGACAGGTCTGTAAAGCAGTTCAAAATCAAAATTTCAGGCTCAAAATGTCCCAATTTAAGTTCAAAACAATTTCCTAACCATTTCAGAAGTATTCAGACCTTGCAATGACCTCATTTCAAGCTCAGAACTGAGGTGTTT
This sequence comes from Ahaetulla prasina, assembly GCF_028640845.1. NCBI lineage: Eukaryota > Metazoa > Chordata > Lepidosauria > Squamata > Colubridae > Ahaetulla > Ahaetulla prasina. The sequence continues at coordinate 287,904,257 of NC_080539.1, forward strand.
TCATGTTTCAAACACTTCCAATAAGGTGAAAAGAGGCAATTCAAACAAATGTCATCTCAAGCTCAAAGAATTTAGAATCTGAAACATTTTGCACACCTATGTTTAAAACGGAATCTTCTAACAATGGGGGCGTATCAATGTATACAATGAACATTATACAGTGTTCATTTGCGAAACTGTTATTTGCCACCATTAGAAAAGTCTAATATCTTATCTCCATTTAAAGCTAAAGCCTATTGCTAGTGTAATATTGTCATAAATGTCTCATACAATGGCTGGAGAAGCTATCAATTGTGCTGAAGATCTACATTTTTGTTCTCAAAAATGGAGAAAGTGGATAGAATTTTTTCCTCTTATCCATTAAGTATTCTCAAAGGGGGAGGATGAGAGGAGAGGAGAGGGAAAATGTTTTTTTTCCTCCTATATTCACCCCAGGCCTTTTTGCCTCTCTCTCGCATTTAATAAACATGTACACCTTTACATTAGAAAAACCAGCTCAAAATAATTAATTCTTTGTCTTGTCTGCCCTCAGAACATTTCTTATTATTTTGCACTACAATTGACTTATAACCACATTCCACTTATTTATTTATAAAAGTGAAGCATCTTAAATGGTTTTTACTAAAGAACAGCTTCTCTTTTTGCTGCGAGTCCATTCACCTGTTTGTTCATCTTAGTTTGGCAAATATTCATTTGGCAAATATTGTCTGACTATTCTCAATGTATGTTTATGTAATGGGTATGTTCTCGTGTTTGTTATTAAAAATTGCAATTACACAGATAAAAACTAATACAAAATAAAAGAATAAAAGTAAAAAATAAAGTGCAGAAAATAAAAACTAAGAAAATAAGAGGACAGTAAAGAAAAAGAAAAGAAATATATAAAGAAATTATGTCCCCCTTTGTCACAACTATAAACAATTTTAGTAACTTATTACTTTCTTTTAAAATAGAACAATTTTTATTCTTCTTGCCATATCCTATTTGTTATCTATGAACAAATCCTTGAAGCTTCACCATTTTAGTGCTGATCAGCTAAAATCCATTTAGAATTACAAGACATAGCAACATATCTATTTTAACCTTGATGAAATAAACCAACTTTATATCCCTTCCTTTTATTTTTTAACAATCTCAGTCTTTAGTCTCTTCAAATAATGTCCCTCAACTTGATTTCTTTTCACCTTTTTGTCTCTTCTACAATAGGAAAACTATTCAACACTCTTGATTTGTTATTTGTATACCTCTTTTAATTATTAAGACATCTGCCAATTTCTTTTGTAAGCCCAGTATAGAATCTTTTCCATCTCATTGTTATAACCTGTTATTTTTTAAATTCACTTTCAGATTAGTCTCAGTCTAAACTTGAGGAACAACATGTTCCTCTTCCATAACATCTTTTAAACACAGTCTATCTATAGAGGCAGACACTCTTAAAATAAATGTATGGGTCCATTATTCAAAAGTATCCTTCAATATGTCCAACAATAAAATATTTTGCTTCATTCTGTATTGGTAAATCAAAAGTGTTTTCCTTCACTTGTAATCTTTAGTATCTTCCTATTCTCTCTAGTGTCCAATCTTTAACAATCCTTCATGGTTTTTTTTTAAGAGAATTCAAATCAAAAGCATATTACCACGGGTAGGATCAGGGATGAAATGTAAAATTTATTACTACCAGTTCTGTGGGCATGGCTCGATGGTGGAGGGGTAATGTAACTGGTTGGGCATGGCCAACTTTTTTTTTACTTTTAAAAGCATTTTTTCTACAACCTCTTTGGCCAAAGAGGTTGTAAAAAATGCTTTTAAAAGCCTGTGATGATGAGGCAACTCAGCTAGGATCGCCAGAGGAAAAAAAGCTTTTAAAAAGCTGACGATCCCAGCCGAGTTGCCTGATCGCCAGAACCTTTTAAAAACATTTTTTCTACAATCTTTTCGGCCGAACACCTTGTAGAAAACATGCTTTTAAAGGGTTCTGATGATCACACAACTCAGCTGGGATCGCCAGAGGGAAAAAAGCTTTTAAAGAGTTCTGACGATCCCAGCTGAGCCGCACGATCATCAGAGGCTTTTTTTTTTACTTTTAAAAGCATTTTTTCGATGGAAGAAAAAATGCTTTTAAAATTTAAAAAAAAAACCTCTGATGATTGCGTGGCTCAGCTAGGGGGAGGGGGAATAGGGAGTTTTGCTACCGGTTCTCCGAATCACCCACCGCCATCACTACCAGATCAGGCAATCTGGTCCGAACCAGGAGCATTTCACCCCTGGGTAAGATTCTTATACAGACAGCTTTCAATTTATGTCCTTTTTAAGGATTGACTATAATTTGAGCAAAAACTGGCTATTCCCACATCTCCCAGAACTTTTAAATCCACTGTGGCCTTCTCACAAGGAGTAAATGTATGGAGCATTGTGAGAAATCTCTAGTTTTCTCCTTGTGTAGAGAAGCATTACAAATCTACTCATTGGCATTTCATTTCACCAGGCTTGTCATATTCAGTTAACAATTTTCTCTCAGAAATCTGCCACTTTGCCTACATGGCAATATCAACCCATCCTACCAGATCAGGCAGAGTTGCTCTACTTACTAGGTTTTGTCTAATTTCAAACCTAGGTGAACCATGACTGACCCCAAACAATTCAGCAGATTCTCTAGAAAGTGATAGCCTTTTCCCTGAATTTGAAGCAAAACTGCTGTCTGTTTCATGCATGCCTCAATTCATGACTCAGTTGCTAATTTAAACGGCTTTCCCCCCATCTGTTTTTATGTCCTTCTTGCAAATGATTATTAGCACACCACGCCACAGTTCCATTCAGTGCTCAAAAAGTTTGATCAAAAGACCATCACAACTCAGTATTTAATAATACATAAAAGGATCCTGGTGAGAAGGAAGGAAATGAGGCAAGTATGAAAGATGGGTAAGAAGCTTTTAGATACACAACAGCTGAACAAAGGAGCTATCAGTCATTACATACTGGTAGTCAAATACATTACCTACTTTAAACATTGGTTTTTCTAGATAATATTGAAATAGATAAACCACCAACTGACTTTGTATAATCCACTGCAATTTTCCTGGGCTTGGAAATGTACAATATGAACCAAGAATAAAAATCTCTAATTCAAAATCCATAGTCGCTCTCTATTAATATTGACATTCATAAAGCAGGACATCTTTGTAAAAGCAACTTCCTTGTAGAAAACAATGCATTTCATTTTTTGTTTAACAAAAGTATGATATTAAAGACATATCCACTATTGCATTTTCCTGGGCTGTCAATGTATTGCCATCTACAAGAATTAGGAGGGAGATAAGATACACAATAATGCAAGAAATTCGATGTCATTTTAATACTAATATCATTTTAATGCATACTTAGAAATAAAAAACTTTTGATAAGCCAACAATGATTTAGTAATGAGAGTTCTCACCCCTGCTTTATTAAGCATTGGCTCATGGAGAAATATTTCCAGCACATTTATCAATCCCATTTATTATTGAGAAGTGTATGATGTGAGAAAAGCCATTGGGAAATGCATCAGTAAGAGAAATAAAATCTTACTGTGTTTATGGATTTGGTCCAAGTATATGATAATATGAATAAACTTGCATTATCAAATATTTGGCTGAAAATGGAACTGAGGGTTGATTACTGCATGTAACCAGAGCAATACCTAATGGAAATAAAGCATGAATGACAATAAATGGAATGCTTAAAAATGATTCAGCAATGAACAAGGATTAAGATGAGGCTATGTGAAGTCCCCTTGGTTGTTTAATGCATTTATGGATAAATATATAATAAATGCTTGTAGAAATATTGGATTGCGTTGGTTAGAGGATGAATATGCACATATTTTTGTATACTACCTTGTATATTGATACTAAAATGATCTGTAGGAAATATTAGGCTATATGCAGGGGTGAAATGCTCCCGGTTCGGACCGGATCACGCTATCTGGTAGCGATGAGGGTGGGTAGTTCAGAGAATCGGTAGCAAAAATCCCTGCCCCCCCCCCACAGCCCATGCCCACCCAATTGCTCGGTTCCCACCTGCCTGCTTGGCAGCTTCCTGCTTCTTTCGGCCTCACTCGCTATTCTGGCCTTGCTTCGGCTGCTGCAATCAATTGCATCAGCTAACAACTCAATCTGCCTGCCTGCAATCCATTGCATCGGTGAGCAACTCAGTCTGCCTGTCTTTTCCCTTGAATTAGGTAAGTGGGGGGCTTTTAAAAAATAGTTAATTGGGGTTTTTTTAGACCCCAATTAACTATTTTTTATTTTATTTTTAGACATAGCAATATAAAGTTAAGGAAGTTTTAAATTTAGCTGCTTTTATCTAAAAAGATAAATAAAATAAAATAATAAAAAAAAATATTTGTGCAGCTTTCTGAGATTTGGTGTGTTTCTGTAGTGTTTCACTCTAACTACACAAATACACAAAATCTCACACAGCTGTATGTGGCATTTTGCGTGTGTGCGTGTGCGTGTGTGTGAGTCAGTTGTGTTGTGTTGTGTGTCTGTAAAGTGTGAAAGTTGGTTTTTGGGCTTTTTGTGGCTGTGTGAGGTTTCTGCTTGTTGCAGGGGCCATTTTGGGTGAGGTGCAGCTGCTTTTACATTGTGTGTGAGTCAGTTGTGTTGTGTTGTGTGTGTGTGAAGAGTGAAAGTTGGTTTTTGGTACCTCTTATTCTTTTGTGTACTTTATTATTTTTATTATTTATTATTGGCCATGCCCACCCAGACACCTGACCACCAAGCCATGCCCACCAATTAAGCCACGCCCACAGAACCAGTAGGGAAAAAATTTAGATTTCACCCCGGCTATATGATGTATTGCAATGTACATCTGAAAATTAACGCATCAAAAAACAAAAATGATTGAATCTCACAGGAAAAAAGGAAGGAGTGATTGCAAATTATAAAAGGTTAAAAACTGAGCAACTTGATGAATCTGCGGCCCTTGCTAGGGTATTTATTAAAGACAAGAAAGTGGACATAAATAATTTAAGAAGAGCAAATGCTTATAATAGGTAATATAAGGTCTGTTCCAAGGAATGAATATTGCAATAAGCCAGAATGGCAGAGTATAAGAGCATGCTTCTGTCCACTTTGTTAGGTGAGAGTTGGGTATTTCAGAAAAAAAAATTGGATGCAGTGGAAATTAATAAGTGGATATGGTAAAACAAGAATAGGATCAAAAGTGAACGGATGCTCAATGAATATATAAATAAATATCTGAGATGATCTGTTTAATAGAATAAATGGGGCTGAATAGCAGAATGGATGGTACAAAATCCTCAACAGAAAGAAGAGAATTTAAAGAGAAATAAAACAATACATGAAGTGGTGCATTAATGTAATGAAAATAAATATGGTTTGCAAGACAGATGTGGAGAAGCAAAGTAAACTCTCTTGGTGTGAAGTACTATATAGTGTACCTTTGCTTCATTTTCTTATTTTATGTCTTTCATTTATTTTATTTAATATTTCTTATTTATTTCTGTATTGGGCATAATAACACTGGAAGAAATACTATAAGAATCCATGACTCTTCCAATAGCAAAAGAGGTTGAGGCTTGCTTCAGACATAATCTAGGAAACAATTTCTATGCTAGACACATACTTTATGTGAAATAGCCCTAAACTCAAATGTATGAATATAATGCAGAATGCTATATTACAGAAGCATATATATATATGTGTTTAACAACAGAATAATCAGAGAAGCCATTGAGATAGAAAAACGCCCACACAGCATGAACAAACGAGATGACACCTCCCGCCTACCAGCCATTTGGAAACCCGCCCTTATTGACAAACGAGTCCCTAACACGAGGAATGACACCAGACCCACACTCACAAGGTCCACACAGGATGTCACCACCGCACATCCACCCAGAAAGCAGACCCAAACCCACACTGATCATGAAGCACGACCAAGGACCAGAAGCCAGACCGCAGCTGCAACATTAGCCATTTCAAACCCCTCCAATCCATTCATGCAGCAGACTGACACCCACTATGAAGATGTAGCACGACCACAAAGCCAAACAACAGCTATGCAGCTCACCAGCTCAAATCCCCCTGCAGCACAGACTAGACTGAGCACAACCAAGCCCCCACCAACACAGGACACGCCGGCAGCCAATCAGAGCACAGAAAAAGCCCCATCCAATCAGAGCACAGCCAAGCTCCCACCCAATCAGTTCAAACCCCCACTAGCAGTTAAAAGGAAGAAACAGCTGCGATTACACATTGCTCCCAGAAGCACGAAGCTGAAGCCTGAAGATGACGAATGAGACTTCGTCGAAACGTCGCCAAGACACTTCCAATTTTACATGGGAGAAAACCCGAACAACCAAAGACCTATATACAAACACCCGTGAAAACCTCAGAAAACAAATATATATATATATATATATATATATATATATATATATATATATACACATACACACACACACACACACACACACACACACACATACCAACAAATATCCTGCTACTCACTTTGACTGGCTTGTGCTTCATTTCTCCAGATGGCGCTAAAAAGAGGAAAGAAAATATTTTTTAAAATATAATTGTTATTGCAAGGCAGAATAGTAGCAGAAAGCAGCAACAGATTCCACAAAATTGTTTTCACTCCACAAACTACGTTTTCATGGCCAGGAAATCTGAAAGGATCTAATGCATATTGAACTTCAGTGTCACTTACAGCTTCAACAGCTGACAGTCTGCAAAATTACTTCTTTTGCTCAGTAATTGCATACGTCTCTTGTTCATTGAGAGTGACAAGTTGCTTTTATCTGCCTTCATCTGGCAATATTGTAGCTGGGAAATCAGAGTTATGCTGTGTCAAACAATCACCCAGAAAGGAAGGACAACTTGGTAATGGAATGAAAACTAAGTAACTATGACCAATTTACTATAAAAATCATATACAGCTGCTCAAGCATGGCTACATGACCTGGAATAGAGAAATATAGAATCTTATAATAAACTCTAAAATGTGTGAATTGCTATGCTGGCAGGAAATCCTAAAACCCAGAGAACCAACAAATCTTAAGGGCAACATTCTGAAAAAGTTATGGTCAGCAGTCAATGTGTCACCTCCAAATTATATCTTTGGCATACATGTGATGATGCATAAAACTGGAATGATGGGGGAAAATTATTTGGAGTTATTAGCTTCCCTTTTTCTATGGAGGGGTTAAGGGTATGTACTTTGGTATGGAAATAAAAGCATTCTCATATGTGACAAATAATACCTGAGGGTGTGTGCTTCAAAATAATGTGTGGTTGCTGCAAACATTGGCAGATTCTTGACACCATTGGTCTAGATAGATGTGCAGCAGCTAGTCAGTTAGAATTCAAAGTTATAATCATGAGATTTGCCTATAACTTCACTTATAGACTGATACCATATAAAAAAACCATTAAGGGGTGTTTTTACTTGTTTTCATTTCCCCCAGAGATAATATATAGCCGTAACAATTGCTTAACCTATCAAATCTCAGTTAACTTTCTTAAGTAAGGGTCTGTCATGAGCCTCAAACTAAATCCCTTTGTCTGTGCCCGAAGTTGGAAACCTGAAACATACACATTTTCCAGGATTATCTTGGTTACAAGATTTTTAAGATTCTGGTGAAAGCCTTCTGGAAAGAGAGAGAGAACTTCTTCTTGCGACGTTAGGCCATGGTAAACGATGTGCCTTGTAAGGTTATGCAAAGACTGGATTAACTAGAAGAAAAATGACAGAGATAAAGGGTTTCACGCTGCATTTAACAAAACATTTCTTCTTTTGCCTTCTACGCATTTTTTAAAGAAACAAAACACATCAATTTATGTAATCTATGTCTATCCAATTCCCTATTAGGCTTTTATAATTTATCCTTGCTCTTTAATCATCATCATCATTATATAATTCGGAGTGCTTCTCATTTGCTTCAGAAGTACTGGATCAAATGCTGTAAACAAATGCTTTTCTTCTGTATAATACTGTGTATCCTTAAGTATTCATAGAATCTGGAACCTATTTCAGCAGCTTACCTGATTTGCTTCATTGGGAGTTATTGAGAGATTGGAACAGGTACTTTCAGTGAGTTTTTCGGAGAGAATTCCTGAACTAGAAAAGCACTCTTGGCATAACTGCCGAACAACATTCTTTGAAGGAGCCTTTGAAGGAGAGAAACAAATAGTGATCCTTCACACACAAAAAATAATGCAACAAGTACTAGAAACCTAAATGTTCCCTCACATTAAATAGAAGAAAAAAGAATGGAGCTTCGTGGGGTTTTGAATCTAGAGCTTTCTTTCTGAAACGCTGTGATCGAGAAGGGAAGATGAAAGTAAGAGCAACATGAAAAAGTCAAGGCAAAGAAGAATAAGACTAGAAATAGTGCATCTAAGAAAATGGCACAGGGAAGAGCTGAGCTGCAGTCAGCTGTCAAAAACTTAACCTACAAAGGTTCATCCTGAGGCATCTATTAACTTGTATTTTGATTTAATAAATATGTAGTTCTTGACTGGAAGAGTGAACAAATATCTTTTGAAGGGAGAGTAAAGTTGGATGTTGGCGAGGAAAAAGGGCCAGGTTTTCTTTCGCCTTGTTCCCTATCATTATTTGTCTCACGACATTTAGCCAATAACCCCGATGAATAAATATATATATATATATATATATATATACATACACACACACACACATATTAATGTGTTAGCTATTGACGGAACGTTTTAGGTTTAGATTTATAAATGCCTAAAAGAAGGGAAAGTGCTTTCTTTTTTACCCATATCCCTACCTCGCCTGGCAACTGTGAAAAGGGGATTAAAACTAGACATCACTTTGTTAATAAGAAGCACGGATACAAATCCTAAGCATAAGCATTCCTGTGCTCTGTCACTTAAATGTGCTTCAGAGCAAAACGACTGCCGCTGATCGCTGTTCCACGGCATCCTGCTTTCCCCGTATTAAAATAAGCACAGACTTACTTTCAGTAAGAACTGAAGCGAGGCAAACACTTCCCTATCCAATGCAGCCATATTTCCCTTCCCATGTGATTAGTTTCAAAATATCACTGGAAGAGGAGAAAATAATTTGAGTCACGTGGCAAGGTCTGAGGCTGCTTTGAAGTCTGGGAGTTGTAGTCTAATGCTAACCGGCTTAGACAGCGGCTTAGAGCTGCTGGGTGAATGAATTGAGTTTGCAGTGAAATTCGAGGAAGGAGTTGACGTGCTAGTGCCCTCTGGTTGCACTGACTGAACCGCCCCAAATCTTAGACGACTGTTTGTGGGGGCTTACGAAAATTGTAGTGCAAGCCATCGAAGGGAATTGATTGCTTATATTTCAAAGTTATTCTTTGGATGGCCAATTTATTTTAACTATGCATCCATTTATATTATATTATATGCTTGCATTCCCACTGAGGGATCATCCAAAAATCCTGATCAACCCTAGGTGGCTGTTCTGCATCTCTTTGCTGCTATCCAAAGATGTCTGGATTTTTGCAGCCCCAGATTCAGTAGCGTCACTCTGTATTCTGTTTAATAAATACTTGAATCAGCAGTCAGAATCAGAAAGAGATAGGCTAGGAAAATCAATACCATGTAATTTAAAGATCACAAATCTGTGTAGCCCTCGAGGTGTCAGTGGTAAAGAAAAGGCAATTGCAAAAGCAGTTGATGTTTCTGAGACTATTATATATGCACCAATACTGCACATGTGCAAGAGAGACAATGCCCCATCAATCCCCAGGGGGGGATTTTCTACATAGATGGAGTTGCCATGACTATGATGGGGTGTCTCGGTCCTAATTAAGTAATATGAAAAAGTGCTGTAGCTATAGCATTCTTGATTGGATTGCACCTTTGTGTGTGTGCGCATGCGTGCATGAATGCATGCACACAAGGCCAGTACCTATTTTTGAAGGCTCCCTAATGTTAATGCTATATTAGTCCTCACTATTCAGCCAAGATTACTATGGCTGCCTTTCTCTGTACCTTATTGTGAATGAGAACCAATCTGTGTGTATTCTGTGTATAAATTCTGTGTGTATTCAATTACTTTTATATACTTGTGTGTATTCAATTACTTTTATATACTTGAAGAAGTGGAATTGTAAATGCCTTCAAGGGTATTTTGTATGTCCAGCTCTGGCAATGCAATTGCTTATGTGACCTGTTTTAACACTGGTTCCTTGAAAGTTCTTCCTTAGCCCATGTTACATACGTTATTTCCTTTTGAGGCATAATGAGATATGTCAGGAAGCCTCTTCACACCACATTCTATAATATGTGAAATGGCTTGGAATCACCTTAAAAATTGGTGAAAGTCATACTTTATGTTCTTTCTGATGTGCTAGTTTTATATAGAGGATTTATAAAATCCTCTTAAATGACTGGAGGATTTTAATGTCAAAATGTCATATGTTTTTCATTAACTTTGGAAAAATACATTTTAGGACACATTTTTTTTCTTTTGTGCAAATTAAAATATTCTCCAATTTAAAAAATCAGGGAAAAGCTAGTCCTTAAACTTTTCAAAAAGAGCAAGAATTAGAAAAGTGACATTGGAATGGCATAGATTTATACCACATATTAATATATGGCTTATTTGTATGCATAGCGTATATCTGAAAAGAATAAGAGAACAGGACCTTAAACAGAAATACAGAACAGAAATTTTCCAATGTAACAGAAGCTTTGAAACTTATTTGTGCAAACAAAAACATCTAATGTTATACTTATTTCATCATCTCACTGTCTTGGCATCAGCATCTTATATAATTCAAAGTTTTCCTTGTCTATGCAGGATGTATTTTTGAAATTATTCACATGCAAGTTTTATTTGTGCTTTCTCCTGAAATAAATCAAGAATGCAATTAGTTCAAAAAGTACCTAAAGGACTGGGCTCCCCTTTGTTAAAACACTGTTTTAAATTCAATTCCTTTGCAAGAAAAAAAGAACACCCAGATTGTATTTTCCTTTCCATTTTTTAAAAATCAGCTGTATAATGTGGGATTCATTTTTTTATAATTTTTGGCCTCTTGAAATTCAGTAAGATTGATCCATTGTGAAAGACAACTTGTGTAGATTTCTTTAGGACATTAAACAGATTGGTAAAGAGATTATGTAAAGATTTTTTTTTTAATTTGACAAGAGGAAGGCAAGCATTTTTAGGGAGCTGCCCTACACTATATTTGCTAGACACCAAATTGAGTTAAATTGATTGGTGGGTCTACAAGCTTCTTCATTTCCAAATCATGGTTTGTATTCAATGGTGTCATTCTATTGGCTGAGGCAATTCTGTTGAGGAAATTATTATTATTATTATTATTATTATTATTATTATTATTATTATTATTATTATTATTATTATTATTATTATTATTATTTTCCACTTGGGGAACCAATTGGTACTGGAAAGAGAGAAATTCTCTAAAAAAGATACTGCGTTTATGTGGCTGAGATAACTGATAGAAACCCCCAATGTGCTTGTTGAACATCACCCTTATAATAATAGATGGCAACTTTTATGTGGTATACTTTCATAGCTTAAATGCATGATTTATTAATTTTCTGAGCTAGAAGCTGTACATTATCTCATGACTCCACATTGTTCTCTGTCTGAAAAAACAACAACGCCCCAAACCCTTGGGCTAAGAGATAAATTCCTTGATTGTATTCAGGCAGAACAAGAAAATACATATTTAATGCTTATAGCATATTCGTATTGGTTGTTCTGCCATGAAAGTTCAAAATGTCCTTCAGTGACCCAGTAGACATTTTGATTTCTTTTTTAAAACAGTTAATTAAAATAAGTTCCAAGGTGCTGAAATGTATCTAAAAAATGGTTCCGCTAGATACTTGTTGAACTTTGGGGTTCATTATACATACTTGTGCAGATGTATCAATCATATTTCAATACCCTCTCATACAAGAGTTTTCTTCTTTTCCACCCACATAAACTGCTCATTACTATGGTATCCTCATTTGGAAAACAGTGATTTTTCCGCTCCATTTTTTTGGAAACCCATGAAACATTCTTTCTTCTCCTTTAAAGCTGGTTCTGGTAACAAACAGGATTTATGAGTGTGAAAGGCATGCAAAACTTCATAGTTGGCTTCTGCCTTGTCCTTGAAGTAATGGCTCAAATATCTGATCATAGTGTGCCTATTCTGAGTTGATGGGTGAGTGATAAATTGGACTCTGACTTTGAAGCAGGTCCCATGCAGATGACTGAAGCTCAGTCTAGCTTGGCTATCTGTGAAGAATGTGACTCTATTACTTCCAAAGTAGTGGAGAGGATTTTCTGAACTGCTAGTTTGTTATATGAGATCCATTTTGCCTGGCTAGCTAAAGTTTCACAAGAGATGACATGTGGTTGGGTTGTGGCAGTGGTCAACTCTTCCTTAAGAAAAAAGGATTCTTCCCTGACTTTTAATATAACATTGTTGAAAAGGTGGGTGCACTTCAGGGATGAAATGTAAAATTTTTTACTACTGGTTCTGAGGGCGTGGCTTTGTGGGGGGGGGTAATGTGATTGGGTGGGCGTGGCCAACTTTTTTTTTTGTATTTTTAAAAGCATTTTTTCTACAACCTCTTTGGCCGAAGAGGTTGTAGAAAAAATTCTTTTAAAAGGCTCCTCTGATGATCCCAGCTGAGTTGCCTGATCATCAAGAGGCTTTTCTTTTCTTTTAAAAGCATTTTTTTTTGCCTTTAAAAGAAAAAAAAGCCTCCGATGATCAGGCAACTCAGCTGGGATCGTCAGAGAAGCCTTTCAAAAGAATTTTTTCTACAACCTCTTTGGCTGAAGAGGTTTTAAAAGCCTCTGACGATCCCAGCTGAGCCGCGCAATCATCAGAGCTTTTTTTTTTTACTTTTAAAAACATTTTTTCGGCCGAAGAAAAAATACTTTTAAAAGTAAAAAAAAAAAAACCTCTGATGATCGTGCGGCTCAGCTGGGCATTGTGGGGTGGGTGGGCAGGGATTTTTGCTACCGGTTATCCGAACCACCCGCCGCCATCACTACCGGATTGGGCATTCCGGTCCAAACTGGGAGCATTTCACCCCTGGGGTACTTCTACTCCAAAGAACTATGGATTAGATAAATGGATTTTATACTAGAGCGGTGTTGGCAAAACTTTTCTGCACAGAGTGCCGAAATTGGAGTGCGCACATGTGCCTACCAGAAATTGAAAGAGCAGCTGCCGGGAAGATGATCTTCCAGTTTCCGGCGCACACATGTGCACCAGCCACCTGGTCTTCCGATTTCTACCACCCATGTGTATGCGAAGACCAGCTGGCCGGTGTGCCAGAACTCAGAAGAGCAATGGGCAACAGCTCGCGTGCCCAGAGTGATGGCTCTGCGTGCCATAGGTTTGCCATCAGGGTACTAGAGCATGGGATTTAAAAGACATTAGTTACACTTGTAGATTACCTCTGGAAGCAGTGGAGCATTGATGCTTGCCCTCTTTGTTCTCTCAGTGTACTATCAATTGTGTTATTGAATGAATTTGTTATTGAACTCTTTGAAACAGGTATATTAAGAGAAGTTAATTGTGGAAACATTGGCTATGACAGTGCATCTGGTTAGAAAATTGATCAAATAGAAAAACTCTGTCCTAAAGTCACTGAAGATTTTTCAAACTGATTTGAAATGAGAAATCTAAAATGTAGCTTTTGATTGATTGATCGTATTAGTATCTATCATAAAGTGAATGCCACAGTCATTAAATGAACTCACTGTTTGCTGTGGCATAGTTTCACTGAAAACTGGAAATAAGTGGTGGTTTTTGGCAAAACTGTGGTAAAACATGGTCACGGGACTGCGGAACACTGCAAGCAGCTGTCAATCAGCCATGTTGCCAAGTGTCTGAATTGCTATAATGTGACCAACAGGAGTGAGCAACTGTTGGAACTTTGGATAGGGATCATAAGTTCTCCTTTTTCAGGTAGTTTGTAAATTGACCTTTAGATAAAAGCAACATATGTTTATTGCTTAATAGATGACCATGGTGGTGATGATTTCAATAACAATAATAGTAAGCATTCTGGTTCTGCATTGATTATAATTTTATGCAACCATGAAAGTTGCATAAACTAGGCTTTTTCCCAAGCTAATTACTTATGCAGGATTCTTAGGATGATAAAAAAAAAAAAGGGGGGGGGGAAATGATGCATGTCATCCTGGTCCCCTTTGAAGACAAAAATGTCAGTTTTGAAAGTCATACTCACATTAAGCCCTAAGAGTTAGTAAAGGGAAATGAATGAATAATGCATCATACAGTCAGAACTGGATTGTACGATAATACTGTAATCTACTTTTAAAAATGCTGTAGTTCTGAAAGTTTACAAAGCCTGTTAATCTCATCACCCCCCAGCCTTTGCCACTAGATGTCACTGGTTTCCTCCCCCATGGGTCATACATACCACATAATTTTGCCTTATAATTAACAAGAAAATAAAACATAATTAATCACAACTGAATGGTATTGCTTGGATGATAAAATCTGGAAATAAATAACCAAACTTATAAATGAGTGTTGCTATGAAAGCCTCCGGATTTTTTTTTACTTGTTTTAATTCTCCTTTCTGAAAAAATGGTTTTCAAATAGTAAATTTAGCTGTATAAAAAGAGTTTCGGGACCTCCTACATTGGTAGGCAGCTATCCTAATGGACAATTAGCCATTATTTTATTTCTTACTAGATTTAAAATTCTGAAAGGTGCAGAAATGTTGATTTGGCATCAAATTGCTATAGACTATTTAGTTGCAGAACTAGATGATGTACTTTGCATTGTATATACTGGATGGAACTTAACTCATGCTCTTCAAAAGTATTTTTTACAGCATTATAACTTTATTGATAAATCCATAACACTGAATTAGATTCATATAACATCATACTCTTTTCTAAAAGCATTGAGGAGCATATGGACAAGGGGAATGGGAAAGAAGCACAACAGATAAGAATGGAATTATATCTGTATAATTTTGCTCAGCTTCTTATGGTTTATTGGCAAAGTGCAATCCCAGTTCAGTATTTTCAAGCCTTATTGGTTTAAATGCGACATCATTTATCACATGCTAATGCTCTCCATTGAAACATCAGTGCTTCTTTCGAGTGCTTAATTGTTTTGTAGGAATATTAAAACTAGTAAAATCTATTTGTCAGTCTCCTTCATGTTTTCTTCCCTTAAGAAAAAGGCTTTGCTTTCCTCCATTCTTGGTTTGCTTTAGAATTTCTATGTTGGTGCTTTTGCAAATTTCTGATTATTATTTGCTTGTTTTACTTTATTTTTTCTGCTGCTTGTATTTCCTTCACTCTGCAGTCCCCCTAGCTTTCTATTCTTTCTGATTAGAAATACAAATCAAAAGCCTTTTGCAAGAATAGGAATCTTGGAGTCCTAGTGGAAAACCATTTAGATAAGAGCCAGCAGTGTGCAGCAGCTGCCAAAAAAGCCAACACAGTTCTAGGCTGCATAAACAGAGGGATAGAATCAAGTTCACTTGAAGTGTTAATACCACTTTATAATGCCTTGGTAAGGCCACACTTGGAATGCTGCATTCAGTTTTGGTTGCCACAATGTAAAAAAAAAGATGTGGAGACTCTAGAAAGAGAGCAGAGAAAAGCAACAAAGATGATTAGGGGACTGGAGGCTAAAACATATGAAGAACTGTTGCATGTCTGGGTATGTCTAGTTTAATGAAAAGAAGGGGAGACATGATAGCAGTGTTCCAATATCTCAGGAGCTGCCACAATGAAGATTGTCCAAAGGACCTGAGCTTCGGACAAGAAGCAATGGGTGGAAAGTAATCAAAGAGAGAAGCAACTTAGAACTAAGGAGAAATTTCCTGAAAGTTATAACGATTAGTCATTGGAACAACTTGCCTCCAGAGATTGTGAATGCTCCAATACTTGAAATTTTTAAGATTTGTCTGAAGTGGTGTAGGGTTTCCTGCCTGGGCAGTGAGTTGGACTAGAAGACCTCCAAGGTCCCTTCCAACTCTGTTATTCTGTTTCTATTTCTATTTCCCCCAGATGCCCTCTTTTGGATTTTAACTGAAGAGTAGGTACCCAAGAAAGCCATCTTCCAGTGAAAGAAGTATTGGAATCCTTGACTCCAGTAATCACAATGTCAGCACAGCATTATTTTTTGTTGATTTCTAGGATGAACCAGTGACGTGCAGATTGAAGCTCCTCCAGTGCTCTCAAGTAACTTTGTCCATTGAGTCTGGTCTGGTCAGTTAATAAGAGACTTCCTGCTTAAACTAAGCTTCATTTGAGCAATAGGAACTTCCTTATATATGGAATATTAGTACTGTATAAAGGTTTAATTTTAGCTCTGGGATGTTGGTGTTGGTCTTGGCCACATGCAAACTGAATCCATATTGTGAATAAGTAAAGTCTTAGGTCAGCCATTCTTTCAGACTGTCCAAAACATATTCTAAACTTCAAAATGTGCCTGTTGGGTAAAATATTTTCTATATGTAGATTAAAGTATTTTCTATGAAATATTAGGATGAACAGGAGACCTATTCATTCTACAAGTTAGTTAAAATTATGCAGTTATGGGATTTGTAATATTGAAATTAGTCTTAGCAGTAATAATAAAATTTAGATTTAACCTGTCTTCTGTGGAAATTTAAGGAGAGCAGTGTTCCAAAAATATTCTGGACTCTGACCAAATAAACATTTATAGAATGTGGCAGCAGATGAAACAATTGTCTGTTTTGCAAATGAGAATATGCCAGATGTTCAAATGGATGTTTTATTCTAACCATAGATCATTATGCAGTTAATGGGGCTTGCTTAGCACAAATTAATACAGGCATTTTATTTAGTGTGAAAAGCAGTAAATAATTTATTTAGTGTGAAAAGCAGTAACCACTATGTAGCAATTCATTATCCTAATCCCTGTCCCCGAATCAAGAATTTATTATAGTTAGTAATAGCTTTGTCTAAGCTTTCTAAGCTTTTAAAACCTTGTATTGATTTTAAGACTTGTTAGTGGCTCTGGGTAATATATATGAATTAGAAAAGTGGGATAATGCCAAATTTTATATAAAAATTAATTATCAGCTCTGGCTGGAGATGAAGAAACATTGGCTGGGTTTGTACCATATGCTTGACTCAATTGAAATGGGCTGGTCTGTTTGGGGTTCTCTGTATGGCGAGAAATAAGTCTTTCTCTTGGTAGGTTGTGTGAACCAGGCTATCATATGGCTTGTTTAGAATTAGCAAGTCAAAATTCCTAGTAGGCATAAAGTAGAATTCTTGGTAGGATTCTTTGATTCCTTGTACACTGGAAAGCTCAAGGTGTTGATTCTGAATTGTGTGTTTGTTTGTTTATTTGACTCAACCTTTCATCCTTCTGAGGTTGGTAAAATGAGGATCCAGATTGTTGGGGCACTATGCTGACTCTGTCCATATGCTGACATATCCAGCACACCTTCCTCCTCTTATTTTCCTCACAGCAACTCCCTGAGGGGGTTGAGATAGAGTGAGTGTCCAAAAGTCACCCAGCTGGCTTTCATGACTAAGTCAGGACTTGAACTCATGTATAAAAGGTAGGAAGAGATTACATGAGATTCAGGAACTGCTGCGTAAACCACTTTATTCCACAACCTGAATCATATCAATTCATTGGCCATGTTGGTCAGGGGCTTTGAGTACTCCAATTCTTAGCTGGAAGATTCTCTAATGCCTTCAGTAGATATAAGTAAATAATGACAGAGAAAACTCATCCTATTAAGAACAGGGAAGTTTATTGTTGTTTTTCCTTTTTAACACCGGGTTCTTGTAGTTTACATAAGGGAGTATTATTTTTATACAGGAACCAATTACAGGATATAAAAGAAGGTTAGTCACTTGCACTTCCATTTTCTCTAAGACTGCCATTATCCCTGTACAACTTGGAAATTCCCTGTGTAAAATGAGACTTTTGAATTTTTTCTTCTTGTTTTTAGTCTTCCTCAATCTGAGCCAGGCCATCTCCTTGGGATGCAATGTTTTTGTTTTTCTGTTGTTAGTACATTGAACAAAGAAGCTGATTTCATTCCTAGTTGTCACAATGAGGGTATTATACTCTGAATGTAATTAAAAACCTTATTCAATAAAAGGGATCTTGTCACACAGCACCAGAGCTCACATCAGGGAAGATTTTAAAGCACAAGTAGTCCTAACATACACATAATGGTAAATACAAAATTGTTGCCTAACTATCACATCCCTCTTAGGACTTCATTGCTTCTGGTAAAATAATATGTTCCTCACACAGGGATTATATTAAAGGTACATGTGTATATCACATGTATCCTGTAGGTTAACACAATCTGTAGATCACTTCAATGCATTTATTTTATGTATCCAATGAAATGGGAGATTTATCTGTGAATTCAGTCTAATTTTACTTGATTGTTTATTCTTCAGATGGAGAGGCATACTAGGATGTGAAAGTGAAATGTGCTTCAAGTTAAAAGCAAGTTATTTGCCTGTAGAAGAAATTAGTACAGTAATTTATGCAAAACAAATATTGCTTTTATACCTTTGGGGGAAAATATATTGCCATGCTTATTGAAGAATGTGTACCCAGAAAATATATGCATCATTTCTGCTGATATGAACGTTTATGGAAACACAGTTCTTTATAAAACAACATTATGTGTTGTTTTGTTTAGCTCAGGAAAGCAGTCTCTGATCATTTTTCCTCTCTTTCTTCCTGCTAGGAAGCATAAAAATAGCAGTCATCTTGCTCTGCTGTCTACAATGGAGGTGAGAATATGGTCCATCACTTTCCTTCCTCTCTGAAATGATTATATATTATTTCCGCCAAAAGAGGCCAACGTTGCTAGGTAGAAAAAAAAGGGTGAACTCATTACTTGCAGCAAAAAAAATGCATTTCATTTAAACTGGCTGGCATGCAAGCTAAAACTAAATGATGCATTGTACTAGCAGGCTTCTGCTTCTCACCTCTTTGCATTATATACTAAATATAACCCTAGGCAGGCAGATAAGTTTAAAATGGCTGCTTTTCCATTCAAATTACCAGCACTTCTGTGACTGAATTTCCACTATCTCTAGCTAGGAGTTCTTTTAATGCTTCAGAAAAGCATGTTAAATGAAGACAATCTGCTCTTCCTTAAAACACTGAGGAAGTTGTTCTTAAATCAAGGAAGAGAGAAGGGAATCTTAATCTTTGCCTTTTATCTGATTAATAATATGAATCAGTGGTGGGTTTCAAAATTTTTTACTACTGGTTCTGTGGGTGTGGCTTGGTGGGCATGGCATGGCTTGGTGGGCATGACAGGGGAAGGTTACTGCAAAATCCCCATTTCCTCCCAATCAGCTGGGACTTGGGAGGCAGAGAATAGATGGGGGCGGGGCCAGTCAGAATGTTTACTACCGGTTCTCCGAACTACTCAAAATTTCTGCTACCGGTTCTCCAGAACTGGTCAGAACCTGAAACCCACCTCTGATATGGATGATCATTCTAAAATATTGCAGAACCCTTCATCTGAGCAATATATGTTTTGCCATTACAGTATAGTTTTTCTATCAGTACTGCTGAGCCTTTGGGGTAAAAAGCTGAAGATTTCGAACTTCCTCTCCCAGAAGTGTTTTATATACTCATATGCCAGCCTGCTACTTGTTTTGGAATAGTGGTTTGCTAATTACTGTTGCCACCACTTATTTTCCAAGGCATCTCATTGGCATCTACTTCCTGACCCTGATAAGAGAGAGCTTGGGCTGCTACACCTAATGCTACCTAAAAAAGTTCAATAGTGTACTCCTTCTGGGAAAATATATTGTTTTCTCGCTAATTAGTATGTCCTTGTTAGCTAACCACTGAAAATGATTACTTTTCAAAAAGATGTATTTAAGACTGTTTGGATTGGTTCATTTGTTTCAATTTACATGGGTGCCATCTCAACTTCTTGATTCTGGATGGGAAACAGCAATTAAAAACATTAGATAACAAATGGTACTATAAATAGAAATTAGCAGCAAAAAAAAATCATTAACTATCACCATATCTATCCCATGGGCTCCATCTTGTATTCCAGACCTGGTGGCATAACCATTAGATGACTACCAGGGCTATATATTTGTACACAACACTGCAGTTTTCTGGATAAAAGAACGCTGTAGTACATAGGAGTTACAATGTTTTGTGGCAAACTTTACCTCCACAAAAGCTTTATCTCGTCTTCTTGAAGAACAATGTTTGATTTTGCTTTAACATTAAAAAAAAGTCAATAACACTGAGTCACTGAAGGAATGTGATTGACAAAGTAAAATGAGAAGCCAAAATCCCACATATGGTTATGGATTTAGCTCAGCAGACAAGAGTACACATTTTGCATGTCAGAGTTTTTAGATTCAATCCCCATAAGCTATTAGAAAGGATCTCTGCTGGAGAACCTGGAAAACCACTGTCAGTTTAGATCAGGGTGTTAAACTCAATTTCGTTGAGGGCCACATCAGGGCTGTGGTTGACCTCAGGGGGCTGGACGGGTGTGGCTGACTGGGTGGGCATGATGCCCCTCACTGGGGTTGGCCGACTGGGTGGGTGTGACCACTCCCCAAACTGCTGGCATATTTCCACTTTGCATTGGGTAGTCCAGCCGAAGCGACACAGGAAAACCAGGCCGAAGCAACACGGGCTATCCCCTTACATTTTCTAGGATGGCCCCGCAGGCCGAATCTGACATCGTGGGACGAATCTGGCTCATGGGTCTTGATTTTGACAGCCCTGGTTTAGACAATAGGTGAAACATTGGTCTCTTTTTCTATGAAGCAACTTAAATTGGCCATGTTGTCTCGTATTCCAAATATTCATCTTGGAGTTTTTGTTTCTTTTCCCAAAATATGTAAACGAGTCTTTGGTTAAAAAACTTTTCCTATTATAACTGTTCGGTGTCTATAACCCACAACATGTACAGGAAAGAATGGCCAGCATGATTAAGTGGAACTGAATCAATGCCCTTAGATAGAGGACAGGATACAGGACAACAGTATTATGTCTTGGGTTTCCTGAATGGAAGTCTGGTCAAAAGGGGTAATATGCATTCTTCTAATGCTATTGTTCATTCTCAACCTTAAACTCTAGCCTTTCTTATTTATTTATCCGGGCTGGCCATCTGCTGACATATTTGTTTTTGTTTGTTTCATAAACAATGGTATTACATACACAACCATTATGCATTTCCTTATCTTTCTCAGTTTATTTAGTATGCTGTATAGTTTGTGCCATTGCTTTATTTAGTTATCTAGTTTTGAGCACCAGATTATGAAACATTATAAAATGTAATCTGTTTTCTTCATACAATAGTAATAGGAAAGTTTCATAATAGAAAAATCATTTAGATGATGCATGAAATCTAAATAGCCCATTGAATGCAGTGTTGAAATTGACTGTTGGATATTCAGTTCAGCTAAGACATGCATCACTTAATCTTCAGGGCAGAAACAGGATGGGATAACATCAGATTGTAGATTAAAATATTCATATTGAATGTGAAAAGTTATTTAGCTTCTTTTACTGTAATCAAAAGTCTCAAAAATATATTTCTATAGTGTTTCTATATTTCTACCAGTATAGTAAATCCATAACAAGGAAATTATTGTGCTTAATAATTAACTATTTCCAATATTTAGCCAGTCATTTAAGGAACTTTCTCAATCAGTTCTTCCTCTCTTGGTCTGCCTACAATAAAGAAAAAAAAAGGAAGTGTGTGTGTGTGTTTGTGGGGGGGAGTTCATTTTTAACAGCAAAAGCAGTGCCTAAATAAAGGTTATGATGGCTTGTATTTCTGGGGACATGCTTGAAATATCTTCTCACATCAGACTTGTTCCCAGTATACTGCATTGGATAAAAAAAGGAAAAATAAATTTTTTGACCAGCAGTCTAGGATTTTAGAATTTCCTTCCCATTCTTAATTGTACAAGTTAAATTAGACTCGTCTTCTTTTCCACTGTTGGGCAAATTTATATACAGCTAGCTCTTGAGTTTCTTCTTTAAAATGAAAATGAGGTTTTAACCCTGAAATATTCTAAGTCTCCTTTAGAACCATTACATCAAACAGTATATTTTGAAAACAAATATAACCTAGCATATGATTTCTCTGCCTCTAACCCCCGAGGTAATTTTATAACTAAAACCCCAGGTGAACTATACTCACTTGTTACATGCATAAATTGTTGTTCTGGTACACTTTATGTGTTATTATGAGGAGAAATATAGCCTGGTTATAAACAATTATATGGTACTGTCAAGGCAGTTCCTCACATTCTGGTAACCTTATGGTTTGACTACTGCAATGCACTCTAAATGGGGTTAACCCAGTGGTGAAATCCAAATTTTTTTACTACTGGTTCTGTGGTAGTAAAAAATGGCTTGGTGGGTGTGGTGTGGCTAGGTGGGCATGGTGGAGGCGTGGCGGGGAAGCATACTGCAAAATCCCCATTCCAACTCCACTCTAGGAGGATACTGCAAAATCCCCATTCCCTCCCCACTCCTGGGGGAAGGCTATTGCAAAATCTCTATTCCCATCCCACTCTGGGGCCACCCAGAGGTGGTATTTGCCGGTTCTCCGAACTACTCAAAATTTCCTCTACCGGTTCTCTGAACTGCTCAAAATTTCTGCTACTAGCTCTCCAGAACCTGACAGAACCTGCTGGATTTCACCCCTGCGTTAACCCTGAAGACCGTTTGGTAGCTACAACTGACAACTAACTCTACATTGCACATGATCAGTTATTTGAGGGACCACCTAGCTCCTGAAAGTTTCTGTAAAAGCACTCAAGGCGAGTCCTCTCAATCAAAGAATATCAGCTTTTGAGATCCAGGAATCTCAAAATTATTTGTCATAATGTTTGACCTCTGAAATGAAATGGTTTCTACCCCCATGCTATTTGTGAAGTTCTTAAAGACATGGTTGTTCTCTGAGGCCTTGGGTACCCCCTTATTAGAGGTGTTGGATATGTGTTGATGTTAGTTGTCCAGGTTGCTATTTTTCCTGTGTTCTATTATTTATGTATTTGTATTTATTTTTGTATTATGAACCTCTCAGAGTTGCTCTGGAATTGAGTAATATCAGTATCTTTTTTTTAATGATAATCTATAAACAAATTTTCAAAGCCTTATCATTTCAGTCCTCATCAGTAAAAGTACATTTAGTATTACCACAGATAACAGTATACCTATTTTAACCTTGATCAAAGGGTTAACCTTGATTAAACTTTATATTCCTTCATTTTACTTTTAAAAAACTTGCTCTTTACTTTCTTCAAATAATGTTATAAGAATCTGTTTTCTTTTCATTTTTTTATTTCATCCTTCTCACAAAAGTCTTCAAAGTTTTAATAAGCCGCTTTTGTAAATCTAATATAGGAAAATTACCCAGGTTATCTTCTTGGGTTATAATTTGAACATTCATTTTAATTATTAAGACCTTCACTAGTTTTTTTTTCTATGTCCAGTCTAACCTCTTTTGTCATGTCATTTTGTAGCCTGCTATTTTTTTTGTTGTTGTTGTTTACATTTATATCCCGCCCTTCTCCGAAGACTCAGGGCGGCTTACAGTGTATAAGGCAATAGTCTCATTCTATTTGTATATTTTTTTACAAAGTCAACTTATTGCCCCCCCAACAATCTGGGTCCTCATTTTACCTACCTTATAAAGGATGGAAGGCTGAGTCAACCTTGGGCCGGGCTTGAACCTGCAGTAATTGCAGGCTCTGTGTTCTAATAACAGGCTTCTTTACCAGCCTGAGCTATCCCGGCCCTTTTAAATCCACTTTCAAATCAATTGCAATCTTGTCAAGTAAAACTTGTTCCTTTTGCACAACATATTTTAAACACAATCTATCTATAGAGGAAGACATTCTAAAAAATAACTTCTGGGACTATTGTTTCAATATATCCAATGTTAAAATATTTTGCTTCTTTCTATATTGTTAATGAAAGTTTGATACTTATTCTCCTGTAATTGCAATCTGTAGTTCCTTCTAGTTCCCTTTAGTGTTCAATGATTAGAGTCTTATGTTTTTTTCTGAAGAATCCAAAGCGTTTTCCCATGGGAAGAGAGGGAGGGAGGGAGGGAGGGAGGGAGGGAAGGAAGGAAGGAAGGAAGGAAGGAAGGAAGGAAGGAAGGAATTATTATAAAAAAGGCAACCACAGCATCAACTTCAGAGAAAATGAACCATGCTTCACTAAATTCAAGAATGAAAATGAAAATGCAAAGCTAAAAGGAAAAATCCTATAGTAGTTTCAAACTCATTGATATGCAACGTCCTAAAAAACAGATAAGGCTGCTTGTAGAGGCTTTATAGCTTTGTGATATCAACATATCAACAAGGTTCATTTGCCAAATAGCTTTACTACATATATTTTCATGGTCATCTCCTGAATGTTACCCATAGAAGGAAAATTAACAAATGTGTTTAGACAATCACTCCTAGGGAAAGATTTTCCCTTCCTTCCTTATCTAATTATCCCTTCCTTACTTTCAAAATGTTAAGATCTACTAAAAAAACAATTTTCATTTGTTTAAATTATTACTGGTAAATAATTTAAATTATTTAAATTATTACTGGAACTCTGGAGTTCCTCTGTAGATTTTCATACTAACTTTCCCTTGATACTTTCGAATAAACAAAGAAATGAATAATTATCCTTTTTTTGAAGTTGATGTTCTGTGATTTATCTTTATTTGTATGCACACACACATACATATTTAGTTGCTTTTATGTTTATTGTTTCACTAATATTGTATATATTCTGTATACACACACAATTCAACCAAAATATCTGAGAAGTTAGAACTTCTCAGGTAAATTTGCTTTGAACAAGTTTATTGAAACTTCATAACAATTTTCAAATATAGGATATATTAAATACAGATGAGATACAATGTGTGCCAAATTGAATAAAAATCTGTGTTGGGTATTTCGAGCAACATTACTTTAAAATCTTTGTTTAAAGTGATAATTTCATTGTTTGGAGAGAAAATAATGAATCTTGCAACAAGAATAGTCCCTAACATGGAAAACAAACTTCTGATCAATAACATAAAGAGTTTTTGTGCAGGGAAAATATACAAATTCTTAAAAAGTATATGACTTCTAACAACTAAAGCACTGTAGAACTACTTCTTTTTTTTAAAATTCAAAAAGTTTTACAAAAAATTCCCCTTTCCCCAACCCCCTCCTTCACTAATCCCTCCCCTCCCCTGACTTCCCAGAACAAGGACAAGATATAGTTAAAAATAAAACAAACATATGCTAAGAAAATTTTTCCCAAAAACTATTATACCAATTTTCCCTCTCTAGCTCTGACTTCCTCCTAACATAACCAAAATCCTACAAAAAAAATTAACAATTAACAGTAATAAGATATGTAAAGCAATAGAACAAATTAATCCTAAAGTATTTAAAACCAGCTAAAGCATAAAAATCCAATCCCATTCAGAGAATATCTCCCTTATAGCTTCTATAACCATATAATTTCCCCCCCAGGTCTTTCTTACATAAGATCTTTCGAGAATATTCTATTTAAAATTCAGTACAACACATTATAAAATTTCAATACAGAAAATTACAATATCTATTCACCTTTAGTCCTTCCTCGTCAAAATCCAGTATAAATCCAAATATCTAGTCTTTTATGATAGATATAAAACATATAATCAACTCATTTCTTCCAGATCTTCCTCACATTGTCTTTCAGGGACACTAATATTTTTGTCTGTTAATATTTCAAAACAACCTTGTTTCAAGGATAATACTTTTGTCTCTTGCCATTTTTTTTGATGCATTAATCTCTGTCTTTCCTTCATTACTCCTTTTGAAAAGTCAGTCACAATATTTCCTAGTAGTTCCTTATGTCCAAGAATCCACAAATTACTGCCGTATATTTCATCAGTCCAAAAAGAGAACTCTTGGAAAGCATTAACCCTGTGAGTTTTTTCGGTTCGGGAGACAGCCTCCTGTAGCACAAATTCAGGCATTTCATCCAAACTATTTAAAGAAAACTTCTTTACATCAACTTGTTTATTCATGATCATATCCTCATATTTATCCACTTTTGTTTGTATCTCCTCCATTCCATTTTCCAAGTCCTGATTACACTGGTTAATTTCCTCCAAGCTCTCATCCAAAACGTCCCCATTTTTTATCAATTCGTATTTTTGAATAATTAAATACATTCTTTCTGTGTAATCCTGTATAAAGTCACGAATCCATTCTTCTGAAAGAACCTTCATGGCAAAGTTCTTGCTGAGAATCCCTTTATGAAATACTTAAACAACGTAATATAATCCAACAATCCACAGTCCAACACAATAAGATAAAATCTCCATTCAGTTTCGATTTCGCAGCAAGGCTCCTTTCCTTTCCCTTCCCTTTATCGCTCAACTTTCAGTTGCTCTCAAATGCCATTTTAAACAATTAAAGGAAGGGGAAATTTTTTTTTCTCTTTTTAAAGAAGGTGGAAGTCATAAAGTCAAAAATACTTGCAAACCAATAATTGTTCACTCATGCTTCTTCCGTCTGCTTATAGAAATCCACAAAAAGAAATCAATTGTTAGCAGAAGTGGACACCTTCCTCTTTTCCTGCTTTTGCAGAAGCGCACTGAATACTGGAGATTAAAGGAGGATTCAATGGGATTCGACCTTTCGGGACTTTGCATAACAAAAACAAAGCCCCTAGGGGAATCTACCACTCTTCCCCCCTGCTCTTTCTCTCTCTTTCAACCAAAGAGGGAAATTGAAGCCGGGAACAGCTGTTCGTTGCTGTTTTCACCGGCTTTTACCATATCCAGTGCGGAGTGCCATAAATTAGCACCCAGCGAGAAAGATGGCGCCAAGCGGAAGTCGAAGCACTGTAGAACTTCTTAACACAGCTTAAATGTAATTTAAAATGCTAGTTAAGTTTTATGTGACCTGAGACCTGGCGATCTAAGACAGTGTTGTCCCCTCACAATTCTATACAAGATTTAAGATATTAAGAAAACATTTCTTTGAATATATCCTTAGAGAACTTCTAGATGGCTGCTCCTAAGCTTTGGAATTTCTAATGAAAGCAGCTCAGGCTTCCCTTTTTCTATTATCCTTCTACCAACAGCCAGACATATTTTATTTAGAGATGCCTTTGATACGTGATCCTCCATTGCTAACTTGGCAATAGAGGATGCTGATTACTTTTGTTTTTATTCTTCACTGTGATTTAATAGCGTTTTAATTGTGTTTCCATTGCATTTTAATTAAATTCTTTTTATTGTTAATAAGAAAGACAAGAATGTGGAACATAAATCCAGTCAATAAACAAATATCTGCTTGTTATATATACATAATCAGCCAAATATATATTTTTGTCCTTACATCTATAAGCACAGCAATTCTTGCTGTCTTAAATCCTATCTCATTCTTCAGTAGCTTGTACAGATTGAAATTTATGTCTTACATTTACTTGAAAGATTGATTTTGCAGGCTGTGTCAGTTTTAATAATTTGATTAACTCCCACTCTTTTGACATAATCTCTTTTGGGGTGAAGGTCATGGGTTCATGCTTTCTTATAAAAATTCTGGAAGTTTTATTGCTTTTCTATGTATAATGTTTATTATGTTGTGTAATTGGGAAGATATTTTAGATGATAGTAGTGGTAGCGATAGTGCCTAGAAATCATATTTCTAAAGTTAGTCATGATAAGTGGTCATTGCCAAAAAGAGATAGGGCAGAACCTAAACTTCAAATCTGGCAAATAGATGGGGAAGAAGTGGAGGTAGTGACAGATTTTATTTTCCTGGGCTCCAAGATCACCGCAGATGGGGACTGCAGCCAAGAATTTAAAAGACGCTTACCCTTGGGGAGGAAAGCTATGGCAAATCTAGACAGCATACTAAAAAGCAGAGACATCACCCTGCCAACAAAAATTTATAGTCAAAGCTATGGTTTTTCCAGTTGCAATGTATGGCTGTGAAATTTGGACCACAAGAAAGACTGAGCACCAAAGATTTGAGGTCTTTGATCTATGGTGCTGGAGAAGACTCTTGCGAGTCCCTTGGACTGCAAGGCAATCAAACCGGTCAGTCCTAGAGGAGATCAACCCTGACTGCTCTTTAGAAGACCAGATCCTGAAGATGAAACTCAAATACTTTGACCACCTAATGAGAAGGAAGGACTCACTGGAGAAGAGCCTAAAGCTGGGAAAGATTGAGGGCAAAAGAAAAAGGGAACGACAGAGAACAAGGTGGCTGGATGGAGTCACCGAAGCAGTAGGCATGAGCTTAAATGGACTCCAGAGGATGGTAGAGGACAGGAAGGCCTGGAGGAACGTTTTCCATGGGGTTGTGGTGGGTCGGACACGACTTTGCAACTAACAACAACAAAACTTCAAATATGATGTTATTTAAATGTTGCTCGTCTCATTTTAGGTTGTCTTTTCACATTCTTTTCAGTTTTATTTATTTTTTATCAAAAATGGACATGAAATTGAATCTATCAGCTAAAAATGAGAAATGTATCTAGAGATAATATTTCAAAATAAATGATACTTTTTTAAAAAAAAGATTTTACTTCAGATAGGCTTCTTGATTTTTATTTATGTAAGATGATAACAGTGAGAGTGAGATGGGTGGTACCTAAATCTGACAAATAATTAAATAACAGTCATGAGTACAGAAGACGTGAATCCTCTTTGTACAGAACTGATAGACTGTTGTAATGAAACTTATTTGTTGGTAACATGATAGCACACATGTGCAACAAAATAAGAAACAGGAGACCAGTTTAGAGAGAAGGAAGAATTTCTCCTGGTTATTGTTCACACCTTGTATAGACCTTACCAAACAACAATCCAGATTGTGTTTTCCTAACATTTTCTAAGAACATATGTGCAGTTATGTAGCTTCTGAATGCATCAGTAATTGAAATGATTGAGTGAAAGAGGTGAATCAGTTCTACTACTGCATGCAGATCAACGCTGCAGCTTCTGTGCACAAAAAAATCCATGACTTGTCTTCTACTGATCTTCATAAATGGAAATGGAGGATCCTGTAGGTAGAGGCCTTCCATCCTGAGAAAAGAATTTGATGTCAACAAGACATTCACTTTAAATCCACACAGTGGTGGGATTCAAATAATTTAACAACCGGTTTTCTGCCTTGATGACCAGCAGGTGAGTGTGGCCATGGTTGATGTGACCAGGGTGTGACAGGCAGCACTTGGCCTCCTGTACTCCACTGGGAGCAAAAATGGGCTGCGGGGGGGAGGGGGCTGTCACCCATTTTGGGTCTAGTAGGCCTCCCTGCAGGAGACCTACTGGGAGCAAAAATGGACTGCGGAGGGACCATGCTGCTCCTCTCTGTGCCCTGTTTTAGGACTAATAGGCCTCCGTTCCGCCTCCTGGGAGCAAAAACAGGCCAGGGGGATGCCTGTCACACCCCCTCATGCTGCTTTTTGGGCCTAGTAGGCCTCCCTGCATTTACCTGGGAACCAAAATGGGGCGCGTTGGGACTCCTGGAAGGGGTGGGGAGGGGCAGGGTCAGCCAGCAATTTAACTACTGGTTCACTCGAACTGGCCTGAAGCAGCTGAATCTCACCACTATATCCATACATAGGGCAAAGATCAAAATATCTTGTCCAGAAGATAGCCAGAGAACAAGAAAGAAAGAATGACTCCGATCAAAACTGAACATGAGTAAAGGAAGTTCAAGGTATAATAATTTGTGATTCAAATTTTCCTAATTGTATTTCATGTATAAAATCACAGTTGTTTCATTTATGGTGACTGAATTGTGACACTCGGCAACAAATACATGTAGTTATTTATATTGTTACGTCTACATGTGTGACATGACTTTGACATATATGTTAGATGGGCAGATGCCCATGCTGAAAGCCACAATGTATACTGGTTGACCAAACAATCAAAAATTAAAATCTGTTCTATTTACTGTATACAATCCTTTAAAAACAGTTGTCATTATAAGTTTGTTTTCACAGAGTAATGCTTATATGAAATAAGAAATGTGTATAATATATTATTAAAGTACATTGTCAAAGAAATGCCAGTGAATTGAGCCTAACATTTAGGCTATAATGGATTATATCAATGGCTGATTACAGCCTAAACACGCAATTTCCTTGTAGCAATTCCCTCCTGACAGATTACTGATAGACTTTTACTGAAAAGAGTTCAATCATATTGTAATAGTGTAATACTCCATTTCAGATACATCCAGAATTACCAAAAAGAGCAGGGAAAATGCTTTTGCTAGAAAGGTATTAAATGAAGTCACATGTGAAACCCATTGTGAAACTTCTTGTTTCATCTTTGCTACAGTTATTCATTAGAAGAAGACATGGATAGCCTTAATTTTTTTTCATTAGAGTGGTCTTTGAACCACCTTCATAAGCAATATGAACATTTATTTGTTCCATGACCTTATATGTTATTCCAATCAAAGCATTTGATTGGCCAATTTACAGTTCCTCAGTAACTTAATAGGATTAAAAATATACAATATATATAAAATCCAACCAGCAACTTATCCCAAGAGTGCAACTTCTACAATTATCACCAATAGACCTCTTTCTTAACATTTTTCTTGACACTGGTTGGAATAGTGCCATCCTTATCGTTTCATAGGAGGGGGACTACCACTGGCAAGGCTCTTCCTCAATCCCTGATGATGACGTTCCCTACACTTTGGGACCCACAGAAAGCCCATTCTTTTAAGTTTCAGTTGGACAGATAGTACTAACAGAAAGTGGTCTCAGAGTTAGCCACCACTTAAGCTATAAACATAGCAATTGCTCCAAAAATCCCACTAGAAACCTGTGCAGCCCCCATAATACAAATATAATAAAAACATAATGCAGTAAATCATTTAATTAAATAAATTAATTAATTAATAAATTAAAATTAATAAATAAATTAATTAATTAAAGTAAATCATGCACTACTATTAATCGTTTCATAGTTCCCATCACCAATCTCTTTCCACTTATGACTGTATGACTATAACTTGTTGCTGGCAATCCTTATGATTTATATTGATATATTGATCATCAATTGTGTTGTAAATGTTGTACCTTGATGAACGTATCTTTTCTTTTATGTACACTGAGAGCATATGCACCAAGACAAATTCCTTGTGTGTCCAATCACACTTGGCCAATAAAAAATTCTATTCTATTCTATTCTATTAATAGTTGGATTGCTGCATTCCAAATAGGAGTGTCTCCATTGAGGGTCACTAGCTTGAAAATAATAGGTGTAATCAAGTGATGATGCCTGCCATTTTGAAGACGGGGATGGTAGCTGTAGATGCCTCTAATTTTGCAGTAGCTGCAGCATCCAACTGATCTTCAAGGATAGGAGAGAAGCCACGTAGAACAAAGAAGAAATTTCCTGACAGTTAGAACAATTGATCAGTGGAACAATTTGCTTCCAGAAGTTGTGAATGCTCCAACACTGGAAATTTTTAAGAAGAGATTTATTTATTTATTATTTATTTATTTATTTTGTCACAACATCATACAAAAAGATTATATAGTATATACACATATAAACATATATAGGAAGAAGAAAAGAAAAACAATAGGACAAAGTCATTTATGCTATACATTATGGTCCTCTTAGGAATGGGGTGAGGTCAATAGTAGAAAGTTTTTGGTTAAAGCTGTTAGGATTGGACAACCATTTGTCTGAAATGGTATAGGGCTTCCTGCCTGAGCAGGGGGTTGGACTAGAAGACCTACAGGATCACTTCCAACACTGTTATTATGTTCTATTCTGAGAGCAATAGTCAAATAAAAGATGAGAAGGGCATGAGTGAGTTGCAATAGTACGACTTAGTCTAGGAATTGTCCAAAATTGGCAGCAGGATGGAGCAGTACAAAGTGTCTCCTGACTAGAGCTTTCATCTGCTTATTTAACATTGAGTCGAACAGGACCATCTAAGTCTCCGCCCCCCGCCCCCA
Organism: Ahaetulla prasina; assembly: GCF_028640845.1. Taxonomy (NCBI): domain Eukaryota; kingdom Metazoa; phylum Chordata; class Lepidosauria; order Squamata; family Colubridae; genus Ahaetulla; species Ahaetulla prasina. The sequence continues at coordinate 287,936,250 of NC_080539.1, forward strand.
ATATTGTGAACTCATTTTGTATAGCGGAATAAACCAATGCAGGACCAAAAGAGGAAATTATCAGAGTCCAAAGGCTTCTGTATCAACAACCATTCTGTCTTGCTGGAATCTAAGCCTGTTTCTCTCCCCTCCAGTAAAAGCTATCCTGGTACATGATCAGCTGAAATGGTCCAGCCATAGAAATGTTTTATAAGTGATATATTTAATCAGTCTTTTTCTGATTAGTTCTTAATTGTGTAAGCTGACAGATTTATCCCATATTTCTTAAATTTTATAATGCTTCCAAAACTGTTTCAAGTATTCAACTGCAGTTTTGATTAGCTGACAAGTTTGTGAATATGTGTAGTTTTAGCAAGCAATACCTAATGAAGATGTCTTTCAGAATTGCTTCATCTTAGTAACTGCTCAGGTACTTGCAGAGGGACAAGGAAAGCATACTCTTTTCCTAATTCTTAAGAAACATTCTAGTTTCCCAAAGTTTCATTGTAGAACAGGGATGTCAAACTCAAGGCCCGCGGGCTGGATCCGGCCCACGGGGTGCTTAAATCTGGCCGGTGGGGCAGGCCTGGAAATATCATAGAACCAGCCCATGGTGCCTCTGCTTGCCAAAATGGGCTACGAGGGGCCTGCATCCCCCTCACGGACTGTTTTCTGCTTCCAAAGCTTCCTGCAGCACTCTGCTGGCCCCGCATGGCCCGTTTTTGGCTTCCATGGGCTCCAGCAGCACTATGCCAGCTGAAAACGGGCCATGCAGGACTTCCATCTGTCCCGTTTTCAGATGGCAGAGTGATGCAGGAGGACTGGATTAGACTGGATTACAATTACGTGGCCTCAAGTAAGTTCCTGATCTGGATAGAAAACAAGCAACATCCTGTGTTAATACTACAGTTAAGTGCCAGATTTTTCATACTGGAGGGCCATTTAATCTACAATCAATAATTGACAGCTATTTCTATTTACTATCTTGGAAATTTACCTCTGTTGTTAGTTTTGTATTATCATGTTGTTTAGGCTATTGTATTTTTATTATTAGTTGAATAATAAAAATACTATAGTATAAATAGCTTTTCTGCCTAGAAAAACAATTTACTATTAAACAATGGGGTTTAAATTTAGAAATTAAAAAAATTAGTGGATTATGAAGAATAAATAATAAATGTTTGCCAGTAACATCTGGTAGAAGAGATAGGAAAATGGTTATAGTAAAGAACTGTGGAAAGAAAGAAGGGGAAAAATGCATCTTGCACCTGTGTCAAATGCCTACCCTGGCCACACCCACTCTGGTCACACCTACCATGACCACACATACCCCTGGCCACACACACACCCCGGCCCTCCGTGGTCAAACACAACCCTGATGTGGTCCTCAATGAAATCGAGTTTGATGCCCATGATGTAAAGAAAACTTCCCTCTTAAAGATTCAAAAACCTGTTTCCATGTATGCCTGCTTCAACTGCTGATACCACTGTTGTAAAACAATCATACTTTATTGCTGTCTTTAACTTCAGCTTGTTTTGCTATTTAATGGTTACATGTCCAAAAGCTGAGATTAAGAAGGAAATGTTCAACAAGCGTTATCAGGTACTGATAAACAAGTGCAATTTGTTATTTATAATCTTCCAGCTAAGTCATATGCAGGCAATTCCCATGGAGAAGTGAATTGGTTTTATATTCAAATCAGCTTGTAAAGAACTATTTAGATGGAAAGTGAAATAATCCTCCTGTCACACCACGTGGCGTGGAATAGCCACAGCAGGACATTATTTGGACAAAGAGAAATGGTACCTTTAATGGCCATTACAGTACATGCAAAGTGACAGTCAAGGGAGATGCAAACTTTTTTAAAAACATTTTTTATTAAGTTATACAGTATTATAAAATACAAAAGTAAATTAAAGAACGGGGTGGGGGGGAGAGGGAAGGGGAAAGAAAAGTGAGGAAAGGTAGGGAAAAGAAAAGAAAAAGAAGCATTGACTTCCAACTCTCTCTGTTGCAGTAGAATAAGGCATTAGCATCAAATCACAGCTTTTTGCTTTTCCATAATAGTATGAACAAGTCATTTCTATAAAGATCTATCAATCTAATCTGTAAAACCCAAAGTCAAAGTTTCATTTTTTTCCACATCAAGCACAAAGTTCAGAAGCAGTTTCCATGTGGAAACAAAAATATTTGTGTTCTTTTCTTTAATCAAAGTAAGGGAGATGCAAACTTAATTAGAATGCTGAATTTGTAGGAGTGAACTGAAATCTTCTTCTTCCGTGTCTAGATCAAACTTTAAAATGCCAGAATGTAGCCACCTTCTTGGCTTTGTCACTGACCAAAAATAAGCCATTATCGATACATGTTTCTGGTAGTAGTCGACATACCAGTAGATGTGCCAGGCTGAAATCACAAAGCACCATTTTGGAAGTCTAGTTCAATATCAGTTCATTGAAGCCATGTGCAAAAAAGAAAAAAAGATTCCTGTCATTGTCACTAGAACTGTCACTTGAATTACAAATGACCTCACAGAGGACTTTACACCAGTTCTCACTCTACATCAGGGGTGTCAAACTCGATTTCATGAAGGCCACATCAGGGTTGTGTTTGACCTCAGAAGGCCGGGGTATGTGTGTGGCGGGGGTGTTCATGGTCATGGTAGGTGTGGCCAGGGTGGGCATTTGACATAGGTTCAAGTTGCATTTCCCCCCCTTCTTTCGTTCCACAGTTCTTTACTATAACCATTTTCCTATCTCTTCTACCAGATATTACTGCCAAACATTTATTACTTATTCTTCATAATCCACTAATTTTTTATTTCTAAATTTATACCTTATTGTTTAATAGTAAATTGCTTATCCAGGCAGAAAAGCTATTTATACTATTGTATTTGTATTATTCAAGTAATAATACAAATACAATAGCATAAATAACATAATACAAAACTAACAACAAAGGTAAATTTCCCAGATAGTAAATAGAAATGGCGGTCAATTGTAGATTGTTGATTGTAAATTAAATAGCCCGCCAGTAAAACCTGGCATTAAACTGTAGTATTAACGTAGGATGTTGCTTGTTTTCTATCCAGATCAGGCACTTACTTGAGGCCACATAATTGTAATTCAATCCAGTCCAGTCCTGCTGCAGCACTCTGCCATCTGAAATGGGCCACATGGAAGGCCCGTTTTTGGGTGGCAGACTGCTGCTGGAGGCCGTGGAGGCCAGAAACGGGCCAGGCGGGGCCAGCAGAGTGCTGTAGGAGGCAGTGGAGGCAGAAAAAAGGGCGGGGGGGGGCAGGTCGGCACAAAGCTGTCCCCCCGTGGCCTGTTTTGGCCAGCAGAGGCACTGTAGGCTGGTCCTTTCATATTTCCAGGCCAGCCCCATGGGCTATATTTAAGCACCGTGGGCCAGATCCGGCCCATGAGCTTTAGTTTGACTTCCCTGCTCTACATGGACAGGGACAGTTTTGTAACAGTGACTCAAAAATCTCGCATTGGCCTAATTGCATTGCTGCATTTTACAGGCTGCCTTTTAAAAAAGTCAGAATAATTAGTTTGAACCAGAGTACAATAGTTTAAACAGAAAGCTGCTGAGACGATTATATTATGCCAATTATTTGCAATTTACACTGGCTACCAGTGAAGTTTTCTTCCATATTTAACTATCTATATCCTAACATTTTCCTTTAAGCACTTCTAAAGCAGCCTTTTACAAATGAGACAGGTGGCCACAGTAAAGGCCAAGTCCTTCAAGTCAAGCTCAGTTTTTGTTACTTCATGGACAAACAGTTTTCTTGGCAACAACATGAAAGCAGGATGCTTCTGCTGTCTTTCAGAAGGTTTTTTTTTTTCAATTGAAAAACCCAGTTTACAGTTCTGGAATTAACTGGGCATATCCTATCCAACTAGTAGATAGACCCAGTCCAATTGAGTTTTTTTTTTTTAGATCTCACAAGGTAAGCTAAATTCCATCATTTGCTGCAACCATAACAGATGGTGCCACATTTATGAAATGTTCCCATAAGCACTCTCCTATATTATCCTTCTGGTCTCAGGTAAAGAACTTTATCCTCCCAAATATTTAAGAGAAAAAAACAAACAATTGTACCAATTTTAAAATCTCATTCTTGCTATTTGGAAGGAACTGTTTTCCTGTGCATACTTCACATATTATCACTGCTGATTATGAATATTATGTTTTTTTCTGTGGTGGCTTTATTACTTCTTTGTAGGAAAATGCTATAACTGAGGTATTAAACTGTAGTATTAACGTAGGATGTTGCTTGTTTTCTATCCAGATCAGGCACTTACTTGAGGCCACATAATTGTAATTCAATCCAGTCCAGTCCTGCTGCAGCACTCTGCCATCTGAAATGGGCCACATGGAAGGCCCGTTTTGGGTGGCAGACTGCTGCTGGAGGCCGTGGAGGCCAGAAAGCAGGATGCTTCTGCTGTCTTTCAGAAGGTACAGTTCTGGAATTAACTGGGCATATCCTATCCAACTAGTAGATAGACCCAGTCCAATTGAGTTTTTTTTAGATCTCACAAGGTAAGCTAAATTCCATCATTTGCTGCAACCATAACAGATGGTTATCCAACATTTTCTTAAAATTTCCAGTGTTGGAGCATTCACAACTTCTGAAGGCAAGTCGTTCCACTTATTAATTGTTCTAACTGTCAGGAAATTTCTCCTTAGTTCTAAGTTGCTTCTTTCCTTGATCAGTTTCCACCCATTGCTTCTTGTTCTACCCTCAGGTGCTCTGGAGAACAACCCAACTCCCACTTCTCTGTGGCAGCCCCTGAGATATTGGAACACTGCTATCATGTCTCCCCTAGTCCTTCTTTTTGTTAAACTAGACATACCCAGTTCCTGCAACCGTTCTTCATATGTTTTATCCTCCAGTCCCTAATCATCTTTGTTGCTCTTCTCTGCACTCTTTCTAGAGTCTCAACATCTTTTTACATCGTGGCGACCAAAACTGGATGCAATATTCCAAGTGTGGCCTTACCAAGGCATTATAAAGTGGTACTAGCACTTCACGTGATCTTGATTCTATCCTCTGTTTATGCAGCCCAGAACTATGTTGGCTTTTTAACAGCTGCTGCACACTGCTGGCTCATATCTAGATGGTTATCCAACATTTTCTTAAAATTTCCAGTGTTGGAGCATTCACAACTTCTGAAGGCAAGTCGTTCCACTTATTAATTGTTCTAACTGTCAGGAAATTTCTCCTTAGTTCTAAGTTGCTTCTTTCCTTGATCAGTTTCCACCCATTGCTTCTTGTTCTACCCTCAGGTGCTCTGGAGAACAACCCAACTCCCACTTCTCTGTGGCAGCCCCTGAGATATTGGAACACTGCTATCATGTCTCCCTAGTCCTTCTTTTTGTTAAACTAGACATACCCAGTTCCTGCAACCGTTCTTCATATGTTTTATCCTCCAGTCCCTAATCATCTTTGTTGCTCTTCTCTGCACTCTTTCTAGAGTCTCAACATCTTTTTACATCGTGGCGACCAAAACTGGATGCAATATTCCAAGTGTGGCCTTACCAAGGCATTATAAAGTGGTACTAGCACTTCACGTGATCTTGATTCTATCCTCTGTTTATGCAGCCCAGAACTATGTTGGCTTTTTAACAGCTGCTGCACACTGCTGGCTCATATCTAGATGGTTATCCAACATTTTCTTAAAATTTCCAGTGTTGGAGCATTCACAACTTCTGAAGGCAAGTCGTTCCACTTATTAATTGTTCTAACTGTCAGGAAATTTCTCCTTAGTTCTAAGTTGCTTCTTTCCTTGATCAGTTTCCACCCATTGCTTCTTGTTCTACCCTCAGGTGTTCTGGAGAACAACCCAACTCCCACTTCTCTGTGGCAGCCCCTGAAACATATGAAGAACGGTTGCAGGAACTGGGTATGTCTAGTTTAACAAAAGAAGGACTAGGGAGACATGATAGCTGTGTTCCAATATCTCAGGGGCTGCCACAAAGAAGAGGGAGTCAGGCTGTTCTCCAAAGCACCTGAGGGTAGAACAAGAAGCAATGGGTGGAAACTGATCAAGGAGAGAGATTCAGCCTAGAAATAAGGAGAAATTTTCTGACAGTGGGAACAATCAACCCATGGAGCAGAAGTGGCCTTCGGAAGTTGTGGGAGCTTCATCACTGGAGGCTTTCAAGAAGAGACTGGACTACCATTTAGAATAGAATTTTTTTATTTTATTGGCCAAGTGGGATTGGACACACAAGGAATTTGTCTTGGTGCATATGCTCTCAGTGTACAGAAAAGAAAAGAAAAGAAAAGAAAAGAAAAGAAAAGAAAAGAAAAGAAAAGAAAAGAAAAGAAAAGAAAAGAAAAGAAAAGAAAAGATTTGTCAGAAATGGTGAGGGTCTCCTGCTTGGGCGGGATGGGGGGAAGGGTTGGACTAGATGACCTACAAAGTCCCTTCCAACTCTGTTAATTTAATCTAAAGTACAAGGATTTTGCAGTAGCAAAACCAGGGATTTCAGATTGGAGACACCAAGTCAAAACTCATTCCACTCTTTTGGAAATCCTTTTTACAAGTTGAACCTACAACCAACCACCTGTGTGCATAGCTGGTGTTTTGTCACCGAGTGATCGTCCCTGGCTGTTAACCTGCCTAGCACTCTTAGACAAAGGACTGAAAAAAAATCAAATGGAAAGAGTAAATCACAGCACTCAAGAGGCCTCATTTCATGTAGGGCATGATAATGCCTTTTGTATCTTTCTCTCCTTTTGTCCCCTTAGGCAAGGATGCCCTTTGTGTGTGTTCAATTATGCCACCAATGCATGACATGATGTGGGTTTTCTGACTCTCCTATGCTACTTTTGTAGCTTTGATGATTGCATCAAATCCTAAAGGTGCCTCTGCATTTCTCCATTCCTTTCTACCCTTACAGCCGAGCCTTGCTTTATATGTTACTGTTATGTATTCATGTTTGTACCTTTAAATATTTGAGCGGGAAATCAGCACGTTGCTGATTGGACGAAGCCTCCAGTAGAACTGTATAAAAGGAGAGGTTTTTCTCCCAGCCTGTTGCTGGGTTCACCCTATATTAAAGAGCTGTTGTCACTACCCTGGTCTCCAGCCTCGTTACTTCCCGAACTTAACATTGGCGACGAAGGTGGGATCTCGAGGCTAAGGAGAACCAGAACCGAGCTGAAGCACGATAGACCCGAACCCAGCAAACTCAGGGCTGAAAAACGGAGATGGCCAGTTACACTCCGCCCGCACCGTTTGACCCGGCTAAAGAGAAATGGGGAACGTATATGACCCGTTTCGAAAGCTTTCTAGAAGCCAACGAACTGCAAGGAGTTCCAGATAACCGAAAGAGGGCTTATTTCCTAAGCCACTGTGGTCCGGAGGTCATTGATATCGCGGAAGCCCTGGCAGAGCCAACACCGTTGCAGTCGGTGTCGTGGCCAACTTTGCAGACTTTACTAAAAATCACCGCTGCGCCGTCCAAATCGTGCGGCGGTTTGAATTCGGAGGCGAAGGCAGATGGAGGCGAATCCATCGGTGACTACATGGCCGCCCTAAGAAAGCGTCCAAGGACTGCGGATACGCGACCTGGGCGAGGTGCTCCTCGAGCAACTCATCCGAGGTCAAAGATATCCGTTTGCGGCGGCGGCTGCTAGCAAAGAGCAACCTCACACTGGCCAGCGCTCTGGGCGAAGCCAGAGCACATGAAATGTCCACCCAAGCGGCGGAGACACTGCAAGCCGGTCCACCAAAGGCGGCGCGAAGGCAACTCCGGTGCACCAGGAGGAGGTTCAGACCGAATCCGGCGGTGAAGATGAGGAAGGGTCTGCCGAACCGAGAAAGCGACAAAGGGGACCGAGGCAGATGGGGCGAGTCCATCGGTGACTACATGGCCGCCCTAAGGAAAGCGTCCAAGGACTGCGGATACGCGACCTGGGCGAGGTGCTCCTCGAGCAACTCATCCGAGGTCAAAGATATCCGTTTGCGGCGGCGGCTGCTAGCAAAGAGCAACCTCACACTGGCCAGCGCTCTGGGCGAAGCCAGAGCACATGAAATGTCCACCCAAGCGGCGGAGACACTGCAGAAGCCGGTCCACCAAAGGCGGCGCGAAGGCAACTCCGGTGCACCAGGAGGAGGTTCAGACCGAATCCGGCGGTGAAGATGAGGAAGGGTCTGCCGAACCGAGAAAGCGACAAAGGGGACCGAGGCGAATGCGGAAGCTGCGGTGGTCAACACCAGCGCCAACGCTGCAAGTTTAAAGGCGAGACATGTCGGCGGTGTGGGAAGAAAGGGCACCTAGCTCAAGTTTGTCGAGCGGCCCAACCTTCCGCCGAAAATTCAAATCGGCCAATCAGAGCGGAATCGGCAAGGCGACCCGCGATTGGCTCGAACAAAAAAGGCGCGGATTCCAACCAAACAACTGTGGTCATAGGCCGCGCCTCGACCCGAGTGGAGAAGAAGATCTTCACCAAACCAAAAATAGAGGGAGTCCGGTGCCGGCTCGAGGTAGACACGGGATCAGCGATCACCATCATGTCCTGGGACACTTTGGCGAAGTCGCTGCCGTCCGTCGCGAAGCGCCACCTGCAAGCACAACGGCTACGAGTCCACGACTACCAAGGGAATCGCATCCCTGTTCGAGGGACCACCTCCGTCCGAGTCGAGTACGGTCCACACAAGAAGACCCTGCCCATCACGATCGTCGAAGGGACTCTGCCCAGTCTGTTGGGACTAGACTGGTTTCGTGCCCTGGGCATGGGAGTGACTGGCATCTACAGAAGTGACTGTAACCTGAAAGACATTCTCTTTAACGAGTTCGAAGATGTCTTCAAGGACTGCCTGGGCAAGTACAAGGGGACCCCTATTTCCTTCAACTTAGACCCCCAGGTAGCCCCCATTAGGCTTAAGGCGAGGAGAGTCCCTTTTGCCCTAAAACCAAAAATCGATAAGGAGCTGGACAAGCTCATAAATCAGGGGATTTTGGTGCCAGTCGATCACGCAAAGTGGGAGACGCCAATCGTCACCCCAATAAAGTCGGACGGGTCAATTAGAATTTGCGCTGACTACAAGGCGACGCTTAACAAAGCCTTACAGAAAAGCGCTTACCGGTTCCGTGGTGCAACACTTATTGCACTCTTTGGGGCAAGGGCAAGTCTTTGCAAAGTTAGACTTGGCCCAAGCCTACCAACAACTGCCCGTAGATGCCCGCTGGCGAAGCCCAAACTATTGTAACGCACAGGGGGCATTCAAGTGCACCCGATTGCAATTTGGGGTCAGTGTGGCACCAGGGTTGTTCCAAAACCTAATGGAACGACTACTGCAGGGGCTCCCAGGGTAGTCCCTACTTGATGATGTCCTAATTTCAGGGGAAAACATGGAGGAATTAGGGGAACGTTTAAGAAAGGTTTTGGGGATTTTCCGGACAGCCGGATTAAAAGTCAAGGCAAACAAATGCCAGATAGGGGTCGAATCCGTCGATTTCTTGGGCTACCGGATAGACAAGAAAGGAATTCACCCTACTGAGAGCAAGGTCAAGGCAATTAAGAAGGCTCCAGCGCCTAAAAATAAAGCAGAGCTGCAGGCATTCCTGGGGTTGGTGAATTTCTATGCGGTCTTTTTAAAGAACAAAGCAACCGTTGCGGAACCGCTGCATAGGCTCTTAGGGAAAAATACTGTTTGGTCTTGGGGAAAGTCAGAAAATAGGGCTTTTGAAGCAGTAAAGAACCTGCTCTCAAGTGATAGCCTGCTCATTCAATATCACAACTCATTACCCCTAGTGCTGGTTTGCGACGCCTCCCCTTATGGGGTGGGGGCTGTACTTAGCCATAGACTTCCAAACGGCACAGAAGCCCCTATAGCGTATTACTCTAGAACGATGTCCTCCCCAGAGAGAAACTACAGCCAATTAGATAAAGAAGCACTAGCCATTGTGGCAGGGGTTAAGAAATTCCACGAGTATGTCTTTGGGCGGGAATTTGAAATCGTGACTGACCACAGACCGCTACTAGGGATACTGGCTGGCGACCGCCCAACGCCGGTGGCACTTTCGCCACGTTTGACCCGATGGACTATTTTCTTAGCCGCTTATTCTTACAAGCTGCATCATCGGCCAGGGAAAGAAGTGGGGCATGCAGACGCGTTGAGCAGATGCCCACTGCCGGGGGCCATCGAAGACCCCACGCCGGGGACGCCTATCCTGCTTATTGACTCTTTGGACTCTGGCCCAGTCACGTCTAAGGAAGTGGCTCGGGCATCATACCGGGACATTGTGTTAAGGACTGTACTCGGTTGGGTACAAAGAGGCTGGCCCGCTGCGCCGGGCGAACGTTTTAAGGAGTTTGTTAAAAAAAAGGATGAGCTCTCGGCTCAAGGGGGGTGCCTGTTATGGGGTGATCGGGTGGTAATCCCTGAGAAATTGAGGGGAAAGGTACTGGACCTCCTCCACGAGGGCCACCCAGGGATCGTCCGAATGAAGGGGCTAGCAAGAAGCTATGTGTGGTGGCCACTCATGGATTCAGAGATTGCTGAGAGGGTAGGGAAATGCCAGGCTTGCCAAGAGTCCAGACCCCTACCTCCAACGGCCCCAGTCAGGGAATGGGAAAAACCCCAAGGGCCCTGGTCAAGAATACACATTGATTTCGCTGGCCCTTTCCACGGCCAAACTTTTCTAGTGGTTGTCGACGCATTCTCCAAATGGATGGAGATCGTACTCATGAAATCCACTACGGCCGAGGCAGTAATAGCAGCCCTGCGCCACTTATTCGCAACCCACGGGTTGCCTGACACTCTGGTGTCCGACAACGGGCCGCAATTCACGGCGGCCCAATTCGAAGAATACTTGGCAGAGGAGGGCATCCGACATGCCCTCTCTGCGCCTTTCCACCCTGCGTCGAATGGCCTTGCAGAGCGTTCCGTCCGGAGCGCTAAGGAGGCACTGTCCAGGCTCAAGCCAGGTGACTGGCAAACAAAGATAGACTTTTTCCTAGCAGTTCAGCACAGAACCCCAAGCACGGCTACCGGGAAAAGCCCAGCCGAATTACTAATGGGACGCAAACTCCGGTGCCCACTTGACCGTTTGAATCCCCATTACACACCAGAGGGTTACAAGGGGGAACTAGAAAAAACAAGGGAACTGAGCATAGGTGACCAGGTGTGGGCCCGAAACTATGGGGACGGCCCTAGTTGGTTCGCAGGACAAATAATAAAGATAACCGGCCCAAAATCGTACGTGGTAGAGCTACCCGACAACCGAGTGTGGAGGCGCCACATAGATCAGATAAGGAAACGCATAACTGATCAAACCGAACCAAATGAAACAAATCATGACCAATGCCAATTTGAATTCACAGCTGACAATGACCCGGGGGAGGCGCAAGACTTAGCTGAGGTCCCAGAGTTCCAGCGACGCCATCAGGTTCCCGAGGGAAACAGCAGGGAAAATTTCAAAAGTAATCCAAGGCCGGATGGCCAAGAAAAAGAGTCTGCCAATAATCCGGGGCCCGTTGGCCCAGAGAAAGAGCTGGGAGGAGAAAACAGCCCCTCCGACCAGCTCAAAACACCACCCAGAACTGAACCGCGCAGGTCAGAAAGAACTAGGAGACGCCCAGGTTATTTGCGTGACTACGTCGAAAAATAACATGTAAATAAATATGTAAATAGAGACAAAGTGTTTTCTGGGAGGGGAGGAGTGTTATGTATTTATGTTTGTACCTTTAAATATTTGAGCGGGAAATCAGCACGTTGCTGATTGGACGAAGCCTCCAGTAGAACTGTATAAAAGGAGAGGTTTTTCTCCCAGCCTGTTGCTGGGTTCACCCTATATTAAAGAGCTGTTGTCACTACCCTGGTCTCCAACCTCGTTACTTCCCGAACTTAACAGAAACCGTCATAAATATGAGTCATTTGCCAACTGTCTGAATTTTGAGCATATGACCATGGGGAAGCTGCAATGGTCTTAAGCATGAAAAATGGTCATAGAAATCACTTCAGTGTCATTAAAACATTGATCGGTCACTAAACGAACTACTGTAGGTTGAGAACTACCTGTATTTCAACTTCTTTTCCTCTTACTACATCTCCTTGGTTTTTCGTTCATTTTGGGTGGTCCAAGGCAGCTGACTCGATAAAAATCTTGGAATCCGGGGCAGAAACTCTCAACCAAACGCAAAACAAAGCTTTCTCTCGCCTGAACGGCGTGGGCCGTAGTGAATCTGAAACCGGGAAGACCTTCTTCCTCACCAGCTATTAAAACTTTTATACTCATTTCTAATTTCCCATCCTTCCAAAAGTGGCGCTCTAAGCTCTTTTTTAAATAAAAGACGGAATGGGGGGGGGGGGGGTTGCGTAAAGCGTAAACTTTCCCCGCGTCCGATTTCGACTGAGGGTATGGCGGAGTAAGGTGAGAACTTCCCCTGAAAGTGGGAGTAGGAGGAGTTGCGTGGGGTGGGGGTAGAGGGCGGCGGGAGAGTTGTAAAATTTAGGAAAACCGCAGCAGTTTCCCCAGCAACGGCTGTAGAGGGATTCTGAATCCAGCCGTGAGGGAAGAAACGCTTAACAAAGTACAAGGGTGTTTTTCCCCCCCCCTCCTCTTTCTACAAGCGGCTCTTGAGATGCGCTAACGATCTTTATTACGGGGAAGGCTCTTAATTCCAAAAGAAAAGAAAAGAAAGAAGAGAAGAGAAGAGAAAAACAACGTGGAATGTGGAAAGAGCGATAGATTAGCGATATGTTTTGATTACGGCGGGGCGGAGTGGAGGCAGAGAGAGAAAGGAGACTTTTTCTTTCTTTCGGTCTCTGCGCCTTGTTTACGCTTTCTCGAGGCGCGAAACACGCGCTGGGTCCTCGGCCGCCTAGAGCAGCGAGGCGGCTCCCGGTGTGTGTGTGTGTGTTCTTTTTTTGCACACCGACCCCGAAGCCCGCCGTCTTCGGGGGTCTTTACAAAGGGAGAGGTACGCAGGAGCTGGCCTGGCTCTTCACGATCGGTGCGCGCAGGTTTGAGCTGCGGCCAGGACAGACCGGTGAGTGTCTGCTCGGGAAGTGATGCCTCCCTGCGGAGGAGGATTCTTACTTCCACGCTCTACGGTTTGCCCTCTACGGCACAACAGAAGACCAAACCTGCGGGACTTCTTTCCTTGCTGCTTCCTCCCAAGTATTCTTGGGAGCGATTCGCCGGACTTCCACGCTCCTTTTGGGTTATTTATTCCCTTTTTTATTCCGGGAGGTGCTACTGCTTGAGTTCCGAAACCCGAGTGGGCGGAGAGGGCCGGATAAACTCATTCCCTCCTTCTCCCTCCCACCCACCCCACTTTTTTTTTCATTCTCATTATTGCTACATGGCTTTAAATTAAGAGCATAGCCGGCTATAATGCAGAGAGACTGAAGACGTGCGGTTAGCGTGGAAAAAAAAAGAAAAAAAAAAAGAAGAGAAAGATCTGGCAGGCTCTTCCCACTTGTTTCAAATCCTCGTCTTGGGGACTGGGTGAGTTTGGCTTTGAGTCATCCAGGGAAGAAGGAAACGCTTTTTTTTTTTTTGGTTATATATGAATGAACGAGATATCTCCGGGCTGGGGAAAGCTTGGATAATTGAGCGCGTTTATTCCGTTAACAGAATGCTTACTTCTTCTTTTTTTTGGAACAATTATTTTGCATTCTGGATAATAGAAGGTCAGGTTTTGCCCTCCCTCCTCGGATTTCTTTCATTTCTGCCTTGTTTCGTGAAATTTCCCCTCCTGCCAAGCAACTCTCCCGGGGCTCGAAGGACTAAACTGACGCTTGAGCCGGTCGCTCGCATATTTTTGTTTGTTGGTCACAACTGTGGAGTGTATTTATAGGCAGCGCTGTAATTTTGTGGTGCAGAAAGTTTCAATTTAGTTCAGCCAGCCATTTACCGCAGACCCAGGCACCCAGTAATGTTCCGATGAGAATAGATACAGGTTACTGAGGGGGAGAGTCAAGTGCTGGGAGGCCCCTGCAGAGTTGGGTCCACAACATTTTGGCACCCAGGTGGTTTTTTAATATATATGTATATATATATGAACATATGAAGAAGGGTTGCAGGAACTCGGTATGCCTAGTTTAATGAAAAGAAGGACTAGGGGAGACATGATAGCAGTGTTCCAATATCTCAGGGGTTGCCACAAAGAAGAGGGAGTCAAATTATTCTCCAAAGCACCTGAGGGTAGAACAAGAAGCAATGGGTCTTGTAGTGGTAGTACAAGCTAGTAGTGGTTTGCACTCTCCAATAACTTCTGCAGTGGGAATGCCAAACTAATGAAGGAGAGAAGCAACTTAGAACTAAGGAGAAATTTCCTGACAGAACATTCGATAAGTGGAACAACTTGCCTGCAGAAATTGTGAATGCTCCAACACTGGAAATTTTTAAGAAAATGTTGGATAGCCATTTGTCTGAAATAGTGTAGGGTTTCCTGCCTGGGCAGGGGGTTAGAAGACTAGAAGACCTCCAAGGTGCCTTCCAACTCAGTTATTATGTTATGTTATATATATATGTGTGTGTGTGTGTGTGTGTATGTATGGTATTTTATGGTTGGATTGATGCTGTAGGGCCTCAGAGACAGTTGTACAACCAGCAAATGTGTGCTTTTTAATGTGTCACGGAACTGCATAGGGAAGTGGGACAAATTGGAGGGATGAATTCTGGCAAGTCGCAGCAAGTAGCATGTGAGTTGGCTGCTAGTAGTGATTTGCACTCTCCAATAACTTCTGCGGTGGGAATGCCAGCAGTTGACAGATATGCTGGCATGATCCTTCTGTAGTGCCCTGGATGGATTTGTAGGAACTGGCAGATAAAGCTTTTCCAGCATGTAGGCAAGCATTAGTGCACCCTGGAGTAAGTGCTCAGCTCTGCTGATCTCTCTTGGGGAGATCTAGAATCAAAGCACTCTTCGTCATGGAGCTTCTTAATAACTCTGGGCCAGTCCCTTTTCCTTTGATTTCTTTGAGGATAAAAATGATGAGCGTTCTCATGAAACTACTCATAGTAAAGGGGAACCATAAAGCTGAAATTTGTTGTTAAAAACTAACCAGTTGTCTGCGCAAAGATGAGCAAAGCTATTAGTTCATCTACTGCCTTCGTATTGGTTCTATGTTCTGGATAGTTACACAGTAATTACTAGGTGGAAGGCAGCTAGGTTTCCCCATTGCTATATGCAGGAGTAGATACCTATTTGCATAAATCTACCATGGAAGCTAAGTGTATTAGAAAACAACATCTGATCTCTTGTAACAGCCCTTTGATGACTATTCCCTTCTGTCATATGCTCCTAATTAACCAGTGTCGTAGATTAGGCAGGGCAAGCTTATCTTTATTAAATATGTTTCTTTAGCACATGGGGGTGTCACACTCACCATGTTACGTTGCCGTCATGTGATGTTTTGCAATGTTTTCCCCATTTGCGGAGCTGGTGGTGGGTGTGGCCTGTGCTTGACACATCTGGCAGTTTAACACCCCTGCTTTAGAAGTTGCACTAAACTCCAGCTATTCTCTTTTAGGAAAGGTGTCAGGACTGTCCTCTTTAACAAGACCTTTTTGGGTTGAAGGAGGGTTGATCTGCTTGACAAGCCTGCTCAAGTTGTGAATATGAGCTACTGCTGATTTTTATTTACTTGTTCTGTGCCACCAAATCAATAGATGCCAAATCATGGAAATTTACAAAACAGGCATAATAATTAAAATATCCACATTAAGTGCCAATAAATGAAACCACCAGTAGCTAGAGTTAAAATAATGCAAGTATAAAAGTTAATGGTGGTATTGATAAATCATGCAAAAGCTGATAAAATGCATATAGTTAAACTAATGCAAGTAATTAAAGTCTTGAGGGCAGGGATGTTTGATGGTTTTCTCTATGTACACCAAACTCATTGGAAAGGCAACTTTAGACCCTCTTGTTTTTGGAGGGAGGATGCATCAAAAGTAGTATTTTTTATTGTACCTGCTGTGCTTTATTTCATTATAGATAAATAGTGTGTTGTGGACAAAAAAAAAATCTTCAGCTAGATACTCTGCTCTATATCAGGAATACCCCTCTCCTTCATTCATTAGTTGCTGCCTTGCACATTTTTTGAATAAAAACCTTGATGAAACAGTGAAAAATTATAGAATTAACAATCTCAGCCACCTGTGTTGTAAGTTTTAGAATTTGATTTTATTCTCCATACTTTTGAATACCTAGAATCTGGCTGTTTAGTTCTGTAAGCTAA
Organism: Ahaetulla prasina; assembly: GCF_028640845.1. Classification (NCBI taxonomy): domain Eukaryota; kingdom Metazoa; phylum Chordata; class Lepidosauria; order Squamata; family Colubridae; genus Ahaetulla; species Ahaetulla prasina. The sequence goes on from NC_080539.1 coordinate 287,952,447, forward strand.
AATATCATGATTTTACCACTTTATGGGCAGCCAACAAATTTAATAAATTATTATATGGACCTCAACTCACTCCTTTTCTTTAAGTAAATCAAGGGAGCGTATAAATCAATTCTTGGTTAAGATTGGATGAAGGGCAATAAAATTAGATTTAATCAAAACAAAATAGTGATACTTATCAGAAGACTACCAGTAGTTAGGCAATGGTCAGCTATTCTGGAAGAGATTACAGTAATGCAAGAACATAAGATTGGTAATTTAAGGATCCATTGATAGTCTTTGGATCCATCATGCTTTGCCATACACAGGCAGAGGTAGTCTTATATCACAGGCAGAGTGTCTTATATCACATCAGATTGATACAGGAACTGCTTCTGTAGAAATAGCTTATGCCAGTTAACTTCCAGGATGAATTATTAGAATTTACTGCCCAGAACATACCTCTAAAATTGCATGAAACTATTATTAGTCAAATATTACTTTGGCAAATTATATCCAGGTCTAGTTCAAAGTTTTAATCTTTATTCTTTCAAGTATAAAGTGACTGGCACCCTGATCCCCATACCTAACAAATGCAAGGCATCCCTTTCCCATCCCTAGTAGTGGCTGGGAATGGGGAAACCTTTTTTTGTTAGAAAAAAAGAGTTAGGAAAGATCTATGCTTGGTTCACATGCTGTGGTCAAGTTCAGAGGCTGCTGATGTTGGGACTGGTAATGAAGGTAAGGAAAGAGGCAGCAAAGGAGCAAGGAAGGTAAAGAATTCATGGTTGGTTCTTTGGGGAGAGGCAGATGCAGAAAAGAAAAATAAACCCTTTTCCTCCTTGCTCCCTCAGCTGCAGCAACCTTGCTTGGATGGTTGGCATTAGGGGAACCTATCCCTACCCCCAATAGGAATAGTGATGTTATTTAAGTTGTTCCATAAGGTCAGTATTCTCCTAAGACAAGAAAAACAGGTTGCCTATTGGGGAGGTTCTGATCTCTTTGGCAAGCAAAGCAAAAATGATGACACAAATATAGGCTCCCTCTGTACAACATAAAGTGTTCCCATATAGAGAATGGCTTGTTCTGTTTTCTTAGCATTAACATTCATTTCCTGCTGGATCACCTTGACTTGCAATTGTCTTCAGCAGTAGGTTGGCCTTGAAATTATCCCTTGATGTGAGAAAATGTTTTTAACCAATAGTAAGCAACTGCCTCAAAGCTGCTGGGGCCGGACTTCCTCTGGCAACGCAGGCTTCGTGGACGTTCCTTTGGGATCGTCTGCCCTGGGTTTCGTCAAACCGTCCCTGACAGCGTAAATGGGCTGTCAAATGGTTTGGAATTCTCTCCCCCGGGAGAAGGGGGAGGGAAGAGTGATCAGGTTTGGGTAGAGCTCCCCGGGAGCCCCTGGAATTTAACCAGGGGATCGAAGGGTGAGAGCTCCCCTTTAGCCTGACGAAGCTCCGTGCCCAGGGTGCTTCTGTTTATACAGAATGAGAAGCCGCGACCATCTCTGTGCCAAGATTTATTTTTAAAGAGAACTCAACACAGACAGAACAAAGTAGGAGGACTAGCAAGAATTTGCAAGTAATAAATCTTAACTTCAGCTCTTAAATAGCTTTCCTTTGAACTAACTTTCAACTTGAGTGGATTTAAAATGGCGTTTGCAATATACAAAGGAAAGTGAAACTATAAAAGGACAAAGGAAGAGAAGAACATAACAAGCTACTTTTTAAATGGAATGAATAAGAACTGTTAATGATTTTTTCTTTTACCTTTTCTTTATCACAATGTTTAAGAAGAAAAGTTTATTGAATTTTTTTCTCTTTTGGTAGATTTTACAGTTTAAGAATGGCTCTTAAGCAAACAGAACTAACTACTAAAATCTTGGAAACTTCTTCACTTCAAATATGCATTTTTTTTTATAGGAACTTTTGGAGGCTTATCTTTTCTTAATAAGTTTTTAAACAAGAGATTTTACACCAATATATTAAAGATTGGAAATTCTTTATTGTTAGATGTTAAGCTGATTGGTGAGCAGATGGTGGAAAATGTGTAAGATAGAAGACAAGGGAAGGAGAATGCTTAAGATGTGATTTTGATGGTATTTTTTTAATATATATATATAGGGTTTAATTTTACAACTGACTTATTTTGGGTATAAGGTGTTACTATTTGATATATGTGAGGTATAAAGGAATGGGAAGATGGAATATTGTTTAACTTTTGGAGGACAGATAGAAAAATTTATGGATGTAATGTTGGTATTTGGTTAAATAGAATTTAATTGTTATAATTGATATATTTTGGATATAAGTTATAATTTTAATAATGTTATTTGACAGATGTAAGGTAAATTGAAGAAATATTAATATTAGCAATGTTATTTGATTTATGTAAGTGATATTAAAGATATGAGAAGATAGAATATTGTTTATTTTTGGAGATTGGATAAAAATTTAAGAATTTAAGCTGGAAATATGAATTATATTTGGGAGACTGTTTAAGGAAGAAAGGTATATTATAAAAGAATTTCTGATGAATACTGGAAGATGGAATATCGTCTTGGTCTTGATCGATGAAGATTGGATATTAAAAACTATAAGATTCTGAAGACTTCAGGAGTGGAATGGATTGATATATATTTGGTGTTAATTGATGAAGATTGGATATTAAAAACTATGTATTTTATTGATGAACTGGAAATACTAATTTAATTGGAAGATTCTGAAGATTTTAGGAGTGGAATGGACTGATATATAATGGACTGGAAGAAGAATGTACTTTTTTGTTTCTGGAAGGGGAGTTAAGGTCTTAGAGAGGAGTGACTATGGATTATGACTTATGTTGTATTTTAATTTATGATTGTTAATCTTATACCCTGTACTTTGTTCTGGGAAGTCTCGGGGGTGGGAGGGGAGGAGGAAAGGTTTGTTAAGGAAGGAAGTGGTAGCTGGGTAGGTCCGAATAAGTAACAAATGAAAGTTACTAATGTTGAATAAGAGACTGTATATTGAATAGGTTGTTGGAAAATGGAAATAAAACTTTTTTACTAAAAAAAAAAAAGCTGCTGGGGCCTAGGTGGATGAGCATCTTGTCTATGATCCGAAGCTAAGCAGGTTGAGACTAGGTTAATATTTGAATGGGAGTCCAGCAGGGGAATTGTAGGTTTAAAGTTTTAAGGCTTGGGTGAGAGAAATGGTATGAATTGCTGGAGAAAAGAGATAAAAGGCAAGGAAAGATCAGATAATAGTTGAAATAGGAGTAGAAATACAAGAACAAATATGAGAAAACAAAAATTGTAGAAATGAAATTGTGTACATGCTTTTTTATATGTATATATATATGAGAAGATAGAATATTGTTTATTTTTGGAGATTGGATAAAAATTTAAGAATTTAAGCTGGAAATATGAATTATATTTGGGAGACTGTTTAAGGAAGAAAGTAGAGAAGGGAGGAGGAAAGGTTTGTTAAGGAAGGAAGTGGTAGCTGGGTAGGTCCGAATAAGTAACAAATGAAAGTTACTAATGTTGAATAAGAGACTGTATATTGAATAGGTTGTTGGAAAATGGAAATAAAACTTTTTTACTAAAAAAAAAAAAAGCTGCTGGGGCCTAGGTGGATGAGCATCTTGTCTATGATCCGAAGCTAAGCAGGTTGAGACTAGGTTAATATTTGAATGGGAGTCCAGCAGGGGAATTGTAGGTTTAAAGTTTTAAGGCTTGGGTGAGAGAAATGGTATGAATTGCTGGAGAAAAGAGATAAAAGGCAAGGAAAGATCAGATAATAGTTGAAATAGGAGTAGAAATACAAGAACAAATATGAGGAAACAAAAATTGTAGAAATGAAATTGTGTACATGCTTTTTTATATGTATATATGTAAATAAATAAACTAATATTAGAAGTATATGTATAAAAGATACATTAGAATAAGGGAGAAAAAATGCATAAGTAAGAAATTTGTTACCGACGCGAACTTGTTGAAAAGAAAAAATTGTCAATTTTTTAAAAATGTTAATAAAAATTATTTTTTAAAAAATAAAGGCTAGACTAGGAAGTTGAAAAAACATCCCATGTGGATAAATCTGGATATATCTGAGCTAAAATTTCTGAAACACAAGCTAACACTCCCCCACCACCCATGTTGAAAGCCTTCATCAGGTGTATTCAAAGGTATTCAAAGATAAGACTTGGATCAAATTCTTTCAGTCTTTCAATATAATATGAATTCCAGTATCTTTCACAAGTTTTGACTACTTCATAAGAACTTGGAGAGAATTAGTTTTGCTTCTCGCGTGCATATGCAGGCATTTCTTCCTTTTTGGGGAGAGAATGTATCAACTACAGTACCTTCAATTAATAACTGCACTCCTAAATAGTGCATTTATCAAATTGTAGTTTGAATAGATAATGCTTCCAACAAATACAACTAAAATATAACAACTTACAAACAACAAATCAACAAACAGGATGCTAAGTTGAAACTCTCCAAACTCTACTTTATTGATTTTTTTGCCTACATAGAGAATATTACTCTCTCAAAAACATCCTCTTTAAGCCACTGTTACTTCTGAACATTCTACATGCTTGCTATGCGGAATGAAGTTTTTCACACTCAAAAACTCTACTTGCCCTAGAGCAGGTAGCCCTCATTTCATTGAGGACTGCATCAGGGTTGTGTTTGACCTTCGGGAGCTGTGGGGGCATGGCCAGCTTGACATCACTCCTGTTAGGGGCACCTGTGGTGGCCCGAGTGCTCTGCCAATGAAAACAGGCTCTAGAGCTCTGTTTTCTACTGCCATGGCCTCCTCCAACTCTCTGCCAGTGAAAATGGAGCTCGGTTTTCACTGGCAGAGGGTTGCAGGAGGCTGTGGTAGCCGAAAACATAGCTTGGGAGCCTGTTTTCATTGGCAGAAGCACTGCGAGCTTGTCCTTCGCTGTTTCCAGGGCAGCCCCGTGGGCCAGATCTAAAAACCCCGCGGACTGGATCTGGTCCCCGGGCCCTGAGTTTGACACCCCTGCCTTAGAGCCCCAGAAGGTTTGAGCTAGAGTTTGAATGTCAACAAAACTCTTTAATGCAACAGGTGTACTAAATGTTTCCCATGATAAGAAGCCTGGCTTTTTTTTCTTTTGAAACAAACTAATCTAGAAATATTAACCTTTACATCTTACTAATTTTAGGTTACTTGTTGAAGGCAGGATGAGTTAAAAATACATTGAGAGTACTGATAAAAGCATGATCTGTTCCTGGTTTTTCTAAGTCTGATTTGCGGAAGCTATTGAAAATGTTTCACTATGACTGCAATGCCTAACATTGAAATTAATCAAGAGACATATGGCAAGTTAATCAATTATACCAAAGTTCTACAGTATTTGTTTTTATCTTAATAACATCCAGGGATTTGATATAACCCTTCTTCTAATCTATCAATCCTGAAATAATTTTATGAACTCCTTTGCATCAGTTAATATTATTTTGAAATCTAGCTTACTAATTAAACAATATTAGAAAGATGCCATAATAGTAGGAAAATATTAATAACTTAGGAACAGGACTATTAGTAAACTACAGTCATCCCCCTGTATGCTACTGGATGTTTTTTCCCCTTAGCTTTTTTTTCACATGAAATGATGTGATGAAAATGGAGCTGTACTGCGCAACTTCTATTTTCTGGACTTTTGAACAATGGATTTTACATGCAACTGATAATATTTTTGCAGTATCATTTGCATAATGTCACATGCAAAATTATGTTTTTTGTGTGATGCCATAATTATGCAAAAGTAAAATTAATACAAATAACGGCACCATTTGCATTACTTTCATGCTTTTTCCCTGCAACTACTTTTAAAAAAAAATAGGGTTTGTTGTACTTACCCACTTTTTCTGTTAACTAAATCCTGTTAAACAAATAGGAATAGTAAGAGTAAGAGATCTCAGTGTCCATTGTGTCAGCTTCATAACTTATTCATGTTCTATACCTCTAACAGAGGTTTTATTTAGAGAAGTAAACTATAGTGATATCTTTTCTTGTATATGTATATTTGATTTATATTTGGTCCACCAAATGGTTCTTGGAAGGCTTACAAAAAAATAATGGTTAGTTTTGCAGTACACTGATTTTTTTTCTTTTAGTGAAAATGCTGTTAATGGCAAAAGGGCAAGTTAGATTGTGCCCCTTTCCCTTCCCCCCCTCCCCTTAATATCTGGCAGAGCAGATATTAATCTTGAAATACCATGTTTTTTTAAAAAATAAGGACTGATTCCTTATGTGCAAATTTTACTTGACTTTAAACTTAATTCTACAATACCACAAAACCCAGTGATTGCCTATTGTGATTAGAAATTTTGGAAATTGTAGCCGCTGAAAAAGACCGAGTGAGCAAAGGATAGCTCTAATTCTGTCCAGTCTGAAAGTTAGGGTTTACAACTTCAAAAGAAGTGAAGATACTAAAGTAACTTCCAACTGTATTAAAATAGCCTTTCTTGATTAAATTAGAAACTTCAGTTAATAGAAGATCTCCTGGTCTGTTGTACCAGATGCAAAAGGATAATGTTTATGGGACTTGTAATCATCCAAATGAAGTCTTATGGAATCAAAATAATACAGCTATAATTCATATTACATTTTGTACATATAGTATATTTTATATCTGTGTGCTAAAGACAGTTTCTTATATTTCACACAGAATAAGAGAAGGCAGAGGTGAGTTTGAGTTAGTGGATTTTCATTTAAATAAAAAATGTAATTTTAAATCATAAGTTACCACTGGATATATATTTCACATGTATATTGGTGAAATATGAGCAGTCAGGAAAATGACTTTGGGATTGTAATGAAAACATCAATCTGGAATCTGATCTGTGAAAAAAAGCAAAATTAGTTCTGGAGGTTTTGTTTTTTTAAATAAACCACTTTATTTTATAATAACTATAAAAAGCTGTGCGGTAACCATGCCTGGAATACCATGCTGCTGCCTGCACTTCAAAAAGACACTTAAAAACTGCAAATGACCAGAATAATGAATGCAATTAAACCATGGATATGGTGGTGTTGGTATTGGCACTAAAAGTTATTTTTCTTGCCCTTTTCATGGGGTGGATGGTAGAATGAGAGACTTTGCTTGGAGTGGAACACTCAGAAAATAACTTTATCTGTCGGTTTGCTGACTATTAATTGATGTAAATTTTTTCCTACATGTTTTCTCTTATTCACAAGTCAGCTTCAAACTGTTTTTTAAGGGACGGATGGATAGAAAAATGGCAAAATAGAAGGCTACTCTCTGTCTACCTCCCCTCCATATTTCTGAACAGTAGCATCTTTTCAAGGACCATAGCAAAACAAATCTGGACAGTTATAACACATTAATTTACAAATAGGAATTGGACTTTCATGATGGTTTAATTCATTCATTTGTTATCCCTCACAAACTTTTATCTTAAGAATCTGACTGGAAAGGTGCAGATTTCCAGTCATAAAACAGATCCCACCTCCAGCTTTTTGATAAAAGGTTACTTTTTGCTCCTTTAGTAAATATTTGTCATTACTTCGATGAATAATTCTGGAATCATTATCATGTATTCTATTATCGTGTTTCCCTAAAAATAAGACCCTGTCTTATATTTTTTTGAACCCTGAAATAAGCGATTGGCCTTATTGGCATGTGCTCAAAAGCCCGATTGGGCTTATTATCAGGGGATGTCTTATTTTGGGAAAACAGAGTATCATTATGAATGTGATTTGTAATAAAGATATTTTTCCCAATAGGACAATACTGGGTAAGCAGAAAAGAGGGTCAGGTCAGTTGGGCTGCTGAGGAAATTTTATATGTCACTCTAAAACAATATAAAGTTTTATCTCATATTTATTTAGGTACAAAGAGTTATTGCAAACAGAGCAGTTAGGTATTAACTTCATCAGTGGAAGAAATTGAATTTCTAGCGTTTTACATTTCATGTGGGAATTGACAGTGTGAAAATTAAATATACACAGAAGTATATGAACCTCAAAATGGGTTGTGTGGTAAGCAGTTAAGTGAATATAGATGGTATAAGTGCATGATTTAAATAGATTCAGGATTAAGGCCAAATTACTTTAGAAAGGCTGAAAAGCTGCTTGGAAAACAAACCTGTTGAGATAAACAGATACATACCTCTAGATTCATTTTGTATATACCTTTTTTCTTTCTTTCTTTGACTCCTTCTAAACAACTGAAAGTAAACCTTTAATACCAATGAAAATAGGGTGGAAATTTTGTCCCTCTGTCATATTTATGGGTACTTCTGAGCAAAAGAGGGTTTACTTGTGGGTTTCAGTCTTGCTTGTGGAGAAAATTGAACTTCCCATTATCTTTTACCACTGTTCCAACTCATCATTGTACTCGGTCTTGGTTTCCTCTGGAGGAAGAAACTTTTGTTTATTAGCAACAAGTGCCTTTACAGAAGTGAATCCCAACACTGTCTTTCATGGCAGGGGTCTCCAACCTTGGCAACTTTAAGCCTGGAGGACTTCAACTCCCAGAATTCCCCAGGCAGCTTTGCTAAGCTGGGCTGGGCTGGCTGGGGAATTCTGGAAGTTGAAGTCCTCCAGGTTTAAAGTTGCCAAGGTTGGAGACCTCTGTTTCATGGGATAGTTTGCAGAACCATTTTTTTTTTAATTTTATTTTTTGCATTTATATCCCGCCCTTCTCCGAAGACTCAGGGCGGCTTATACTATGTTAGCTATAGTCTTCATTCTATTTGTATATTTATATACAAAGTCAACTTATTGCCCCCAACAATCTGGGTCCTCATTTTACCTACCTTATAAAGGATGGAAGGCTGAGTCAACACTCGTCTCATCTTTTCCCACAATTCCAGTTATCTTCTTGTAACAAGAAAGTGATATTGCTTCAAAAAAAGAACCCAACAGACAGCTGGAATCTTCAAATATTAAAAATGTGAAAGTGGAGAGTGGGGGAGAGGTTGTCCTATGAGCAGTAGGATAAAGCTGTCCATAGTTGCTGAAAGATGAGCTCTGATTGGCTAATAGCTGTGTTCTTTTATTATATAGGAAGGAGAGTCAATTGGTTCTCTGTCACTCCAAATGTCTTTTACAGTATATTAAATCAAGCAGGGCTTGGTCCATTTATCTGTCTAACTTATGTGGGTAACATAATTTTAGACATGATTAATATTGTCATTTAAAAATATGTAGTATTCCTGATTTTTAAAGTAAAAAATTATAAGAATGTGCTAATTGGAACAAAATAAAATCTATAAATCACTAGGAAAACAAATTATGGTTCTAGCTACGTAAGCAGAGCTAAACTGGGAACTGAGCTTTATCTTAACGTTTTGTTTTTACAGGGGTGTCAAACTGGCGGCCCGTGGGCCAGATGTGTCATGTGTAGGCCACGCCCACGCTCATCTGGGAAAGAGAAAAAGTCACAATACATCACATGATGGCAAGGTGAGTTTGACACCTGTGTTTTAGAATAATGATTTGAATGATAGCAACTTGATCCCTGCCTAAAAAAATATGATGAAAGCCAGCCAAAATACTGGAGATGATACTTACAAGGATTTTACCTGCCAGCATCCCATAAGTCTTCCACAAACTTTCAGAAAGTTTTAGACTAAATTTCCATAATTCTGGATATAAATATCAGACCATATTTCCTGTTGCTGATAGGATCTTCATAAATGATTTAGATGAGGGAATAGAAGGAGAACTCATTAAATTTGAGGGCACCAAGGGGGCAGGAATAGCCAAGACCCCAGAGGGATCTCAACAAACTTAATATTGGGCCCTATCTAACAAAATGAAATTCAGTGGAGAGAAAAGTAAGGTTTTACACTTAGGCAATAAAAACCAAATGTAAAGGTAGAGAATAATTAAAATTTAGCTGAGGTGAAACCTATTAGAGCACAGGTGTCAAACTTGCGGTGTCAAGTTGCCGACATGTGACTTATCGCAACATTTTCCCCCTTTGCGCAGCTGGGGTGGGCGTGGCCTGCACATAACGCATCCGTCCCGCAGGCTTCCAGTTTGACATCCTTGCATAGAGGAATCTTGGAATCCTAGTGGACAATCACTTAAATATTCTGCAAAGAATGCAGAGAAGACAAAGATAATTAGGGGGCTAGAAGCTAAACCATGAAGAATGATTGCAGGAATTGGGTATGCCTAAGTTTAATGAAAAGAAGGACTAGGGGTGACATGATACCAATATTTCAATATCTGAGGGCCTGCCACAAAGAAGAGAGGGTCAACCACTTTTCCAAAGCAAAAAAGGCAAGACAAGAAGCAATTGGTGGAAACTAATCAAGAAGAGAAGCAACCCAGTTCTAAGGAGAAATTTCCTGACAGAACAATTAACCAGTGGAACAGCTTGCCTTCAGAAGTTGTGAATGGTTCATCACTGGATATTTTTAAGACCAGATTGGACCACCATTTGTTTGAAATGGTATAGGGTCTCCTGCTTGAGCAGGGGGTTGGATTAGATGACCTATAAACACACTCTCAGAACTTCCATGCTATGAACTTGCTAATAAAATGCCCTGATTAACAGCAGTAGAGACCAGATTTCCTCACTTGAATAGGTGACACTCCTTGCTGTACAAAGATGTGATGGAAAAACTTTACCTGTTGCCTGGTTGCCTTACCTGTGGGAAGAAAGAAACCCATTTGCCTTCAAACAATGATTGTTCAGTTTGGCTTTTTCCCTTTCCAATGCAACTTCCTTTTCTGTTGCTATAATTTATTCCTTGAATATCATAAACCTATCCAGGGTTACAGAATGCTGAGTTTATGGGTGCCTCTTGTAGCATTCTCCTTGTTTGGAAGTTCAGCCAATTGAAATGTTCTCCTTGTGGCTGCTAGCAGGCATCCTGCTTCTGATGGGTTACTGAAATGGGAGGAACTTCCTCCTGCCTCTTCTTTCTTGCAGCTGAGTGTCTTGCAACAATTGGCTCAGATTCCTTAAAGGGCAGAGCTTGGTTTCTCAGTAGACCACGAAAGAAGGGAGCAGCATTCCCATTACTTTACAGGTTAGTGTTGAGAATATCTTGATTTGGGGCATTTTGTGGGACTGACTTTTTAAAAAAGTTAATCTTTTTAAAAAAAAAAAGTTTCTAGCTTAATATGAAAGATGAAAAAACACTTTTACATTCAACTTGCCTTTAAAAAATTAGGTTATTTTAGCAGCAGTAAATGTTTTCAAAATAAAGTTAGAGGTTTGAATTTTCCCTTTGAAATAAAGTAGATACAATCTTGTATCTACTTATTCAGAATGAGACACATTGAACTCAGTGGGATGTCTACATGAAGAAGTTCATTGAATATATGTTTTGTAGGATAGGAGATACCATAAATACAATGTGGATTAATAACTAAGAGCTACTAAGAGGTAATATATCTCATTTTGAAAATAATAATTATTTAGGCAATTCCTGTAAGTATAGGCTCCAGGGCAGCCTTTCCCACATGGTTGCCTTCTAAATGCATTGAAATTACTGAAGTTAATTAATCAATAATCATATTTAGGTTATTATTATTATTATTATTATTATTATTTATTGAATTTTTATACCGCCCTTCTCCCGAAGGACTCAGGGTGGTGTACAGCCGGAGATAAAATACAAAATATGTACAATTAAAACAAATTAAAACATATCAAAATTACAAAAACGGCTAATAATTAAAATTAAATTTAAAATATTTAAGAATATTAATAAAACCCCAATTTAAAATCAAACTATTATGCCAGTCCCGCTTGAATAAATAAATATGTTTATTTTGGACTTCCCAAATAATATATTTGAAAGAGTAGACATCAGATTTTTTTAATGCTGGGAGTGTAAAAGAATTGAAGGCTGGTTGATCACATTATATGGTCATGTGATCATTTAATGATTTTTTTGGGTTGTGTATTAATGTATATTTGTAGATATATGGCAAAATCTTTAAAATGTTAAAAATGTGAATGTAATGTTGAATTTTATACCAAAGTTTTGGAATTTAACTTTTTATAAGGAATTGTAATTGTATCAATTATTGTATTAAATTTGAAAAGTGATATTATTCCATATGTCAAAGAATGTTTGCTGGAAATGTGTGATTGGAAAAAGCAATATTTTCTAATCAAAGAATGCAGCAATATGTGTCATTGTGGTGGAGATTTTGTGGTATCTCACAATCTTATTTTGCTTACAGTGTTCAATTCATTGGTAAACCAGGGACTTTTATACTGATAAGTATAAAATATAAAAAAATTTTGTATCTTCAGTTTGTATTTTTAATTTTATTTTCTTGTAAAATTAAAGATCGTTGGTTAAGAAAAGTAAAGATACTAAACATTAAAAAAAATTATGTAGCTTTCGGCTACTCCAGGTAAAGTAATTGATGTAGGAATACTTAATGACTACTATAGCAGCTGCTTTTTAAAAAAATTAGTTGCAGTTATCCAAGTTAAGTTTAAAGGAATGAGCAATGAGGGATGATGGTAGCTCAGCACACATAGAAAACAGCAAATTGGAGGCAACAATTTTGGGAAGCATTTTTTTGTTGGGTATACTGTAACAATACTTACTGTTGTGTTTTAAGAGTTTGGATTAGAACCCTATAATTTACCAGTGCACCCTATTTAGTTAAAATAACATTTAAAATGTTAAAGATTTTAAGAAAATGTTAAAAAAAGAAACATGCTAAAAAGGAAGACAATTTAAGACATGTTTTGAAGAAAAGTTTGCTGGAAAATTAGAAAAAAAAAGATAGTGATAGAACTGTATTAGTGATTGTTCCTCTAAAGAGGGGGTATCAAATTGTGTCATCATGGAGGCATCATGTGACATAGCAGGACTTTTTTCCCCTTTACTAAACTGGGCATGGGCATGGCCAGGGCGTGACGCATCCAGCCTGTGGGCCGCGAGTTTGACAGCCTTGCTCTAAAGCATGTCATATTACAAATTGTTATTTAGCAAGGTTCATTTGTACTATGCAGTAAGACAAGATTTAGCTGTGGTTATCTAAATCTAAAACTGCATGGGTTCTCTCAGTGCTAAATAGTGAGTGGACCCTGATGTATAAGCAGTGGCTAAGCCAAATCAAAATTAATTTTGTGTGCTCTGTAAACCTCACCCTGTATATAAATCTTGGAGTAAAGTAGTAAAACTGGTAGAAATTATACTTAAATTGGATAGCTGGCTAGAGAAATATCGTCACTAATCAAATGGACTGTTGTTTAAAGAACGCAATTGTGGATTTCAGCGGATTTCAGCGCACTTGAAAATAACATGGGATAGATTATAACAAACATCCATGTTTCTGCACTTCCGAAATCAGCCTGTACTTAAAAAGCTTAATCATTCTTTATAAATAGAGAATGTATAAATCAACTGAAAATTAAATTAATCTTTATTTTTTAATATCCTTACTATAGCTGAAGACTATGACTAAATATATCTTTACATGGCCTATTAAAAACTGTACTTTTGCTGCACAGGACAACTTTGGCTATTATTATTTAGACATTAAGGCTCCTTGTAAAATGTTACAGTGGGTTATGAAGACATTCCAGAACATCTTGTGAGACAGACTGGTAGTGAAATCAACAACAAAAAACATTATTTGATGACTTTTGGTACTATAAATGGTAATAGTGATTAAGGATTAAAATATTACTCCAGAATAGATGCTCATCAGATCATTAATAATTTGTCTAGGAGATATGTGGTTTTTTTCTAGTCCAAAGAGGCAGATAATGGTGGCCTGGCTGAGTGCAAACAAACTTTATGTAGGTATGATGGAGATGGTGTTGGGACTTTAAAGGTCTGTGCAGCTCCCAGCCTTATAAAATTTGAATATTGCTAAAAACCTAGTGGTTGGATGGTTGTTGATCCTGGTTTGGTTTAATGCAGTTTAATCTGATTTAACATTCTGGTTGGTTGCTTTCTCTAACTTATTTTTGGCGTGGTCCAGAAGAAGAGCCTTTTGCTTTGGCTCCTGTGCTGTAGAATATCTTGCTCTCGAGGTCAGATCTACATCCGCTCTTTTGGCCTTTCAAAATGCCTTGAAGTCATGGCTGTTCCAATTAGCTTATGGTCCCTCAAAACGACGCTATAGAGCACTGCACACCAGAAAAACTAGACACAAGAACAGTTTTTTCTCGAAGGCCATCATACTGCTAAACAAATAATTCCCTCAACGCTGTCAAACTATTACTAAATCTGCACTACTATTAATCTTCTCATTGTTCCTATCACCTATCTCTTTCCACTTATGACTGTGACTGTAACTTTGTTGCTGGTAATCCTTATGATTTATATTGATATTGATTGTTCCTGATTGATTATTTGTGCCCTATGATTATCATTAAGTGTTGTATCATTAAGTGTTAAATTTGTACCCTATGTCTATCATTTGTGTTATAAATGTTGTACCTTGATGAAGGTATCTCTTCTTTTATGTACACTGAGAGCATATGCACCAAGACAACTTCCTTGTGTGTCCAATCACACTTGGCCAATAAAAATTCTATTCTATTCTATTCAATGGGACTGTGACACTTCGAAGGTGGTTAATGGAGTACATAGTACTCCACCTCCTTCCTGTGCATATTTTGTTCCCTCCACTCTCTATCCTGTTTAGTTTTATTTTAATTCATTTTTAAATTTAAGATTCTTACTTATTGTTTTAATGTTTTATAGTGCATTTTATTCAATGTCTGTAAGCTGCCTGGATGGAGTTGCCTTTTGTGAGATGGCATATAAGATAGATGAATGAATGAATGAATGAATGAATGATTGAATGAATGAATTTGTAAGCTACTCTTGGTTATCCTATATAGGTATAAAAATCAGGTTGTTGTTGTGGTCTGCCAGCAGCCTGCAGAGCTGGCAGCAGAGTTGGACAGTGAGGAGACTGGAACATGGGCAAGACCTAGAGTCTGGGCTAGACTCAGACGAGGGCTCTGCGTCAGAGGCAGAGAAAGGGCCATCTGGGGGAGCCTATTCCCAGTGCGCGCTTGCGCAGAGCTGCCAGAAAGCAAGAACAGTTAAAACAAAATGGACAACTCGGGAGTAGGGCTTGGAGATGATTGGCCCCTCCCATAAGACTTAAAAGAGGAGTAAAGGCACATGGACCTTTGCAGGAAGCAACATTGTTAATTCTGTGCAGTTTAAAGTCTGAAGCTCTGTTTGATTCTGGACTCCGTGTGGTTTTGTAAATTAGGCCTTTGGCAGCATGTCAAGGGAGATAAAAGTGGGTGATTATCAGCCTTATCCCGAAGGACTCTTTACAACTATTTGGGACTCATCTGTGAATAAATAATTAAAATAAAACAGGTTTTTGGGACTACTCATGTGTTTTACTGACTCAGGAAGTCTAGGACAGTTGTGCCTTTATAAAAAAATATATAGAGAAGATGAAACTCATTCCAAAAACACACCATTCTATTTCTCAAGTAGCTGTCATCTACAAAGTAAGCCAGTTCAATTCTATGTAAACTATAGTACAGTCATTTTGAGTCTTTTCCAGAATTCAGTGGGTGAATGTAATGCTCAATACAGATCTCTGTGCTCTTTTGCTTCCCTTTTTTGTAACTAGAGAATTTGACCAGAAATATTCTTGCGCAAGAGGAGAAAATAATAACAAAGCTTGGCAACATGTACATTATTCTTGGAACAGATGGAAATGACTTCATGTACATAGTGATGTATAGAAGTATAATGGTATGTGGGAATAACCTTGAGGGACAAGGAGAGAATATGCTGCCTGGGAAACAATTAGACCAGAGGGAAGAGCCTCCTGTTCTTAATGGAGAAAGAAATTTAGCAAAGACTTGCATTAATTGACCAGTCTGTTAAAAGTGGTGGCACGATTCTTTCAGATTTGCAACATTCTGTTAAATAGCCTTATAATAAAGCACAGTAGACTTAGCTCACTTGGTCATGTTTCTTGTCAGGCTTACCTGGGAGGGTTGATAAGCAATGACTGACAATAAATATTTAAATCTTTTCAATTTGCTCCATGAACTCACATGAAAAAGTACATATTTTTAAAAAACGTACATGTTTATCAACATGTAACTGGAGACTAGAAATTATCATCCGTACCTATAAACAAGATTTTTTGTAATCATATAAGCAGTAAAAGATGGACTAGATTTGAAAAGGAAGCAAGCAGCAGATTGGAGCTTCTTAACTGCTAAATGGATAGAAAGAATCTATCTTTAATTTTACAACTTACAGTGTTGACTAATTTTTTTTAGTATTTTTTTAAAAAATGACTTCTAATACCTTTCAAACCTTTTTGAACATTATTTGGCAGAAGGACAATCCACAGGCATAAGAAAAGTGAAATAATCACCTAGCCGGTTAAAAATCAAGAGCAGGTGGCCAGAAGATTAAAAGAAAAGTGCTAAAAATGAGAAGAGGATTAACAATATATACTCAGCCTCTCATAAGTTACATCGACATAATAGGGATTAATTCCTTAGCATTTGAAGTCTGAATTAATGAAATCTTGATAAAAATAATAAGGTTCAGGTGTATGATTAAAATATTGAGGACCCTATTTTTCTAGAACTATTTTTAGGCCAATATTTCTCAAGCCTTTATTTGCAAAGTTGTTCTAGCATTTTTAGTCGGTAGCAGAGGAATCCCCAGGTGTACTGAAAAAAGCAATGTTGCAAAGTATGCCCACCACTTTCCTAAATGTGTTGTAACTTGCATGCATGTATGAAAGAGGCAGAGCTTGCAGTGTGTGATGTTGCAACCCTTCTACTTTTCTGAGGAAAGCTTGAGGTCCTATGGACACCGCTGGTCAACCATATTACAAAGCCGTCCTACTAAAGGATTTCATCGATGGTATTTTTAAATGTTAAAAACACTTCATGGTTGGAAGTGCTTCATTGCCTTTTTCAGGATTTTTTTTTTGAACTTCCCAGTCTTATTTATGGGCCCTGAGTTTTCCTGGATGCGATCATCAGAGGTTTTTTTTTTCACTTTTAAAAGCATTTTTTCTTCAGCCGAAAAAATGCTTTTAAAAGTAAAAAAAAAAAGCTTCTGAAGCACCTCAGCTGGGATCGTCAGAACCTTTAAAAGCATTTTTTCTACAACCTCTTCAGCCCCCACTCTCCACCAAGCCATGCCCACAGAACCGGTAGTAACAAATTTTACATTTCACCCCTGTTCAAAGTTTATATATTTGAGCAACATTTGAAACATGACTCTGCTTTCCACTAAGAATGGCCAAGAACCTTTAAATTGATAGTGAGACATATGACTTCCCTCCCCCTCTTCATCATACCAAATTATATTGCAATATTGCAAGGATGTTTCATTGGTATATTTTGGGATGATAAAGGTAAAGGTAAAGGTTCCCCTCGCACATATGTGTTAGTCATTCCCGACTCTAGGGGGTGGGATTCATCTCCATTTCAAAGCTGAAGAGCCAGGGCTGTCCAAAGATATGGTCATGTGCCCAGCATGACTCAACAGCAAAGGTGCACGGAACGCTGTTACCTTCCCACCAAAGGTGGTCCCTATTTTTCTACTTGCATTTTTTACATGCTTTTGAACTGCTAGATTGGCAGAAGCTGGGACAAGGAACGGAACTCACCCTGTTACACGGCACTAGGGATTCGAACCGCTGAACTGCTGACCTTTCAATCGACAAGCTCAGCGTCTCTTACCCACTAAGACACTGCATCCTGTTTTGGGATGATACTGGAAAACAAATTTGTTGTGCGAGGGAAACTAATATTTCATTGGTTGCTATGACCCCATTATCTCTATATTTCTGTTGATAATATAGGTTGTAACAATCCTTATGATTTATATTGATATATTGATCATCAATTGTGTTGTAAATGTTGTACCTTGATGAACGTATCTTTTCTTTTATGTACACTGAGAGCATATGCACCAAGACAAATTCCTTGTGTGTCCAATCACACTTGGCCAATAAAATTCTATTCTATTCTATTCTATTCTAACTGCTGACTCTCAGCTGGGATTCCAGCTAGTGATCAGATCTAACAGGGGCAGTTTCTTTGTGTCTTAATCCAGATTACAACTGAGATTAACTAGCACAGTGACACTGTTCTAAATTTGAAATGTAGGTAATAAAGTCTTGGTGATTTGTTAAGAGAAGGAGAATTTCTTATCAGGATTAGATAGGAAATGATGTGTCAGAAAAAAAAAGATTGCTTTCCTTTCTCAGCATCTGGTCTAGCCTTGGGAAATTCCTTGTCTCTGCAGCAAATGTTGTAAAGCTCTGTGAAATTTGATTTTGTTCTGCCTCTAATCTTCAATTTAGTTTTCATTTTATAATTCTACCCCTTGGGTTTCTTACCTTGGAGATAACTGCACTGTTAGGCAGCATGCTCTACATACATATGGTTAGCTGTAATGAAATATATGTTTATTTTATCTTTGTAAATTGGCCAGTCTGATTTAACATTGTTTACTGAATAAACTAGTTGTTGTTTTATTGTTGTAATGACAGTGTAAAAAAGACATTTTTTAAGAAGAAAGTGTAATTTCTAGATTTGGATAAATTATTCAAAAGCTTGCAATAAAACCAGCTGTTTGGTTTAAGTAAAAATGTACATTTTCAGTGACTGGTTTATACCTGTTCCAAATGTAAGGAGATGAGCTATCTGAAAAATAGCAGTGAAAAGTATGTTATTTGACAGTTTGTTATCTGATTTAATGATGATCAGATGTAAATTATATGTTTTGCTTCTGAAGTTTTCTTATATAATATAGCGCCATGACTGACTTAATTTGTTAGGCACAATATGCCTAAGGCTCATGAAAATGTTTACTCACTTTTTAAATCGGAAAGAAAGAAATGAAATAGAAGTTATTCCCATGCCTTTTAATTAAAAAAACCGCTAATGAAACATAAACACTTAGAACATCAAACCTATTACCTTCTTTGTAACCTATAGGCACAATGTGAATACTAAAATTTAGTAACTTTGATGATTTGGGACAAAAATAATCACTTGATGTGAGTTAATTATTATTACAAAAATGCATATATTATTTACTGTTCCCTATTTCTCTGTAAAAAATAAAAGTATTGAATATCATGCAAAATATTTGTAATGCTTTTGTTTTCACTGAAGGAGGATCTACAACAGCAAAAGTGCTTAAGAACTACAAAAATCATAATGTGGTCTTGATTAGTGCTATGTGCATGTGAGTGAAAAAAGATAAGCCTTCCTGTTACTAATGAAAAACATCAAAACTGCTACCAGGCTATCCACCCCAAATCAAAGCCTTCCACCCAGGAAACCATGTGATTTATAATTTTTATTTTTTTTATTTTTTATTTTATTTTATTTTGTCACAACAGTATACACAAACGTCGACATAAAACAACACCACATCATATGGATACTTACGGGACCGTCTACTGCCATCTTCTACCTCCCAGCGACCTGTGCATTCTCACAGAGAGGGACTCCTTAGGGTGTCGTCAACCAAGCAATGTCGACTGGTGGCTCCCAGGAGAAGGGCCTTCTCTGTGGGGGCTCCTACCCTGTGGAACGAACTTCCCCCTGGACTTCGACAACTACCTGACCTTCGGACCTTTCGCCGCGAACTTAAGACTTATCTATTCAGTCTTGCTGGACTGGCTTGATTTTTAAATCTTTTAGCTGATTTTATGGGTTTGAAATTTTTATTAATTTTATAGGGTTGATTGTATTTTAAAATGGGGCCAAATTGAATAAGTTTTTTAATGTTTGTTTTTAGTATTGTATGTGTTGTTGCTGTATTTTATCTTGGCTGTAAACCGCCCTGAGTCCTTCAGGAGAAGGGCGGTATACAAATTAAATTATTATTATTATTATTATTATTATTATTATTATTATTATTATTATTATTATTATTATTATTATTATTATTATTATATAAGAAAAAAATATATATAAGCAAAAGAATGCGATAACTATGTTAATTTGATATAATGAAAGGGAACAATAGGACAGGAACGGTAGGCACATTTGCGCTCTTATGCACGCCCCTTATAGTCCTCTTAGGAATGGGGTGAGGTCAATAGTAGACAGTTTTTGGTTGAAGATTTTGGGATTTTGAGTAGATTAGGTAATGAGTTCCAAGCATTAACAACTCTGTTACAGAAGTCATATTTTATATGACTTAACTTAACTTAACTTAACTTAACTTAACTTAACTTAACTTAACTTAACTTTTATTTATTTATTTATTTATTTATTTATTTATTTATTTATTTATTTATTTATTTATTTATTTATTTATTTATTTATATTTTCTAACACTCCGGGTGAGAAATAAGAATTTCATCATCCATCCAATTTTTCTGAATTTAGTTGAACCTTCTAGTTGTATTTCCCTTGCATTCAGGATAACACAGGTTTGTGAGTGATTTGGAATTTTCTTGTTTTCAACATCAATACTTTTGCACAATGATTTGTACTTGAGATGGGAACCTCTGACCTGAAGGCTGAACTTCGTTTTCCAGACTTTCTATGAAAGCCTTACTTGGACAGTTTCTGTTTCAAAAAGCTGAAATAAATAGTGCTTCTCTGGGTCTTCACTCACATTTGTCTAGGAAAAGAAACAGGCAATCAAAGCCTGAGAGGGAATGAGTATGAATGTGATGTGTGTTTAGGTAAGAAGCTTACAAGATGGGTGGCGATTTTGCCCATCTCTAAATCCATGTTAATCTCTTTCTCTTCTTCTTCTTTGTCTTTGTTTTTTACCATTCAACTCAATTATACAGGTAGTCCTTGACTTACAGCAATTCATTTAGTGACCATTCAAAGTTACAGTGGCACTGAAAAGGTGATTTATGACCACTTTTCATACTCACCACTGTTGCAGCATCCCCATGGTCACGTGATAAAATTTAGTTGCTTGGTAACTGATATGTATTTATGATGATTGCAGTATCATGCGCTAATGAAACATACGATGGGAACATATGATCACCTTTTGCCACCTTCCAGCAAGCAAAATCAACGGGGAAGCCAGGTTCACTTAACAACCATGTTACTAATTTAACCACTGCAGTGATTTACTTAACAACCATCTGGCTTAGCAACATAAATTTTAGCCATAACCTGTAACCAGAAATAGAGGATTATGTGTAAGTAAAAATTGTGGGAATTGTTACAACTGTTACAAATAAGTTTAGAAAGAATGTACTGAAGGATCTTTATCTTTGTTTTTTACATACAGTAAAAGATAATTTCATGACATATAAATAAGTTTAACTTTTTTCCCCCCAGCGGTGCTTAGTTATAGGGGAAAGAAAATCTATCATCAGATTTTTCCTGAACTGGTTTGCTGAGGGAGAATTTGATTGCAATTGGCTGTGCCAATGACCAGTCAAGTTCTATATTGCTGTTTAATTAAAGGAGGCTGAAGTGGCATTTAATATTTTTATACAATGATGAGATTCATAGTTGAGTAAGCTTGTGTTACTTATAAAAAAGTAACCAGAATTGTGTGTTTTTGTATTTTTCTATTTTTGATGGAGAGTGAATGTAGGGATTTTATTTTTAAAATTAAAATAAAAAGCTGTAACTTAAGTTATTGCTAATGGGTTATGAATTAATTTTCCTAAGTTGTGGGAAACCGTGTGTGAAAAGGATCTGGGGAGGACATAAAATAGATTTGAAAGTTGAATGCCTATCCATGAATTAACCCAAGACTGTGATATCTAGTTTGCCTTTAGAATAGATATTGTTGAGTTCATTTCAAATTTCAGTTGTAATTTAACAAGTCTATAGGAACACTTGCACCTTTTCTTTGTCAATTATTTACTTTTACTAGACATGCTATACAGTTATGTGTTTCTAGCAGGATGGAGTTGGCTATTTAAGGGAAGGATATGTTCTACCCAATGAAAGTAGAATTTATTGAAGAGAATTTAAGCAGATTAGAGCCAACACTTTATTGGATTAGCCTCTTTGTTTCAAGAATCTTTGCTGTTTTTCTAGAGAAGAAAAATCTATCTGAGATAGTTTTTAAAAAAGGAAGTTATGTAATATAAACCCCTTAGGTCCGTGATAGCGAATCTAAGGCACTCGGGCTGGAAGTGGCACGCAGAACCATCTCTCCGGGCACGCGAGCAGTTGCCCGTTGCTCTTCCAGGTTCTGGCGTGCTGGCTAATTGGTCTTCATGTGCACGGAAGCGACAGAAATCGGAAGAGCAGCTGCCCAGTGTGCGCCTGTTTCCAGCATGCACGTGCGCTTTGGCCATCTGGTCTTTGCGTGCATGCATGCCAGAAACTGGAAGACCAAGTGGCCGGTGCGCATGTGCACGCTGGAAACTGGAAGATGATCTTCCTGATGCATGCATGCGCACTGAGCAGCTGCTCTTCCGGTTTCCAGCAGACATGTGCATGTGCCCTCCTGTTTCGGCATTTGGTGCCGAAAAGTTTCGCCACCATTTAAGGGACCATCTCTTGCCAGTCACATCCACCTGACCCCACTAGAGGGGGAGGCAAAGAATGTTGCAAGTCCTGTTCCCTAAGGAGGTACATCTGGTGGGATACAGATAAAGGGCCTTCTCCATAGTGGATCCCTCCTCCTGGAATGTTATCCCTCTAGAAATTAGACTAGCCCCACTCCAGCACTCTTTCATAAGGCTCTGAAGATATGGTTTTTGCTATATCTTTGAAGATATGGTTTTGCCAGCCGGCGTGGGGAAGCCAGAGTGGGATGGATCTCATTAAATAGTTAATTTGAGTGTGTGTTGTGGAGGGGGGGGTTTGTTTCATTTTATTATTACTTTTTGTTATTTTTACTTTTTATTATTTTAATTTTTCTACATTTAAAAAATTATCTGTAAGCCACCTACAGTCACTGTGAGCGAATAGGCAAGTATATAAAATATCTAAATAAAATAGAAATTTAACCTATTTTAATAAATCACTAATATTTTGAACACAACAGAATGCAATTAATGTTGCTAGTTTCTGGGCAAGATCTGTTTAACTTGCACATATTTTAATCTTGCATTTTATATTTTAAGTTTTATATCATATACTATGCCTTAATCTTGATGCTTCTGACATGAATAAACAAACATTGACAGTCTGTTAGACTCAAGCTTAGTCATATTTAGAAGAAGAAATGGATTTCGGGTTGATCATGATTCATAAAGTCTCTTTCGTTTGCACTTATTCTCATCCTGATTCTGGATATAAACTGCACATTTGACAAGATAAAGTTTCTATAGAAATGTAAAACCTTCCAATTGTACTCATTATTATTATGCTTGATTATCATGACTTTGAAGTAATATACAGTATTATGCATATATTGCAAAGTGAGGTTAGTGGATAGAAACTGTGGTCGAAACAAGATTCTTATAAGCTTAAAATGTGAATCAGAAATTTCAGCCCATGATCTTTACTATATTGTTTTATAGGGCAGCACAGGCAATTTTGGAACTGCCTTCTGAGTCTCTGCCTACCAAGGATGATTAATAAAATGTACAGACCTAAAATGCCCATTGTCTAGCTTTGACCCCAGAACTACATTTAAAGTCAAAACAAAACCAGTTTGGGTGACCCAAATCCCCTTTGGCATGGTGACAGTCCTAGCAAGTGGGAGTGGCATTGTCTAAACTGTACAGGAAATTTCCATTAGTAATGATCTAAAAGCTTAGTATAGTATTACCAACCTCAGCCTTACTCATTGGTATTTGGTGATTTCACAAGGAATAGATTGCAACATTGCTTTACAGTAAGGGAAAAACTCCGAGCCTTTGACAATTTTCAGCAATTCTCCATTAGATCCAGAGGGGCCTTAACGAAAGGCCTGGGCCTGCTTTTCTCAGTGCTCCTATAAATAATGTGGGATCCTTCCTAGCAGGCCTGGTAGTGCGTAGGTTGGACAGTGTGGCTGCTGTACTTGGGTTAGGCAGGTTGCAATGTAAAAAATACTTAAGAGGTAGCTACATTCAGTCTGGATAAAACCTTCTGAACAAAATAAATGGCATAGCTTGTTTTGATAGATAGATAGATAGATAGATAGATAGATAGATAGATAGATAGATAGATAGATAGATAATAGATAGGTAGGTTGGTAGGTAGGTAGGTAGGTAGGTAGGTAGGTAGGTAGATAGATAGATAGATAGATAGATAGATAGATAGATAGATAGATAGATAGATATCTTCCTTAATCTTTTCTTTTTTATGTGTCCTGATTTCTAGACATTTATTACAATACATGGGTTTCTAAGCCAGGCTTCTTTCTGTATTTTCCAAAGCATTTTAAATACTGGCATATTAACATTAAAAAAACCAGAACGTCTCTTAAGGATGAACTTAAAATGAAAGAGGTTTTTAAAAAATTATTATTATAATGAGTTAAACCATCTCGATATACTGGTGATGGGAAGAGGGAGTTTATTTTGGTGCAACAGAAGCCAACTGAGCTTGCATTATGACCAGTTTGTTATATACTGTAGTTTATATAACATGTTCAAAACTCAAAACTTTTTCTTTGTTGTTTCCACTTTTGACAGGTTGAATTCTGATTCCTGAGGAAACAGAAATATCTTTCCTGCCACTTAACCTCAATATCCTCATGCAAATCCGTTTCCTCACCCCCTTCCGTCTAAACTGATGACGTGGATTCCATCATAGCTCAAGCTTTTGATTTCCAATTTCAGAAGATGGGTTCATTCCGAAAGCCCCGGCCACGTTTCATGAGCTCCCCAGTGCTGAGTGATTTACCACGATTCCTGGCAGCTCGGCAATCTCTGCAGTTCAGATCAAACTCTGCCTGGAACAGGTGAGAAACATTTATTTTATTTATTTATTTATTTATTTTGTCACAATAATATATATAAGCATCGTACAAAAGGTTATATAATATATAAACATATATATGAGTAAATATTAGGAGGTATAAGAATATATATATATATAGGAAGAAGAAACAAAAAACAATAGGACAGGAACGGTAGGCACGTTTGTGCTCTTATGCACACCTCTTATGGACCTCTTAGGAATGGGGTGAGGTCAATAGTAGAAAGTTTTTGGTTAAAGTTTTTAGGATTATGGGAAGAGACCACAGAATCAGGTAAAGTGTTCCAAGCACTAATGTAATATACATCCTATGAATGTATATCTGATGTCTTGAGACTTGGATTTAGAGGGTAAAAAGTTGCTTCAGAGTGTGCAAGTTCTCACATGGTAATTCCTTAAAGCTGTGAGGTGTCTTTCAGGGATGATGTGGTTGTACATTGTAGCCAAAGCATATCCTGGGAAAAGATGCATTTAGTATAAGGAATTGTCCGTAGGGATGATGTGTGCACTCAATAAAACGTTTTTTCTCTTGTACCCAAAATATTTCAGAGCCCTTTTATGCCTTATAATACTCTTCTTCTGGCATTACTGGATTTCTCCGTGTGTTTGAATTCAAAAACTATCTGTGCACTTCTGTGGATATCTCACCAATTGTATGTATCTTCTGGGAGTGGAACATTTTTCTACTTCGATGTGCAAAGGAAAAGATTTTGGATTAAATCTGGTTTAAACTTTTCCTGAATGCCTCAAGAGAGTGAGTGAATAAACTTGAGTAATCTGTCTGTTTTTGTGAGAGGACATGTTGTGAGAACTTAAGAATATCCTGGCAGGGATTTTTTCACACTAGAGAGATTTCTGTGTAGGTGTGTCTAGACTCTAGGTTAGTGATGGCGAACCTTTTTGGCACCGAGTGCCCAAACCGGAACGTATGCACATGCACATGCACATGTGTGCACCAGAGCAATGGAAATTTGAAGACCAGCTGGCCAGTATGCATGCGTGCGCTGGAAGCCCAAAGACCAGGTGGCCGGCCGGTGTGCACATGCGCACTGGCCAGCTGGTCTTTGGCGTTCCGGCGTCCGCAAAGACCAGATGGCTGGTGCGCATGCCGGAAACCAGAAGAGCAGCTGGTGACGGTGCACGTGCCCATAGAGAGGGCTCTGCGTGCCACCTCTGGCACGTATGCAATAGGTTTGCCATCACGGCTCTAGATTATTTTAAAATGTGGTCACAAAAATGTCTTAGAGTATGTATTTATGTATGTATGTATGATTTGATGGCTACAGTTAATTCTACTTTTATTGCTTGGTTAACCTGTCAAGTTATTGTTTACAGTTCTGTTAAGAAGAAAAAGTTCCAAACATAGTTTGTTGATTCAGATGAACTGGTTATCAGTGTAGTGGTTCAGAGAGAAAAAAGTGAGCTCCCTCAAGGACATTTCTCATAGTATCAAACTGTGATTCTATGCTGTACAAGTAGTCCTCCACTTATGGCCACAATTGGCCCCAGAAATGTAATCATTAAATGAAATGGTCATTAAGCAAGATGTCATTTCATTCAATGACCACAGTCCCAGCTCTTCCAGTTGTGATTGTTAAGTATCTTTGCAGGTTGTTAAGTAGAATGCTGGGGAGAGGGTCTGGGCCTCCCACTACACTGGGAAACCCAGGTCCTCTCGCTACCCCACCATGCCCAGGTCCATATTTACTTTTGGATTCTGCATCTGCTGATCACTGAGGCCACTTGCTCCATCCTGTAAGCAGGCCCCATTCTTGAGATGGTTCAGAAGGCTCCTTCTCCAAAATCTCCAGTTTGGAGAAGGGGCCTTCCAAATGGTCGTGAGAACAATGGTATTTGCTGGCTTTTTTTGCAGGATATGAAATTTGTTCCTCCAGTGCATGCATGGATTTTCCCTCGCTATGGAGGGAAGGGAAAATCTCTTGGTGCACTTGGGGAATGAACCTAAAAATCTCCATCTCCCCCCACCCCACCGCATGGCCTTCCCTGCTGGCTTTCCCATTGACTTTCTGGGGAAGCCAACAGAGAAAATTGCAAATGGCAATCACATGACAACAAGACAATTGACATATGTTTGTAAATGGGAATGTATTACCAAAAACCTGAAATGCAATAATGTGACTGCAGGGAAGGGGGACAGCATAACCATTTGCCAAGCCATCATAAATGCAATTATTAAACTACCGTAAGTTTAGGAGTACCTCTATGTGAATTATCACGAGATCAGTAACTAGAAGCACTACCCTATTTAAATGCCTGTAGTTAATGGTGCAGAGAGCATTTACAAATTGCTGGGAGACAGCAGTGATTGATTCTTCTTTCATCTCCCTCTCAACTCCCCATGGTGCTAACTGAGAACTGTGATTGGCTTGATAGTGGGTAGTTTGTACAAATATATTTATAGATAACTGGATTAATGAAGGAACTAGCAAAAATGTCCTTATTTTCTTGAATTCTGTAATCATTTTTTCATGTTTTATGGGTGGGTGGGGGGAACCCTGGGTTAATTCAGAGACTGTTCCACAATGATTTGGCCATGCAGACCTGCAGAGATAAGTTTTTGCATCTTGTGAAACATAGACAACACTCTGTCTCTTCTTTCTTTCTTTTATAAGAAAGTATTCTTTTGTGGTATGCAATGAAGCAAACTCTGTTTAATCACTGGCCTTTGTATATGCCTGGAGAAGTCAGAATACACAACGGCCAAAATTTCCAGAGTTGATTTTTGTTTCCAAAGAAGATGATGCAATAGTCACGGCGGTGCTCTAAATAAGAGCTGCATAAGGGCAGAAGGAAACAGCGGTGCACTTAATTTTGACTAGCACCTGCCTGTATTAGTCTCTTGATATCTGTATAATTATATTTCTCTCCACAGCCGTGGGCAAAGGAGCCTAATGATTCCATGGTGGGGTGGAATGCAGAAGTCATTTAAGGGCAATTAATTTCCTTCTCTACTCTCTGATATATTTACACGGTTCTTGACTGCAGTTTCATTGCTTTGTGTAAATCAGGCGATGACATTCATTATTTATGACTGCCCTAACCTTCTCCTTCTGTTTTGGTAGTGTTCAAACAGCAGTGATCAATGTCTTCAAAGGGGGAGGCTTGCAAAACAATGAACTCTACATCCTCAACGAAAATGTCAGGTATGTGGATTTAAATGAACTGGATTCAACAGCCTTCCCAGGTCGGGGCAAAAGAAACGCTGAGAGCTTTGTGCTGTGGCAGTAGCTTGTGCCTTGGATTCTTGATATGCTTCTTTTATTGGCACAGGAAAGGAGACTGAACTATGGACTCTTTTCATGATGCTAGAAATTCACAACAGGAAAAAAAAGGGTCATATATCAATGATTTTATATGGGAAGCAGGAGAATGGATTTAGGTCTTTCTTCCTCTTGTTACCAGATGATTTCTTGTAGTAGCAGTGGCAATAATGGATAGTTGAAATCAGAATTTGGTCTTGCTCCTCTTCCAGCAAATTCTTTACATCTAGGGGCTCTTGGCATCACCATCACCCTCACAGGGTGAGGAGGGCATGTTGGGGGAGAGCTGCACAGTTGTTGACACCACTCCTGCTTCCTGTGCAGCTCCAGGGCCAGTCTGGATGTGGTGGGCGCTGTTCCCAGTTATGCTTTCCACAGGGAAAGCGGTCCCTATGGAAAGCCGATTCCCCGGCTCAGAGTGGCTGTCGAGCTTGCTATGGTCTCTGGCCAAGCACCCTTCTACTTTACATGCCACAATTATAGTTAAGAAGTGGCTATCAAAAGGGTACCTTTTCAGCTTCCTTTTGCCATCATAATATTAAAGGAACTTCAGGACGGGGAAACTATCACCTGTAAGAATGGCTTATTGGTGGCTGGCTGGGTTGTTGTTGATGTGGTAGATACATGTGTTTCATATTTTTAGCAGACAGAGCAATGATGCTAAGTGATTCAGCTATTTGCATGTAAGCAGGGCTGAGATTGTTTTATCTTGAATTTTTGCAAAGAATTTGAAGGGTTTTCCCCACCACTGTTATTCTGCAATAATATATGTGGGGTCAGAAATGAATAAATGTGCACTTTCTGGGGCAAAGATTTAATTGAGGCTGAGAAAAGTTATGTTTGATTTTCTATTAGTTGGTTGAGTTGAGTGAGGTGCTGTGTGAATGCTGCTGCTTTGTAAGGTGATGCTCTAAAGAAGTGGCATCATAGAAAAGAACTAGCCTTGAATTGGGCTTCTTCCTCAGACAGGTTTCTGTTTCTGTGACCCTGCTTTTTCTTTTAAAAAACTTGTGAGGTGTTGCTAATGCATCTGCTTTGATGGTTGGTGTTTTTGGAAGTGGGATGCAGTAGGTCTGCTCTTCGAAATCTGAACGGAATCATATTTAGGTACTGAATTTGTGTATATGAAAGAGAGAAGGTGAAAAAGCATGAGTGACAGAAATCACTATGCTGTAGGTATAGAATATTGCAGATTTCAGTGTTCAGTTGGGAATATCTTCGTGTGTCGCAGGATAGAATAGAAATAGGAATCAAATCAAATAGAACAGAACAGAATAGAATTTTTTATTGGCCAAGTGTGATTGGACACACAAGGAATTTGTCTTGGTGCATATGCTCTCAGCGTATATAAAAGAAAAGATAAATTCATAAAGACTCATAAGGTACAACACTTCATGATAGTCATAGGGTACAAATAACTGAAGTTTGGATAATGATGAAAATAGGCACTGATCATGCAATGAATTTATTTGAACAGTTTGGTTAGATGTATGAGCACAAAAAAGATTCATGTCTTGATGGAGCCTGTTTGGTGTGGTGGTTAAGGTGCCAGATTAGAAAGCAGAAGACTGTGAGTTCTTCATGCCTTAGCACTAAACCAGTTAGGTGACCTTGAGCCACTCATTCTCTCTCAGCCCTAAGAAGGAGGAAATGGCAAACCACTTTCTAAAACCTTGCTAAGAATACCGTAGGGACTTGTCCAAGTAGTTATCAAGAGTCAACAATGACTTTAAGGCACCAGAAAACAAAAACAAAGGCATGGCAATAGGTAAGAGTTTTCTCTAGAAAATAGAAACAAACATTAGTTTGATTATAGCTTCAAATTTGATAAACACAGAATGATCTGGGTTTTTTTTTTTCTCACTTCATGGCCTTTCCTCCTTCAACTCCGTGAACTTGTTTAAACATTGTCAATGCCAAGAAAGCTAAAATGTTTCAACAAAAGGTTATCAGTATCCTCCATGCTTCTGATTGATACACTACCCAGTGAGTTAATTAAGAACAGCTCTGACATTTTCTCCAGTAGCACAGATTTATGTGACTGATTTAAAAACATCTGTTTAAAGCATGCAGTTTTGGCCATAAGATCTTGCTTTGAAAACAAAAATGAAGCCTTCGTAAAGCTGGGTTGTTTTTTTTTTCTTTTTATATCATCTCAGTAAATTCTTTATGCTCTGACAAATGACTTTGTAAGTTTCTTCTGAAATCAGATCCCACCCTCCCTTTCATGCTTACGGATAAAAATCTTACTGCTTTAATGCATACTTTACATAAGAAGCTTGGAAAGGAAAGTTGTTGTTAACAACAGTACATTCATTTTGCTCTTTGTAAAGGCAACATTTGTTTTCCCAGCTATGCAACTGCCTTCCATGTATATAAGCAAATGCATATAACTAGCTTACTTGTGTATAACAAGAAGAGGCAGAAATTTCAATCGGATCAATCAGCTGTCAACAAAACCACCAATTACACCTCTTTTATCACAATTTCCAGAAGGATAAATGTATTGGCACATCACAGCAAATCTGTGTATTTCATTTTGAAGACAAATGAATTTTGTTATGTGGATTAAAGTTCACTTGATGCATTAACTAAATGGGGCTCCAGATCACAAAATCCTCCGTTTAATAAAGCTTACTCTGCAAGGATGCCTGATTAGGTTTGTTCAGTGGATTGGTTAATTGCTGGAGTGAGAAAATGAATAGCAAACGTATTGGGTGAATGCCTGGAAGGTTTTGATCATACAGGATTAGGGAAGGAATTGGTGGTTTTAGTTTACATAAGCTCAGAAAGCAAATTTGTTAGTCCAGTGAATGGGATAATATAAAAAGGAGGAAAGAAATAACATTGGTGAAGAATGGCTACCCATAACTTGAGAAGCATTATGGGGTGGAAATTGAGGACAGGAATTCAGAATTCTTACAAATCTCGTGTATTGAATTAAATGCTGGGTGCAGCAAGAAGAAAAATGATGTCTCAGAGTCTCAGCTTCATGACAAACTGTAACAGGGAGGTTGTGTCATAGTAGTAACAACATACTATTGCAAAATGATTTTTAAATTATTATTTTGAAGTCATAGATGGGGTTTAGTTGAAAGTTCCATGGGTTCATCCTCTCGGGTATTCAAAATTGGCTATACCTCAATTCTGCTTGAAAGGATTCAGATTTAAAAAAAACAATATTATAGTGATTTACTTGAGGATAAACTGTTGAAATTGGAATTGTATAGTGTTTGTCATTGATCAGAAAATGACAGGGGTTTTCTGTACTGGAATGTTGCTGAAATTGTTTCTCTTATAGCATGGTGACTGGACCTTGTCTTACAGATTTTAGTAAGGTTTGAAATGGTTTCTTCATGATTATTAGGCATTAAATACATGTGGGATGGGACATCAACGCGTTATAACTTAACCTGACTGGAAAGAGTAGAAATCTTGGTTTTGCTTTGCTTTCCAGCCCACTCAAAAATAATATCTAGGAATGTAGGAGATGGCTAAATCAGATCTTACCTTCTTTAGAAATTGAACTTGTTCTTCCTTGACAGGAGTTAAGTATGAAGACTAACGTCTTTTGATCAAATTCTTGCTATAAAGTTTGTCTCATACAAATAAGTATTTCTAATCCAGATGGTTAACATGCTACAAGGAATGCATTGTCAGAATGTAATTCTAAATGATTCATGCAAGTGTGGGATAAATCAGATTAAAAGCAAATGAAGCCGGCTTTGGTTAAATGTAATGTTATACCAGGGGACACGGTGGCTCAGTGGCTAATTCACTGAGCTTGTTGATCAGAAGGTTGGCAGTTTGGCGGTTCGAATCCCTAGTGCCACATAATGGGGTGAACTCCCGTTACTTGTCCTATCTTCTGCCAACCTAGCTGTTCGAAAGCACGTAAAAAATGCAAGTAGAAAAATAGGGACAACCTTACATCCGTGTACCTTTGGCATTGAGTCATGCCGGCCACATGACTACGGAGACGTCTTCGGACAGCGCTGGCTCTTCGGCTTTGAAACGGAGATGAGCACCGCCCCCTAGAGTCGGAAATGACTAGCACATATGTGTGAGGATAACCTTTACCTTTACCTTTTAATGTTATACCAGCTAACAGTTTGGTGTTCTAGCAACTAAGGATTTTTTGTCAACTACCAGATGTGTCATGGGAAAGAATGAAAAAAATAAAATTAAACAATACATAAAAGTCAAAGTATCTTATTAGTCACCTATGCATTATAGAGTTCTGTAAATATCTATTTTTTATTACTATTTTCTGGAAGTGTTTTCATGATAAGTGATCCATTTCTTTCCAGGCAGTTGTTGAAGAGTGAGCTTGGATCCTTCATCACAGAATATTTTCAGGTAACATTTAGTCCTTAAGTGGATAGATGAAACAATGAAATTGGACTACCTTTTGATTAAGTCTTTATGCTGGCTTTCCTTTTTCTTCTCCTTTTTAAGTAGTTGCAAGTTCTTGGATTTTGAACAGAAAGCTAGAAAGTGTTTTGGACAACATAGCATGATAGCAAAGGTTAAACAAAGCTGGACAACCTTATTCGCAGAAATACAAATTGATAAAAGTTAGTATTTCTTTTCTTAAAACGGTAGGATTGTATTTCATAAAAACACCCCATTTAAGTGGCTAATACTATGAGGATGATTATTTTTCTTTAAAAACTCTTGAACAATTGGAAAGGGGATTTCAGAAAAAGGATCACAACTAGTGAATTTTCTCCGCTTCTGGCCTCAAAACCCCCTTTGCCCCCAGTACATGGGGGTATGTGTTGCTTAAGTTACAATGCTCACAACTCATGTTTCTCTTCTCCACATTCCCTTCATCATTCTCATTGCAAAACTTAGAAGTGAAAATATATTTCAATGCCTTATGAACATTTGGGATAAATAATATACCCAAGATCTTTTTAGATAATGGCTGTTAATCTAAGATTATCAAGTTCCCCTACAGCATTGGTCCCCAACCTTTTGGGCACCAGGGACCAGTTCCGTGTAGAGAGGCTTTTCCGCAGACCAGAGAGGGCATGTATGCTGTCTGCATCCCACGTATAGGTCTTCACTTTATTGTGTGGCCCCGTTTCTGGTATACTGTGGACTGGTGCCTGTGTATGAACCCAAAGTTGAGGATCTCTGCCCTAGAAGACTCTGGACATTATAAAATCAAAGAGAATAAAGAGATTTGATAATAAGGCATCATATAGAAATTTCCACAGTCAGAATCTTTGAAGATATTCCACCTTTCAATAAATATTCAACTGACAGTTTAATATTTCCTAATCAGAAATACTTTATGTGGTCTCTTGTACCATAGGGTTAATGCATTTCTCCATATTGATTTAAGATGGCTTCAGTGGTCACTGAGAAGAGACCATCCTTGAGAACAGCTTCCTTTGATGAGTTTTCCTCTCTAGGAATTCATGCTATGATGCTTAGCCCTTCCCCACCTTTTTGGAAAAAGCTACCAAAGCAGTGACATAAGATGCACTGTGCAAATACCCATTCTTAGCACTTAAATGTGGAATGCATGTTAGATAAGCTGTCAACCCACATAGTTCTAGCATGCACTAAAATATGTTGTGGTTGTGGCTTTGAAACACATGAACAGAAATCTAATTTAATAAGCCTTTCAGGGAATGTAGCATTGCTTTTTGAAATCTAAATAGTCTGCAGAGCAACAATAATTCAAACACTGGAGGTGAGGAAATGCATGAGTCAGAGTGAAATTTTTATGTACCATTTAACTGATAAACATCCCTCAAAGATCTTAAATTTAACCACGGAAAAAGTTTGGGGCCTGTTATCTACAAGAGTGCAAAAAAAATGTATGCACAAAGTAATGGCTATTGTTACTGTAGAAAGCAGCCTCATTAGTGAAAATGAAACCTTTGAAATCAAATTATGAATAGGATGTTTCTTTCGTCCACCTCTATATTGGGGACCCAATAGATTTCCCAGAAGTAGCCACAAGGATTTCTAAAAAGGCAGACTAACTTATAATTTATTCTTTATCCTCAATTCAGTGTACGCTATTACAATGCATTTCTTGTAGCAGCAATAACCAATGCAATAGTGGTTACATTTATATAGTTTGTGCACAATATACATACACACACACACACACACACACACACAATTGGCACAAAGTTTTTGCAGACACACACACTGAATTTCCCTATATTTTATCCTTTTTTGTTCCAGAAACAGAAAAAAAAACCCTATAAAATTCATAAACTTACCAAGTCTACTGCATGCTAAGTAATGAAATAAAAATAACTGGGGATTGTAATTCCAGGCAATATCTTATAGTGTGCTATTTTGTAGTACAAATTTAAACCAGCCCTATTCAGGTTGGGTGAATGTCATGATAGCAAATTAATAAGTGAATGTTTTAATAGATTTATTAGTGAGAACCAACTTTAACTGGCAAGATTGTAGGTTACAAACACTTGTTAGTACTTGATTCTAGTGCATGTAATCATTGTAATGGCATTTAAGGGATAAGAAAAAAACAAAATGTTTTTTGCCCCAATGACTTGTTGCTGTAATTTAGGCTCTGCTTACTTCTAGATTTTTTTTAAAAAAATAAGTCATCTAAAACAATAATAGAATAAACACTGAACAATAAATCAGCATTATTGAAAATCATGGCTTATGATATATGGCATGCTGCTGAATTTCAATTTATTCATTACTGCGAGCTTGAATTGTTAAATAAATCTGGAATGATTTATTGGCACATCTATTGGACTAGAGATGTTTGGCTGTTGGTCTCCTTACAAGCCATAATTTCTAAATGAGAAAGGAACCATGGTTTACAATTCTGGCTTGTAAGCAGTGAGATACCAGATCACTTGATTTGTAATTGTTTAATTTCCTTTTAAACTGAAAGTAAACTATCAGCACATT
This sequence comes from Ahaetulla prasina, assembly GCF_028640845.1. Classification (NCBI taxonomy): domain Eukaryota; kingdom Metazoa; phylum Chordata; class Lepidosauria; order Squamata; family Colubridae; genus Ahaetulla; species Ahaetulla prasina. The sequence continues at coordinate 287,987,429 of NC_080539.1, forward strand.
ATAAACATGTGTGCATTTTAAAGGAATGATCCTAATTCTATGCAAGAGAATTGTGGAAGACTTACACAGTTTGAAAAGTAGAGCAACTGTTTTATCATTTCTGTCATTCTTGAGGACTACTTACTGTATTTATTTATTTATTTAATCGCATTTTTATACCGCCCTATCTCCCAAAGGACTCAGGGCGGTTTACAGCCTAATAAGGAGGCAATCAGTGGCAGCAGACGGTCCCGTAAGTAACCCGGCCCAATGCCATGGAGCGCTTTGAAGATAGTTACCAAAACCTTGAAGCGCACCCGAAAGGCCACAGGTAGCCAGTGCAGTCTGCGCAGGAGAGGTGTCACATGGGAGCCCCAAGGGGCTCCCTCTATCACCCGCGCAGCCGCATTCCGGACCAACTGGAGCCTCCGGGTGCTCTTCAAGGGGAGCCCCATGTAGAGAGCATTGCAGTAATCCAGATGAGATGTCACGAGAGCATGAGTGACTGTGCATAGGGCATCCCGGTCTAGAAAGGGGCGCAACTGGTGAACCAGGCGAACCTGGTAAAAAGCTCTCCTGGAGACGGCCGTCAAGTGGTCTTCAAAAGACAGCCGTCCATCCAGGAGAACGCCCAAGTTGCGCACCCTCTCCATTGGGGCCAATGACTCGCCCCCAACAGTCAGCCGTGGCTGCAGCTGACTGTACCGGGGTGCCGGCATCCACAGCCACTCCGTCTTGGAGGGATTGAGCTTGAGCCTGTTTCTCCCCATCCAGACCCATTTACCAAAGTACTCATAACCAAATCACTGTAACATTTCATGAAAACAGAACCAATCTAGAAATGTTTTTTCTCAATAGTGAACTTTTTCAATTCTATAAACACAAACGTATCCTTTTGACTTTATTTGCATATATGGGAATTTTGTGTTTCAAAGAGAATTTCCATTAATACTCCTTCCAGAGGATATGTGAGATAAATACAAAGATGTACATATGGGATATTCATTTTCATAAATGTAAAAGACAAAACTTCATACAGCAGTCTGATTCAAAAAATACAAATCGAATTTTCTGCACTGCTCGCAATGTAATCTTGAACAAATTATTCCAACAGATACTTCTCCATGTGAAGGAATCATACTTTGTTTCCCTGTTCTTTCCTAGTTTAATTGGGTAGAATGTCCCATTTAAAAAAAAATACTCGAGTCTTAGTTATGGAAATTTGCATAATTAACACTACTTAACCTATAATTTAATGCAATCATCCAGTTTTAGAATATCCAGATGGCATTTTACATCTGTATATGCAGATTGAAAAGTTCCTTTAGTTTTTCCAACTCATTTACAAAGTGGTTTCTCAGGTGACAAGTGAGTTTGCCCACTAATCGTTCTAGCTATTTTTGGGATAAATGATGGAAGTTGGAAAACCTGGTTTGTTTGTTTTTTACATTTTATTGTTCAAAGTTGCACATATATCTGATAGGCAGTGAACTTTTCAGCTAAGCCACTGACATCTGGAACATGATGTCCAGAATAAATGTAAAGTGTTATAAGTTACCAGTTACTGTTCCTCATATGCTGGAATAGTGTGTAAAGGGATTCTTGATACTTTCTTATTTAACGAAATAATCTGGTTGCTTAGTCCTTACATGTGAAAGAAAGTTTCATGTGGCAAATTTCATGTATTCTATTAAACTAAGGGTTAATTAATCAATTAACATTTCACACTGACTACATAACAAATATATGGTTAATACAACTTCAGAACTTAAGGTTTATTCAATAAGTCAGTTAACCTTACCATATCTAAGCCCAAAACACAGTTGCTGGGTTCACAAGTCAGATTTAGCTGAAACAAGGAAACAAAATTACGATTTACCATAAATCGTAATCCTGGGGAGGAAAGCTATGGCAAATCTAGACTGCGTACTAAAAAGCAGAGACATCACCCTGCCAACAAAAGTACATATAGTCAAGGTGATGGTTTTTCCAGTTGCAATGTATGGCTGTGAAGGTTGGACCATAAGAAAGGCTGAGCGCCAAAGAATTGAGGCCTTTGAACTCTGGTGCTGGAGAAGACTCCTGCGAGTCCCTTGGACTGCAAGGCGATCAAACCGGTCAGTCCTAGAGGAGATCAACCCTGACTGCTCTTTAGAAGGCCAGATCCTGAAGATGAAACTCAAATACTTTGGTCACCTAATGAGAAGGAAGGACTCACTGGAGAAGAGCCTAATGCTGGGAAAGATTGAGAGCAAAAGAAGAATCGGATGACAGAGAATGAGGTGGCTGGATGGAGTCACTGAAGCAGTAGGAGTGATCTTAAATGGACTTTAGAGGATGCTAGAGGACAGAAAGGCCTGGAGGAATGTTGTCCATGGGGTCGCGTCAGACACGACTTTACAACTAACAACAACAACAATGATGTGTACATCTAACCACTTACTATTGTTTTATGTTTGAATTCTGGTAGATAAGACTTTATATTCCCTTGTAATTACTCAAACTTTTCTGTGTGTTATGATTCTTTTTCAGTCTGGATTTTTAATTCGAGATACTGTGTTTTCTAGTATCTTTACCCAAGTTCATAAATTATTACAGTGGGGAGAGGAGACAGAATATAATACATGGCATGATTTGTGAGAATAACATAAGTAATTGTTTATTCTAGCATTTTGAGAAATTTGAGAAGATGTTTCCTTACTTTTGCCCAAAGATATATTTATTGAATCTGAAATAATTGCTAAATTTCTAGGTAACACAGAGAAAGGCCTTCTGTTAAAAAGGGACTCAGACTTCTATGCGCCATATAAAAACAAACCATGGATTATTTTAAACATAGTCTTTATTGACTTTTAAAGTCTCTATGACTTTATTGAGTAATTTTAATTGAGTTGACATAGTCTTTCAAAATAAAGCTTCTTTGGAAGGAAGCACTGCAAGGGCATTGATGTATTTCTCAAAATGAGAATAGCTTCTTCCCCATGATTGCTATATATTTAGACCATTTGTGCATTTTTTTTTGGCCTGCATTTCTTTTTTTTTATTATTTCTTTTATTTATTTATTTGTCATAACAGCATACATAAGCATAAGCATGAAGGACCTATATAACATATAAGCATATATATGAGTATAAGCATGTAATAACTATATAAATTTGATATAATGAAAGGAAACAGTAGGACAGGAACGGTACGCACATTTGTGCTCTTATGCACGGCCCTTATAGACCTCTTAGGAATGGGGTGAGGTCAATAGTAGTCAGTTTTTGGTTAAAGATTTGGGGATTTTGAGTAGAGACCACAGAGTCAGGTAGTGTGTTCCAAGTATTAATAACTCTGTTACTGAAGTCATATTTTCTGCAATCAAGATTGAAGCGGTTAACATTAAGTTTAAATTTATTTATTTATTTATTTATTATTTATATTTTTATATCGCCCTTCTCCGAAGACTCAGGACGGTGTACAGCCAAAATAAAACAGTAACACAACAATTAAAACAATATATCACTAAAAATCTAATTCAATTTGGCTAAAAAGTTAAAAAATAATAAAATAAAATTATAAAAACCCTATAAAACCCCATTAAAATTCCCATTAGGCCAGCCCTGCTCGATGAAATAAGAAAGTCTTGAGCTTGCACTTAAATCTGTTGTTTGCTCCTGTATTGTTGCGATTGAAGCTGAAGTAATCTTCAACAGGAAGGACATTGCAATAGATGATTCTATGAGTTAAACACAGGTCCTGTCGAAGGCGGCAGAGTTCTAAGTTTTCTAAACCCAAGATTTCAAGTCTGGTGGCATAAGGTATTTTGTTGTATTCAGAGGAGTGGAGAACTCTTCTTGTAAAATATTTCTGGACACGTTCAATTGTATTGATATCTGAAATGTGGTATGGGTTCCAGACAGGCGAGCTGTATTCAAGAATTGGTCTAGCAAATGTTTTGTAAGCTCTGGTTAGTAGTGTAGTGTTTCTGGAGAAGAAGCTACGTAAGATTAGGTTTACAACTCTTAATGCCTTTTTTGTGATGTAGTTGCAGTGGGCTTTGGCACTTAGGTCATTGGATATGAAAACTCCAAGATCTTTGACAGGGTGGGGATCATCTGTAAGATAATGTCCATCGAGTTTGTATTTAGTGTTTAGGGTTAGGGTTAGGGTTAGGGACAGAGCATTTGCTGGTTGAGATTTGGAGTTGCCAGGTTTTAAACCATTCTGACACAAAGTCAAGGTCTTTTTGAAGGGTAGCTCTATTGTTGGTAGTGTTAAATAGTTTGACATTGTCAGCGAAGAGAACACAATTACTTTTAATATGGCCGCAGAGATCATTAATGTATAATATGAAGAGTGTTGGTCCAAGAACACTGCCTTGGGGAACGCCGCTATTGACAGGAACAGGATTTGATAGGGCACTGCCTATTTTGACCACTTGTTGTCTGTTTGACAGGAACGTTGTTATCCAATTGTGGAGGGGTCCAGAGATGCCACAGGATTTTAGTTTTAGGAGAAGTTTGTCGTGTACCACTGAGTCAAAAGCTTTACAGAAGTCTATGTAAATTGCATCTATTGTTTTGCCTTGATCAAGATTGATCAAGATTTTCTTTTGGCTTGTTCTGAATTTGCAGGAAAATAGTTGCTTGGGTAATTGAACATAATACTGCTGACCAATTTTCTGTTTTGTTCACTGTTCCTCTGTGTGCTTGCTTGTATAAAGATCCCCCGCCAGCCAATTATTTTCCATCAGACAAGGAATTCACAACTATTCTGGATAGTTGTGAATTATTCCATGTGCATAGTATAGGTAAACTGTAGGCAACGTAGTACATCTGTCTCTTGAAACCACAAACACTTCCCATAAATGTTAGAGGAATAGTTACTTATTAAAATTACTCAGATGATTCATCTGCCTCTTTTTCACAATGGAAGAATTGCTCATAACCATGGGCATGTTTTATTACATAAAAATTCTGTCTGCATGCATAACCTTCAGGCTTTTTCAAACTGGTGTATCCAGATGCCTGTAGGATTTTAATTCCTTGAATTCTTATGACCACTTTGCCTGGGAATTCTGCAAGTTCAGAGAGTACCTTGGACATGATTATATAAAAGACTACTATTATATATTATCCCAGAGGGCAAGAAGAAAGATTCCAGTTGAATGTGAAGGGGAAAAAACCCACCCTAACAATAAGAATAATTTGAAATTAGAATCAATTACCTAGAGAGGCATCTTTCTTATTAAACATTTCTGATTTAAGAGTAAGTAGAAGCTGAGTAAGTCTCTGTCAGGGATGGTTTAATGTGGATTTTTTTGGGCTGAGCAGAGGGTTGGACTTGATGGCCTGAGCAGTTCCCTAATTCCCTAATTATAAATATTGTAGTACATTGGCAAATTACAGTGGCTTTACCAGTCTGCTTTAGAGTGCAGTTCAAGATGCTGGCTGTGACCTTTAAAGTCTTTAATGGCATAGGTCCAGGCTACTTGATGAACCGTAATCTTGCTAAAACCAGCCCATCCTACTCAACTCGGCAGTGAGAGCCTACTGCAGATCCCGTCAGTCAAAAAACTTTGACTGTCAGGATCCAGAAGAAGAGCCTTCTCTGCCGTAGCATCTGCCCTTTGGAACCTCTTGGAGCCAATAGGGAATTCTGGAGGTGGCTGCTAGATTGACAGCAGACTCTACCTCTCTTCACCTCTGCTCCCCATGCTTCTTATTTTTTTTTTTTTACTAGTCATATCAATGTATATTTTTTTTGTTTTCTTTCTCCTTGCTTGTTTTATTATTGTTACATATTATTGTTATTTTTTTATTATTTATTTAAGAAAATTTGCACGGCCGCCCACTCACTCTCAGTGACTCTGGGCAGGCTCACAGAAATAAAAATCAATTTACAAACAATAAATAAACAAATCTATCCCCTTGGAAAAATAGTCGATCAAACAACACTTGATGGGCTTCATTAAACTCTGGGTTCTTCGAGTCTGTTGGCAAAACCAGGTTTTGTTTTATATTTTTATTATTTGATTCTATTTTACTTTCCCTTTGGTTAATCTTTCTTTTTATTTCTTCATATTTTATGGTTGTGAGCCACTTAGACATAGAGAACAAATCAATTTAATAATAATAATAATAATAATAATAATAATAATAATAATAATAATAATAATAATAATAATAATAATAATAATGATAATAATAATGATAATAATAATGATAATCATCATCATCATCATCATCATCATCATGTAAAAAATACAACTCACCTGTATCCAAAAAGTCATGGGAACATAAAGTGGAAAAAGTGTTAGAAAATGAGGAGGTGAAGATCTTGTGGGACTTTTGAATGCAGACAGATCGTCACTTGGAACACAACACGCCAGATATCATAGTTGTCGAAAAACGAAACGTACAATTTATTGACATTGCGGTACCAGGAGATGCCAGAGTCAAAGAAAAAGAACTGGAAAAAATCATGAGATATTGCAATGTGGCCATCGAAACTACACAGCTATGGATGAAACGTGTAATTTTTTAATTTTTTAATTTATTTATTTTTCGTATTTTTATACCGCCTTATCTTCCTAGGGACTCAGGGCGGTTCACAGCCAGATAAAAATATACATATAAATACAAAATAAAACATCCATTAAAAAACTTATTACAAATGGCCGAATAATTAAAAATGACAATATAAATAATAAAATCCCCATTAAAACCAATTCGAATTTAAAATCTAGTCCAGTCCTGCGCAAATAAATATATTATATAATAGTGATACCCATTATCATCGGGGCACTTGATACCATGTCAAGAATTTTAAAAGATACATCAACAAATTTCAGCTTCCTGCAATAACACCAGCGGAACTGCAAAAAACTGTGCTATTCGGAACATCGTAAATCTTAAAAAGGTACTTGGTTCATACGTAGGACGGTGGCAGCAACCCGTATCAACCATTAGCACCAGTCAATGGTATTTGTGATGCATTTTTGAATGTTCAATTGACTGAGTTTCATGTTTAATGAATAAAGTAAATAACGACTGCATTTGCTGAGCTTCATCTCTCATTCCTTCTCCCTGCCAGAAAATTTTAGGTTGCTAGTTCCTTGGGAGATCTATGTGAATATTCTTAAACCATATTCTGCAGAATAACAATGTTAACTATTGAAGATGTTCTGTGAGTTGGTCTGTGGTTCTAAAAACTTTTTAATGGGTTATTGATCTATTTGGTTTCTAGTGAAAAATGAACAGAAAATGTTTGCCATAAGCATATATTAAAATAACAAAAAAAAAAATCACAAACTTCAGTAAAAGTTCACAGGGAACATAGTCTTTGAAGTGAGAAAAACCTGACGGTACGGCTTCTTTTTCCTTCAGCACAACTTTGTGAACGTGGATTTTCAGCATATTCTTCAACGACAACTAAATATTGAAATACATTTAATGATCAGAAATCTTATTTTAAATAAAATGATATTGCATGTAAGGCCGTACATCCCATTAAACCGATTATAACTGCTGCATTAAATACCAAGAAAACAAGATAGTTATTTAAACAGCTTTTTCATTTGTTTCCCTTTTTTAAAAAAAACAAAGGATCTAAGATGTTCCTCTTTTTTTTAAAAAAAAAGAAAGTAAAGTTTTGCAAAGTGTGGCTTGCACTGATGATGTAAAATAGAGTCAACATTGACTCATTCCTTCTAATTTCTGAAGTTCAGAAATGAATGTCAGTTCTTATGTAACACAATTGATACAAGAAGGAGTTGTGTCTGGGGAGAGCCCCAAAGTTTTTAATTGAAGAAAACATTTTTAGGAAACTCCCTACTTTAAAGGGGGATTCCAAAGTACAGGCAGATTCATTGGGTGGATACACTCACTATATTGGAGCCATCACCTGAAAAATGGCAGAGGAATAAAATGGAATAAAATAAAATAAAATAAATAAATAATAAAATAAAATGGCTAATAGCAAATAGGGACATTCCTTCATGCAGTGTATTGTTATAAGTCTTGGTTTTGTTCTAATTTTTAGCACACTGGAAAACTGGAAGACGGAGTGGCTGTGGATGCCGGCACCCCGGTACAGTCAGCTGCAGCCGCGGCTGACTGTGGGGGGCGAGTTATTGGCCCCAATGGAAAGGGTGCGCAACTTGGGTGTCCTCTTGGATGGGCGGCTGTCGTTTGACGATCATTTGGTGGCCGTCTCCAAGAGGGCTTTTTACCAAGTTCGCTTGGTTCGCCAGTTGCGCCCCTTCCTTGACCGGGATGCCTTATGCACGGTCACTCATGCTTTGGTCACTTCCCGTTTGGATTATTGCAATGCTCTCTACATGGGGCTGCCCTTGAAGTGCACCCGGAGGCTGCAGCTAGTCCAGAATGCAGCTGCGCGGGTAATAGTGGGAGCAACTCGTTGCTCTCATGTAACACCAATCCTGCGCAGTTTGCACTGGCTTCCTGTGGTCTTTCGGGTGCACTTTAAGATTTTGGTTACCACCTTTAAAGCGCTCCATGGCTTAGGGCCCGGGTACTTACGGGACCGCCTGCTGTTACCCCATGCCTCCCACCGACCCGTACGCTCACACAGAGAGGGCCTTCTCAGGGTGCTGTCCGCCAGACAATGTCGGCTGGCGGCCCCCAGGGGTAGGGCCTTCTCTGTTGGAGCTCCTACGCTTTGGAATGAACTTCCCCCTGGTTTATGTCAAGTGCCTGATCTTCGGACTTTTCGCCGTGAGCTGAAAACACACCTATTTATTCAAGCGGGACTGGCTTAGAAGTTTTACTAATTTTAACTGGAGTTATTTATATTTTAGTATTTTAAATTGTTTTAAACTCTGGCCATTTTGTAATATGTTTTGTTTTAGTTTTGTTTAAGTGTATATTGTTGATTTTTTATTTGGCTGTACACCGCCCTGAGTCCTTCGGGAGAAGGGCGGTATAAAAATCGAATAAAATAAATAAAAATAAATAAATAAATAAACTGATATAAATATTTGTGATACTGTGTTGTCCTTTTAAATTCTATACAGTGCATATCCAGACAGAACAGTCTGCACTAATTCCATAAGAATTTAGTTCAGTTGTTTTCTTCCACCAGTGAATATTTTACGGCATTGGACCATCAAGGTATTTGCAACTGAGATATGCCACGTGACTGAACATCTGCAGAACGGAGACTGTTTTTAGCTGATTGTATGCAGGAATGCCTTTCTTTACATGTATTTTCCACATTTATTTGGCAACCCAGAAATATATGCTTTTTAAAACTTTCCAGAGCTGAAAGTAAAATATGAATTTAATACTAAAATGCAATACAATGATTAAGGCACAATAATAGCAATAAAATCCAACCTGAAAATCTTTGGGCAGAAAAGAAATGAGTCTGATTAGGAATTGAGATATTACAGCTAAAGCATGTAAAACTTTCATTGGCCATGTTTGTTTTGACATACTTACTTGATCTAAAATTAAGATATGTTGCTGATTCATTAGATTGGGTAAATCTATTTGAAATAACATTTGTAAAAATTGAAAACATGCTTTGTATCTTTGAATATTGAAAATCCAACTTTTTTTTTCTTTTTGGCAGAACCAGCTTCTTGCAAAAGGTTTGCTATACATAGAAGAAAAAGTTAAGTTTTGTGAAGGCAAGTATAGAAATTGACAACTTTGGGAAGGGCTCTGGAGTCCCAGAAAGCTTTGTGAATCATCTTCTGAAGTTGCTAAGATGAATTCGTGGAAAAACCAACATATCAGAGTCACGTGGCTAAATATCCCAAGGTCCTAATGTGTATAAGCAACATAATGAAGTCATAATAATAGCATTGAATAGAAATGATTTAGAACAGAGAGGAAAATATCTTTCTAATTGAAAAGCATGGTTTAAATATCTATTTTTCAATGCCATTTGTGAAAAAAGAAGAAGAAATAGCTTGCTATGTAATATGTGCCTCATGTAAATTATCATATGGCAGCATTTATCTGTATCCATGTACTATCGATGACCAATTGGTGGTAAAAGATATCTAGCAAATGGCAACTTGATGGCAACTTCACATCAAATCAATATTGTTATGAAAGACTATTAAACATTGTTCATATTTCTGCAATGAAAGCATGGCTTATGCTTGAACATTATAAACTGGGATCAGTTATGTTATGCTTAATAATTGTCAATCTTCATCAAAAATCATCTATGATGTTCCACATGGTTTTTCCAATTGGTCTTGATAGGTACAAGTAAAAGCATTGTGGATACATTGTGATGGCCAGTCACTCTCAACTTTTTGATTATAGTGAAAAGTTTGGAAACTATTGCAGCATCAAGGAGTTGGACTAGAACAGCGGTCCCCAACCTTTGCAGCTTGGTGGCCCTGCAAGATGAGAGGAGAGGGAACTGTGCTTCACCAATGGTGGACCAGTGCCCGTGCGTAATTCAACTTGTGCAAGTGGCAGGCCGGCACGCATGTGCATGCAGCTCATCTTATGTACGTTGAGTTGCGTGTGTGTGTATGTGCCCACATGCCGGCCTGTTGCTTGTGCAAGTCAAGCTACCAGTTGGGAACCCCTGGACTAGAAGACCTCCAAGATTCCTTCCAACTCTGTTTTTCTGATAGGCATTTGAAAGTTAATCCCAAAAATATTGGGGCACACTCCTGGTTTTCATGAAATATACTGTAGTCTTATCTTAGATGGGAGAATGTTACCTAGGCCTTAATAATTTTCAGTTGCTAGTCTGCCAGGAAGTTATATGGTCTCTAATAGTTCCAAAGGAAGCAGAAACTTATGGAGAAATAAATCTATCCTAGTTTCTTAACCACAAAACCATTCAAACTTCTGATCTGATAAACTTCAATGGTTGCACCTGTTTCTTCACTAGTATAAGCTTTCTGGTTTATTGTTTTTCTGTTACTTGGCTTCAAAAGAAAAGAAACGAAAGAAAAGAGCTTTACAGATGGTTGTAATAGTTGCATGTAATATTTTTATAACTTTTCTTAAATACCAGAGATACTCTTAGCTAGACATTAAAAAGCAGATCTGATGTGACAGCCCTAGAACCTGTCAACTATATTATTAAATTCCAACTCTCAAACTAATTTCTAATTGAAGTCAGATAATTAAAGTTCCCTTGAGGGAGACTTTTACAATCTTAGTTTATTTTTTAAAAACTATTTTTTATTACGATTCAGTAGGACATAGGCTGCTAAGACTCCAATTCCACGAGTCCTTATTTGGAAACAAGTCTAATAGCAATGAATAACATCTGCTTATAATGTTGCAATGTGATCTCATACAGTAATTTGGAGTGTGTGCTCATCTGGATCTTAGGCCATGACAATACAGCAGCCAGAAATGTGTACTTCTGGATTGGAAATAAAATCTGAGTTTGGCAATTCTTTAATGGTAAATTTCTGAATCACTCAACTTTATGTGGAAAATTCAGTTGGTGCCTTTTATGGCTGCTGAAAATGAGTGATTCTTCAGTTCCACAATTACCGGGAAAAAATGTAATGGTTAGTTTCATTGGCACGGACCTGAAAAATATTTGTAAAATATTTAGACCAAAGGGGTTATATCTGTAGTGATGGTGCATCACGCTTAAAGATAGTTATTTCTTTTTTACCACAGTGTAACTGCTAAAAACAGTTAGATTAGCATGCAGTGTATGTTAAAGGCCTTGGGTTACAATGACAATTGGGGTGAAATTTCCATTCTAAATGGTGGCAGTTGCAAAGCATGATATCACATGAATGAATCATGTTGCAATGGCAATCCTCAGTTCCAATTACTATTGACCACATGAGGCCAGGACCACATGAGTCTATAAGTAGAAGGAGTCCCAGGTTGGTCGATGAAGTGGTGGGATTCTGTGAGCAGTGACACTGGAACATAGGCAGGTGTGCAGATGCTGCAGGGGAGGGAGGGATACCTTAGATGCTCTGAAAAATGAGTATAAGATATGTGTATGGAAGAGATGATTATTTTGTGAATGCACAGGAAGATATGTTAACACCCTTACAGCACATTGCAATGGAATTGATTTGATGAGGTTTTTTTATGTTATGTTTAAAAATAAATAAAAATTAAAAAAAAAAAGACAGATACTCTGGAGTGTGGGTGAGTGCCATGGGCAGGCCCTTGGAGTGCTGATGTATGCTGTGGGTGGGGAGATGCTATTGGAAGGTGATATAGAGCAGGGGTCTCCAATTTTGACAACTTTAAGACTTGTGGACTTCAACTCCCAGGTATTCTGGGAGTTGACGTCCACAAGTCTTAAAGTTGCCAAGGTTGGAGACCCCTGGTATAGAGTATGAGAGGGGAAAAAAACAGCAGGAGCTACTTCCTGCTTCCCCCATTGACTTTGCTTGTAGAAAGCTATCAGGGAATGTTGGAAATTGCAGTCCTCTTACCACAGCTCACTGCAAAAACCAAAACTCTGAAGAGTGGTTATAACTTTAAATAGCTGAATGAACGGTTGCGACCCAAGTAGTATTGTATTATGATTTCAGAAATGAATATAAAGACACAATTAACATGCTAGGATCTGACTTCATTGGAAGAAGATCTGACCAGACTCCAAAAGTTTTTAATGGATGTTTTACTTTATAACCAGCCCTGAGGTAGAGTGAGCAGACAGAAACATATTCTTAACTGTATGCATGGGGATAAGATGGTAACAAGGTTTAAAGAGAAACTATAACTGTGTTTATTTGGATGGAATTATAGTGTTCCATAATATGCATGCCAAATGCTGACCACAAATTTACTCTTCACTTCAGTTAAGAGTTGCTGAAAAGGGTTAGAGGAAATCCTGTTTAATGGTTTTGAAATATTAATGTATACTCGCTAACAGATATTTTCTTTCCTAGTAAAGAAAAGGTTTTGAGAAACAATAACTTTATGGATAGATCCAGTATAGTGGTTTTTGATGCTATGTAGAATTATATTAGTAAAAATGTAAGGAATGCATTCTATTTGACTTATTTTTTCCAATCTGCATTCTTAATTTAGCATTAAACTACTGCTTTATTAAAACCTGAGCATATATTCAGCAGCTCATGTTAGAACTACTGTACAGTCAGCATCTCTGTCCTTGATCTTTCTGCATTGGGAATTGAATAAAGGTTCTATTCATATTCAGTCACATATAAATAAAAGCCACTGTATGCAGAGAACCATGATAATGTAGGATTCCTAACCATTTTGAGATTTATGGTTGTGTTCAAGAAACAGCTAGTAGAAAGCCCCTTGAAAATTTGCTCTTAAGTTCAGGATGTAGGTGAGGACTATGGGAATAGGTCTTGTCTTCATAAACCCCATTTCATGTTTAGCCTGAAGGTGACCTTATTGTAATAGGATTATATAAAATACTAGCTGGACGCCTGTGCTTCGCTGCGAAACTATGTGATCGGGCGTGATAAATTGATTAAACCCTGTACCTTAATGTAGAATGTGTAACTCTGTTGCATCAGGGCGTGTTAATATAAGGCAGTTGGAACAGAGGAGGTGGGGGAGTAGAATGTTCCAGCCCGCAGGCCAGATGAGTTTCAGGCCGGCCACGCCCACGCCCGGTTTAGTGAAGCGGTAGCATCAGAACGTGTTAATATAAGACAAGAGTTCTTTTCAGGTGGGGAGGGGGAGTAGAACATCTAGCTCCTTAGCATCACAGCGTGTGAATATAATACTGTATATGAAATACTAATGATCTGATGGTCATTTTGAAAAATCCTTTCTTAACCTAGAAGACAAGAGGAACATATGTGCCAATTTCAAGTTTGTAGGCTTTACCGTTCTGGAGATTTTGTGATGAGTGAGTGGTATTTAGCTTTTATATATTCAGATAGGCTTGGTTTATAGGTTGTGATGTTGGACATAGTATTTTCAGTCTTACCAGCTCCTTCTATGAAATTGGACTTTTGGTTTTCTCTGACCACTGTCCTTGTTACACCCTTCACACAAGTATGTGCCTCATTTATTGATATACAGTATTTGTACAACTGGGAATGTTCTTTAAATAGAAAGGATTGGGGATACCTTATAGATTCTTTTTTCATGAAATGAACAATTCAAAAAAATGCTCTGAAAGTTGAAGCCTGCTAAATTATTATTGTTATTTCTGCCTCTCTCTCTCCCTCCCTCCCTCTCCCTCTCCCTCTCTCTCTCTCTCTCTCTCTCTCTGTCTCTCTCTCTCGGAGAATGCCCAAATTTTTAGTTAAAGGTTAATGAACTCTAAACAACAGGGGCTTTTTACTAAGCAATTTTTTTTTCCTTTTTAAATAAATCATTTTTTATAGTTTTCATATGACATTAGCCTGAGGCAGTATGGAATACTGATTATCCCTCAGAAAAAGTCAGCACATTGTTTTATTTTGGAAGGAAGACAAATAGAAAGTTTGCATAACTGCCATGTGTTATAATTTATGTATCCGCAGCATTTTTTTACTATCTGTTTCATGCAATTTTTGTCAAGGTACCCAAGTGCATAAAAACCCCAGAACAATGGTTCTCAACCTTTTCTTCACCACAGAGCCCCTTTAAATATCTTTTGTGGCCATGGACTTAACTCACGATTTAAATCATAACATTTAACATAACATAACATAACATCAGAGTTGGAAGGGACCTTGGAGGCCTTCTAGTCCAACCCCCTGCCCAGGCAGGAAACCCTACACCATCTCAGTCAGATGGTTATCCAACATTTTCTTAAAAATTTCCAGTGTTGGAGCATTCACAACTTCTGAAGGCAAGTCGTTCCACTTATTAATTGTTCTAACTGTCACGAAATTTCTCCTTAGTTCTAAGTTGCTTCTTTCTTTGATCAGTTTCCACCCATTGCTTCTTGTTCTACCCTCAGGTGCTTTGGAGAACAGCCCGACTCCCTCTTCTTTGTGGCAGCCCCTGAGATATTGGAACACAGCTATCATGTCTCCCCTAGTCCTTCTTTTTGTTAAACTAGACATACCCAGTTCCTGCAACCGTTCTTCATATGTTTTATCCTCCAGTCCCCTAATCATCTTTGTTGCTCTTCTCTGCACTCTTTCTAGAGTCTCAACATCTTTTTTACATCGTGGCTGGATGCAATATTCCAAGTGTGGCCTTACCAAGGCATTATAAAGTGGTACTAGCACTTCATGTGATCTTGATTCTATCCCTCTGTTTATGCAGCCCAGAACTGTGTTGGCTTTTTTAACAGCTGCTGCACACTGCTGGCTCATATCTAAATGGTTATCCACTAGGACTCCAAGATCCCTCTCACAGGTACTACTATTGAGCAAGGTACCACATATACGGTACTGGTGCATTTTGTTTTTTTGGCCTAAATGTAGAACCTTACTTTTTTCACTGTTGAATTTCATTTTGTTAGATAGCGCCCAATGTTCAAGTCTGTCAAGATCTTTCTGTAACTTGAGCCTATCTTCTGGAGTGTTGGCTATTCCTGCCAGCTTGGTGTCATCTGCAAATTTGATGAGTTCCCCATCTATCCCCTCGTCCAAGTCATTGATGAAGATGTTGAAGAGTACTGCGCCTAAAACAGAGCCTTGGCGTACTCCACTGCATACTTCCCTCCATGTGGATGTAGTTCCGTTGAGGACTACACGTTGAGTCTTGATTGGTCAGCCAGTTCTGAATCCATCTGGTGGTGGTGCTGTCTAACCCACATTCTTCTACTTTATCTAGTAGTAGGTTATGGTCTACTTTATCAAATGCTTTACTGAAGTCCAAGTAAATTATATCAACAGCATTCCTCTGGTCTACTAATTTTGTCATTTTGTCAAAGAATGCGATAAGATTAGTCTGGCATGATCTGTTTTTGACAAACCCATGTTGGCTTTTGGTTATTACTTTGTTTGCTTCTAGGTGTTCGGTGATTCGTTGCTTGATTATCTTTTCCAGAATCTTCCCCGGTATTGAGGTCAGACTGATAGGTCTGTAGTTTCCTGGATCTGTTTTTTTTCCTTTTTTGAAGATGGGAAATACATCAGCTCTTTTCCAGTCCTCTGGCAGCTCCCCTGTGCTCCAGGATCTTTGAAAGATATAGTTCAGTGGTTCTGAGATCACGTCTGCCAGTTCCTTCAGAACCTTGGGGTGTAATCCATCCGGTCCTGGTGATTTGAACTCGTCTAGGGTAGACAGGTGTTCACTTACCATTTTCTTCCCTATTCCCTATACATTTCTTTCATTTCATTTTTTTTTGTAGGCTCCTCCCCTCTACAGACCGTAGGTTGTGAACCACTACCTACCCTATCCCAAAAGATAGCTGGAAATAAACAATTTCCAACATTTGTACATAATTAAATGTTGTGTCACGAAAATTTTCAGGCATGGTCTTGTTCAGAGCTCCATAGGTCACTTCTATAATATAGAAACGTATCACCAAAACCATGATGTCATTCGTCTCGCTTTTCTGATCTTTCATGGGGAAGAGGTACTTTCAGCATCCTCATTTGCAGCAAACAAATCAGATGGGTCAATTCTACTTTAACTAGTTTTGCAGACACACAGACTCTACGTCATAAAGGGCCCTATAGGTTAAAACCAGCATTTTGAATTCTATTCGGAAATCTATTGAAAACCAGTGAAAGATCAGCAGAGCAAGTACCGGGTGGCCCTAGTGGTTCTTACTTACCATAAGTGGCGGTTAAATTCTGCACCAACTGCAGCATCCAGGAAGTCCTTAAGGGCAACTCAGTATTGAGGTCATCATTACAGTTACAGTTGAGTCTCCCTTTGTGATAATTAGTCAGTATTTGGAACCTTCCCGAGTTCAGCTTCTAGTGAAAATGTGAGCACATCCATGTGAATTTCTTGGCCATCAAATGGAAGAGGTTTGTACTTGCTTACTTCCTGGATTTCCCAGTCTAATACATAAGCTGGAAGACTCCCATCCATGTATTAACCAGGTCCAAACCTAATTAGCTTTTCAAGATCACTCACGATTGACTAGATGCTACCACTTATCTGGGCCTCTGCTGCTTATCTAGAAGACACCTAGCAACTGCCAATAATCTCACAAAGCCAAGCAATGTGTGTATTTTATTTATACTTGGAAATGAGAGTTGCGTACCTACTAACACAGTTTCTTGAAAGTTCCCTAATGTTTGTTGTATTTTTTTAGGAGAAGATCGTATCCACGTATTATCTGAAACCTGGGATCACTTCTTCACAGAAATTCTTCCTATACTACAGGCTATATTTTACCCTGTTCAGGTAAATCTGGTTAAATATAAGCTCAACAAGGCAGAGAAAAACATTTCAAATTTACCCTATAATTGAAGGAAGACACAAAGCTTAACTGCAAAGGAAAACAATTTTAAACTTTAAGAATCACACATTTCACTAGAATTGCTGTTAAGCTTGTTTGTCCTCCTGTCGATATGGTTATAAAACTCTTGACTAATTTAAACCACAAACCCCGGTATCTAATAATTATAAATCTACACTGTGTTAAAGGATAAGTTATTCCAGATCAATATTTTGTGTTATTGTTAATTTACAAATCAATATTCATTGTTAACGGTTCATTTTACCACCCAGATGATATTGCAATTGGACAGTACACTAATGATAAAAGTTTTGTCTCCAACCTGGCACCTTCCAGGTATATTAGAATAACAAAATTCCCAGCCAATCTGACCTGAGATTTCCTCAAGGAGAAGATTTAGTGATTTCTTCACCTGCTTTCCTCTGAATTTTTGAGTAGCTGAGTAGAAGAACTGGAAAGAAATCTAATTTCCATGGTTGACTCTTGTATTTTAAGTGATGATTTGTAAAGAGGAAGCCAAATATTTGATAAGGTTCTATGGGGTATACCGTATATAGAGGCAGCATATTGCAAGGTAAAATTTCCCTTACATTTTCTGATTTTAGAACTGTCTGTTCCCCTAGAGGCAGAGAAATCATGAAATGTATTTATATTGGCCTCTGACTAAATTGGCTCAAGCCACCATCCAATAGGTCCAAGAATTTGTGTGCCATGGTTAACAATCCTCACTGTTACACCACCTTTTAAATAAACCATTTTCTCATTTGAGACAAGTGGAATACTAATAACTTCTCTGTGTTCATTATCTCAGTAATTATACTTGGCACTCTGAGATAAAAAAGGCAATATTTTTCTTTTCCAAGGAACTGAAGGAGCTCAGTAACAGGGAATTAATTAGAAGACAAAGAAAATAATGTTATCTAAGCAGAAGAAGTTACTGATGGGACAGATTTCTTGTAGAATAAAAGTCTTAGGAAAATGGAATATTATCTCTCTGCTTTTCCAGAACTCCTCTTAACAATCCAACCCTTAGTGGTGCTATTTTTTTCCCCTTTAGACCAAAAATATCAACAAGTAAACATCACTACCTTATGCAAGGCTTGTTGATGTTTTCCACATTATTAGAGAGAATGTAAATATTTGCTTCTTGCTATAAGAATCTCAATTTCCCATGCTCTCTCTCTCTTTTCTTTTTCCTTTATCCCCTTCCTCTATTCCTTCTTTTTATACTTGCAGCAGATGATAAAAGGTATGTGTGGCTTTACAGGCAGGTGAACTGTGGACACCTGAAACATCTTTTAAGTCCTGGGATCCCAACAATATGTCCATGGACATGGGTGTCAGCATATGTTGCAATTCCTTTTTGACCTACCAGGGTCCCTGCCCCACCTGATTTTATCTATTTTTTAAAAAAAAAAAATTAAATGGGAAGCTGCAATATAAAGTATGATCTCCAAGTATAAGTGGCAGAGAATACCGTATTTTTCGGAGTATAAGATGCACTGGAGCATAAGACGCACCTTAGTTTTTGGGGAGAAAAAAGGAGAAAAAATCTGCCTATCAGATATTCATCTGGCTAGCTTCCTTAGTCTGGTCAGCTTCAGCACATTATTTGACTGGTTTTGAGCACGCGCGCATGCCTGGTTGGGGCTAAAAAGCACAGCTGATCTTCGGAGAGAGAAACATTGAGAAAAGCAGGCGAAGCAAGGAAGATCATTTCACTCGCTAGCACCTCGTTAGGGGTGAAAAAGCTACGTTCAGAGTATAAGACACACCCAAATTTTTAGCCTCTTTGCCGGGGGGTGGGGGGGGTGGAGTGTGTATTATACTCCAGAAAAATCCGGTATATTAGGAAGTCAGAAGAGGTTAGTAGGACGAATGAGATGAAAATCAGTTTAGCTTCTGGTGGATGGTCTCAATATTCCAAATATATCTACAGGCCCAGGAAGATTGAGGCGTTAAATCAATCATTTATTCCATCTATAACATTTGTAGGCAAATTAAATCATAAATGCCAATGCTGCATCTTCTTTAGCATCTGTCCTTTAGGGCAAGATGTTTGAATTAAGAAGGTCCACCAAATCCATTCATAAGCACCTTTATGACTTTGGATTTGAAGCGTACTCAGCTCTACCACATACTAAATAGATTACAACACAGTTATTCTTTGAATTACCTTCAATTTTGCCATCTGTCAACACAATAGATTTTACTATGTATATAGGAAATGATTCACTCAGAGTTGATGGATGTGATCTGAAATTACATCCTTTTTCCCCCAACTCATAATATTGCTGTTGCTTTGTTGATTGAAATGCTGTCCTGGGTTCTTTTTTATCTGCACTACTGTTCAGACAAGTGCTTTCCATTTTAAATAAATAAAAATAAGATTATTGAAGCATACCAGTTCCAAAGACAGAGCTCAGTAGCATGCTATTTGAAACCTTCCTCCAGTCTGACAGAGAAATAATTGAGGTCTTTCTGGCTTTTCAACCGTGACTCCATTTGATTGAGCTTAGCTGATTGTCTGGCCAAAATATTATGGAAAAATGGAAAGTTGTTTCTTGAAGTACAGATAAATGGATGAAAGCTTCATATAATAATAGATGTTTTCATGCAGTGCGGTCTCTCTTTCACACTTGCCCTTCATAAATGTACAGTAGCATAAATAGCACAAAAGAAATTTGCTGTTTTAAAATTCTGCTGTAGCTTGAGCACAGCAACCAAAAAGATGCTGCAGTGAATGTTATAATGATATGAAATTCAATGATTATGAATAACACATGTGTACCACACTATAATATGTCTCAGAGTAGTTTATCTGAGGACTATTGCCGCCCCCCCCAAACCCAATCCACGATGCGCGAGAGGCATGCACAGACGACGATACACGGTACATTACTGTAGAACCGGTGTGCGGTTAGAAAATTTTATTACTAACAGAGATATAAAAGTGGGCGGTGGGTATAAAAAGGTTGACTACCCCTGGGTTAAATGAACAATTCTATATAAATTACTTGGGCCAAATGCGGAAAGCAAAACCAATTAATTGTAACAGAATATTTTCCTCCAAATAAATATATCAGGAAAGGTTTCATATCATTAAAAGTGAAGAGCCAGGGAAACAAAATTTGTTATCATTTTGCCATGACTTAATAGGTATGGATAGTTCTAACCGTTCATAGCCTCCCATCTTGTCAGTGTTCCCCTGTAGATGAAGACATATCTGTATTCTTAATGTTGCTGGATTGTGGATACTTATTTGCTGAGATGTTCCTTCTTGGTTATGTTTTAAAATTTGCACAGTAGGTTGGATATAATACAACAAAGATTAGATCAAGCTGAGAAGCTCACATATCTGTTTCTGCAGAAATTTCATTCCCCTTTTTTTCCCCAAGTCCTGCTCTATTTATTTACCCATAACCACACCCTTTGAATCTTAAGGAGAGCAGTCCATTTTAAAAACAGGAAGTTTCTGGCTCCAGAGCCTTTGGCTTGTGCTCTTTTTCTGCATTTTGATGAACTTGTTAGTTGTATCATTAACCCTATTATGAATTGATGATTAACACACATTTATTCCCTCCAGCTAGAGTTCTGGTTCATTAGTTGGAGATATCTAAACAATTCCCATGGAGAGCATACAGCATAGTTGATTTTAGCTATTAAAATAGGAGTTTTAAACACAGTGCTTAAACAAAGGTTGAAGGTTATAGTAGCTTCATAGGCTTGGCATTAGCTTTTTAAAGATGGTAGCAGATAACAAAAACACATCTTTTTGAAAATAACACGTAAGTTTTTAAATAAAAACTTTCTTCAAATGCTATTACATATCTGAAATTGATCCAGCAAAGACAAATTAATAAATTAAGCTTCATGCTTTGAAAAGCCCAAGATACATAGTGAAAATTTTGTGGAACCCCTTGAAAAGAGTGCTGCTTCTAATATGTTTCCCCCGTCTAGCTACAAAAGGATACTACTTCCCCATTATTAACCAACAGTTTCTACAGCTGCCTTTCTATCCACAAACTGATTCTCCAGGGGCAGCATAATCATTGTATTTCTTTTAATTTACAGTAATCTCTCTGTCAGTTTATGTTCATGTTACCAGCCTGTTCTCCAATTCTTTTTATGATATTGTGTGGCATTACTGTCCTAAAACATAGGGTTCAGTTTGCAAATAGGATTGAACCATATTCCAATGCCAATGGATGCCATTTTTTTCTGTGTGTACAGGGTCAAGAATTAACCATTCGTCAGATTTCCTTACTTGGCTTCCGAGACTTGGTCTTATTAAGAGTAAAGTTGGATGAGATTCTTCCTCTGGTACAAAGTAACCTCCCACCCTCCATTATCCAGATGCTGCTGATTTTACAGGTAGGTGGGGAATGGTCTTATTTCCACATCTCATTTGTGATGTTTGTGGAGGTGGGCAAACAATTCAAGGCTGAAATATTTTGTCTCAAAACATCCTGTTCCAACCTCTCACTAGAAGCGTGGTGATGTTGGAACAGCTTGTTTTAACATTAGCAACCTTGAAATGTATTGTACTGACATCCAAATGTATTGCACACCACTGTTAATGAACATTAGACATACTGTAAGGATGAAATGACTGCTTTCCAAATGGTTTATGAAGCAGAGAATTGCCTTTGGCCTAGACCAACAATATTGGTTCCCTAGATCACTGGGGTCTGTCTCATAGAAAGATATTGATGATATGCCTGCCTGGCCAAATGTCTCTATTGTCATGTTGTAAGCATGACTCTTATGGAGAAAGTCAACACGATGCAGTCTTAATCATGTGTGTTGGACAAGGTATTTTTAATTAAAAGGGCTGGTTTTCTGACATCCGTCTTTCATTGATAAAGTTTGAACTATCTAAAATCTGGGTTTCTGAATAATGAAATTAAGTTTAATGTTGCAATATAGGGGTTTCAATGACTGTTTCAAGGATAATAGTTTTGTTTGTTGGTTGGTTTGTTTGAAATTATCATGTCTGAGCTCTGGCCATGAATTTTTGCCTTCTTTTCATTTCCCCCCAATTACAACTATGATAGTTCTAACCAGCCTCCCACTTTGCCTATGTTCCCTAGTCTGTTCCCAACTCTGACATTGGGAGAAAGAAAAGGGGAAGCATCAGGAATGCTGTCTTAAGTTGCTGGGATAATTTGGATGCAGAGAAATAAAATCTCTTCCCAATTGGGTTACAAGTTCTGGGGAGAGAGTTAATATGCTTATATTCTTTGACTTGTTGGAATGGCCTGCTTGAGTTATCTGTTGAGAGCATTCAGTAGGGTGTTGTAGAACAGTGTTTCTCAACCTTCAACCTTCTCACTTGAAGATAGGTAGACTTCAGTTTCCAGAATTCCCCAGCCAACATATTGGTTGATATTGAGAAACACTGCTTTAGAAAATGATATAATTTATAAATCCTACATCATAATCTAATACATAATTAAGTTTCTTTTCTTCAGTCAATTAGAAAAATAAAAATGGACAAATGAAATGTGTTGATTAGCATACCCCAGGTATTTGACAATAGGTATATTTTGTTTATGTTTCAGGGAGTCCATGAACCTACAGGTCCCACTAAGGCCTTTATACAACTAGAAGAACTTGTAAAACTGGTAGTTTCCCCATACCTTGGTTTGTGTGAAGAACATTGCTTCCCTGGCAGTACCTGTGCCCTGGGTAAGATGTCAAATATTGCAAATCCTGATATTTGGGTCCAAGATAACTAGAGAATCCGTGGAATCAGTAGAGGATTTTTTTTTTGTCTGCACAAAAAGAGCCCACAAAAACATAGTATCCAAATTTTTTGCTCACATTTGAGTATTGCTTCATTTGATTATGTTATAAAACCCTAAATATGTTTAGCCAGAGACAATACCATAGAGTAAAGAAAAAGTCTGCGTGGGTATGAGATACCTGCCATTTACAAATTGGCTATAAACCATCCATAGTCAAGGATATGTAATCAATACTCAATGCTGGATGAGCCACAGAAACTGAGAGTGAAAGCTTAAATTATCCCTGTGCAGATACTAATCAATATAAACTTGCATTTAATTTGTGTACATGCAAAAAAACCAACAAACCTTCATTTTCTTTTTCTATGTCTAACTGAATGATAATAAGACAGTCATTTGCAAATGTTTTAAAGCTACTTAAAATCTGATTTACAAAAATAAAGACCATTTTTAGCTATGTTGTTTTCCTTTGGCTTTTTAATGAGCTTACCTAATCATTAAGTATCTTTCCTGTTTTGTATGCCTATCCCTTGTTCCCACAGATGTTTCTATCCTTCTCCCCAGAATAGCTTATCTGATTGTTAGGGAAAAAAAATTCTCTTGTGGTTACATTAAATCATGATTGCCATAGACTGCTCCTCCCAGTGCATAGTGCTACATTGTGGGCAAGGAAATGATTGTAAATTCAATAAAGTCAGATTAATGCAGTGGTTCAGTACAATTTTGGGCACAGATCGTTCCCGTCTTGCTGTCTGAGATCATTTCAATGAAAATAGCTAAAATTGGGATCTAGTCACTAAGCACATGGTTTTCTCCAACGGATTTTCACAATTAAGGGAGCATAGTCTGCAGATTTATTTTAATATGATTTGATATGTAGTTTGTTCAGTGGAGAGAATGTAAGTTGCCTCCAACCTATTCAAGGTTAACCATTTCTCCCTGTCTATCCCTTAAGTCTGATTTGAAACCAAACTTTCCTATCTTATGCAGGAGGATAGGTCTCTACTTGGGGATCCTTAGCTTCCAATGTTGGGGTGTTGATCTTGTATGCCTATATCCTTGGTGTTTTTAGCCAAGCAGAGTTCTGGGCTTCCTACCATGTTTTCCCGAAAATAAGACATCTCCTGATAATAAGCCCTCGCCCCAAAAATAAGCCCTCTCCCAAAAATAAACCCTCCCTGAAAATATTTAAACACATGCCGGTCCCCGCCATTTCCTCTGGTTAGGGTTAGGGAGGCAAAGCTGGAAATCAGGTAAGATGGCAAGAGGAGCCCTGTCTTGCTCCATGCCTCAAAATAATAAGATCTCCCCAAAAATAAGGCCAAGCACTTATTTCGGGGTTCAAAAAATATAAGTCAGGGTCTTATTTTTGGGGAAACATGGTACTAGGTCTTGGCATTAACACCACACCAGATTAGTTTGTAAAACTGAGCAGCTGTAAATTCATGACTTCAATAAACGAGATGTTCCTGTCACAGTACAAATACAATCAGTGCACTGTTTACAGCTAATAAAATCGTGACCCTTCTCCTTCAGAAGAAAAATAATACAAAGTGTACAGGAACTTGAGTGATAGTGAAATTGTTTATTTGAGGTGGCCAGGTGACTCTTGTGAAAGCAGTCTGCTATCTTCCTGCCTACCAATAAAACCAGGCTTTATTGTCATAAAATACATTTTATATACTCCATGACCTTCAAAGAATTATACATTCAGAATACTTACATTTCGTTCTCCATTTAGAGAACATGTGGGCCCCACTACTGTGCTTTGCATGTGTATATTCAGAACATCCTTGGTGCTTTGCCAGCCTGTAGTCCTGCATTTGGAGTTGACAGTTGTATAGAAATACTGAAATTACGCCTTTAGGGATAGAGCAGAAGTAGGCAAGTTTTTGAGTCTTATTTGAAATTTACACAGTGGCTGATATGGAAGGCTGTTTGTTCTCAAAACAGCTGCTGTGGTGAAAATGGCAAGTCACAAATCACCCCTTTGTCATAAGATGAACTAGTGCCCAAGCACACTCTCATCCCAGTACAACCATCATGAAAGTCAAGGGTATTCCTGTAAATGAATTAGGATCATAGAGACTTATGCTTTTTATTGCTAACTTTCAATTTTTCCTTGACTTCCAATGAGAATGAGGAATATAAGAATTACATAAACCATCATTCCTGACTTGTTTTGATAATTACATTCTCATACACTTTCTAGACTGACATTTTACAGTTTCGGTAAGCTCTTCCATCTTGTTATGTTTCAGGATGAAGGACAAAGGAAAAACAGATCATACCTATTTTTGGATTTATTTGAATTTGGCAGCAATTAAAAATGCTTCCCTGAACTCAATTATTAGTTGATTCCCTTTATTTACTTGGGTGAATAAAGGATGAGAAAAACGACTAAAGTGATTTTGGTGTTTTAAAGGGAAGCTGTGATTTTGAAGATTTGGATGTCAGGATCAACATTTATTGACCTTGAAAAAAATTAAGCATCCTATAGCATCTTGTGAGCAATGGTTACTAGGTTTTTTTAAAAAAATTTTTGATGGATGTATATTTTTAGCAAGTGACCAAAGGTTAGCTTAGCAGAATGTCTTGCATTTTTTCTTGCTCTCTTAAGTAGCAATTAAATATGTGAATGGGAAACAGAAGACATGAAGTTTGATCCCTTGAATAATGTTGTGATGTATGAAATAGCAGTGAAATGTTAAGACTTGCTTCAGAGTTAAAAGTGAAATTGGAGCTAGAAACATTATCATTTCAGTGGATTTTAGGACCTAATTAGACACTTGAATGGAGCACATTATGCTTCACGGCTTCCAGACAGTATTTCCTAAAAGAAATACATTATACGAAGTTCATCATCTTCTCTCCATATAAACTTTAACCATTGAACTGGAATGGTTGGGCAGAAATGCTGAATATTATATCAAGAAACATGTTTTTCTAATCCTAAATGCTATTGCAATAGATTAATGGTTAAGGCATCTTTAGGCCCTTAATGTACACAGTCTCTGTTTAACATAATTGTTGACAGTTGAACAATATCTCCACCTATTGGATTTTGAAGAAAAATATCCAGTACCAATATCCAGAACATTTTTCAATAGTTCAGTGCATTTTGGATGAAAGTGTCAGAGACTTATAATGATGGATGGTGCCATATAAACTGTTCTCAGAAGGCCAGACCATAAACATTCTATGGGTCATATTTACTTGAGTCTCAATGTAAGAAAAGATGTGCCTGACATCTAAGGTGTGTTCATTATTTCCAACAATTGATGATTAGGGAGCAACAGTTAACATAGAAAAGGGGAAACTAAATGGTTCAAAATAGGGAAAGGAGTGCATCATATAAATAATGTGACAGTGAACGTTTAATTTATATGCAGAACATGTCATGAAAAATGCTGGAGTAGAAGGAAATAAAATCAAAATTGCTAGGAGAAGCAATAACATTTCTTTCTTTCTTTCTTTCTTTCTTTCTTTCTTTCTTTCTTTCTTTCTTTCTTTCTTTCTTTCTTTCTTTCTTTCTTTAATTTTTATACCGCCCTTCTCCCAAAGGACTCAGGGCGGTGTACAGCCAAAGATTAAACAATAGTATACAAAGTTAAAATATCAAGTTAAAATACATATTCAAATAATGGCCGAATTAAAACCGTCAATTGACCAACCTAAAATACCCCATATAAAATTACAGAAAATTAAAATTTAAAAAATTTAAAAATCAGGCCAGTCCCGCTTGGGTAAATAAATAAGTTTTTAATTCCCGGCGAAAGGTCCAAAGGTCAGATATTTGGCGCAAACCGGGGGGAAGTTCATTCCATAGGGTAGGTGCTCCAACAGAGAAGGCCCTTTCCCTGGGGGCCGCCAGCCGGCATTGCTTGGCGGACGGCACCCTGAGAAGACCCTCTCTGTGGGAGCGTACGGGTCGATGGGAGGCATAAGGTAACATGTTTCGGTATGCTGATGAAACCAGACTGCTTAGTGGAAACAGTTAACAATGGAACTAAAGTTTAAATATTACTTAATGCAAAAGCAAGAATCACTGGAGAAGATAGGGTGACTAGATGAATGAATGACTACTCAGCAACAACTAAAAGGTCACATGGCAGGAATCTGTGGCATAGCATTCAGTTTGGCTTGTATACCAACTGTTGTGAGATGGGCAGCCATAGAAATTGCATAAATAAGTAATAAATATCTGAACTGTGGAAAACATACCCATTTCCTTGTGCATCTTAGGAGAAATTTCCTACATTTTTGTCAGAAAAGCCTTTTTTCTTTCTTGTAACATCTCACCTATGTTTCATTGACTTTCCAATTTTCCGGTTCCATTAATTTCCATATATATATATATATATATAGGTTATTCGGGTTTTCTCCCCGTGTAAAATTGGAAGTGTCTTGGCGACGTTTCGACGAAGTCTCATTCGTCATCTTCAGGCTTCAGCTTCGTGCTTCTGGGAGCAATGTGTGATTGCAGCTGTTTCTTCCTTTTTAACTTCTAGTGGGGGTTTGAACTGATTGGGTGGGAGCTTGGCTGTGCTCTGATTGGATGGGGTTTTTTGTGTGTGCTCTGATTGACTGGGGGTGTGTCCTGTTTGGGTGGGGGCTTGGTTGTGCTCAGATTAGTCTGAGTTGCAGGGGGATTTGAGCTGGTGAGCTGAACTGCTGCTGTTTGACTTTGTGTTCGTGCTACATCTTCATAGTGGGTGTCAGTCTGCTGCATGTATGGATTGGAGGGGTTTGAAATGGCTAATGTTGCAGCTGTGGTCTGGCTTCTGGTCCTTGTTCATGCTTCCTGATCAGTGTGGGTTTGGGTCTGCTTTCTGGGTGGATGTGTGGTGGTGACATCCTGTGTGGACCTCGTGAGTGTGGGTCTGGTGTCATTCCTCGTGTTAAGGACTCGTTTGTCAATAAGGGCGGGTTTCCAAATGGCTGGTAGGCGGGAGGTATCATCTCGTTTGTTCATGCTGTGTGGGCGTTTTTCTATCTCGATGGCTTCTCTGATTATTCTGTTGTTAAAGTGTTCAGTTTTGGCGATAGTTCTGGTCTTTTTAAAGTCAATATCGTGTCCTGTGGCTTTAAGGTGTTGGGCCAGGGAAGAAGTTGGTTCCTCTTTTTTGACTGAGTTCTTGTGTTCTTCAATGCGTGCACTTATTCTTCTGTTGGTTTGTCCAATGTATGTGGTGGGGCAGGCGGTGCATGGGATTTCATATACTCCTTGATTTTCTAACTCAATTTTGTCTTTGGGGTTTCTTAGGATGGTGGATATTTTTTGGTTTGTGCAGAATGCTGTCTTGATGTTATGTTTGTGGAGGATCTTGCTGATTCTGTCTGTGGTGCCTTTTATATATGGGAGGAGGGCTGTGCCGTTTTCTTGTTCTCTGTCTTGGATTTTAGTGGGGGTTCTTTTTGGATTAGTTTGGTAATCTTATTTCTCTGGAATCCATTGGATGTTAGTACGTTTGTGAGAGTGTGTAGTTCGGTTTTTAGGTGTTGTTCATCAGCTAAGCGTTTTGTTCTAGAGATGAGTGTCTTGGCTACGGAGTTGATCTGTGCTGGGTGGTGGTGTGAGAGTGCGTGCAGATAGCGGTTTGTGTGTGTTTTCTTCTGGTAGATGGTGTGTCCTAGGGAGCCATTGGGTTTCTTGTAGACTAAGACATCTAGGAAGGGAAGTTGGTTGTTAACTTCTGTTTCCATGGTGAACTGTATTTTGGGGTGTAGGCTATTGAGGTGTGTGAGGAAGTTGTTAAGTTTTTCTTTCCCGTGTGGCCAGATTATGAAGGTGTCGTCTACGTATCTGAGCCAAAGTTTGGGTTTGTGATCAGATTTTTCTAGTGCTTGGGTTTCAAAGTGTTCCATGTAGAGGTTGGCAATGACAGGTGAGAGGGATGATCCCATGGGTGCGCCTTCTATTTGTTTGTATTTTTGTCCATTATAGATGAAGTATGTGTTGGATAGGCAGTGGTTGGTCAGATCTAGGATGTGCTTGAGGGGGTTATATTTGTTTTGGATAGCTGTCAAGGCTTCTTTGATTGGCACTTGGGTGAAGAGGGAAGCCAGACCACCGCTGCAACAATAGCCATTTCAAACCCCTCCAATCCATACATGCAGCAGACTGACACCCACTATGAAGATGTAGCACGAACACGAAGCCAAACAGCAGCAGTGCAGCTCACCAGCTCAAATCCCCCTGCAACTCAGACTAATCTGAGCACAACCAAGCCCCCACCCAAACAGGACACACCCCCATCCAATCAGAGCACACACAAAAAACCCCATCCAATCAGAGCACAGCCAAGCTCCCACCCAATCAGTTCAAACCCCCACTAGAAGTTAAAAAGGAAGAAACAGCTGCAATCACACATTGCTCCCAGAAGCACGAAGCTGAAGCCTGAAGATGACGAATGAGACTTCGTCGAAACGTCGCCAAGACACTTCCAATTTTACGCGGGAGAAACCCGAATAACCAAAGACCTACATACAAACACCCGCGAAAACCTCAGAAAACATATATATATATATATATATATATATATATATATTTATATTTTATATTTTATATTTTATATTTATATTTATATTTATATATTCTCTGGTCTGTGAGCTGAGTTCAGATTTATTTGTGATTCCTGCTTTTCAGATGTGTTTTTAAGTTCTTGCTGTTGTAGTTTCATACTGCATTTATTTATTTGACTTCTGAAATGAAGTGGTAAACAATAGCATAATTGTATACATAGACATTATGTATCCGTTGTGTAATAGCAAATGTAGTACAAAAATTTAAACCAGCAAACTAATTGGAGCAATATAATTATTGGCATGTTCTCTTCTCATTACTGTAAAATAAATCAGTGTTAATCTCATGTCTAGGGAAGTTTGTTCCATATGGGAGGCATTATAGAGATGCACCTCTTCCTGGCTTTCCCCCAAAATGTCAGGCAGATTGGTTTTAGTTTAAGGAGATGGTCATGAATATATCTCAGTGCCAAGCCATGCAAATAGGATTGTAAAGCTACTTACGATTCTCTTTCCATGACTCTGTAGGTTTGTGGCAGGATCCCTTTCTTTGGTGAGAAGGGATCTATGAAGGGAGTAACCTAGTAGTTGAAAGTAAAAGCCAGAACTGCATTCATAAGTACTTCCTTATCACCTTTGTTTGGCTCATTTACATTTAGGTAATTTTTTTGTTTTGTTTACATTTATATCCCGCCCTTCTCCGAAGACTCAGGGCGGCTTACAGTGTATAAGGCAATTTGCTTCCCTACCTACCTGCCATTCCATCTTTTTTTCAATAACGGCTTGGTTCACTTAAAACTAATGCATTTCTTGAGATACAATATAAGGTAAAAGTAAAAGTTCCCCTTCCACATATGTGCTAGTCGTTCCCGACTTTAGGGGGAGGTGCTCATCTCCATTTCAAAGCTGAAGAGCCAGCACTGTCCGAAGATGTCTGAGTTCTGGGCAGTTTCTTTTCTCAAACACTATAACACTTTCATAGATGCCGATCTCTAAATGACCAATTAAGTATATTGAAGTTTCCAGTGCAGAATTTAAAAATGGGATGGTTCTACACTGCAGCAGTACAAGAGAGTAGTGAGGTGAGCTTAATTATACTGGCAGTAACTGAGCATGAGATCGAAAGAATGTCTGGTCCTTCTTCAGTCTGTATAATCGTAATTGTGCGTCACTTTTATATTTATCAGTTCTTTCAGATTGGAATCTGACCATAGTATTTCTGTTGG
This sequence comes from Ahaetulla prasina, assembly GCF_028640845.1. NCBI lineage: Eukaryota > Metazoa > Chordata > Lepidosauria > Squamata > Colubridae > Ahaetulla > Ahaetulla prasina. Next base: position 288,018,166 of record NC_080539.1, read on the forward strand.
GGAGATTAAAAAACAATAATAGGCATTTGTTGTTAATGGCTTATCAGCTGATATGAACACAATTGATTTTTTCTTTCAATTTGCTATAGCGGTTTAAGGATAGCGGTTTGTAGTGTTTTTTGCAGAAAATGTTCATGGTAGTTAGCTGCAGTAAACAGGACTGTAGAACAAAGCCTGCAGTGTTTGTTTTCTCCTGTCTATTCCGTCTGGCCACCATAGCACTTTTGAATGCATTTTTTTCCCCAACTGCTTTTTATAGTTATTGCTCCAGATTGGAATGACTTTTTGGAGACAATGAGTTGACAAGAGGGAAATGGTTGCTAAATATAACTGTTAATAGTGAAATCACAAGCTGGCTAGGGAATCTATTTATTAGATCTTATGATTCATTTGATTTGAGATAAATATTTGCAGCTATTTAAAGCAGTCTGAGCAGAAAACGTACAAAGCATGACAGCCTACATTTCTAAATTAGATTGTTAATTTTCCCTTTTCTCTCTTAATTTTTCTACCATTTTGTGTTTCTTTTATACATTCTGCATTCTTTTGTAATAAACCACAGATCTGCCCACCCAGGGTCCACAAGATACCATTAAACCAGTCTTTTCAACCAGGCAGCCAAACAGCTGTACTCTTGGAAATTCTGGTTCACCTGATCTCCAACTTCTCCTAAAGCACAAGTGTCAAATTTGGTCGTGTCACGTGATGTATCGTGACATATCATGACATTTTTGCCTTTGCGGAGCTGGGGTGGGTGTGGCCTGCATATGACGCATCTGGCCTGTATGCCACCAGTTTTTCAGGCCTGACCTAAAGCAGCATTAGTGGTTTTCTGAGGGAAAGGAATCCTGATATGGCTTCAAACCAGTGTCCTCTTCTAGTTCTTTCTCCATTTGCTACTGAAGGTGCTGTTTCTAGTGAATAGCTTCAGGGCCTAAGTTTAAGTAGGAAATTTATTCCCAATTTAGAACAGGGACTTTTACATTGTATTAAGGATCCATACTGCTCTTTATAGAGGCCAATTTAAAGGACAGAGAAGAAAGTTGAGATTGAACAAAGATTATACATGAACACCCTATGTAGCACTGGGTCTCAGGTTGTGCACTCCTCTTGTACCACTGAAATGGAATCAGTGATAACTTGGAGATTAACCATCAAGATGTTAGGTACCGTCCTGTGACAGAAGCCCTATCATCTTGGTTTGCTACATCCCCTGCCCTCTAGTGAATAGTCATTGATGTAAGTAGGTGCTCTCCAGACAGAATGACCTCAGGAAGCACTGCTAAATCTGATTGACTCATCAATAATTTTTTGCTTCTTCTGTGGCAGTGCAGGCTCTGAGGAGTGCATTGCTCAGACTTTCCTAATCCAGTTAAAACTGCTCATTGCAATTCCTCTTTGACCTTTTGCCCATTATTTTCAGTAATAAGTTAGGGCTGAAAGACCATGATAGTTTCAGTGAAAGAATATAAAAATGTAGCATTACCGATGCAATGATTCTTAGCCTAACCGTATAGATAGCATGGATTTTCAGCTGAAATCTCTGGAAGAAGAATGATGCGTATGACAGTGGCAATTATAAGAAAAAATCTCTCTCTCTCTCTCTCTCTCCCCCCCATCTCTCTCTCTCTCTCTCTCACACACACACATGGAGGGAGGGAGGGAGTGGGGGAGGGAGGGAAAGCCAGCGAGCACCATATCCTCTGGCAGGAAAGTAATCTATCAGCCTCATTGGAGGCAGCCTTTAAAATATCCCAAGGAGATGGATGGTGCTTGTTACAACTGTTTTGTATTAAGACACAATAGAGACACTTTAGGATTTGTTTACAGCTTTGAAAATAAGTTTTACTTACGAGTTTCACTTCACAATTTAGACTGGAATCCTCAGTTATAAAAAGAAGCACAGAAAAGTATTATTTCCTCCAAACATTATAACAACTAGTCAATCATAGGCCAAGAGGTCTCAGGTCCTCTTATTCTTAGCTATCTGCCTCTGGTCTATAAAGAGAAGGTTCCCTCTCACCTTGGCTATTTTTCTTTTAAGAGAAAGTTTTAACTAGTATATCTAGTTTTAACTGGGATATCTGCCACTGTTCAGAGACCTATGACACTAGTTAAAGGGAAAAAGAGACCTCTCCTTGGCCCTGTGTTACTGAAGAAATAAATAACTATAAATGTTTCCCAAGCAGAAATTCATTGGCCTATTAAAGACTTAAAAGAACTTGCTGTGGGACGACTCCTATCATTTAAGATAGGTGTTCTCTCTGTGTTGATCCTTGCAGATTGAAACAAAAAATGTACAGGGTTGAGTTTCCAGCACAAATGAAAGTACACATGGAATTTACAAAGTACTGCTTCACAGCAGCCTCTGATTTGGAGCCAAATTGGAATGGACTTTCTGACTAATATAATTCTTGGTTGTCAGATAAAGGGTGGCTACACCTCAGCACAGTGGTTCCCAACCAGTGTGCCGCGGCACTAAGGGGTGCCGTGAGATCTTTTGAGGGTGCCGGGAACTTTTGAGCTACGGAGATTTTAAATATCTATTTCCTTATAAGGGTGCCGGGAACTTTTGAAAGGCTTTCCAAGGGTGCCTCAAACAAGAAAAGGTTGTGCCTCAAACAAGAAAAGGTTGGGAACCACTGCCTCAGCATCTATATTTTCTCTTTAAGGGACTTGTTTCAGTGTTTCATTCCTGACTTGTATTATGAGTTGGAATAAAAAAAGAAGAGTGCTTTAAACAGTGAAAGTTTAACTGCTAATATTTGTTTGCAGTTATAGGTTTGAATAATATTGAGACAAAATAGGTTAATTCAGTGTTCTTTAATAACCATTACCAATGGAAGAATAAGCTATTAGCTTAAGCTGAGTTCAGTTCAGATAGGAATTGGTTGAAAGTAAATCCATTACAACTTACATCTATGAAAACTAAGGAAAAACTATTTAGATAGATTAGATTTTTTAAAATTATTTTTTTATAAATAACTCAAGGCAGCAAACATACCAAATATTCCTTCCTCTTCCTATATTTCTCACAACTGTTCTGACCTAAGCTCCCTTAACAAGCAATAGGCAGGAATTACTGGGAAAACCTCTTTTATTTACACAATTGTGAATTACGTTCATTCACAGTCAGCAAGGTTTGTCCAAACAGTTTTTCAAAGGAATATTTCTCAACACACCTTATCTCGTTTGGCAAGCTGCCATGTGAATTGTTTCCAACCACAGTATAAGGCAAAACTTGGAACAGAGTCTCTCAGAGTCACGGAATGAACAAATTGTTTCCTGCAAAAGCCTACTCCCTGTTTACTCCTCTTATTTCCTATGCGAGGGGCCAATTATGTCCAAGGTGTGGCCTTACTCCTGAGTTGACCCTGCTTTCTTAATTGTACTTGTCTTCTGGCAGCTCTGCGCATGTGCACACTGGGAATGGGCTCCAGCTGTTCCTCTGCCTCACTGCTGTCTATTTTTCTCTCTGCCTCTGATGCAGACCTCTCATCCAAGCTTTCCCCAGCCCCCAGGACTGACCCAAGTTCCTCCCCAACCTCCTCATTGTCTGACTCTGCTGCCAGTTCCACTGGCCACCAGCGAGCCACAACAACAACACTAATCCTGTAAGGTGAATTGGGCTAAGAGAGACTGACTGGCCCAAAGCCATCCAGCTGCCTTTCTTGCCTAAGGTAGGACTAGAATTCATGGTGTTAGCATGGTGCATTAACCAATAGCTAACTAACTCAATAGAAGCTTTAAAATGAAATATCACTCTATCTCTGAAATTTGGGGTGTTATGCTTATTTAGTACCTCTGTCTTGGCTATGATTTCTTTCCCCATAGATGATTTTTTAATGCTTAGTCTTGCGAAAGTGTACTGTGCTGTAAAATGTGGCGAGCCATTTCTGAAATCTTTCCGTGCTGCAAGAATAAATGTTGCAGCAGCCATTTTGGATGAAGTGTTTCTGTTGAGCAGAGTTATCAGGGGAGATGTCTGCTGGAGAAAAAAAAAAGCAAGTTGCGTTTTATTGATGTCATACTTTTCTCCGTGGTGTATAAGTGTATTGGAAATGTTTTCAGAATAGTATGAAGTAGTGTGAGGATACCAGCATACATAGCATCACTCTATTCTTATTTTCTCTACAACCCTGTGAGGCAGTTTAGGTGGATAGTGAGTGGCTGATCCAAATTCATCTAGTGGAATTCAAATGTTGAGTGTGGACTGGAAGTTGAATCTCCCGAATGCCAGTCCAGCACCTTCACCTCTATAGGTACTCTTTGACTTAACAACTATAATTGAGCCAAAAATTTATATTGCTAAGTGAGACAGTTGTTACGAGAGTTTTGCTCCATTTTACAATCTTTTTTGCCACAGTTGTTAAAACTTGAATCACTGCAGTTGTTAAGTGTTGAGTAACATGATTGTAAAGTGAATCTGGCTTCCCCATTGACTTGATAGAAGTTCACCAATGATCAGATGATCCTAGGATACAACCATCATAAATGTGAACCAGTTTCTTTGCATCTGAATTTTGTCACACACCCACAGGACAGTTGTAATGGGCATGTGAAAAATGGTTATGAGTCACTTTTTTTCGTGCCGTTGTAACTTTCAGCGGTCACTAAAAGAACTGTTGTAAGTCGAGGACTACCTGTACAGTGTCTCTATGAACTTAGAAGAGGTGCTTTAGTACATGTGGGACCATGAATGTAGTTCATAAGTCCATGACTTATTAAAGCAGCTGTATTTTAGGAAGATTCCCGTTTCTTTTTTTAATATAACTTTTATTAAGAATTTTAAATACAATAATAAAAACTAATGTAAACTTAGAGAAAGAGAATGGAAATAATAAAACATGCAAAAAGAAAGGAAATGACTTCCAAACTTCATTATAATATAAACACATTTAATAACTCTTCCGCTCCTGTCATCTTTTCACCCCTTATCCCATCCTCATCTATAAATAAATCCATAAAACATAAACCTTTCAATCCTGGTGTCAGCAAAAAGTAAATAGTTTGCTGGAACATTGCAAACCAACAATAAAAAAGCTTACTTTAACCTTGATCAAATAAACCAACTTTCTTTATTTTCTTTCTAACGATCTTAATCTTTAATTCAATCAAATATAGTCTTAGGATTTAATTTTTCTTCAATTCTTCTTTATCCTATTATACATGTTTATTCAAGGCTTTATAAAGCAAGCCTCTTTTGTAAATCCAATAAGAAAACATTTTCCAGGTCATTCTCTTCGTTTATCATTTGTCTTTTTAATTTTTAAAGCTCCCGCCAGTCTTCCCCTTTGCTCCTGTCCCCTCTCAATCTCTCCTCCCCATCAAATTTCACAAAATCTTATCAAAAGCAACTCTGGACAGCACCCAATAATCAAGGATTTTTAATACCAGGACGTGTTCTTTTCCAAATCATTCTGTTGATCTGTTATTTGTAGTTCCACTTTTGTCTTGTCAGATAAAATTTGTTCCATACAGTATCTATCATAACTTCATTAATATCTTTTGGACCCTAATATCCATTCTTCAAATAACTCATTTAATATTTCCAATGTTATAACATCTGATTGTTTTGGAAGTCCAAGTATTAATTGTCATCAAAAACAAATTTGTTCTTTTTTTCTTCTGCTTAGAATCTTTAGTCCCTTCCGCTGTCCAGTTTCTAATCTTTTAGAATCTTCTAATCTTTTATCTTTGTTCTGACTGGCTATCTGACCAGGATAGCCAAAACAAGAAACTGTTTATTTAAAAAAAAATCAAAATCTTATAGTGAAAATCAATCTTCCAAATTCATTTGAACCTTTCATCCATTTATAACCTTCTTAGGTCAAAAATTTATTTAGCATTTTGCTATTTATTTCAAGTTCTTAAGCCTGTTGATTTTTCTTTTGTTCAGAGTTGAAGATAAACTCACCTGATGAAAACTTTGAAAGCTTGTCTTGAAGGTCTCTAATGATTTGCGATAGTTTGGCAATTTCCAAAAAAATATTAGATTATGATTAGAAAGTAGGGTTTGCAAACTTAGTGTCCTTTAAAGAGCTTCACTTGTGAGCAAGATGGCTGATCTCTGTTTCCCAGCACTCAAACCTGATGCAAACTGTTGTCCTGTTGTCCTGGTTTAGTGACCAGTTCTTTGGTGTCTGCTAAGTTATCAGCTGCACTTTGCATAATTGTCTTAAGTATGCCATACCTTCCCCAGAAGCAGAATTCCTGTTTCTAATGCAGCATACTGTTTGATATAAGGAAGTGGAAGAAAAAGAAAGTGGTATAGCTTCGTAGTTCAGGAGCAGATAGAAATTAGAGGAGAAACTATCAGTAGAGTTCTGAATGATAATACAAGGATTTTCATTTCCCAATAATAACAATAACTATAAAACGACTCCTTATTTAAAAGTATAACTTGCTGTAAATGAAAAAAAAGCTTGAGGCGAGCAGACATGGAAAAATGCATGTTCAGGGATTCAAACAAATTCCTGAGTTCATAATTCTTTAAGAGTTTGGAATGTGCACATGTTTTTCCTTGGGGCACTTAGGGTTTGAGAGCTCCCTCCCCTAAAATAAAATTGAGTCTGTCTGTGCTTGTACTGCAACTTTAGAATATGTGACCTGTAATTCCATCCACATCATTCTTATAATTGAATGTACTAAAAATTGCTAGTTAGATCCATGTGAATTCCTCCCATGTAGGGAATACTGTTGGCCAATGGAACTGCAAGAAAGCAGTATCTACTATTTTCATCCATGATTTCCATAACCCTAGATCTGGAAGAAAGTATCTGTTCTTGTCTAGCTGTAGTTGAATTAAAGTTACTACTATCACTTAGCACTGCATGTGCTAGCTGGAGATGCTGGGAATTGGAATTCAGCCATATCTAAAATGTTTCTGGTTTTCTCCACCTACCTTGTAACAATCCTTTTGTTAGAAATGGCAATGAATTCAAACTGGGAAGCTAACTAGATCAATGATTACGAAAGCTTTCTCTAAAGTAGCATCCACCAGAAGCATAGGACAGCAGTGGATGCTGTAGTTGAAAAAAAATATTGGGTTCATAGTGAGATATGCAAAATGATAGCCTGGAGAAAAGTTATGTGCATTCAGGGTTTTGAGAATAAGAATTTTAAATGTTCTGGTATAGAAGAAAACCTTAAAATAGACTGTTCTTGTATCAAAACGATCCATTCTAGGGTGCTAGGAACTTGGAAATGAAGATATGTATAACACTTGTATTTTGTTCTGATACACATTATTGTTTTAATAAAATGTTTCAAGTGGAGTTGTTTTGTTAGGTCTGCATATAGAATAGGCAGTAAATTTCTCAAAGATAAGTTTGTTTTGCTTTGCCACCAATTGTTATGCTGTTAACTTTGCCCATAATACAATCATTCTGAACTGTATATGGTGAAAAGTTACATCAGGGAAGAAAAAGATACTTCTGTGTCAGATTCTGGTCAATTATCCAGAAGAATAATTAGTCACACACAATGCATGTACAGCATAGGTTATAAACATATACAGTATTTGTTAGACACCTCTTCTAAATACAGTGGACTTAGGGGTGAAAATTTAGCTTACTACTACACACTTAAGTGTAAGACAACTTAAACATAGTTACAATGCCAAAGTTCTCCAGTGTCATAAATTCCTCTCTTGTCATAACATGGACTTCTAACATAGGATCAAACTGGTGCAGGAGATTAAAGTATAATCAATTGTATAACTTGTATTTTATTTATTCCCAAATATCCTTATTATCCACATGTTGCAACTTGTTGGCAAAACTAAAGATGAAGAAATATTTAACGTGCCTTTCACAGAACCAAAATCTGGAGAAACCAATTCTTGCAGTGGTAAACAATTAACAAAAATGTCTCTTTCCCCTTGTTTTCCAGAGAGACGGTATTACAGATCTCGTTACAAACCCAACGGGCTAAGCATCTCTTCTCATACAGTGGCAACCCGACAGGTCAGCGAGACCGCCTTGACACCACTGACTGAACAGGAAGGCGAGGCTTACCTTGAGAAGTGTGGGAGCATCCGCCGGCATACTGTCGCCAATGCTCATTCTGATATACAGCTGTTGGCCATGGCTTCCATTATGCACTCAGGCATGCTAGCAGAAGAACCAGACAATGGCGACCAATGTCTCCTCTTGCAACCCAGTTTGAACCACAGACAGTTTTCTAGTGAGCCCAGCATAGCGGATGGACCAGAAGAACTGGCCACCCCAGACATGGAGGAGCCTGCAGAACTGAATTGCACATCTGTCTGTTGAAACAAAGGAACAGAACACTCCTGCACAGCAGAGGAAGCCGATGTTACTTTTCATGCTGCTTAGATCAAGAATTAGATCTACAGGGCACATCCTGAAGCTGATTGTGTTCTTAGGCTCTAATATTATGAGGGTCCTTTCTGTGGACTACAAAGGTACAAAGTTGTTTCAGCTGAAACATTCCACTGTTGTCTCATAGCAATGGTTTCTCAGAGTTTGTTTTTCCAGCTAGGTTTTCGTGCCCTCAGCTGCATTCAGTTTTTGTCTTATCTGGAGGGTGTACACTGTAATCCTAGTTTTATTCTGCCTTGCAGATTGGGAAGATGAACTCCAGTGTAAGGGACAGGCAGTTATTTCTTCTCAGTTGCGATGTCTTGTGAAAAATACAAGGAAGCCAGTTATAAAATCTTCAAGGTTTTTGCAGTGGTACAGCCCTTTGTAGGACATTGAACCATTTTCATTATAATATGGTGTACACATAAACTATAAAAATAGGAGCAGTAAAACTTCTTCCACTCTCTATCATCAGAGCTGGTCAAGGTAACAAATTCTATTCTGGCTGAATAAAGTAAAACGAAAGCAGTAGCCTAAAACAAAACTACTGTGGCTAGCATATTGTTTTGATGTTTTGATTGCAGTACATCTCAGGAATTACTCAAATTATCTTCAGAAAACTACTAAAAGCAGGCCGTTAGGGATGGTATCTGACTGCTTGCCAAAAACATAACACCAGTGCTGAGCTGGTAAGCATGCAATAATGATTTTGAGCTACTAGCTTCTATAAATTAGGGGTTGCTGGGTTTAAGACTGAATATTCTGGAAATAGCTTTTATTGATAACAATGAGAGAAAGGTTGCATTTGCATTAGTGCGGTAATAGCAGACAACCCTTTTGGCTGGTGGGAATAGCCTTTATTGTAGGAAACCCTTCTGTGCAAAAATTCCATACGGAGCAGGGAATATCCACAACTGCTGTAATGACGGACTGCTGCAAGTATCAGGATTGGGTTAGATGAGATTTTTGGAACTGGTATAGTGATTTCTGGAAATACTTCCATACATCTTTGGTAGCCAACCCATTCTTTAACAAACAGAATAAAAAAATAATGTTTTAAGTTTTGTAGCTAGTTGCCCTCATGCTGCAGGTTTTTTGATATTGATGGGGCAATGGCCGTTAGTATCTAGAATTGATAGGGTTTCTTTGTTTTGTTTTAAATCCAGTTTCCTAATATAATTTTCATATGTATAATGCTTATTTGGCAGTGGTTCCCTTTTGATGGAAGTCATACATAATCCAAGGAGAAGACAAATTTCTTCATAGAGCTGCAGATAAAGAAGTACTACAAAGGGAGTCTTAGCACAATCCAACCATAACTTATTTAGCTGTTTAAATGGTAAAAATAATTGAATTATGCAAAAAACCCAAACAGTAAAATAAAATCTGTGTGGAGAATGTGGGATGTGTGCTTTTCCTGCCAGTTCAAAATAAACATTTTAACAAATACTATCCAGGTTCTATCCTGTATGCAACTTTCTTATCACAAAAAATACAGTTAATTAGGAAAACTAGAACATTTTTTTAATGTACACTGACCTGGAGTTCAACATATTTGGAAGATACAATGTTAGGAAAAACTCTTCTGCTTGAAAACAATGATTAGTTATTCTAAATATCTAAACCAAGCATCACACATTTTTTGGAAATGTTGGAAAAAACCAACAACCCTGAATTTTGAGACAGCATCACAATCAAACTCAAAACAAGGTTGCCATAGGAGAATGGTTTGTCACAAAAACTCATTTTTAAGAAAATAAAACACTAGGAAGGAACATTCAACAATTGCAATTCAGTGCAGAACTAGACCCGAGTTCAAAAACAGTTTTCAACCCCCTGTTTTGATTCAACATCCAAATTATAGCTAGTTTGGCTGAAAAACTGAATGCAAGGGAGATGCACGGGCAGAGCCCTAATGTGAAATCATTTATTTGCCAAAAACATAACAGAATTTAAACTTTACAGATGATCAAAGAATATAGACATCATGGCAAAGTATTCTCTTTCATGAAATAAACCGCAGGCAAGACATACATTTTTAAAAAATCATAAAAATCACCTCCTTAATTTAAAAAAAAAGAAAAAGCAAGCAAAAGAGATACAGAAAGTTCTTTCAGACATATTGACTGTTAAGAAACAAAGCTTTGTTATCTTTATTTGACATTTTCATGTGAAACAGCTTTGAGGCTTATTCACATATTTTCTCTTTTTTTGCATATAACCAAGATGGAAATGTAACCCTGACAAGCAGTTCTCACTTTCTCAGCCTTTATTGCCTTAATTGTCTTTAAAATCTGTCTTGTGGTTCCTTTGTGCTATAGCCTCAAACCCAAACAGGCAACTACCATATCCACCGCTAAAGCTGCATGCTTAAAGACCTTGGCTCCCTTCTGGGAAATGGTGATATAGAAAAAAAAATCAACAGTGGTGGGCAAGTAAGATAGCAAGGGAGCAGGGTCCACCAGTAAAATAGCTGTTCAGCATGCAGTATGTTCCCCAGTTTGCACCATCCTCAGTTAAAAATTTAGTAGTGAAGTTAATCACTACAAAGGATTGTAAAATAGAGGTAGGGACTTGAGACCAGGGTGGCTAGGAACTGCAGTCTGGCATTTTCTCCATGATAGCAACTTTCCCATCTGATTCCAGATAGGTGCTGACTGGCAAAAATTGGCGATTCCAAGCCACATGGCCAAACACAATACTACTTTATACCAGATACACAAAAAGACCAATAGATTTGAACTAGTATGCAACATAGATGTCGTGTCCCACTCCTCCTCTGACGGCCGGGTCTGGGAAGTCTGTATCCAGCGTGGCCACGAAGCCTCTGCAGCTTTGCCAAATTCCTGCCAGAGTTCTCAGGGCAGGCAGGAATCCAAGGTGTGACTTCAGCAATCAGATGAGACTTTGCCTGACTCAAGGAATGCCAAAAAGCAGATCCTTTATATAGGCCATGGGGTGTAGCTCCATGACTCAGCACTTATCCAGGCCTGCCCCTCCCTTCCTTTTGCTGACGTCGCCTCTCCATTCTCCGGAAGCGGGAATCTGTCCACGTTTTGTCAGCTGCCGGCAATTCTAGCTCGTGGCTGGCTTCTTGCTCACACGCTGTGGGAGGGAGGTTTATTTGCTCAGTCTGTCCAGGCATGGTGCCAGGGCTGGGGGTTGGAGGCATGCCAAGCCATTCTTCTTCACTATCACTCTCTGGCTCAGATAACAGGAGATGGGAGGGGCCCGGCTGCTGAGAGGGGGGCGGGCGAGGCACAACAATAGATTTTCGTATCTATGGCAGGGGTGTCAAACTGCATTTCTTCGAGGGCCGGATCAGCATTGTAGTTCTCCTGTGTGGGCTGGGGTGGGTGGGTGGATGCCTCCTAGAGCACCATGCCGGCCAAAACAGGGCATGGGGGATCCACGAATGGCCCCCCCTGTGCCTTGTTTTCACTCTCCATGGCCTCCTGCAGCACTGCTGGCCATTTTTGGCCCCGTTTTTGACCTCATTTTCATCCAGTTTTCGTCCGGCAGAGTGCTGCAGGTGGCCATGGAAGGTGAAAATGAGGCACTGGGGGGGAGGGGCCACAAAGCCCATTTTAACCACCAGAGGCACTGCAGGCCATTCCTTTGATATTTCCAGGCTGGCCCAGTGGACCGGATTTAAGCACCCTGCAGGCCAGATCCTGACACCCCTGGTTTATGGAGATTCATAGACATGGCTTTTACCTTTACCAAAAGTAGAAGAGGAGGAAGAAATATGGAAAAAAAATAGTTGTATCCGAAGATGTAACTTTGAGGGTAAGTATAGCATTCAGCATTTAGAAAGGTTGAGATCACTTTCCCCTCTTCCAGAGACTCTTCAATCACACACTCCATCATTGCTGAAAGTCTGCCGCCATTTTTGATTTAGCCTAATCCCCAGTTAAGATTTCTTTAGTAATATAATTTTATTAAACTTTATAAAATATTAATGAAAATAAAATTTGTGGAGAAAGGGTTGAAAAGTGTAGGATAAAAAGGGGAAAAAAAAACCCCAAATAATTAACTTCTGTTTTTTCAGTGCAGTAGAATGAATGAACATCATGTTACAGTGTCAACTTTTTACTTTGCATACTTCATTTATACTAGCATTTCTATAGCAAAAAAACCCTTGTCCAATCAATAAATTCCAGAGTCAAAGTTTCACTTTTTTTCTATCTCAAGCACAAAATCCAGAAGTGGTTTCCAGACACAAAGTTAGATGTATTTTTCCCTTTGATTAATGCAGTTAATTTGGCTATCTCCACTAGTTCCATCACCTCCAACCATTCTTCCGTTGTGTGAATTAATACAGCTTTCCATTTTTGTGCATAACGAATTCTCGCTGCTGTCAATACCACAAAATTCCCATTTTTAAAAAGTCTTTTGACAAAAACCGCATGCATGACATATAATGCAGCTTTGCCTGCTTTCAGTGAAACTGTTTCTGCTTCGGCTTTCTAAATGAAGTGCTGTGGCTTTTTAAAATGCAGCCATTTTCTAAGAAGAAGCTGTTGGCTCTATTGATAGGTGGGGTTTTTTATGTATGTGTCTTTGAGTCAGACTTGGCTCCTGGAAACTCCAGGAAGAAGTCCCTGCAGTTTTCTTGGTAAGATTTTAGAAGGGGTTGTTTTTGTGTCCTTCCTAGAAATGAGAAAAAATCACTAGCTCAAGGTCACCACCTGGTTGAAGGCAGGATTAGAACTCAGCCTTCAGCCAAAGGAGCCAAGGGTCTCTTGCTTTCTAGCCCGGTGCTAGAAATATTGCAATATTGTTAATTGCCAATTCATTTTAGCAATTAAGATTGAAATAAATTGAACCTGCATTGGCAGAAGGGCTCATCGTAGGCATTTGAGTTCTACACTGGCAGAATGGTTAATAGTGAGGAAGACATGTATTTTTAGCTAGAAAACAGACTAGGGACATTTAACAGGCATATTTGGAGATTTTTCCTTCTTTTTAAATTGTGTTGGGCACTGTCACTGATCAAAGTGCCCCACACACGAACATTGCAGGAGTTCACAGTGCACAAGGATCACGGGCACTCGGGCCCCACTTGTGTGAATATCATGGTCCCTTGGGGCCCCACTCATGCAAATGTTGCGGGTGTGCGGGGCCTCACTTGTGCAAGCGTTGCAGGTGCTCATAGCCCCACTTGCGCAAATGATGGGTGCTTGTGCACGCGCCTCTCCCTCCCACAAAACCATCTCCTCTTCCCCCTCTCTCCAGGCCACCAACCCACAGATTGGGGAACTCTGACCTATACATTAGCTAAATCAAAAACCTATTTTGTATTTTGTATGTTTTTTTAAAAAAAAGTCTAACTGGATGGCAGTACCTGGGTAACTTTGATGAATCTCAGCAAAATGAGCAGGATCAGACATGATTATTACTTGGATGGGAGACTGCCAGAAAACCACAGTGCTGTGGGCCAGCTTAGGAAGCTGGAAAATCCCTTCAGAATGAACATTCTTTCAAATAATTCTAATTTAGGTAGCTGAAATGTTCATGGGCTTGCTCAGACTTGGAAATAGAAACAGATGAGTTTGGAATCAGAGGAAGATGCTTCTTCCTAGGGTTTCGTTCAAAGATATTAGAAATAGAATCTAACCTGGCAACATCTGCATTCTTTATCCTGTTGAATATACTTATAGTGACTTTTTCTTTAAAATACCATCTGCCCTACATTTAAGTCTCTCTTAACAAGGTGATGAGGAGTTGCTACTGACGGTTCCCCTGAAGCGCTCACAATTTATTTAAGAGATTGTTTCCTTGTGGCTGTGATGTTTATTTATCACCTCAATAGCTGGATTTCCATTTAGTATTTATCATTCGTTTAGATTGTGCAAACTCAATGTAAAAAGAAGGCACTAAAATCTAACTACTTGGTAAGTGCTGCAAGGGAAAATTTAATGGTATAGAGCGTGTGTTTAGTTAAACTGGTCTGCAGTTGGGCCAGTGAGCAGAATTTTAAAATCCTCGTCTTACCAATGATTAAAAGCATCTTTCAAAGTTTTATTTTGAAACAACAGCGTTGAACTCAATGCAGTAGAGTAATACTGCCCCTTTGTGGCCACTTTAATCAAAGACATGCACATGAAAAAAGGTTGGCTCAGCTCTTAGAATTTAGAACAACTCATTTACTGTATATTCAGAAGCATAAGTTAAATGGGGCACTAGCAATAACTTACTATATGAAATTAGTTAATTACACTTAAGCACATCAACAAAGCCAATGTGAAAAATGCTCATAGCAGAAATATCTGGAATGTATGGCATTAATGTGCTACGCTTAACATAGACATATGTAAGCCATGAAGTCATGCTCTGATTTGTTGAATGCGATTTTATTTTATGTCTTGAAATAAGGAGGACTTTTCATGATAATTTTTATTTTGAAAAACCCAACATTTTTAGCAGTTACAAATTGTTCATTTTCTCAAACGGGGATACTAACGTGCAAGGCAAGCAACGTTTTCAGCAGCCACTAGGCCTTGAAAAAGATTTGTAACCATACAAGTTACAGTTAAGCATTTAAAAACACTACAGCAGATGGTTCTCCTGTTAAACTACTGCTGAATTCACAATTCCCATTAATGGTAGCCATTATGGACTACAATTGGGGAAGGAGTTGCAATCCACATCATTGAAAATTTATGCTCATCCCTATAATTCAGCACCAAAACACTCTGCATTTCCACTCACCAGCATAAAACAGTTTTTGCTATTTTGTTTTTATTCAAAATAGACTCAAATGTACTTTATCATAAGCAAGCCAGAAATGCCCCAGTTTCTCCAGGACTTCCTCTTGTGTTCAAAACAGGAAGAGGAAAATCATGAACACATATGCGTTAAAGAAATCAAGTTGAGCAGCTATGCAACTGAGAAACTAATTGCTAAAGTTAATGTCTTTTACCGATTCAACCACATTTTTGAAAACTTCGTTTCATCTGTTATTGACAGCTAAACCATAAGAAACACATTGACAATTCTTGCATATATAACTCACTGATTGATGAAACATTTATGGAAAAGTTGTATGAAAAATAAAGCAAAACATTATACATTTTTAAAAACAGCTTGCTGACTGGGGACATTACCTAAAACTATGATTCAGAAGACTTCTAGTCTAGATTTGTCCATGTTTTGTTACTTCTGAGGTCTTTGCCCATGAATGTTACAAAACCAGTTTTCGATGATTTGTATTTGGGTCTTACATTAGTGCATTTATTAAACATTGTTCAGAGGCATTAGCAACATTGACCATTTGTAATATTTTAGTGGTGTTGTTACTAGCACTTTTAATTTACTGGATTATGTCACAGCATTAGTTCATTTAAAGACCTGCATTTTAATTTAAGTGCTACTTTTCCATTGTAGTTCACTTGTATGTTTGTATTGGTTCAACATATATCACAATAATTTGACATTTCAATGAAACAAAAAACTGGCTTGCAATACCTTATTTAAAATATATAGGAGGCCATATACCATATCTTGATGTGGTATCCCAACAATACTTAGCCTATTTTGCCAGCCTCATTTATGTTATTCTCAGAGTTTCATCTTTATGTTTAATAGCAAAAGCACTTAGACTTATATACCCTTACAGTAGTTTACAGCCCTCTCTAAGCAGTTTACAGACTCAGCAAATTGTCCCCAACAATCTGGGTCCTCATTTTACCAACCTCAGGAGGAAGGAAGGCTGAGTGTCAACCTTGAGCTGGTCAGACTTGAACTGCTGGACTGCTGAAAGCCAGCAGTCAGCAGTAGTAGTCTGCAGTATTAGATAAAAAAGCTTTGTGGTAAAAAGGCACTTAAAAAACAACAACTTAGAATAGATCTGCTTAGCCACCCAGGATGAAAATATCCCCATGCTCTCCCAAAGCATATAAGAGACAGAAGTAATATATCTAGCTTTTTGGATACATTGGTGCACTACCTATACAGTTCTCCAAGCTGCTCCACTAAAAAGAATAAAGAAAAAAACATGGTCACCAAACAGAAAAAAAATAATCCACTTCATCCTATATTGCAAGGTAGTTAAGTATCCAATTTCAAAACAACTGTGGTACAGCACATGATCCTGAAAGAAAATATACACAGAAAATTTTGACCTCTATACAGCAAGCAGCAAAAACAGGTCTTCGTATGCTATTCTTTTAATAAACTTTATCTGATCTAAAGAAAGGATATTATTCAGTTTCTATGTACTCCAAGGCAGGGGTCTCCAACCTTGACAACTATAAGCCTGGAGGACTTCAACTCCCAGAATTCCGGGAGTTGAAGTCCTCCAGGCTTAAAGTTGCCAAGGTTGGAGACCCTTGTTCCAAGGAAACAGAAGGTTTTTGCGTACACATACATAAATATAAACACACAGAATGATCAACTTCAACTGCACAATTCTTCAAAGTACTGGCTTTTTACATGTTAAGAATAAAAAAATAATAACTTAAAATACTCAAGAGAATGCAGAGAGATAACTTGGGACTTTTCAAACCTTGGTGTGGGTTATAGTTCTGAACATACCTGATTGCTAATGTTATTGACCAAATCTGTTGGGAACTGGAATTTAAGACAGGTAGAAATCTATGAGTTACGTCTCCTCCATGCCATGCATATGAACTAGTGACCTATAGTTTATGAAAACTTACGCCTTTTAATGAAATTTGTTATATAAAAAAAATGCACCCAATTAATCTTTCCTCCTATCCTATTCCCACTATATGGCAGAATATAAACCACTAAATAAAAACAGTAGCATACTACACAGATAAGCACAATGTATACAATGAAAAAGGATGGGTAGCTGGTAGTAAAAAAGCTAAAAACCAGGTAATTAAAAATAAATTCTAAGATACGGATTAGATCTTATTGATGTCCATCTGCAATTAATTCCAAAATTAGGACTCAAAGGTTTTGAATTAAAAACAAGATAAAACAGTAGCTAAAATATTGCAAGTGATGGAAAATAAAATTAGTTTAATTTATAGATAAAAAGTACAGTTATTTTAAATAGAAATCTTGACACGTATTAAACCATTTTTAAATAAAAGATGAGACTGCAATCCTATATTTCATTATCTGAAAGTCTATTCAGGGTGACTTAACAGTTGTCTACCTGAAGCTGAAATAAATCTATATATAGTAATTAGCTCTTGCCTTTTTTTTTAATCAGAAAAGGATTTGATTTATGTCAATCTGCAACAGCAACTGACAAAGTCAGGATATGCTACATAATAGTTTATTGATGAAATGGAATATGATTCCTTAAAGGTTAATGCTTATTACAATAAATTACTATTTATAACCTGTACCCTAGAAAATTGGGATTTTTTTTTCAAAATAGCATTATAAATATGCAGTAAATTGATACATTGTAATACATACTTCTGTATATAAAAATACCTAAAGATGCCAGCATTCTTCTTAGCTTACTAAAAGATAGTTCCAATGAGTGACATTTACTTTTAGATAAGTAAATTACTTTTAGATAAGTAAATAAAATATATCACACTAAGAGTTTCTACATCATCAAAAATGACATCCTTACAATTAGATCAAGTTTAAATAAAGAATAATCTATACTGTTTTTTTAATAAAAAAGCATGAGAATAGAAAATTATATGGTTCAAAAATCAGTATTTATAAAGGTTTGTATTCTGAATAGACAAGCAATTATTTGAAATAATGCACATTTTCAGGGCCTGTGTGGGGTGGGAGTTTAGAAAAGGTAATGTAACTTTTTGCTTCCAAGTAAGATTCTCTTCTTTAAAAATGTAGAATATGTAACCTTAACACTCTCATACTCACATTATGGCACCAAGTAATACTTTATTTCACTCCCAAATGCTGGGAAATGTTTGGTTCAAATAAGCTTTGTCTCCAAGAAGTGTTCTGACAGGTGCCCTCAAAATCTGAGAGTTTTTCCGTGAGTGCTTCATTGCTTTGTAGCTTTTATTTGTTTGGAAGGCAGGGAACATACTCTGATTATTCTTATAAAACTGTAAAGAAAGATTATGCTCTCATGGAGCTCCAGGTTTACTGTCATATGTTATCATGGAATACTAGCGCAGTCTTTGGGCAATTAACTGTTGCCACCAGTACTAGTACTATCAGTATTTTTTTTTTCAAAGTGAAGGTAAAGCTGCCTTGATTATTTTTCTTTCACACATCAGAGCCACATATTCCTCCTTTAGTTAACTTTGGTCGTGACTCCACATTTTTGCTCTCATGTCACATTATCAAGAGCACTTTCACCAAAATGATCTTGTCGACACCAATGAATTTTGAACAGAAACTTCTGTATACAAGGTAATAACTTTTACAATTAATACTAATAGCATGTTTATACACCAAAGTAGCACATTATTACACAGATTGTTGTGGTAAAAAATGTTACAGATCAGCCAATCTGAAGCTGGATAAAAAAACCCTTAACATTCTTGAAAATTGTAACACCTATATGCTGAATATGTCCGCAAAATAAACTGAAAACACTGCAGAATGCAAGCATCTATGCCTATCCCAAATCACCTTTAAAAGAAGGGGAATTCCCTTTAAGCCTAACAGATTACAACAGTGTTTCCAGTTAAAAATGAAACATATCTAACATTTGTAGCAAAATCACAGTTTTAACTTATCATCACAAGTGCAAAAAATAATAATAAAATGCAACAGGGCAAATGATAGGATTAAGCAGTGCAAATGACATAACAACATGGAAACATCAGTCAAGGAATATCTCAAGATTTCATCAGGGTAAAGATTTCCTAAGGCAAGAGTCTGCAAACTTGGCTCTTTTAAGACGTGTGGACTTCAACTCCCAGAGTTCGTCAGCCAGATTTACTGGCTGAGGAACTCTGGTAGTTAAAGTCCACACTCTTAAAAGAGCCAAGTTTGCAGACCCCTGTCCTAAGGCAATCAGGTTGATGCCTCATTAAGCTTCTCCAGAAGAGATCTGCAGTGAGCTTTTAGATACATCAAACCTAATTTGTCATTATGTTTTTTGGTTTGTTTTTTACATTTATATCCCGCCCTTCTCCGAAGACTCAGGGCGGCTTACATTGTGTAAGGCATGTTAACGGTAGTTGAGAATGGATTAACGCTAAATTCTCTGGGAAGGCAAAAAACAAGAATGAAGTTGTAATTAATACCAAATCTACCAAGATATGACTATTGACTTTCTCGCTGTCATGATAAAGAGCATTGAGCAATTATGCATGTTATACAGGTAGTCCTTGATTTATGACAACTGGGATCAGAACTTCAGATACTAAGCGATACAGTTGTTAAGTAAGTTATCACATGACCAGATTTTGCAATCATTTTTACTGCTGTTAAGTGAATCATGTGGTCATTAAAATGAATCCAGCTTTCTCACTTGACTTTGCCTGTTAGAAGCCAGCTGGGAAGGTAACAAATTGTAAACACATAACCACAAAACATTGCAACTAAATATGAAACAGTTGCCAAGCATTTGAATTGCAATCGTTGACTGCAGGAGAAGTGCAATTGTGCTACCTGAGGATGAGTCTTAAATCACAAACTACCTGTATGTATATATATAATGGGTTTTTGTTATATAATGCCTAACAATTTAGGCCTAATTGATTAGCTTATATACTCAATTTATGAAATCACAGGAATTCTATGGAATCCATTGGAAGGTAGCTTGGAGGCTTTATAATCCAAGTCTTCCCTCCCAGGGTAGGAATCCTCAGATAATCCAAGGCAAGTGGTTGTCCAACTTTAGCTTAAAAATCTCCACTGAAGGAGTACCAATGGTTCTGGGAAATAATCCATTTGTTTTTGTCCTACATTTAGGCATTAGGCAGAATAAATCCATACCTTCTTCACTGCAACAGCCCTTCAAGCACTGGAAGACTGGCATCACTGATGTCATATCTCCCATTACCCTTCTCTTATTTAGGCTAAACAAACCCAGTTTTTGAAACAGTTCTTCATAAGAATTACCTTCCAAGTATCATCTTTATTGTTCTCTTCTGCCTTCTTCCCTGGCTAACGCTTAATCTGTGGTCTACTAGATCTTTTTCATGAGACCTTTTTCACAAGTACTATGGCTGAGCCAGGTACTATCTATCTTCTACCTGTGCATCTGATTTTTTTTCCACCTAGGTGCAAACCTGACATTTTTGTGTGTGCCACTGAATAGTATTTACTTGCATAAAGTCCAATTGTTCAAGCATAATGAAACATTTCAAACCTTGAGCATGTCTTCAGAGGTGTTTCCTCCTAGCTTTGTGCTATTTGCATATTTCACCAAGTTTCCCTTCCATCCTTTTCTCCAAGTAATTTATAAAAATGTTGAAGAATTCTAGGCCCAAGACAGAACCCTGAGGTATCCCACTATCTATTTGCCTCTTATGTAGATATATTTCATAATTTAACTTCTGAGATACAAATACAATGTTTATAGCTTTAGCTGTCAAATCTTCTAATGACAAATAACAATAGAATTTGGCCCACTCTTGATTGTACATTAAGTGGCTCTGTTTTAATTACAATTTTTAGCATACGTCAGCTACTGATAATAGTCAGTTATCTAGCTCACCAAAAAGAGCAAAAGAATCCACTAGATATATATTTTGTCTTATGACAGAATGATTTCCCCTTTCCTGAAAAGCATACTATTTTTCCAGACTGGCAGTCTAACTTCTGCTTCATTTACAATTCTGCAGATTCTTCATATAAAAAGATAGAAAAGCAGCTGCTATAGGTGAAAGATTTTTTTCATGTAGCAAAAATAAAGGCATAAAATGCATATTTATTTATTATTGCTGCCTTTAGATTCCTAAGGAGGAAGAAGTGGTACTACCAGAATTTTGCTACCTCAGGTTAACATTATGACTTTTTTCTTTTTGAAACAGGAGCTTCATTTGCTGCTCCTCTCAGGGAGCCAAATAATTTAAACCAAGCTTGGTTTTTCATAATTACATAACAATCAAGACTTGACAATAGGCTATGATGTTCCATCTGTACTACGAGGCTGAAAACCTTCTCTTCGGAGACTGGTTAAGTCCAAACGTGTTAAAACTTCACAGCGTACCAAGAGAATATCATCTTTTATGTATGTTCTTTGTTTCAGGGCTTGCAACTGCATAAAAGTTACATATCCAAAGCCCTTTGGGTTGCGATGGACCATAGGACGTTGGAAGGCTAGCAACTCAGGCTTGGTATCCATTACTTCTTCATGGTTGTGTCTTGGAGATCCTTCAGACTGATCCAAAATTGATAGACGTATGGTGCCTTGGAAAGGCCAAGGGAGATGACTGTCATAGTCCCCTTGCATGGTATGAACAAAAAGAGAAATGTAGTTAGCACAACGTTGAGCGCTTGGTAACTGGATATGCAGACGCAAGCAAAGTTTATATCCTGGTTTCCCTGTGTAGAAACCTGGACTATGGATCACAACGGGTCTTTCTTCCTCCTGGGCTTTCAGATATGCACTGAAATTTTCAATTTTCCACAGGAAAATACCATTACATTGTTGGGCTTCAATGTCAGCAATTTTTTCCTCTAGCGTTCGGATGGTGCGTTTGAGATCTCCCATCTGGGAGTGTTGTGTCTCCATTTTTGCAATGAGTTCTCTAATTTGGTGATCTTGTCTTACCAAGCGACCTTCCAGTTGCTGAATAGTCTCCTTGAAGTTCTGGACCTCTGGGCTACACTCACACGAGGGCGGCATGCCTTGAGAGAAGAGTGATGGGTCAAAAGGTAAAGTTCCAGAAAAATTCATGGAAGTTGGAGTAGTAACACTGATGCTCCGAAGAGTCTGAGCCATCATTCTCATATGAACCTGAGTAAATTCTTGCACATGGTGCGCCAAATCATTTCTCTGCATCTGCAATCAGACAAAAGTAAATACAACTCTATTTCTTTTGAGTAAAATCAAGGACTAAGTCTTAATGGAGAAAGGAAAATACTGCATTAAAAAAGAAGTAGCTTTATTGCTTTATATTAGCTGAAACAAAGAAGGATAAATTGAACAGAATTATGAATTATTAACATTGTAGGGATTTCAAATGGTCCGAAGCAGATCAGGTCTATGAATAATCCTCAGGTGTAAAACAAAATATTTTCAGCTATTTAAAATAGCATCAATATTAGTGATCGTTAATGTAATATTTGAGCTATGTCATTTTGTATGTAAACAGTATTTTTAGAACTTTCTTTTTAAAATTTATATTTGACAAGAATGTAACCCTTCACTTACTAACAATAACTTTTGAACGTTAATGGTTGGGCAAATAGATTAGAAAATATGAAGATTGAAATGAATCATTTTTCTGATTTAAGTACAGGAAGAATATAATCAGCATATACTCTTTTCCTTGTAAATGTTTATTTTTATAATAAACATTTGAATAAACGTTCTCATATGAATATATAAAGATTACAAAACAGCAGTTTAAGATGGGAAGCTGAAAAACATTTATGTAATTTTAAAAATCTGCAAAATTATAAAAAGGTACTGAAATATTTTATTTTCATTTTTACAGTTCTACATTTTTAAACCACTTAATTTTTCATATACTGAACTAAAACCAGAAATATTTTCCTTAATTGAGTAAAAACATTTCTGCTGTTACTCCTTTTTCTTTAAAAAGTCATGGTGATACTCTACAGAACTGATTTATCAACATTTTCCAGAACTTATTAATCCCCATTTTAGAATAATTACAAATTTCTACTCAAATAAATTAGTAAACTGAGACTATACATACACACACACAGATCAAATATATAGACATCGTTATTATTTATATTATATTAATTACTTGGCTTTATTTTTACATTAGTATATACTTTAACCTTGGAATAGCTTAAACTTCAATCAGAAGCCCTCCAGAATGTGTTGTGCTATAATTTCTAATCACCACTGGCTAGTTAAAATCCTGGTTAGAATTTTGGATGTCATAGTCTAATGTTATTTGGAAGACTCCCAGCTGCGGAAAGCCATATAAAACCAAAATGACAAGCTTGTTCTTCTGAAATAAATATGAGATTTAAATTCTGTATGTGTGATCCAATATTCAGTAGCTCAAGGTATTTCACAGCATGATTGGAAAGCTCCTTTTCCTCCCCTCCACATGGAATCTACTCCATTCTGCAAATTTTTACAGAATTTTACAATGAATTATTGCAAGATAAGAAATTAATAATTTAGAACAAAAAACTACCATATAGGTTGAAAAGAAACTAAAAAGCCTTAGCAGACAGTAAACGGAAATCCCACTAAATGAAAGCACATTTCACATTAGCAATTACAGAATTAATTCATTCCATGGAAGAATCAAAATAAAATTCTGAACTGATTTTCTGGAAAGACAGACTTTTTCTACCCTAGATTGAAAAACGGGCTACATTTTGACAATCATATATACCTGACTAAAGAAAGATTTTTTTTTCCTCCCAGGCTCTATTTCAGCCCAGCACCAGTCTTTTTCCTCCTCTGTTGATGACGTATGAGATAGTCCTATGCAAAGCAGCTGATTGTTGTGCCATGACTTCTTCCCACGACTACTGTATGTGTTCTTCTCCAAATTGTGCAATGCTTCTCATGATGCTTCTGAGGCCTCCCAAAAGCTTGTAAGAAGCCCTTATGCAAGTCTTCAAATCACACTCTGCTTTATCACAATGCTTCTGAGGCCTTCTAAAGCATTGCAAAAAGGCAGTGGGTGATTTGGAGGAGCATGCATGTGGCCTGATACAGTCTAAATTTTTTTTGTCTTGCGGCTAACCAAATAATCACAGTGGGATCAATCTTTATACATTTTACATTAATTACAATATTGTTCGATAAATATTCTTCTAAGATCAACAAGCATATGCATATATAAATAATTTAAATTACCTTTTCTAGACATCCAAATGCACTATAGGTACATGGTACTGGAGCAGTAGGGCAGTCATTATCATAATGATTAGGCAGCTATAAAAAGAAATAAGAATGAACTGTAGTTTCCAAAAATCCTACACTGAAAAGTAAATATGTATCATTTATACCAAAACAGCATTTATTAAATTAATATTCTTGCTAGTGAGAAAAGTTGGAAATTCGTAGCAAATTCGACATATTTTGTCTAAATTTTTATGCTAAAGTTCAGATCATTTTCCAGACATCAAATAAAATAACAGATTAAAAAACATTGCCATTATTACTGTAAAGATAATTCATCAGTAGCATTATACTCCACTGAAATTACATTATATTAAATGTAATACTTTTAGATAGTATTGGCAAAAGTTTAAATAAATAGTTATGCATTTTTCTTTTGGATCACAAGACCCAATTAGCCAAAGTTTTGACAAAACTGACAAGTTTTGCAAACATCATCATAAAATGACTCCTAGGATTAGATTATTATCTATTCTATTTTATATTGCCTACAATATGAGTGGTATATAAAAAAACTGATTCAATTTCTATTTAATTTAGCTGCCAGATCTGTTATTGGAAAACAATAAAAAACAAATTTTCATTGGATCAATGGTATCCCATTGATAAAAAAATAATTCTCCAATTAAAAAAAGTTTGAAAATTCTTCATTTTTCATTATAGAAATATATTGTCTATTGCTGGGACAAAGTTCAGTTTAGACAAAGATATTATAATACAAATGTTTTAAAAATTCTGTACTGCCAAATTTAACCTTTGGTTTTCTGTCTCAGATTTATTTATAATTACAGTATTTTTCGCACTATAAAATGTACCTGACCATAAGACGCACCTAGACTTAGAGGAGGAAAATAAGAAAAAAAATATCAGGCAGAGCCTGAGAGGACCACAGATAGGTGTGCCTATTGACTCTTGCCCTGTGGAAGAGACAGAAGAGGCAGGCAATGACAAAGACAGAAGAGGTGGGATTCAGCACTGTAAAAGGACCCCATCACCATGGCCCGGCTGCTATTCACCAAAGGACCAGCACCAGTCCACCACTGGGGACCCCTGAGGTAATACACTTCACGGTCTGTGATGCAATATTTGCTCCATAAGATACACAGATATTTCCACCCACTTTTGGGAGGAAAAGTGTCCTATGGAGTGAAAAATATGGTATGTTTATAACAAGCAAATATGTGGTTTATTTATAACTGTTACAATACTTTTTAAATGTCACCACTGATTTTGAGGTGTTCCCTGCTTTCAAAAACCTCTACTCCTAGTATAACTTACAAATGAAAAAAATATTAAACTAAAAATCAAGGTAAAAGTACAAATAAAACATCTAAAAACAACCTAAAAAATAAAGCATTTATGAAAATAACTTCGCATCTAAGTTTTTTTTTTTTAGTAAAGTCATTATACTTTTTTAGCAATTTAACTTAGCTGATATTTTGAGGTAGAGTCAGATCAAGATAAGTTTTAATGTCTGAAAAGATTAATAATACTATAATATTGGTGGTATGAAATAAATGGTATACATATAATTGTTATAAAAATTTAACAGAGACTAAAATGGCAGTTTTTCTGGGAAAAACATTCTGAGAAAATAAGTCTAAAGCAGGGCTATCAAACTCACGGCCTGCGGACTGGATGCGTCACGCATTGGCCATGCCCACACTCAGTTTAGCAAAGAGAAAAAAGTCACAATACATCACATGATGCTGCCGTGACACCACAAGTTTGACACCTGGTCTAAAGGATTCTTTCTATAGACATTATCTACTTATAAGATGAAGTTTCAGATATTCAGCTCTCAAGATATTTTTGCCTATACATACAAACACACACACAAAAAAGTCTTTTGAATCTAATTATAATATAGATCTAAAATCAGGTAGGACAAAACACAGGATAATGTTCTTCCCTGGCATTTAACTCTATGTAACAGTTCACACTATCCCTTTATGCCTCATGATAATGAAAGAATTCTTTATAGAATAGAATTCTTTATTGGCCAAGTGCAATTGGACACACAAGGAATTTGTCTCCCGTGCATAAGCTCTCAGTGTACATATGAAAAACAAGTGATAAATCATAATCATAAAATACAATCATCACAAATCATAAGATAGTGATAGTCATAGGATACTAAATAAAAGCAATCAACATAAATCGTAAGATGCAAATAACAAGGTGATAGTCATAAGATGCTAAAGGAATAGATAATGGAAAAGATGAGAAGGATAATAGTGATAATGATATTACTATTAATAGTAATAATGATATTACTATTAATAGTAATAATGATATTACTATTAATAGTAATAATGTTATTACTATTAATAGTAATAGTGATAATCAGAACTATGACTTAGCAATTTGTGCTATTAAGACTGGAGCAAAGTAATAAATAAAAAACAAACAAAATACGTCCCTTACCTGTTCTCTGATTAGCACTGTATTACAATATTCACAGAAGACATTTGCCAAAAGGCATATTTCATCATGAACCTTTATTTTAGTGAAAGCAAAAAAAATAAAAATAAAAATTAGTTGTCACAGAAAGGGAATGATTCATAATTAGGATTATTGCAAGTTTTACAACCTAGGATACAGCTTCTCTCTTTCTCTCATAATTGCAGAAGATTGCGAAATAAGATCGTCTGCCTTTCTCCCAGAATAAGAATTTTGAATTAATAGAGGGTACCCACTCAGTCCAAGTCAGAGGGATTGGGAGCATATAAAGCCATGCTTCTACAGCAGAGCTATTATTCTTTTTCTCAACTCATGTATATAGGCATGTACATTCAAATTTTGTTTTCTATGGGAATTACATTCTTGAAAAATCCCACGGAAATAGAAACTGTGCTTATTGAAACACTGATATGAAAATAAGTGAACTAGTATCAGAATGGTATGGCAATTCGTTAGCATAACACCATGAGAACAAGAAGATGGTTTCCCTTGATGTAACTCATGTCAATGCTGCTAGGTAAGGCTCTCAAACTTTTTTCTCTACTGCCATGGTTGTGTACAGCTGCATTGAGACATTTGACAAAAAAATAACACTTCTATAGAATCTACAACAGAATATTCAGATGGGGAATGAGTATAGTTATGTACAATTACAGTATGTATATAGGTAGTCTTTGATTTATAGCCATAATGAAGCCTGCCCATTACAACGGTAAGTTGTGATGATCATAAAAATGGGTCACCCATGTGACTTTTTTGCCATTAAGCAAAGCTGGCAGTCGTTAAGTGAGTACACCAATGGTGGGTTTCTACTTCTCCCCAGTTTGGGCAAAGCGCGGGCAAAGCGCATGCGCAAAGCAAAACGGTTGTAACACCGTTGAAACCCACCACTAGAGTACACCAGTTGTAAAGCAAACCCAGTGTTCATAATGTGTTTTTTGTGAAAAACCGAATATGCCAGTTTTCAGCAAAAACATCATAAAACATAGTAGTCACATGACGAGATGCGGCAAACAGCCCTAAGTACAAGTCTGTACTGAGAGCCTGACATGTCATTTGTGATTGTGGCAGGGCCCTCCTGTCAGAACTTCAGAACCAGGTTGTAAGTAGCCCTCCTGTCAGAACTTCAGAACCAGTAGGGAGGTCTGTTGTAACTTTGAATGATCACTAAGCGACTGGTTGTAAATTGAGAACTATCT
This sequence comes from Ahaetulla prasina, assembly GCF_028640845.1. NCBI lineage: Eukaryota > Metazoa > Chordata > Lepidosauria > Squamata > Colubridae > Ahaetulla > Ahaetulla prasina. The sequence goes on from NC_080539.1 coordinate 288,046,086, forward strand.
TTACAGTTATTTTAAAAGTAAGTGCAACAGAAAAATTTTGTTCAAATCATTTAGAACATGATTGAACAGAAGGAAAAAAAAGCTGTATACCACCTTCTGCTCTGACACCTATAAATACTGGTCTACATCCAATATTATCTAGACAGAGTTTTCATTGTTCTCATCTAGATCAAGATAATGAGCAGTCAGAACTGAAGAAGGAAGAATCATTTCCAGAGAAAATGCTATTATCTCAGTGGACTGAGGAATAGGATACTCCATTTTATGGAATATACCATTTTATATGAGACAACAAAAAGAAACTTTAGAAATAATTAATGCATTATTAAAATTAGCTTATTAAATTAGTATAAATATAAAGCAGTTCTATTTTGCATTATACCCTTTTTTCTTCGTAAGGCATACACATGGCACAATTTGGACAAGCAATTTGCCGCCGTGGACATTCTAGCTTAATATGTTCTTGCAACTGGTTCTTCTGGAAAATCCCTTGACATTGAGAACATTTTTCTGATGCGAATCCACAGTGTAACTGATGGTCCTGGGGAAAAGCCATTAGAAGAATAGTCACCAAAAACCAAACCAAACTTCTATTAATTTTTTACATAATTCCTGAAAATATAATGTTTGACCATAATTACAATATTAGCAGACAAAAACATCACTGGTAGCTTTAACAACTATAAAAGCAAAAATAGACAGATGGTTTCATATGATTTTTCTCAATGGTGTTATAGAAATAGTCATACCTAGTGACCCACAATTTATTTTTCTTTTCATTTAAAATCAACCTATATTACAAAATCAATAGTAAACTTAAAATGTAACAAATATTATGACCTGCTGCAGCCGGAGATAACACTTGTGAGTTAGCAACTGAAATTCACTTATGAAGTACTCCTAAGGGCATGGCCTTCAGAAGACTCTTAATGAAATTACAGATGGTTCTTGGTTTCCAACTTCTTTGCTGACTTCTGATCAGCAAAGTCAATTGAAGAGCCAACAGGAAGTTACAAAACATGAGGACCTCACACATAGTGATTTGCTTAACAGCAGCAACTGGGAATGCCAGAATTGCTGTCACTAAGCAATGTAATTTTGTGACATTGCACTTTAGAATTATTGCTAAGCAATAGCAATTCCAGCCCAATTAACACTGTAACTGAGGACCATCTGTAACTGATTCCAACAAAGCAGATTTAACCCTTTTATCCAGTTCTTCCTTGTTGTTTTGCATATCCTAAGTATCTCTTTGTATAAATCCTAAATATACTGATCAGAATAATATAGAACTGAACCTTAATTCTTAAAACAAAATAAACATTAAAACTTACCTCTAAGTGCCTTAGCTCCATCTTTTGACTGCAGCCTTTGTTGGGACATTTCACTGTCAGGGATAGGATTTCACGTTTTGCAAAGTTATCCGGGAAGAGTTGATTTTCAAGTAAGATTTCATTGTCTATTGGACATTTATGGCCTGCATCTCTGTCAAAAAGAAACAATATAAATGTATGCATCTATGTGTACTTGTGTGCATATACCGGTATGTGTGTGTGTGTGTATGTAGCTGTATGTAATACCAAATAGTATTCTTCATATTTCTGCAAATGATCAGTTTTGGTTCAAAAGTTTCTCACATGAACTGGAAGTCATTTTTATTCCTGTTTGATTGCCGCCCTCACAGCCACAGCCTGCAAATGTCTCCCTCTAACTACAGCATCTTTTATGTCTTATAGCAGATTAATTGAAATACCTTAGGAGTGGTGGAAAAAGAGACTGCAGCTGGGAAGGGAGTCTAGGAAAAGTAATATTCCACATTTTTTTTCCTTGCATTTATCCAGGTCCCAAAATATACATTTTCACTCTCTGTGTATATATGCATGGCTAACACAAGATATAAACATATTCATTTCATATATTTATATCACGTAATGTTGTGTATTTCTTAGACAATATATCCGTTTCATTCCCATTTTTTTAAATATTTGAAACAGAGCATAAAAGAGAAAAGCAGAATCAGTGGAGAAAAGGGTAATTTGTGGTTTGATGCTGAACAAGAGTTCCCGGATATGTCCATATATCTAAGGCCTGGACTATTTAAGTCAGAATTTAACATACTGAGTTTATAGTGCTAAATGGATAGCACACTATATGTGGGATTCACACTGCTATACTATTATTTTTAAATAAATTGTAAACAATTAAAATATAACTGAATGAAAAAAAGGACTTTTAATTTTTTAGACGTTTGTCTAATAAATTCAGACACTATGAAAATCAAGAAATGTTTATTTGAGGAAGGGAAAAGGGAAGCTTATATTTAAAACTCAGTCAGCATTATAGGTGTTGAACTTCATGAGAAGGTTGTTAAAATGATTTTTTTTCCAGTGGAATAAAAGCTAAGGCTAATACTGGGGAGAAAGTATTGAGAACTTGAGTTCCTACAACCTCTGTCACATTAACATAATTTATAATGCAGAAGAAGCAATTGCTTGATCACAATTCTCATAACAGCAATCCAACTTCAATTAAAAAATGGACATGGTAATTTTAACTTCCATTCATAGTGTATGTTTACCGTATATTTAAATCTTTATTTAACAAAAACACAAAATACTGAGAAGTTGCCTTGGTTTTTAAGAAAAATAACTTTCATAATAATGGAGACAAAGCAGCGTAGGTGGAGGAATGAGATTCACAGATTGTAGAAAATAAAGATTTACTGAAATCATTACACTGCATTTTCTTATCCAAAGTTGCTATCAAGTGCTACGCTTCATTTTTATCCATAAGGTCAAGTGATAGTCATGTATTATGTGCAAGTCATTTATGCAAAGAATAAAATGCCACACCATTTATTTAAGATTTCAATGGCTCAGTTTTATAACTTCTTCCCTTATGTGGGACAATCACTGACTGACTATCATAACTCAACAATTACTATTAAGTCCTGAATATAGCTACATATTTTGCACTTAAATAAGATTAGCAGAGTCTGAGGAATCGGTCACTTGTTTGATACTATATTGATTCTTAGGGCGGAAATGAGAAGTTAAAAAATAAAGTGCTGTGGGCCCCTGGTGTGATTTTCTGTTATTAAGATGATTATTTTAATTTGAGCTGCTGTGATTTTTTTAACTGTTTTAAATCGTTTTTTTTTTATTGTTAGACACCAAGTCTACTAGGGCAGCAGCTGTAACAAATTTAACTGAATCAATTCCTCAGTAAATTATTCTGCAATACTGTATTTTACTTATTGATATTTATCACAGCTCTCTAACAGTAACAAAGGACTACTTTATGTCAGCATATCACAGTTTAAAATCAATCAACCATCAAACCAATCACACACAGAGAACACAAACTGTGTCATGAAAGACCACAACTGAATGATTAAAGACAATTCTGAATTATAAATAATTCTGGAAACAGATAAGACAAAAAGGCGTTAAAAGCAGACTGTATGAATTTTCCTCAGGTGATTCACAGTAATCTTTCCCTTGATACCATTCATTTCACTCACAAGAAATTTTAGTTTTAATTTTTTGAAGATTACACAAGAAATCTGATGGAGCAATTAATGGAAAGAACACTGAACCTGGGGCACAACTGATTTTCTTTCAACATGCTGTGTTTACCTTATGGATTTGACAATGCAAGCTTTGCAAAAACGATGTCCACACGGCGTCTGTACTGCTTCCCGTAGAGCCATTAAACAGATAGGGCATTCATATTTACTTTCCAGTGGTGGGTCAAACTCCACATCATAGCCTTGGGTTTCCTCCATGAAAGAGTTTGAAAGTGTCCCACCAGTACCATTGCTGATGGGGGCAGTGAAGCTTTCCTCCTTGGTCCCAGCGCTACAAGCACTGGCCATGGCTGCACAGCAGTCACTCTCTTGATCATTGATTTCAAAACTTGTGTTACTATGTAGTAGACTCATAGTAATTTAAGAAGTGGTAGGATACCTACAGACATGAAAAAGAAAAGAATAACTCGTCATATTTAGATATTTATCACATTATTCCCTATTAGAAAAAGTGTAATTTTATACAAAGTGCTACAAGAGTGAAAGATTATGGAAATAAAAGGGAAGGGAGGATGAACACTAAAAACTGTTTATAGTAATAATATTCTATATTTCTCCATATCTTTCTAATGTGTTTCAGTATCATTTTATACTTTGCTTTTCATGTATTTATATAATGACTTATAAAGTTTAATTTTGGGAAACCTTACCAATTCCATCCAACTACAACTATATTTCTACTCAATCTATTCTTCTTTTTTTTAATTCTTATTTTTTTCTATGATTTAATCCTTATTTACCTCTATATGAGCAAATCTCTTCAACTTATTTAGTACCAGTCACTTATTTGGGGCAAAATAGTTACTAATGCTGAAGATAGAATGTCCCAAATCCATGTACAACTCAACAAATGTACATCCTAATAGTTCAATAATATCTATTCTCCCATTTGCTTTCACAATCACACACAGGCACCGTGACTCAAGTTTTATTATAGTTCTATCATCTGTCCATCCATCCACATCGATCTGTCTGTCAACAATCTAAACTGCTATTACCATGTTTTCAAAAACAATCAAAGAAATCCCTTATATTTATGCGATTGGATCATGAGAGTAAGGATATATAATTCTACTATCATAGAATAATAATAAAAAAACAAGCTAGATCCATAGATATTCAAGAACTTTATATAATTACAGTAGAAACTATTCCATGTTTGTTACACATTACAAGAATGCACTATCCTATGTAGTGGAAGGTTTGAGCAGTTTCTACTGTGTTTCCCCGAAAATATAAGACCCTGTCTTATATTTTTTTGAACCCTGAAATAAGTGCTTGGCCTTATTGCCATGCACTCAAAAGCCCAACTGGGCTTATTATCAGGTGATGTCTTATTTTCGGGGATCAGGGTATTCAGGTATAATAGGTTTAATTTGAAGTTTAAGATTGCAATTCTGCCCAATCTGAAGGAGTGTTCAATTTGGCAGAATTCCCCTTTGTTCAGAATTTTTAACGAACGAAGTAGCTACACCCTTCACAAAACTATTTCCTAGATAGTGGGCATTTTGCCAGTTAAACATTTAAAGCAGGATGTGAACAGCCCAGGGAAAGAACATGCTTAAGTTGTACTTATATTGTCTTAATTCAAGAATTCAAGAATGCCTGGCCAAATCTTGGTAGAAAGGATTTATCTCTTACAGAATTCAGGACAACTTTTAAAAAGTCCTCTGCACACCAATAATCATTCCATTGATACAATGATAGAGTATAGGTAGTCCTTGACTTACAATCACAATTGAGCCCAAAATTTCTGTTGTTTGAGTTTTGCCTCATTTTACAACCTTTTTACAAAGGTTTTACAACCTTTCTTGCTATAGTTGTTAAATGCTGTTTAGTTAATAACACGATTGTTGAGTGAAAGTGGCTTCCCCATTGACTTTGATTGACAGAAGGTCACAAAAAGGGATCACACAACAATGGAACACAGCAACTGTCATGAGTCAGCTGCCAAGCATCTGAATTTTGATCTCGTGACCATGGGGTTGCTGCAACGCTTGTAAGAATGAAAAATGGTCATAAGTCACTTTTTTCAGTGCTGTTGTAATTTCAAATGGTCACTAAATGAACTGTTATGAGTTGAAGACTACCTGTATTCTGTAGGATATATTTATACCTTGGCACAATTAGTATGTGAAATCAAAGAAAAAGAAAAACTCAAGTGATAAGGGATTATCTCTATCTGCTCTTGTGCATTTTAAAGAACTAGTAAAGGGCATTAAAGATAGAACTGCTTTTCAACATCATGAAAAGTACCTTTACAAAAGTATTAAGTGAAAAGCTGTATTTTGTTTAAAAGATGAATTTAAGATATTGCATTATTTGCTAGTATTCCCAAAGTTCATAGTCCTCCTAAGGCAGTATGCCAAGTGTTATTTCCTGTTAAAGAAATTCTCATCAGAAAAACTTCCAATAATTTGATAAGACAATTATTGACAGGCAATAATTTCTGCCTGTCAACGAACAACCACATCATAGTATTCTGAGTTCCATGTAATAAAGAGTTAATATCAAAGAAATGACATTTAGTCTACAGAAGATGTCTCAAAAATAAGAGAGGGGGAAAGATTTTGAAAAATCCCCATCTCGCTTCTAGAAAACTACTGTTAACAAAAACATGATCAATTTTGAAAAAACAGCTGTCAAATAAACTAACATTTTGCTTATTTCAGAAAGATTTCTTTATTAAGAGTATAAAAGAGAAATATAATGGAATATTTAAAGTACAACTTGCAGTAAAGATGCAATCCATTCAATCATCAAAGCTTTGCTTTATTTAACTCTTATTTTTTAAAAACTGGATTTAAGAATTCTCGTATGGGGGAATGTGTAAAATGCACAATGCTCAGTTGCAGCTAAGATACCTCGTCCTCCAGGAATGGGATCTATATTCCTTTCCTTTTTTTCATTCTGTCCTTTTTTTACAAAGCAACCAAAGTCAAAAACCCAATCTCTGTTTGTTGAGCAGTATCAGCAGCAGAAGATATCAGAACCACCATTAAATTAGCAGGGATAATATAGATGATAAAGTCATTAATGCTTTTTTTGGCCAGCCAAGAGCTTCCATTATGAAATTTCTTGCCTTCCAAATAAACCTGGGTTTTTATGAAAGATAGTGTCAAATACTTCTTAAATGTGTGTGTGTGTGTGTGTGTGTGTGTGTGTGTGTGTGTGTATGCATGCATAGATTTCTTAAGATGCAAAACATAATTTTATAAATTATATGACAGCTTGATTTACTTGTTTATTCCCTTATTGGAGCAATAAGGTGCAGTGGTGGCACAGTGGTTAAAATGCAGTGGTTAAAATGCAGTATTGCAGGCTAACTCTGTCCACAGCCAGGAGTTCAATCCTGCCACCTGCCCACAGTTTGATCCTGACCAGCTCAAGGTTGACTCAGCCTTCCATCCTTCTGAGGTGAGTAAAATGAGGACCCAGTTTGTTGGGGGCAATATGCTGACTTTATAAACCACTCAGAGAGGGCTGTAAAATCAGTGTGAATCAGTAGATAAGTCTTATTGCTATTATTGGGAATAATGAAAAGAAGTTCATGTATTGTGACATAGTGATGAAGAAAACATGCATGCCTTTGTATGTTATCATAAATAAAATAAAATTTCACAAACACTTTCTACAAAAATGCCCACAGGATATTGCATCTTCTTTTTATAACTTATGGGTATCAATGACTTCAAATAACTTTATCTTTCTTTGCTACACATTAAATTTTTCCAATGATTTTATGCTTCTTGAAAACCCTAAAATGTGTTCTTGTTGAATCAAATTGTCTATTACAAAGGTGCTAAGAGAAAGTAGCCATATTTGTTTATTTGTTTTTTGAAAGATTTAATAGTTACTTTTCATAACTATGCTTTTACTTCCTTATGATGCAAAATGTTGAAAAAGATGTTTTATGCTCTTTAAAATCATGAAAGTTTGAACTGGTTGGTTAATGGCAACAAAGGCTATAAAAAAACTATTTGCCTATTCTCCACAGAATAAATTATTTCCCACTATAAAAGTATAATGCCTGTTTTAGGGGTTTTATTAATGCACACTATATACAAAGCTGGGCAATGGAATTAAAACAGTTTTAAAATCCTTACTTTAAAAAAATTGGGATGTTGTGAAATTACTTGCATTGTTAGCTACAAAGTAGTGAAGCTATTCTACAGTAACCAGACAAGAAGAGTAACATATCCTACTAAATATAGAGAATATTTTGAAAATACAAATTTCCTTATCTCTGTATATCACTTAGAAAACAGAAAAAGTTACTATGTACATTGCCTACAGAATTATACAGTCAGTCTATTCTATCTCCCGCCTTTACCAATTTAAAAGGCTTCACATAATACAACTGAAAAATATTCCAAGGTATGTCCACACCTTGAAAATACATACATATAAATATGTATGTATAAATATGTATGTAGACCTCACTTAATGTCTGGCATGTTTAGCAACTGTTTGAAATTTTCAGTGCTGAAAAATGTATGATCCAACCTTGCATTTACCACCATTGCAGTGTCCCTGCAGTCAGGTGATCACCATTTGCGTACTTCACAACTGGTTTCCAACAAGTAGTTTATAGAGAAGTTGGCAGTAAAATTGCAGTCATGTGATGTCTCACCTAAAGCCCATATGTGATTTGCTTAATGTTCTCAGCGGAACTGAGGTTGTAAGGCCATGATGGTCTTGTTGTCGTGTCCCACTCCTCCGCTGACGGCCGGGTCAGGGAAATCCGAATCAGGCTTGCCTCTGCAGCTCTGCCCAAAGTCCTAGCAAAGTCCTCAGAGCAGGCAGGAGACCAAAAAGTGACTTCAGCAAGATAAGTTCGACTTTGCCTGACTCAGAGACTGCTAGAAAGCAGATCCTTTATATAGGCCATGGGGTGTGGCTCCATGACTCAGCACTCATTAAGGCCTGCCCCTCCCTTCATTCTGTTGCCTCCGCCTATCCAGTCTTCTGATGTGAGGGTCACTCCAATCAGCAGCTGTTGGAAATAAACTTTCCTCAGGCTCACATGCTGTGGAGGAGGGGGAGGGGTCTAGCTGCTCCGTTTGCCTGGGCATGGAGCCAGGGCTGGGGCCGGGGGGGTGCTCCCTCCTCTGCAGCCTGCTTGGGCATGGAGCCAGGGCTGGGGCCGGGAGATGCCCCCTCCTCAGCCTGTCTGGGCATGGAGCCAGGGCTGGGGCCGGGAGGACATTCTTCAGCGTTCAGAAGCAGATAAGCAGACCCCGGCTGCGGTGAGAGCGGGCAAGACACAACACTTGTGGTGTTTTGCTTAGCAGTGGGAATTCTTGATTCCAATTGTGGTCGCTAAGCTATATGTAAAATAAACAACAGCCAAAAATATCTAGAGTACTTAGCATTAAAGTATATTATTTTCATGCACCTTCTCAATACAAAAGTATTGCTAATTTTGAAGTACATATTGCTTCACAACAGCAACAGTTTGCTAGTTGAGATTATGAAGAGAAAAGAAGATAGTCCCATCTATGAAAAATAAACAGCAATAAACATTTGGCTATAACTACGCTTTCAGTTACGCAGCTGTATGCAACTATTTTTATTCATGGATATTACCAAAATAGGATACTTTAGTTTTATTTTAACTAAAGGAAAGTCTGTTTTTCTTATAAATTCTACATAGTTTTTTCTATGAAAATAGAAATATCACAATTTTAAGGTAAAGGTAAATGTTCCCCTTGCACATATCGCCGTTCCGAATTCTAGGAGGCAGTGCTCATCTCCGTTTCAAAGCTGAAGAACCAGTGCTGTCCAAAGACTTCTCCATGGTCATGTGGCTGGCATGACTAAACGCCAAAGGCACATGGAACGCTGTTACGTTCCACCAAAGGTGGTCCCTATTTTTCTACTTGCATTTTTTACATGCTTTCGAACTGCTAGGTTGGCAGAAGCTGGGACAAGTAACGGGAGCTCACCCCGTTATGCGGCACTAGGGATGTGAACTGCTGAACTGCTGACCTTTCGATCGACAAGCTTAGCGACTTAGCCGCTGAGCCACCATCACATTCTTATATCCACTTTATTTTCTCTTTAGGAATGCTAATTTTCTCATAAAATATAACTTCTGAGCTTCATTTACCTGGTAACAATGCTTTTTCCTCCTTTTACCCAGTTTTTGTTTATTAGGACTAAATCAAAATTTCTTTTTTCATATATTTATTAATTTCATTTATAACCTGGGTTTATACAACTCAAGACAGGATGCATCTCCCAGTCCTAGAAGTCCTTCTTTGTACTTCCCAGAAGAGGTGCTGAACTAAAAACTGGTAAATGGAAGCCAGCTAGATCATTTAGGACCAGACATTTTCTCTCTCAACCCAACCCATTCTCACAGGATGGTTATTGTAGGAAAAGCAAGAGAAGCAAATTTAAGCATACTGTCTTGAGTTGTATTAAAGAAACCCAGATTATAAATCAAAGTTAATAAACATATGAAAACTGAAATTATAATTTTTCAGATATTTATATTTTCCTTCCTCTTTTTAAAATACTATTTTGAGGTATGCATTCTGATCCTAAATGAAGGCGAGGAAAGCAATTATGTGAAAGGAAATTAGTTGCTGTTAATATATACCGGTATACTAATTTGTGAGGGGAATACATACCTAAATTTCATCTTTGCTGTTTAATTTAACAGCATAGTTACACATGTGTTACTGGTGAGAATATATACTCAGGGACACTTTATTTCTAATAATCTGTTATTAATGACTGATTTGGGAAAACTTTAAAACTACATGGCAACCTGAATTTGAAGAGGAAAAACAGACAGTTAAATTACATTTATCAGCAACTGTTTCAAAAAGCTGTATCTTTTCCTGGTTGTTGTGCCATCCAAGAAAAAGTCAAATTTACTTTAACAAGGCACCAACAGTTATTATAACCTGTCTGAAAGCTCCATATTGGGTTTCCTTATTAAATCCAGATTTTTGCATAGCACTTTCTCTGGCTTTGTATATTAGAGCTAAAAACAGGATGTATTTTGAATGACATGAGTGAAATGTAATGTATATCTTTCTTTTATCATGCCCACCAGTTTTGTCATCTCAGACAGCTACTTTCGTCATTCAAAGACATTCGCTTGAAGATAGATTTAAGAGATTGCTTACTTTTATCAGAGTCTGAATTGTGTTTGCTTTATTATTACTACTATACTATGTATACACTAAGAAATGGTAATAGATTCTCAAAACTATTAAAAATCTATAATACTTCAGCTCTTACTTTCAATTCAAAAATAGTGAAGAAATAGTGTACGGAATTAGGTTATATGATCGTCAGTGTACACAATACTGGAAAGTAATTTAATCCAGTTTCAGTTTCTGTTTAGAATCATTGCCAATTAAGGAAAGCCCATTTGTGTTAAAAAGGAAAACAGAACAGGTTGCGTAAGTTTCAATTTCTATTTCTGATAACAAACAGAGAGCAGTTTTAAGAATTCACATCTTGATCCATTAGCTTTAGATGAATGTGATTCTGGAATGTGCTTTGCTTTAATTTCAACACTAAAAAATTATACCAACAAATTCCTCTGTTAATCGAAACTGTGGAAAAAGGAACAAAGTATACTCATTGTCACGTTTAAACATGAACAATGCATGGAACGTATCTGTCATCATTGCAGTATCTGATACTAGAAGTTCAAAAAAGCTGCTTTTGCAAACTAGTTTAAGTACTTGAGGAATTATTCAAAAAGAGTGTAAACGTAAACAGAGTGAGGGGAAAACACTTTTTCTTCCAAGCCACTGAATAATAAGAGAATATTCAGTTTTAAGGCCAGCTCAGAAGCTAGGTTTCATTATGCTAAACAATATAACTACATTAATCAAGAAAATAGGTTTAAAATGCTAATTACAGTAGTGGGAAAGCCCCTGTTCAAGTCTAACCTAAGCAGGTGACCTTTGATAGTCATTCTTTATTTCAATATATTGATTAGAAAACAACAAACAACAAACTTTTATCTTAATATGTGGTCTGTCTGTCAAATAGAACTAAACACTCTGCTTCATTCCATCCAATCTGTGGTGCAGACCACCTCCTATTCATTTCATTGTAATTTATTGGATTGTTGTGAGCGGTCCACAACTGCTTGGAATTGGGCAGCATAAAATTTAATAAATTATTATTAAAACATAGGATCAATAAATGCGAAGGGTATAATATTCGGCGTCGACAGATACAGTAAGGTATATGGGATTACTTTAATGTTAACAGAGAGGTGCTATTTATATATGAGGCCTGAGTTCTTGCAAGTTCTATTCCAAATATGCAGGTTTCTACCATATATATTCTTCAGTCTTTGCAACTACAGACAAAGCACACTTTTGCAATTATATGACATAAAAGCCAGACTCCTAATCCATTGTCTTTAAAATATGTGCTGTTCAGAGTTAAATTACATTTATCAGCGACTCTTTCAAAAAGCTTTATCTTTTGCTTGATGGAGACACCCTTCTGACCTCAATTTCAAGGGGGATTTTATTGTTGGTTTTATCACAGTGTACCAGGACCTCATTTACAGGATGACTTCATTTTTGGGGAAGACAATTCTTGTGTTCTAATCAAGTATCTTGTAAGTTCACGTTGGCTTTTACATCACTGGCTTACAAGACATTATTCTGATGGATTAACAGATAAGCTTCTATTTAATGTGTTTAATTATGACTCTATTTTTTGGTTGTATGATAATTATTATGAGATTTTAAATTACTAGGAAGTATCTATTTCACTATGATATACAATTATTATTAGGAAATAAAATGATGATACTAGGCTGATCCCACCGTGCCCGAAACATCCAGCAAGGGCATTCAATATCTAATGACTTTTAACTGGCAAGATCAGTCAGCAGTGATATTATCATCATGATAATTACAAACAGAACTGGTTTGTAAATTTTTTAAAAAGTAATTTAATTAAAATTTCTCCAGTAGCAAAATCAACACTTTGCCAGCACATTAGATATTCCCACCTAATCCATATGATTAAACTTGAAAAAGCAGCCTTTCTGAAGCAAAGTGAAAATTAAATGTGCTATTTCAGAATTAAAATGTTAAGGAATTCCGCTTTGAATACTTAAGAAAATGACATAATCAAAAGTGCCCACCCACAGCAGCACAGGAAACTGAATATATGCTTTTAAAGCTTCGAGGACTAAACATTAGTAATAAGGCGTTTAATAAACCACCATGTTTGGCTTATGTCCTGGCTTCCTTTATTTCAAACCAGATCTTGATTTAGGATAGTCATTACTACACACAGTTAAATGGGGTAGTAAGCAGATATGATCTCAGAAAAGATCCCGGTTGCCACATAAATGAAAGCATTCCTGCCTTCCTTTTGCTACCAAGGTACGTATTTTTGCTTTGATGAAGAAATCTTTTTTTTTTACAGCTCCAACCCAAAAATATACAGGAGACAGACAGAAAAATATATATAGACAGCCAAAGAAGGGATGAGAGACATATGAAGAAACTGCGAAACAACAAGTGGGACATATGATCCTCAAAGGCCAGGACATGGGAAAGGGACAACAGGAAAGAGGTTGCACTCTTCCTAGTTCTACAGCTTAACTTTTCAACTTTAGAAATTGTTCTATTTATTAAGAGACACAAAGAAAACATACACATAAAGTATTAGAGTGGTAGAGTGTGCACTCTACCCACGCTCCCCAAATTCTTCACAATTTTATGTGACTTGTGGAAAAATTGGATTTTTCACCTCCCCTTTATATTGCAGAATGTTCCATACAAAACTAACAATTCCAGTGTGTAAAGCACACACAGTTCAAAGTAGGGCACCTCGGTAGCAGATTCCAAACTAAGTTGGAGGGAATAAAAGCACAAACTTCTAACTCTCACCATACTATACAGGTAGTCCTCAACTTACAACAGTTCATTTAGCGATTGTTCAAAGTTATAAATATAACAGGACGGAAAAAAAAAGTGATTTATGACCTTTTCTTCACACTTACAACTGTCGCAGCATCCCCACGGTCACGCAATCAAAATTCAGACGCTTGGCAAGGTTGCAATGTCCCAGAGTCATGTGGGTGATCAGCTTTGGCGACCTTCTGACGTGCAAAAGTCGATGGGGAAGGTAGATTCAACGAACAACTGCTCAACTAACTTAACCACTGCAGTGATTCACTGTGGCCAAGAAAGGTGGAAAAATGGGGCAACATTCACTTAACGACAGAAACTGTAGGCTCAATTGTGGTCCTAAGTCCAGTACTACTCTCTTGTAATTTCCCAACATAGAAAGCGACGAGCGGCGAGGAAAGCTCTTAGGTGGAGTCAGCTTGGCAGAAGGCTGTGACGGGCGGACATTTAGCACACCCCCGCGGACACAAGAGCCCGGCAGAGACTACCAAGCCTCCCCCACTGAACCCACAAGGGGTCCCACGAACCATTCCGGACAGTCCTGGAGCCGGAGGCGCACGCGGGCTAGGAAAGGGGACCAGCAACAAGATCGGGCGCCAGAAGAGAGGAAGGACGTCGACGGAGAGACAAGCAGCCCCACGAGTTTTGCACTTTTTAGAAGTTTTTTTAAAAAAGTTTTTTTTTGTACACGTGCTCAGGGCGGGCACCAAGCGGGCGAGTCTCCCCCGTCAGGATCCCCCACCCGCCAAGGAAAGGGAGGGAGTGAGTGAGGAGAAAACAGGGCGCCGCGCTTACCTCTCAGCCCGCGGTTCTCGCCTCTCCCGAGACTTCTCCCCAGCCGCTATGCCAAGGCCGCGACCGAAGCGGACTGACGACGGGAAGTGGGAGGCGGCGAAGGAAGCAGCGCCAACGGAAAGACGCTTCCACCTCCGCCAGGCCCGAGCTGCAGGGGACGAAACCGCGCCACAGCGCCCCTCGGCAGCCAGCCAGCCAGCCAGCCTTCCCACGCCGGGCCGGGCGAGCCCTTTTGCAACGCGTGGGCGGTCGAGAGGGAAAAAACACACACACGCACCACCCGTCCGCTTTTGCTGAGCTTGGCCAAGCGGCCGGGGAAAGTTGCCCTTTCGGCTTGCTCGGTTGCGCTCTACGTTTTTGGAAGCCTTGCCTGGCTTCCCCTCCTGGACGAGCCGCCTCCGCTTTGCCTTTGCGGAGAGCGATCCGCCCGCGAAGCCTCTCTAGCTGCTGCGAAGTGGGGTTGCTGCATCTGCCCACAAGAGCCGCGTCCGGTGCTCCTTGGGTCGATGACGGGATCGGGTGTCCCGTTTCTAGAGACGTAGCTCGATATGTTTAAAAATCCGAAATGTAACCCTGGGCTTAAAATAGTCTTCCATGGAGGAAAGGGGTGAGTGGGTTACCCGGTTGTGAGTGCCCGCTCCCTCCCTTCTTGCACCGTCTTACACATTTCAGTACAGTAGGACTTTCCTGATAATTCTGTTTAAGGCTTGTCTGCAAAGCTAAGTAAAGGCAAGGAATGCAACTGGATGTAATTTGTAAAATAAAAATGCTACTGCGAAGAAAGATACTTAAGCCTTTTGTACTATCCTACGCCTGCATGTTGTTATAGTATTTTTTTCCAGATAGTTTTTAATTCGTCCATTTTCAAACGAATACGAAACTGTAAAATAAAACAATTTTGTACAGTTTTACTTTCAAACTTGAACGACTCATTGCATTATTAATTTTCTTTTCGATACTTGTATTTTTAATTGATTTTGCTCAACTACTCTTCCAAACTTTTCTGACAGCGGGGACAATCAACCAATGGAACAGCTTGCCTTCAGAAATTGTGGGAGCTTCATCATTGGAAGCTTTCGAGGAGAGACTGGACTGCCATCTGTTGGAAATGGTATAGGGTCTCCTGCTTGGGTGGGGGTTGGGCTAGATGACCTGCAAGATCCCTTCCAACTCTGTTATTCTGATCCCTCCCCCAATACTATTATTAGGGTTGTTGCCTCCCATTTTATACTCAGGGAATTGATTTCACTTTGATAAGTCTGAATTTGTCTTCATTTTGTTTTGTTATTCTACTGGTTCAGCCCTTTTCAATAGTATATCAAAATTACCTTAAATTTTCTTTCTTTTAAAATCCTGGCTTCCTCATCTGATTTTCTGTAATCTTGAAAATTTGATGAGATTTCCTGCCACATCTTCATTTGTCATTAATAGGCATATTAATGAAACAACTTTATGGTCTGCCACTAAATACTTCAATTTGATGAGGAATCGGCTGATGAGCATTTTCCTCTTCCAGAAATCGTTTAGACATATAACCCAGAATTTAAGTAACTTTCTAAATAGAATAGAACAGAACAGAACAGAATAGAATTTTTTATTGGCCAAGTGTGATTGGACACACAAGGAATTTATTTTGGTGCATATGCTCTCAGTGTACATAAAAGAAAAGATACACAACTATGTGGAAAGCTTCATTAAATATTGTGCTGGATTCAGTAGTACATGATAAACTACTCCTCAAACTAAAATCCTACGGGACCTCTTCACAATTGGATAAACGCCTTCCTGTCAAACAGACAACAAGTGGTCAAAATTGGCAACGCTATATCAAATCCTTTTCCTGTCAAAAGTGGCGTTCCCCAAGGTAGTGTTCTTGGGCCAACGCTCTTCATACTATACATAAATGATCTCTGTGACCACATCTCAAGTTATTGTGTTCTCTTTGCTGACGATGTCAAACTATTTAATACCATTAACAATACTTCTACCCTTCAAGAAGACCTCGACTTAGTTTCCGATTGGTCTAAAACTTGGCAACTCCAAATCTCTACCAGCAAATGCTCAGTCTTACATATTGGAAAAAAGAATCCTATCCACAAGTACAAACTCGATGGTCATTACCTTACTGACAACCCCCACCCTGTCAAAGATCTTGGAGTTCTTATATCAAATGACCTTAATGCCAAAGCCCACTGCAACTACATAGCAAAAAAGGCTCTAAAAGTTGTAAACCTAATTTTACGCAGCTTCTTTTCCAAAAACTCTACACTACTAACTAGAGCATACAAAACATTTGCCAGACCTATTCTTGAATACAGCTCATCCGTCTGGAACCCATACCACATCTCTGACATAAATACAATAGAACGCGTCCAGAAACAGTTCTTCGCTCCTCCGAAAACAACAAAATACCTTATACCACCAGGCTTGAAATCCTGGGATTAGAAAACTTACAATTCCGTCGACTTCGACATGACCTGTGTTTAACACACAAAATCATCTATTGCAATATCCTTCCTGTAAAAGACTACTTCAGCTTCAATCGCAATATTACAAGGGCAAAAAATAGATTCAAGCTTAATGTCAACCGCTTCAAGCTTGATTGCAGAAAATATGATTTCTGTGACAGAGTTGTTAATGCTTGGAACTCATTACCTGACTCCATAGTCTCTACTCAAAATCCCAAAATCTTCAACCAAAAACTGTCTACTATTGACCTCACCCCATTCCTAAGAGGACTATAAGGGGCGTGCATAAGAGCAAAAAAGTGCCTACCGTTCCTGTCCTATTGTTCCTTCATTATATCAAATTAATATAACTGATGCATATTCTTTACTTATATATATATATAAATATATATGTAGGTCTTTGGTTATTCGGGTTTTCTCCCGCGTAAAATTGGAAGTGTCTTGGCGACGTTTCGACGAAGTCTCATTCGTCATCTTCAGGCTTCAGCTTCGTGCTTCTGGGAGCAATGTGTGATTGCAGCTGTTTCTTCCTTTTTAACTGCTAGTGGGGGTTTGAACTGATTGGGTGGGAGCTTGGCTGTGCTCTGATTGGATGTGGGTTTTTTTGTGCTCTGATTGGCTGGGGGTGTGTCCTGTTTGGGTGGGGGCTTGGTTGTGCTCAAATTAGTCTGAGTTGCAGGGGGATCTGAGCTGATGAGCTGCACTGCTGCTGTTTGGCTTCGTGTTCGTGGTCGTGCTACATCTTCGTAGTGGGTGTCAGTCTGCTGCATGCATGGATTGGAGGGGTCTGAAATGGCCAATGTTGCAGCTGCGGTCTGGCTTCTGGTCCTTGGTCGTGCTTCCTGATCAGTGTGGGTTTGGGTGTGCTTTCTGGGTGGATGTGTGGTGGTGACATCCTGTGTGGACCTCGTGAGTGTGGGTCTGGTGTTTATTGCACCTCTACGGGGAGGAAATCCACCATCTGACCAGGACCTATGAAAAACTAGAAGTCCAAAGAGCTTCCATTTTATGTGACCTTGCATTCCTACGAAACTGCCGAGATCAAAATTTAATCCCCACATGCTTCCAATTGAAATTCCACTCCAACTCTGCAGCCGCCAAACGCATCCTAAAAAGAACAGAATTGGCCCTAATCAGAAATGAACTTCACACAAAAAGATTCCTCCTAGATCAAATCAACAAAGATCTCCTCACACTTCACCTCAAACTCAGCAACAAGATCCACCCTGCACTTTGGGACAAATCCAAACAACTCGCCGTCTGGAGAGCCGAAACACAGACCACCCTCAAGACGGACACACACACCAACAAACTCCGAAGACTACAAGAACGCCAGAAACAAACCCCTCCACCCTCACAGCCACACATGAAACAAACAGTGCATAACATCTCAGATAGGATCCTCACCAAAGCTGAAACCGATGTCCTTTCCAAAGGATTCAACTTTGCAGTCACTCCCAAATACATCCCCACTGAGACCATTATATGCGGAGTTGAAACCAGCCTGACCAAAATCAACCCCGATGACGCTAACAAAATCAGACTCGAAATCACCAACATCCTCTGCAGCAAGCCACCCAAAAGCAACTTACCCAAAGAGGAACAGACAGCACTACTTAACCTGAAAAAAGACACCAGCATAATAATCCTACCAGCAGACAAGGGGAACGCCACGGTGGTTATGAACACATCTGACTACCAAACCAAATTAACCAACCTACTCCAAGACCCTGCATACAAGCCCCTAAAAACAGACCCCACCACCTACCTAGAAAAACCACTAGATCCAAAATAAAAGCCTCCCCATCAGCGAAGAAATCCAACAAAGAATCATTCCCAGAGAGAAATCATCCAGATGCCCTAAGCTCTCGGCCTCCCAAGATACACAAAGAAGGAACCCCCACTCAGACCCATAGTCAGCTCCATAGGCTCACCTCTACAAAACCTAGCCAAATTTCTCGCCAAACAACTACAGCCCTATGCAGAATCCATCGCCTCACACGTAAAAACTCATTCCAGTTCATAGAGATCATAAAGAAACAAAACTTACAGCCCAGCGACCTACTCGTGAGCTTTGATGTCATATCCTCTTCACCCAAGTGCCAATCAAAGAAGCCTTGACAGCTATCCAAAACAAATATAACCCCCAAGCACATCCTAGATCTGACCAACCACTGCCTATCCAACACATACTTCATCTATAACGGACAAAAATACAAACAAATAGAAGGCGCACCCATGGGATCACCCCTCTCACCTGTCATTGCCAACCTCTACATGGAACACTTTGAAACCCAAGCACTAGAAAAATCTGATCACAAACCCAAACTCTGGCTCAGATACGTGGACGACACCTTCATAATCTGGCCACACGGGAAAGAAAAACTTGAAAACTTCCTCACACACCTCAATAGCCTACACCCCAAAATACAGTTCACCATGGAAACAGAAGTTAACAACCAACTTCCTTCCTAGATGTCTTAGTCTACAAGAAACCCAATGGCTCCCTAGGACACACCATCTACCAGAAGAAAACACACACAAACCGCTATCTGCATGCACTCACACCACCACCCAGCACAGATCAACTCCGTAGCCAAGACACTCATCTCTAGAACAAAATGCTTAGCTGACGAACAACACCTAAAACCGAACTACACACTCTCACAAACGTACTAACATCCAATGGATTCCAGAGAAATAAGATTACCAAACTAATCCAAAAGAACCCCCACTAAAACCCAAGACAGAGAGCAAGAAAATGGCACAGCCCTCCTCCCATATATAAAAGGCACCACAGACAGAATCAGCAAGATCCTCCACAAACATAACATCAAGACAGCATTCTGCACAAACCAAAAATATCCACCATCCTAAGAAACCCCAAAGACAAAATTGAGTTAGAAAATCAAGGAGTATATGAAATCCCATGCACCGCCTGCCCCACCACATACATTGGACAAACCAACAGAAGAATAAGTGCACGCATTGAAGAACACAAGAACTCATTCAAAAAGAGGAACTAACTTCTTCCTGGTCCAACACTTTAAAGTCACAGGACACGATATTGACTTTAAAAGACCAGAACTATCGCCAAAACTGAACACTTTAACAACAGAATAATCAGAGAAGCCATCGAGATAGAAAACGCCCACACAGCATGAACAAACGAGATGATACCTCCCGCCTACCAGCCATTTGGAAACCTGCCTTATTGACAAACGTGTCCCTAACACGAGGAATGACACCAGACCCACACTCACGAGGTCCACACAGGATGTCACCACCACACATCCACCCAGAAAGCACACCCAAACCCACACTGATCAGGAAGCACGACCAAGGACCAGAAGCCAGACCGCAGCTGCAACATTAGCCATTTCAAACCCCTCCAATCCATACATGCAGCAGACTGACACCCACTACGAAGATGTAGCACGACCACGAACACGAAGCCAAACAGCAGCAGTGCAGCTCACCAGCTCAGATCCCCCTGCAACTCAGACTAATTTGAGCACAACCAAGCCCCCACCCAAACAGGACACACCCCCAGCCAATCAGAGCACAAAAACCCCATCCAATCAGAGCACAGCCAAGCTCCCACCCAATCAGTTCAAACCCCCACTAGCAGTTAAAAAGGAAGAAACAGCTGCAATCACACATTGCTCCCAGAAGCACGAAGCTGAAGCCTGAAGATGACGAATGAGACTTCGTCGAAACGTCGCCAAGACACTTCCAATTTTACGCGGGAGAAAACCCGAATAACCAAAGACCTACATACAAACACCCGCGAAAACCTCAGAAAATAAATATATATAAATATATATATATATATATATATATATATATATATATATATATATATTCTTCATGATATGTTTTTTTATGACAATGTTTGTGTCTGTATACTGTTGTGATAAAATGAAATTAAAAAAAAAATTATGGGAACAATATTTCTATAGTCTGCTATGGAGTTACCTGATCTAAAATAATAAAATAAGGATAATTTGGCAATAATGGTTTTTTATTAAAGCCATGTGGATTTTCAGTGATTACCATATTGTTTTCAAGACTAGATTAGTTTCTTTATGATCTGCTCTAGAATCCTCCAAGGAACTGATTATCCGATTGGTTGATCTAGACCCGTGATGGCGAACCTATGGCCATATTTGTGGACATGTGGGCATTGCCCTAACCCAGCTCCAGCGCGCATGCACGTGCCGGCCAGATGATTTTTGGGCCTTCTGGGCCCACTGGAAGTCTGGAAACAGGCTGTTTTCGGCCTCCAGAGGGCTTCTGGGGGTGGGAAGGCCGTTTTCATCCTCCCCTGGCTCCAAGAAAGCCCCTGGAGCCTGGGGAGGGTGAAAAACAGGCCTACCAGGCCCACCAGGCCGTCACATGTCAAAAGTGAGGGAAGCACTGGGGGGGTCATGCACGCATGAGCGGGGGCGGGACGCATTGAATTATGGATGTGGGCTCGTGCGCACACTCCCCCCACTTTTGGCACGCAACAGCAAAAAGGTTAGCCATCACTGATCTAGATTCTATAGTTTCCTGGAACTTCCTTTCCCCCCCTTTTTTGAAAATAAGGATATTTTCCCTCCTTCAGTCTCTTTGGCACTTCACCAGTTCAATATAATTTCTACATAGTACAAAAGGCAGAAGTATCTTCCTCAGCTGTGTCCACCTCTGCCATTTGCTGAATCAGTAAGATAGATATGTTGTTTAATAGTCTCAGTTACTGCTTTAAAACCAGTAGCATACCTAGCAATACTTAGATCAATACAGGTTACTCCTTTGCCAATATTAACTCATCTTTAGTTGCAGACACCTTTAATCTATGGCTACTAAATTTACTTATTTGTTAAATAGTGATGAGTCCTATATATTCTATTCAGCAGATTAGTTAAGAATGATGAAGATTGCAATTCAGAACTCAGGAGGTCTGGAGATAAAACAGTTAATTTGAGAATAAGGAAATGCTCTATTAAATTCTTAAAGAAATAATCACATTTTTCAAAATAAGCCAAAAACATTTCAGCACAAAAGTGCTCATCAATGGCCTAATGTATCATCATATGGCTAAATACAATAAATTAATAGACTTAATGTTTTATATATATGGCATCAAAAAAAAAAAGGGAAAAAACCCAGCAAGGCAGTTGTTAAGTAAGTTTTGCCCCATTGTATGACCTTTTTTGCCACAGTTGTTAAGTGAATCACTGCAGTTGTTAAGTAAATCATGTGGTTGTTAAGTAAATCTGGCTTCCCCCCTTGACTATGCTTAAGGAAGCTGTCTGGGAAGGTTACAAATGACCACATGTGATTACATATCCCAGAAAACTGGAACTGTCAAAAATATATGCCAAGTGCCCATGTTTTGATCATGTGACTGCAGATGCCGCAGCCATCATAAATGTGAAAAATGATCATAAGTCACTTTTTTCATTGCTATTGCATCTTCCAATGGTCACTAAACAAATGGTTGTTTAGTGAACTACCTGTAATTTTAAACACTGTAGCCACCCTTGGACTAAGGTGAAATAAAATGGAAAACACTACTTTAACATGGGTACAGCTAAAAACAACACAAGCCTTTTTCACTCATGGGGGTAGGAAGGAGATGAAGACCAAGTTATGGAGACCCAGCAGGGAAAAAAAGGATGTTGACAAAGCATGTTTATATCTTGATGGGGAAATACTACAGGTAATCCTTGACTTACAACAATTCATTTAGTGACCGTTCATAGTTACAACAGCCCTGAAAAAAGTGACTTGTGACTGTTTTTCACACTTACAACCATTGCAGCATTCCCATGGTCATGTGATCAAAATTCAGATGCTTGGCAACTGGTTCATAAGTATGACGGTTGCAGTGTCCCAGCGTCACATGATCCCCTTTTGCCAAGCAAAGTCAATGGGAAATCCACATTCATTTAACAGCCATATTACTAACTTAACAACAGCAGTGGTTCATTTAACAACTGGGACAAAATTCACTTAACAAATGTTTCACTTAACAACAGAAATTTTGGGCTTCATTGTAGTTGTAAATCAAGGACTATCTGTATTAAGCAGCCAAATCACATCTGCCTTTAAAGATCAAAAGATATGCTTAAAACTTTATCTGACAGTTATCCTCTTTAATTTATGATACCTATTCCAAATCAGTTTTGTCAAGTTCTCATTGCCATTTTTTGTGCTGATGAATTATATGAAGCCCTTTCTATGATCTGATCTTTCCAAATTTTCATTCATTGGTTCTAATTGCTAGTTGTCTTTTACCATATTCCCCTTCCTGTTTTTTTCTTCAACAACCTCCATGTTGTTGTTTTTGTTGCTACCACCATCTACTAAAATGACATTCAACATTAAGACAATAATCTGGACACGTACACACCCTGCAGAAAGCCACAGCCAGTACTGATTTGTGAATACTGTCCTTTTTCAATATATAATTGTTTTAAAAATACACTGCACAATCCATGCCTGTTGGATCATCACTTCAGAGATATTTCCCTATCTAAATGACTATGAGTGGGAAAAAAAGCTTCAAGCTTTTTTCCCCACTCATTGAATCTAGAAATAAAGGAGGAAAATAAAGGGGAGAAACTAGAAGGTATAGAATGTAGTAGGAATGTATAATATGTAAATAATAAATATATAAAAATCTAGAAAAGTAAAGCTATTAGTATTAGAAAAAAAGAAAAGTGATGAAAAGGGAGAAACAATAAGCGCAAGAAGTATGTAAGATAGTGTATAAAAATGTATAAATTTAATTTTATAAGTGATAGGGATTATAGAGTAATAAGGGATAAAGGGACAAGAAGGATATAAAGATTATAAAGGGAATCAGGAGAAAATGTAAATATTAGGAGATCACCACTACGAAACAGTTTTAAAAAGGGAATGTACATTATGTGTTTTGTGTTTGTTATGTTGTGTTGTGTTATAAATAAATTTAAAAAAAGAGTGGGGAAAAAAGCAGTGGGAGAGGCACTGATTTCCAACTTCCTGCTGGTTCCCCCATTGAGTTTCTATGTGGATAGCCTCTTATGGCAGCTACCCACAAGAGAGCTACTCACAAGAAAACTCATTGGAGGAAATTTTCCTTCCTTCCTTCCTTCCTTCCTTCCTTCCTTCCTTCCTTCCTTCCTTCCTTCCTTCCTTCCTTCCTTCCTCCCTCCCTCCCTCCCTCCCTCCCTGGAATAAGAGAAGAAGGGAAGGAGAAATGCACCAGCTTACAAAATTCTCAATAAAGGAGCATTGTAGTCATCTACTTCCTGATTTGGATTGAAGAGCTGAAATACATAAATAACGGGATGGGTTGGGTTGGGTTGGGTGGGGCGGTAAAGAAGAAACTAAGTGGTAGAATTTCTGTTGTAATGCCAGGATATAAACCATGTGACATACAGACTTGTATCCACTGTTGCTACACAAACATGAAAGACTGACATTTGCATGGTGCCACCATAATAAATACACATTTGATTTTTTGGGTCATGTCTCTGCCCAGAGATGTTGTAATAACTAATAAGCACTTTGAACGTTAATAAGAGATGAAAGAATTATTAAACATTCCTCTTCTTCTGTCATCTTTTTTCCCCCCATCTCTAACTCCCACCTCACAAATCAGTTTCTATCCCATTAGCTTTTAATGTTCTATTTTCCTAGATATGGAAGGATGTAGACAACTCCTGCTTAGCAGGGTTTACTCCAATTCTTGGATGGATGACTACAGGGGGATTCCTGGATTGTCAGAATGGAAAGTAAAAGAAAAATACCAAAGAAAGCAAAGAAAAATTATTTCCATAATGCTGCCAAGAAAACTAAATAGATATTGGACAAATAACTTTAAATCTAGCTTCTTTACTTTTTTCTTGTCAAGATTGGTGGTAACACCTAGCTTATCTAAGATGATATCAAACAACTAAGAAATTTGCATACTTGTATATGAGATTCATACTTGTATGTGAGATCATCAGGAAATACTAGATCAATAAGTTGGACTTTTAAGTTGAAACATATTCTGGAAGGATATGGAATGGAAAATCACTCCTAAATTTTTACCAAAAAAACCTAGGCGGGTATAATGTCACCCATTAAATTGAGATTGATTTCATACTTAATGCCACAGATCTTAAAATGCAGAGGTCTCTGAAATATTTTTTCCCCTGTAAAAGAAGTGCCATAGGATGGCACTATTATTATAATGAATTATAAAATTCCTATAGCAAAATATATTGATTTTCATCAAGTTTGTTTCAATGACTTCATCCAGGCTTGCAATACCTTGATCTCTCCCTTACCCAGCCACTGCCAATTTCCTGGCTAATGGAAAGGGAAAGAAAAGAAGGAAAGGGAAGAACCCCCACGAATCCTTCCCTGCCCATGCCAGCCCCCATGAACTCCCCAATCTGTGTTGCCCTTTCCCATGTGCTTTCCCTGATTCATGCTGCCCCTCTATTATGTCTTCCCTGATCCACGCAGGTATTCTTGCACATTTCCATGCATCCTTTCTGAATCCCACCAACCTCCTGGGTGCTTCTCTGACCTGCACAGCAACTCTTCCATGCTCCCATGTGCCTTCCCTGACCCATGCAACAGTTCTTGTGCACCTTCCCTAACCTGCAATCTTCCCCAATCTATGTGGAATTCTTAGACACTTCCACACACTCTTCCTGATCTGTGTCACCACTGTGTGATGTTCTTGACCTGCACAGTATCTCTTGTATACTCCCAAGCACACTCAGGCAATGCTCCCCAACCCAAGTCACCCCTTGCATGCAATGCACAGCTCCTCTTGTACATGCCCGGCATCCTTCTTGATCAATGGCAAACACCCGTACACTTTCCCCAACCCATGCGACATCTCTGGTACATAGCTGCACACTTTTCCCAACACACATGACACCTTTCATTCATTCCCATGTACCCTTTCTGACCCACACCCATGCACACTGCCTCTCCCTCCTGGTGGTAACCTTTTATTATCCTGCTCGCCTTGAGCTTAGAACTACATACTAGCTTCCCCACTGACATTCTCCATGCAAACTTCCCAGAAGCAAAATAAATGGGGAAGTCAGTCAGAATTAAAAGGGAGAGGGGGAGAAGGAGGAGGAGGGGAGATAATGAGAATGACATGGAGGTAGGGAGGAAGGGATGGAAGAAAGGAAGGCTGAGGAAGGGAGGAAGGAAGGAAAAATTCCAGTAATGAAAAATTGGTTGGAACATATAGTTGAAAAAATAGTCAAAAATGAGCAGGTTAAAATATTATGGGGTTTCCAAATATAGAATCATAAAATCTTGGTTTATAACAAAACAGAAATAACTATAGTTGAAAAGAAGAACGTGTGGATAATTGATGTGACAATACCAGGAGATATTAGAATAAAAGGTAAAGAATCGGAGAAGATCACAAAATAGCAAGGTCTGAAAATAAAAGGGTTAGGCATAAATCTACCATGATGGTTAGTTTTTGCTACATTAACGAATCTTTGAAAACCTGCATATTGACAAATTTTTCATCTGTCGGCTGCAAAAGGCCACATTGTTTGGTTCCGCACATACATATACTATACTGATACATTACAGCATCCTAAGTTCTTGTGTGCATATAATAGTAATAAGTTATGGAATTTGGCCCTAAGATTGAAACAGTGGTTTGGGTTTAGCATTACATTTGGTTCAGGCTTAGGATGGCATCATGATACCCTCTCCCCACCCCCAAAAATCATGTTTGACCCCAAGCCAGGAAAATTGACAAATTCACTCTTCCGCTCTGTCTTTCCAGTGAAAATCAATGCATTTTCAGTCCACAAAGTTGGCTACAAGCCATCTGGAAAGGGCTCAGAGAAATCCAACTGTTAAAGATAAAGACATTTTCCATCTTCCTTTCATATGATCATCCGTCTCCAAGAAAGCCATATGCTTCTATCCATGCTATCAAGATGCTGCCAGCGGGTCAGCTATGCCCATTTTCTTGCTGAAAGGTTGGTTTGATGTCAGTTCAATTTGGCAGCTGTTTTCCTAGAATCATAGCAATTCAAGGATATTTAAGGAATGAACCTGGCAATTTACAATGCTTAGTTCCAACTGGCCTTTTATTTCTCAACACAGGCAGAACTATGTTATGAATTGCGTGGACTTAGGGGAATTGTTTTCCAAATTCTTCCTTTTAATAGCAGTTCTGCTGTATGTAAATGAAGCAACTTGTCTAGTAAACACACACTATTCAGGAAGAAAATGCCCATCACAGAGAGATCCTTTAACTG
This sequence comes from Ahaetulla prasina, assembly GCF_028640845.1. Lineage (NCBI taxonomy): Eukaryota > Metazoa > Chordata > Lepidosauria > Squamata > Colubridae > Ahaetulla > Ahaetulla prasina. Next base: position 288,073,126 of record NC_080539.1, read on the forward strand.
ATAAACAAGAAAACAAACAAGGACTTAAATATGGTTTTGTTGTTGATCACTTCATGAAAAGAGGCAAACAGCCTTCTACACCTGAGACCTCTGACCTGTTCAGCATCAGAACCTCTTGGCTTTATATCTTGAATATAGAAAGAAGGTTATTGCCGATAGGAGAGCTAAGTGAAAAAAAATCATTTAAAAAAAAATCAGTCTTTTTTGTTTTATAGTAAGAAAAATGATCTTGATAGAAATATGTAAAAACCATTATCTAGGCAAAAGGGTCTGAAACATTTTTTTAAGTCCAGAGCAATAAGATAATATTTGGAAGTGACTCAGGTACACACCTTCCTAATTGATTAAACATAGCACGATCAGACTTGCAAGATTATGTTAATGTAACCAATCTCAATAAAAATAGTTTATTGGAAGTATTATTTACTTCTTTTGGAGTTAATTTCCTGGTCCGTTTAACCTAGTGGGCGGACATTTTGCCAAAGTTTTTGAAGATTATTACATTTATTGGAGACAAATCTGCTTATCATCATCACTATTATCATTGTAATAATAATCAACATCTGTACTCTGACTCATTTCTCTGTACTCTTTTCTTTAGGCTGTTGCACAGAGCAACAGCAGTAACAATATTACCAAGTGGCATGCATAGGTATCTATCATGCATTCCCTTTTGAAGGGAATGCATAAAAGAGGTCAAAATCAGGAAGCCAAAGAAATAAAGACGTACCTTAAAACTAGTGTTCACTCCAATGTTTATTATGCCATATCTTTCTACCCTTGAAATTGTTCTTGCTTCCATCATATCTGTACAAGGATTCTTACCTTGCCTTTTGTTCTTAAAATCTATCATCTCTCTCTTTCTCGGGATTTCTGCTCTTTCCAATCACAATTTTCTTGGTCTTCATCTTCTTCTTGACCCATTCAATTATCTCTCATGATTTTTTTTACCCTTCCTTCATATATTAATTTTGCAATTTAATCTTCACTTATACTTTCCATGTGACTAAATCACCCCAATCTACTTCTTTTGTACTGGTCATTTACTTTTTTATTCAATCCACATTAATTTAATATCCAATTGTTCATAATCCTCTCTTTTGGTTTTACCATACTCACTTCTTAAGTAATCATTCCCATTACATTCAACTTATATTTATGTTTTTACTAATTTACTTAGCCAATGTTGACATCTATATATAATAACAAACAGGAGAAGCAAGCTCTTATATGGAGCCATTTTAAGTTATCTCAATCCACATCATTTCCTTTTTGTCAGCATGTGCACTTATTAATTTTTTTTCATTCATTTTCTTGTCTTCAGCAAACATTCTAATCAAATAAAAAAAATCTCTATACTTACTATGGTTTTTCATCATTTATATAAAATCCACCTTGCAACTTTGTAAAATATTGTTACTTTGGGTTTTGTTATACATTTGCTTTATTTATTTGTTTTTTTGTTTTTGTTTGTTTACTTACTTATATCCCACCTTTATTATGTTTATAAATAACCCAAAATGGGAAACATATCCAGTATACCTTCCTCCTATTTTCCCTGCAACAACCACAATCCTGTGAGGTGAGTTGGACTGAGAGAGAGGACGTCACCCAGCAGGCTTTGATTTCCTGTTGCATCATACAATCTATCTAGTCATGCAGGTTCTGTGTCAACAACATGGCATCTTCTGTATGCAAAAGGTACTCATATTCATGTTTGCACAACACAAATGTAATGTCTCTACAGGCTTTCCTTATCTTTTATTCATAAATATATCAAACAACCAAGTGGATGCAATGCATCTGTATCTAGTCATAGCTCTGATTCTGCTGTGCAGATGATTCAACAACATCCTTAATTCATAAAATGGTTCCTTGTGGTTCTGCTTTTCAAAACCATGGAGCAGCTGCAGTTGCCCAAAGCTCGGTTTGAGATTATAACACTCACCCAACTCGCAAGCCTTCTCTGCGTACACATTAGATACAAAGGAGAACTCATGTGGATTGTGGAGCAACTTGCCAAACGAGTATGATTGTTTTGTGGATGTGGGGAATACAACTAGTCATTCCTGAACAACCGTTTATTCAGCAATGGTTTGAACTTACAACAGTATTGAATGAGAGGTACTCATGGCAGGTTCTCATAGCTGTGGCTATTGTAGCATTCCTGTGAAAAAGCAACTGTGTTCCAGGTACTTAGCAATCGGCTTGTAATTGCAATGTTGCAGCGTCCTGTGGTCATGTGATCACAACCTTTGCAGCTAGTTTCTGACAGTCAATAGTCAATAGTGAATCCTGCAGGAGGCCACAAATGGCAATCATCTGACCACAGAACACTGTGTCTGTGCAGGATTCGTCTAATGGTGGCAATTGGGACTGCTGCTGTAAGTCAATATGGTCACATGATGTCACATCTTATGACTGTGTCACTTAGTGACAGAGTTTCTAGTCCCAGTTACTGCCAATAAGCAAGAACTGCCTGTAGATCTAAAAGGGGTCTAGTCAGATGATATACACAAAGTTGGTGACAGTGGCTGGAAATAGAGAAATTGTTGCCACTCTCCTAAATGCATCACATTTAAAACTTTTTCCCCATAGGAAGGTTTTATGTATGGCTTCTCTTCACATTGTAACCAACACCATCATGTTTAAATATGTGTGAATGTAGCTGATAACAATACGTTATACCCTAAGATACTTACTCCCTACTTAATATTCTATCTTGTAAAGAAACAAAATATTTATTATGTCTTCATAAAGGGGATAAAGCTCATAGTGCTTATTTCAACTTCATTAAGCCCATTCAGGTGTTCTTTGAGTGATGCGATGGCCTAGAGGTGGAGCTCTCGCCTAACAATTAGGAGGCTGTGAGTTCAATTCTAGGTAGAAGGGGGATATTTCTCTCTCTGGGCACGGTGAGAATATATCTGATGAATGTAACTCTGCATTGGTGATAGGAAGAGCATCCGGCCAGTAAACACTCAACTCCATTCAGTTGCCCAGACTCTACCCCGCAGGGGATTATGGTGTCATTAAAAGGAGATGATTCAGGTGTTCTTTCCATTAAACTATTTAACTAAGCATGCTATATAGGGAGGCATTACTGTATTGGGACTTTTGCTGCTCTTATCCCATATTCCTGATTTTTGGTGGAGAGATATGTAGAAATTTAAGCCCAAATAAATAGCTCACGTTTATATGCCATATAGGTGATCATTGACTTACCTCCACAATTGGGACCAGAATTCCTATTGCTAAGCAAGGTGGTTGTTTAGTGAGACACGCCCAATTTTATGACTTTTTTTTTAAAGCCATGTGAATCACTTCAGCTATTAAGTGACTCATGATTGTTAAGCAAATCTGGCTTCTCACGTTGACTTTTCTTGTTGGAAGCCAGCTGGAAAAGTTGTAAAAGGTGATTACACAAATGGTTCTAAGTTGAAGATTGCCTGTACTTCTCTCTTCAGACAAGGTCATGGTTAGCATGTAGTGTGGATATTTTTATTATGTGAAGACTTTTTCCCCGTCAGACTGAGCTAAAAACTTTATGGAAAATCCAACTGTAACATTCTGCCCCTTAGTTATTTTTTTTAAAAAGAAACACCGTGATAGTACAGAAGATTTTTTACATATAAAAGACTGTATGTAAACTGTGTGTATGGTGTGAAGTTCTTCAATTTAAGCTCAGCTCAGGGGTGAAATCTAAACATTTTCCCTACCGGTTCTGTAGGCGTGGCTTAATTGGTGGGTGGCTTGATGGTCAGGTGACCCGGTGGGCATGGCTTGGTGGTCAGGTGGCTGAATGGGCATGGCCAATAATAATAAATAATAAAAATAATAAAGTATACAAAACTTGGGAGTGCACCGGTTTACCTTCTTTAAAAATAGAGGCACCAGTCTACTAATTGCCTTTTTTTGGGAGGCACCGGTCTACCTTCTTTGAAAATAGAGGCACCGGTCTACTAGCCGCCTACAGCGCTGTTTAAGAATTAACCATTCCTTTATTATGCTTATTTTTGGATGATGATACTTATTTTCTGAACCCAGGCAAGGTCACCTATGCACTGTTCCTGCTAAGGTAAAACATTCTATTCAGGGAAGTCTGTATTCCTAAAATGTTATTACAAATTTGCTTGTTTCTTAAATGCAGATAACAAAGCAACTGAAAAGGAAAGTACATCTATTCAAAATCAACTTTACTGTAATGTAACATGAAACTAGGAAGAAAGATTTTGAGTTTTAATGCCTTAAAATACAGTGACATATTACAATGCAGAAATAATTTCCACCACATGGTGGTGCTGACTGAGCACAAAATAATTTTTTTTTTCATTTTCTCATGACTTTGTGGTTTATCACAATCCCATGGCTGAGACATAACATACTAAATAATGTAAATGAGATACCCAAACTGGCATTAAGTGTACAACAATCTTATTTCTTCAGGATGATACTTTCTAAGGGGGAAAAAGATTTATATCTGTGAAAATATTTGGCAGACATAATTTGTTGGAATATCGATGTAATTATGCATCATATGATTTTTTTTCTTTTTATAGATAGAATAGATAGCACTATCTGTTAGTGCTATCCAAAACATTCAAAAACCTTTTCGGAGGGTGGGCGGGGAGAAGGTGAAGTGAAATAGTTATTTTATGCATCAGCCTTTGGAGACAACTGAAGCAGTTTTGAAGCAGTTGCATAAACCTAGCAAATTATGTAGTTTCTTTAAGAGTTAGAGAGGAATTTTAATTGGTTTACACAACAGTACTATTATCAAAGGTGTAAGAATTCTGGATAATAACCGGAATGAATCCAGGCTGGATTTAATCCCAAGTACTAAAATGTAATCAAGCTGATATTGTATGGCTATGTTCAAAGTGCACTCAGTACTCTAGAAAATTTTAATTTGACCTCTAATTCATGGAATTATTTATCTTACTATTTCCTGCACTGATTACTCTATTTTATTTGTTGATTTATTTATTCTTTTTTATTTTTTTAAGGTTCCTTTTAATTTATTAATGGTGTCGCCTATTGGATGGTTTGTGAGTGTTATTCTGATGACATGAATCATTGTACTATTTTTCCTCCAGTTGGGTTTTTGTTCTTTTTCTTTTTCTTGGTTGTTTTTTTTAAAAAAATATTTTCATTCAGTCTTACCCTTTAACGCCCTACATAAACTCTTGTATAGATTTTTCTCTGTTGCTGCTGGCATCCTTCAGATATGTTGGGACTACAATGCCTTGATTCCTATCCAGCTGCTCATAATCTCTGAGTAGATCTAACCTTACCATATTGTTCTTTGTCTATCTATATCCCTTTTATATTTCCTACCATTAGACTGCCTTCTGAGAGCTGGCATGGACTGTCCACTCCTATTATAATGATCAGGTGAACACCCTCAGGCTTGAGAATAGATTATAGTCAGATATATTTTAGATACAACCAAAGTCCAATTTTTTGTTTATTTTGTAAGCTTATATTTTCCATTCAAAATTGCTAACTCTAACAGCTTTCTTCTTACATGGTTTCAAAAATCTAATAAATATGCTTCATTTTACAATGAAATGAAAACCAGTTGGCAATTATGTGAAGTAAGTGACAGGAAAAGGGTTGTGGAGTTCCTAGATTAATAGAGCTCAATGGGACCTTGGAGATCTTCCAGTCCAACCCCCTACCCAAAGCAGGAATCCTTTTAGCATAACACAATGCTTTCAAATAAAAAAATTATCATTGGTTGATTTAAGCAATGTAAAGTCAACAAAGATCAACAAGCTATATTTTGTACCCAGATTTTGTTCCTGAATTTGAGGGGGGGGGTATGATTTGATGTTTCCCACCAGAAATATTGCCAATGGTAGAACCTAACTTTAAAATATAGTTTTGAAAAAAAAATAGGCAAATTGGCTGAAGCCAAAGTTGAAGCATCTTGGTCTGTCTTGGGATAGAATACACTTTTCCAAATCAGGAGAGTTTGTATTCACATTTCTCCCACTTCCATATTTGTTTCAACATCAATTGCTATGATACAATGAACCAATTCAGTCAAATTAACTGTAGTATTTCAATTAAATTCAAATGATTAAATATTAAATTTAATAATAACATAAGGGACTATATAATGATGTCTTTCTACAGTGCTTTATATAAGATAACTGAGTTGAAACAAAGTTGTATTGATCTCCATTTCTTTTCCCATAAATGAAGGGGAAAAGTGACAAACCCCTAATATTTAATAACTGAGCTGAGAGACCTGAGTAGCTGAATTATCAGTTGTTGTTTTCCAGAAGATTTTTACCAGTGTAATAGCATTATGCAAAGGAAGAGCTAAAGATGATTGTTGATGACAATGATTCCAGCAAGAGTCATGAGGAAGGTGCACTGAATCCTAGATTATTTCAGTTTTGTAGACTCAGGACATTAGAAGAGCAATGGCTTGTTCCCCTTAAAGTCTGTGTTCTACTTATCTCTTTGAGTCAGTTTTTTTTTTAACTCATGGCAATTTTATGGACTACATCCTGCAGTTTTCTTAGCAAGGTGTAGAATGTTTTGCCATTGCCTCATTCCTAGGGCTAAGAAATAGTGACTGGCCCAAATCACTCAGGCGGTTGTGTGCCTCAGGAGGGATTAGAATTTATGATGTTCTACCTGATGTCTTAATCACTACATCAAAGTGGCTCTCTTTATCTGTCTAGAATCTGTTTACAAAATTGGGAGTAAATGGTTTGAGGACAACAAAGGAAAGGCATTCAAACAGAAAGTCCAAATAATCAGTCTCCAAACTAACATTTCTGTGGTTAATTTGCGTTGAAACCCAACAGCTTATTCAAGAAAGTATTATGTAACTACTTTAGTTATGCTGTCTGAATTGATTTTTGTTAGAATTCTCTTTGTGTGATTGTGGCATTCCACAGTTTCCACTTTTTTTAAAAAAAAAAACTCTTTGTCTATGTGCAGGACTTCAAGGCAAGCCCTTTGTCCATGTGAAAGATTGCATGGTGACTTCTGTTTGTTAATTCCTCTACATCTGGGTAAGAAGTTACCAAACATTTTCTTCTTCCTTTTTTTTCTAATTCTGGGCTGAAAAGCAAATTTCTTATAGAAATATAAGCATAAGTGTCTTGTTCCTAAAGGAATGTGGTGGCTCAGTGGCTAAGACACTGAGCTTGTCGATCAAAAGGTCAGCAGTTCAGTGGTTCGAATCCCTAGTGCCGTGTAATGAGATGAGGTCCCGTTACTTGTCCCAGCTTCTGCCTACCTAGCAGTTCGAAAGCATGTAAAAATGCAAGTAGAAAAATAGGGACCACCTGTGGTGGGAAGGTAACAGCATTCCTTGTGCCTGTGGCATCTAGTCATGCTAACCACATGACCACGGAGACATCTTTGGATAGCGCTGGCTCTTCGGCTTTGAAACTAAGATGACCACCAGCCCTAGAGTCGGGAACGACTAGCACATATGTGTGAGGGGAACTTTTACCTTGTTCCTAAGATGAGTTAAAATAATGCAAGCTTTCCCTTTTTGTACCTTTGATGTGATGTTGTATAATATTGTATCAGGTGCCGGTAAGCATCATAGTATTATGATGTAGGCTTCATAATACTGTGAAGTCATTCACTTCAGTGAATGACTGAGGGTAGAAGGGCTAAGAACTGCCCAAATTTTCAGGCTAGAACGTGTCAGGTTTGCATGCCAGAAAGTTCAGCCTTGCTAGTGAAAATTTATTGTAATTATTATTTTACTGAAAAATCCTTGGATCAAAACACAGTACATGATCTTAATTGCTAACCAAAGTTTGACTAAAAATCATCAAATGATTCAAAGTGCAGACTGTTCAAAGAAGCAGAAGAAACAATAGATTGCAAGAAAATTGCACAAATCTATCATAAACAATGATATTACACATTTCCCAAAAATGATTCACTGGTAGATTTGCAAAAAATACATAACATTAATGAAAAATCGGTGGAACATACAGTTGAAAAAGAAGTTGAAAAGAGACAAGTTAAAATGTTGTAGGGTTTCTGAATACAGACTGATAAAATCTTGGCTCATAACACACCAGATATGACTGTGGTTGAAAAGAAGACAGTATGGATAATTGATGTGGCAATACCAGATGATAGTAAAATTGAGCACAAAGAATGGGAGAAGATCAGAAAGTGTCAAGATCTGAAAATTGAAATTAAAATTTTATGACATAAACTGCCCATGGTGGTCCCAGTGGTTATGGGCAAAATCTTGGTGGTACCCACAAAATATGCGCATTGACAAAATTTCCATCTGTCTATTACAAAAGGACACATTGCTGGGATATACTATACCAATAGTTTATGACATCCTAGATTTTTTGGGGGAGGGAACACATGCTAATGAACTGGCAGCCATGATTTCACATTGTTATATGTATAATAATAATAAGCATAGGAGGGCATGGAATGTTGCAAGTACACCAAACAGTTGAAGAAGGAAAAAGAAAATTGGAAGAACATCTGAAGGACAATGAAGAAGATGTACTGAAGGTAGCGTACCATGAACACTTACTGAATGCCAAACAGACTAAACTAGCCTTTATTTGGAACAACTTACATTAAACCTTTAACACCACCAAACAATAACATCTCCCTAGCCCAGGATCTTAGGAAGAACTTGATAGGTGGATAAAAATGCCAAATCTACTCTCAATATCTGGCTAACTGTGCAAGCAATCATAATAATAACATGCTCTAAGGTGGATGAGAGCTTTGCTAGAGGTTCAACCATGCTGGACAGATCTCTTCAGAAGATCCAGAGGAAGAATGCATCTCCTATAAGTAATACGATGAGATGTAACTTACAGAAATCCATCCTGGATTAGTCATCACAAAATCAACAAGGACCATGTTAGGAGTTGGAGGTCTTGGACATCTGGTGAGAAATGGGCTATAGCCGTGATGGTGAACCACAGGTGACACACGGAACCATATTGGTGGGCATGCGAACTCAGCTCCAGTGCACATGTGTGCAGTGGCCAGCTGATTTTTGGTTCTTCTGGGCCGACCAGAAGTTGGCAAACGGGTTGTTTCTGGCCTCCAGAGGAGTGAGGAAGGCCGTTTTTGCCCTTGCCAGAGAGGATCTGGAGCCTGGGAGAGCAAAAAATGGCCCTACTGGCACACCATGCCACAAGAAGGGGGACCGCAGGGGGGGGGTCACGTGCGCATGCGCAGGGGTGGGGCACATAGAATTATGGGTGTGGGAACACGCACGTGACCCCCCGTGCTCCCCCCCACTTTTGCCCCGCGATGGCAAAAAGGTTAGCCATCACTGGGCTATAGAGTCAGTGAGCAATCAGGGCCTGCAGCTGCAGGACTATTGGAAGAAAAGTTGTGTACCCAGCACATATGTATCATTTCATGCAGCGACACCTTTAACACTGTCAAACAATGTTTTCCTAACTCAAGGCCTTGGGAAGGACTCAGTAGGTGGATAAAATGCCAAATCCAGCCTATATACCTTGCTGATTGCATGATAAACCATAATAAATCTTTAATATTATTAAAGTGCAACATGTGGCTATCCCAGGTCCTTGAAAAGGATTCAATAGGTGGACAGAAACACTAAGTCCACTAAGTCTAAATATTTGGTTAACTGTGTGGCCAACCATAATAATAGGAATCCAAGTTCCTGCACCATGCAAAGTTCAAATCGGGATGAAATCCAATTTTTTTCTCTACCGGTTCTGTGGGCGTGGCTTGGTGGGTGTGGCAGAGAAAGAATATTGCAAAATTTCCATTCCCTCCCCTCCTGGGGGAAGGATATTGCAAAATCTCCATTCCCAACCCACTCTGGGGTGAACCAGAGATGGTATTTGCTGGTTCTCCGAACTATTCAACATTTCCACTACTGGTTCTCCAGAACCTGCTGGATTTCACCCCTGATTTAACAGATTAACAGAGTTGGAAGGGATCTTATAGGTCATCTAGTCCAACCCCCCGCTCAAGCAGGAGACTCTATACCATTTCTGACAAATGGCAATCCAATCTTTTCTTGAAATATTGGTTCAAATATTGTGTATAAAATCTATAGCAAGAAGAGCAAGCATGTCCATAATTAACATTGTTTTGATGAGCGGTGTGGCATGTTAAGAAAAAAAAACACAGGTGTCAGCTGGAGCTGAGACTCCTCAACTGTGGATGATAGTAAGCAAGTTGTGGTTAGTAACCAAAATGTTCAGGGAGTTGGGAGGGAGAAGGTTAGAGTGAGATAAACAGCAGCCCAAGGAACTTATAAAGGACAGGAAAAAGGAGAAACTTGATCTACATGCCAGCTAAGCAGCCATAAAGACTTGGGTGTGGAAGAAGGTAGGCTGATCATATTTATTACAGTTTTCCAGTTTGTTATGTGATTTCTAAGATTGGAGTAAACAAATGTTTCTTTTGCCAATTATTTTTGTACACATATTATCAGTTCCACCCAGCAGACTTTGAATCTCTTTCAAGGAGAAGAATAGAATTGAAGAATAGAATAGAATTTATTGGCCAAGTGTGATTGGACACTCAAGGAATTTGTTTTGGTGCATATGCTCTCAGTGTACATAAAAGAAAAAGAAAAAAAATACCTTCATCAAAGGTACAACATTTACAACACAAATGATGGTCATAGGTTGCAATTTAACCCTTAATGATAGCAACAAAAAGTTACAGTCATACAGTCATAAGTGGAAAGAGATTGGTGATGAAAACGATGAGAAGATTAATAGTAGTGTAGATTTAGTAAATAGTTTGACAGTGTTGAGGGAATTATTTGTTTAGCAGAGTAATGGCCTTTGGGAAAAAACTATTCTTGTGTCTAGTTGTTCTGGTGTGCAATGCTCTATAGCGTCGTTTTGATGGTAGGAGTTGAAACAGTTTATGTCCAGGATGTGAGGGATCTGTAAATATTTTCATGGCCCTCTTCTTGATTCATGCAGTATACAGGTCCTCAATGGAAGGCAGGTTGGTAGCAATTATTTTTTCTGCAGTTCTAATTATCCTCTGAAGTCTGTGTCTTTCTTGTTGGGTTGCAGAATACAGACATAAATTAATTAAATATTCATTTGAGAATCTGGGTCTAAAGGAGAAGGGAGTCACAGAAATAAGGCAAGGAAAACAATGGATATACAAACAGTTAATCCTATATTTTTGAAATAAGACCTATTTGCCTATAAGTGCAAATACTATCAGATTTATAAGTGCAAATCTGGTAGTACTTTTAGATCCGAGTTTCATTCAGTTAAAAGAAGAGATCCTGGAAGCTTTGGATAGAAAGCATTTAGTATTTTTTTTTATTTTAAAACTTTAAAAAGTGAAGTATCATGAGGGTAATTGAAACAATCTGTGGCTACTTATCAAAGTAAACACCAGGGCTCCTGTCCAGGTTCTAGTCCTTTGCTTAGAGTTTACAGGTGAGATGTTTCAACCGGATAGAATTATTGAGTAGAGCTAATTATGCAGAGAAATGTAGGAGTAATGTATGAGAAAAAAATTCCAAATGAGACCTTTTAATAATCTCTTGAGTAAGTACACATGAGTTATTATTCAACACAAGACAAAGTATTTGATTGGAGAGGCATTAAGTATGAGAGAATCTTCTCCTGACATTTTAGCTTTGAACTTTTCTTAGCCAGAAGATGAAATTAATCTCATGCAACCTCTGAGCAACATAACTATAGCAAGCATTAAGTCAAGCTGTGCTGGTTGGCTCAACGGAAGACAGTTATGGCTAACTTTGATTTAATCATATCCATTGCAGTGTGCTTCACTGCAAAGACTGAAAGCAACCTTGTCTATTCCTATATCCTCCAGGTATGTTAGACCACAACTCCAATAATTCTCAGTCAACATTAATTATACAACTTGGAAATCACAAGAGCAGCCTATTATATATGTAGGAAACCATGCTGAAAAAAACTTGACCTTGAATAAGCTGGTTTCCTTAAAACGTCTAAGAAATATCTTAATATAGATGGCCATCGGCAGTTCAATCTTATTTTCAATCTTAATTTGTTAATCCATTTAAAATGATAGGCTTATTTTTAAAATAAACATGATCAGAATTGTTTTGTTAATCATCTGAGCCCTTACTTGAGTCAAATATTCCTCTGACACATGTTTGCAGCCCTTTTCTTATTTGATTTATCAGAACAAAATCCTAGTGCTATGTCAAGGTATGATGTAAGAACTACAGAGTACTTCAACTTGTGGTATAAATTATATTTGGCCATATAGACATAGAAAGCAAAGGATACACTTTTTAGTTCATTCTTTTCAAGTAACATCTTTAAAAGTAGAGAATAAAGCTGTTCCATTGTGATTGCATAGATCTCACAGTGAAACCAGCATATATTTTTAAAAGAAATATTTTCATTTAAGTATTGGTCCTATGGAAAGCAATGACTAAATGAATACATGAATGGAGGCATTTAGAGAAAAGTTTAGAGTTTTATCATGACTCAATGGTCCAGACACTTTAAAGGCTTATTCTAGAGCAAGCTAAATTGAAGTTTAAACTAGACAACACTGATATCTAGGAAATAAACCCCATTGAAGTTAATGGGATTTCATAGTACCTTACGAGGATTGTGTTTAATCTTCAGCATGAGACTATTCAAAGAGCATTTATAAATGTCTATTGTGACCTACATATTACTTACATTTAGAACATTTTCAGGTGAAAGAGTCAAGTAGTTGCTCTGATGTACTTTAAGCCCATCTGTCTCCTATAATAAGATTTTTAGTTTTTGTGGGATTATATTGCTTGTCTGTTGCATATGCTGGCAAGGTAACTCATAATAGCATTTCTATAGTGGTTTCAACCATTTGATACAAAGAAAAGAGCTGGTGAATATTTTCCCCAAATCTCACAATAAAACACTGGGATGGCAAAACACTAAAACTAAGTAAAGCATGTAAAGAAGAGTTTGGACGCAAACAGGGAATTTAAGGTCATTGGATGCTTTTGGTTTTGTATTGTTAGCCAACATATCCAACAGGTAAGAAATCTGGATATTGTTGGCAAACAACACTGGAAAGATTAGATTAGAACATTGCTTATTGGTTCAGTTACTACATGTAATGAATTTATTGAGGCATTATATGCTTAAGGCCTAGAAAAAAAATCTCTGTGGGTTAGACTTGGCCACTCTGCTATTATGTGTTTTTGATGTTATTGGCTTGATATAATTTGACTTTTTTCTGGAATAAAAGATAATGGAAGAAAAAGCTTAGGAAGCACAATCTATCTACATCCAAGGCATCTCTGTGAGCTTGTTGGATATGACATAATTTAATGGATATGAATTCCTCTATTAGAATTTAGGAGCACTAAATTATCATTATACAACAATGTACAGAGCCGTGGTAGCACAGTGGTTAGAATGCAGTATTGCAGGCAAATTCTGCTGACTGCCAGCAGCTCGATTCTCACTGGCTCAAGGTTGACTCAGCCTTCCAAAGTGGATAAAATAAGGATCCAGATTACTGAGGGCAATATGTTGATTCTGTAAGCCACTTAGAGAGGGCGGTAAAGCACTGTGAAGCGGTATATAAGTGCTATTGCTACATTTAGTAGACTGATTTTTTTTAAAAAAAATTCTGTTAGGCAAATTGTACCAGCCCATGTTTCCATCTTCTTTGCAATTTTTAAAAGTACAGCTTTTGTCCAGTGCCCTGATTAAGATTTAGCAAAGGCTTCCAAAGAAATGGCTTGTGGTGTGTGCAGTGAGACTGAAGCACCTTTCATTGAACTGTTAAAAAAAGCTGCATCTTTTGCAAACTCTCGCAACTATTTGAAAAGTTGGCTCCAGGGGCAGGTGTGTGCATTACCACTTCACTTTGCTAGTGGCCCAGTGAGACTATTGCCTGTGCATGGCCATACATGCAGAGACAACCAGGCCCTGCTTTCAAAATAGTTCTGTGACCCTTGCGGAAATTGTGGCTGCTTTCACAATTTGAACCATCTATTTCAAATGCTTTGGATAAATATGCTTGATCTGTATTTGAACAATTTAGCTGTGTTCTGGGGGAAAAAAATGCCACTGAAAACCAACCATTTTGCCATAGAACTTTATCATCTGGGAATGTATGTGAAAATGGATCTGAATGTTTTTTTTTAAACTTCCCAGACCAACCTACAACCCTCCTGATATTTTGTGGAGGTCTAGCATCAAAGTAATAATGTGGTCCAATTCTGCTTAGTCCAAACAACTGAGAATATGTACCTAACCTTGATTCAAATATGCCTTGGCAACATATTTTTATACTGTGTCCCTATGACATTGTCTTCATCTGCCCAGCCTGTGAATGCTTTAAGATGTCTTTAGCTATACTGGTATAAAAGTGTGTTTTCCCTTCAAATAGAAACTTCTATTGGCAGTCGCAAGCTGTGTAAAATCTGCTCTTTTGCCACTAGTTCACTTCAGAGACAAAAACATGGCTGGTGATGATGCATGGGAATGAAATCAGAGCAACTGTTTTGAGCAGATGAGAACCTTCCCTCTAGTCCCTGGTTTGGATCCTGCTGCTGACTTTCTGTAAAAAAAAAAGAAAAAAAAAGAGAGCATTAATTGAATAATAGCACTAGGGTGGTCAGCCAGATATGCTGCAAATATTTTAACTCTGATCCTTATCACAAAACTGAAACAGATGGATGATTGGGCACCTTTCTATCCTAATAGTTAGGTCCTGAGTAGAACTCACTGGAGTCTGGAACTCAGCATTTCTTACCTATAGAAAGAAAGAATAGAATAGAATAGAATAGAATAGAATTTTATTGGCCAAGTGTGATTGGACACACAAGGAATTTGTCTTGGTGCATATGCTCTCAGTGTACATAAAAGAAAAGATACATTCATCAAGGTACAACATTTACAACACAAATGATGGTCAATATATCAATATAAATCATAAGGATTACCAGCAACAAAGTTACAGTCATACAGTCATAAATGGAAAGAGATGGGTGATGGGAACGATGAGAAGATTAATAGTAGTGCAGATTCAGTAAATAGTCTGACAGTGTTGATGGAATTATTTGTTTAGCAGAGTGATGGCCTTCGGGAAAAAACTGTTCTTGTGTCTAGTTGTTCTGGTGTGCAGTGCTCTATAGCGTCGTTTTGAGGGTAGGAGTTGAAACAGTTTATGTCCAGGATGCGAGGGATCTGCAAATATTTTCACGGCCCTCTTCTTGATTCGTGCAGTATACAGGTCCTCAATGGAAGGCAAGTTGGTAGCAATTATTTTTTCTGCAGTTCTAATTATCCTCTGAAGTCTGTGTTTTTCTTGTTGGGTTGCAGAACCGAACCAGACAGTTATAGAGGTGCAAATGACAGACTCAATAATTCCTCTGTAGAATTGGATCAGCAGCTCCTTGGGCAGTTTGAGCTTACTGAGTTGGCGCAGAAAGAACATTCTTTGTTGTCCTTTTTTAATGATGTTTTTGATGTTAGCTGTCCATTTGAGATCTTGCGATATGATAGAACCCAGAAATTTGAAGGTTTCTACTGTTGATACTGTGTTGTCAAGTATTGTGAGAGGTGGAAGTATGGAAGGGTTTTTCCTAAAGTCTACCACCATTTCTACGGTTTTGAGTGTGTTCAGTTCCAGATTGTTTTGGTTGCACCACAAGGCTAGTCGTTCGACCTCTCGTCTATATGCGGATTCGTCACTGTCTCGAATGAGACCAATCACTGTTGTGTCATCTGCGAACTTCAGTAGCTTAACAGATGGATCATTGGAGATGCAGTCATTGGTATACAGAGAGAAGAGAAGTGGGGAGAGCACACAGCCTTGGGGGGCCCCTATGCTAATTGTACAGGTATTTGATGTGATCTTGCTTAGCTTCACCTGCTGCTTCCTGTTTGTTAGGAAGCTTGTGATCCACTTACAAGTCTGTTCCGGTACCTGTAGCTGGTTTAGCTTAGTTAGAAGAATGTCTGGAATGATGGTATTGAATGCTGAACTAAAGTCTACAAAAAGGACCCTTGCATAGGTCTTTGGAGACTCAAGATGTTGTAGGATGTAGTGCAGAGCCATATTAACAGCATCATCTGTTGATCTATTTGCTCGGTATGCAAATTGCAAGGGGTCTAAGAGCGGATTCGTGATGGTTTTCAGGTAGGAAAGCACTAGCCTTTCAAAGGTTTTCATGACTACAGATGTTAGAGCAACTGGTCTGTAGTCATTCAGTTCCTTGATGGTGGGCTTCTTCGGCACTGGGATGATGGTAGAGCGTTTGAAGCAAGAAGGAACATAGCACATCTCTAGTGATTTATTGAAAATATGGGTGAAGATGGGGGCCAATTGGTCAGCACAGACTTTTAAGCAAGAAGGAGTTATCTTGTCTGGGCCTGGAACTTTTCCTGGCTTTTGTCTGTGAAATAGGTCCTGCACTTCCTTTTCTGTGATCACTAGGGGTTGTGAACCCAATGAAATGGGGTCAGTTGTAGGAGGCTTGGCTGTTGTTTGTGTGTCTGAGATGGGGGTTATGGAGATAGGTGGCTGTAGTTTCCTTTCAAACCTGCAGTAAAACTCATTCAGGTCATCTGCCAGTTGTTGATTACCTTCAGCCTGGGGAAATGAAGAAGAGAAAAATCCTAAATAAAAGGGTTGGTTGTGATTCAGATCCCTTTATATCTCTGCCCGTTTCTAAACATTATTTAATTATATTCAATTTGGGTTACTGCCTCATGGGACGCAGAAGGAGGGGACACAGAGGAGCTTAGAGTTTATCAACAGAATCCTACAGTCAAATCTGTCCATTCCTCTTGCATTGCCAAGACTGGCAGACGTTGGTCCCAAAGGCTAGTGGTGTGCAGAAAGAGAGAGATAGTAAATTTGGAGGAATCAACCAATTAATTTGCTTATCAGCTACTACACATGCAAAATCAAGAGCACCCTTCAGGAACTAGTTGGAAGAACTTCAATAGAAGCATGAGAGAATCAGCAGTGGGGACTGCAAATTTGGTGCCAGTAGTATTTTCTGCTGATTCAGGCTTGGATAGATACTACTTTAAGGCTGCGATGAGAAAAAGTCCTGTGCAGGGTTCAAACTCCTTGAGTCAAACATAAATCTGGGATATAGACATATAGTTGGATGCAGATTTAATTCTACCATTACCAAATATAACCAATTTTTTTCTCATATGGTTGTAAAATAAATTTTATCTCATTCATCTGATCATTAGACATCAATGGGCATTTTTTTCCTTTTGAAGCATGTTTCCCCTCCCATGTTCTCACTACTGATTTTCTGATGTTTAGAAAGGTTGTACACTTTAAAAAAATGCTTTTACTCATTGTTTAAGAAGCCAAAATTCAACTGCTGTATTGTTAATAAAAGTAGGATTTTTTTAAAAAAATGGCAAGCTTGTTCCCAGGGAGAAGAATGTATGATATCACTTGGAGTAACCAATCAGCACTCTGCAGAGCTGTAGACCACCAAAACTGGAATCTTTACATTCTACTTTGCAAAGATGTGGATAAATGTATCAACCGTAAGAGACCTGCTTCTAAAGAAAATGAAGTAGTTCATTCAGATTTGTTCTTATGTTTAAATAGGAACACATGTTCTTATGTGTTTAGAGATGCTTTATCAAGATAGCATCTGTGGTTAAAGACTGGTAATATTCATCTTTCTTCTCATTATGCAGGAATATATTCATCCCACTCCTAACCAACATGTTTATACACACAGTCAGTGCTTGATAAGCATTTTGGTAGAGATGAAGTAAAATATTTGTGGACTAATTATTAATGAAGCATTCTTAATATTTAGCATTGGGTTTTATTCATTTTCTATCAGGTTTTATTAATTTTCATCCGGTTGTTAATCATGGAAGTTCCTTACCAGTTTCTTTTCTCTCTCTTTCTCTCAATAGATAATTCAATATCTGCCAGGATGGAGAAGCTACCCCCACCAAGCATAAATTTGTGTTTTGGAACAGAACATGTCCAACAGCCGTATATGAAGTTTTCTGAATGGAAATTCAAGCTGTTCAAAGTGAGATCACTTGAAAAGCCTCTTCCTGAAGACAGCCACCAGGCTAACTCTGCTAAAGAAAATGTGACAGGGTCTCTGGACATCACTGACGAACAACCTAAGGCAGCAGCTGTATTGTCACAAGTGCCCTTTGAAACAGACACCGAGCTGAATAAAAATAGCTTGGCAAGAGAGGAAGATGCCTTTCACCTGAGCCAAAGAGAGATGGAAGCTCACCAAGCAAGCCTGCAGCACCTCTGTCGCATCTGTGGAGGCTCACTGAAAACTGACCCATACAAAAAGTATCATCCAGTTCATGGGCCAGTGGATGAGGAGACCCAGGCTCTTTTGAGAAAGAAAGAGAAAAGAGCCACTTCCTGGCCAGATCTTCTCGTCAAAGTTTTTAAGATCGATGTAAGGGGAGATATTGACACAATCCACCCTACTCATTTTTGTCACAATTGTTGGAAAGTCATTCAAAGAAAAGTCAGCAATGCTCCCCATGAAGCACATCTGCTGGAGAAAGACCCAGTAGAATGGCATCCCCATTCAACAAGCTGTGACATTTGTGTCACTTCCTTTCGTGGAGTCAAGAGGAAAAAAACAATGCTGAATTCACAGCTGAGCAAAAAACTCAGGATTATTGCTGGGCACACAAGAAAAATAAGATGCATAAGAAAGGTAAAGCAACTGAATAGCAAAAGTTTGATGAAAAAGATTTCAAACTGTAAGCAAATCCATCTCAGTACAAAAATCCTTGCAATAGACTACCCTGTGGACTTTGTAAAGTCAATATCTTGCCAGATCTGCGAACACATCCTAGCTGATCCAGTAGAAACAACATGTAAACACTTATTTTGTAGAGTCTGCATTCTTAAATGTCTTAAAGTAATGGGAAGCTATTGCCCATCCTGCCGATATCCTTGTTTTCCTACTGATCTAGTGAGCCCTGTAAAATCCTACCTGAGCATCCTCAACAATTTGGTTTTGAGATGCCCGGTAAAAGGCTGTCATGAGGAGGTCTTTTTGGAAAAATACTGCCAACATCGTTCTAATCATAAAGGGGCAGAAAGTACAGACAGCTATGTCTATATCAACAAAGGTGGCCGACCGAGACAACATTTGCTTTCACTGACCCGGAGAGCTCAAAAGCACCGCTTGAGAGAACTCAAGCTTCAAGTGAAAGATTTTGCAGAAAAAGAAGAAGGAGGAGACGTGAAGTCTGTGTGCCTAACTTTGTTCTTGCTGGCTTTGAGATCTAGAAATGAGCACAGACAAGCAGATGAATTGGAAGCTATAATACAAGGGAAAGGATCGGACCTTCATCCAGCTGTTTGTTTGGCAATCCGAGTCAACACCTTTCTTAGCTGCAGCCAATATCATAAAATGTACAGGACAGTAAAGGCAATTACAGGAAGGCAAATTTTCCAGCCTTTGCATGCTCTCCGAACAGCTGAGAAGTCCCTTCTGCCTGGTTATCATCCCTTTGAATGGGAACCTCCTTTGAAAAATGTGTCTAGCAACACAGATGTAGGCATTATTGATGGGCTGTCAGGAATACAGCAGTCTGTGGATGACTACCCAGTGGATACAATTGCAAAGCGATTTCGATATGATGCAGCTTTGGTGGCTGCCCTTATGGATCTAGAAGAAGAAATTTTAGAAGGACTGAAAACTCATGACTTGGATGACTATTTGAAAGGACCCTTCACTGTAGTGATTAAAGAATCCTGCGATGGAATGGGAGATGTCAGTGAAAAGCATGGCTGTGGCCCAGCTGTGCCTGAAAAGGCAGTTCGATTCTCCTTCACCCTTATGAGCATCACTGTAACTCATGAGCGTGGCACCGCGAGGATTTTTGAAGAAAACAAACCCAATTCAGAGTTGTGTTGTAAGCCTTTGTGTCTTATGCTGGCTGATGAGTCAGATCATGAGACACTCACTGCCATCCTGAGTCCTCTTATAACAGAACGGGAAGCCATGAAACATAGCACACTGATACTTTATATGGCTGGTATTCCTAGAATTTTCAAATTCATATTTAGGGGCACTGGATATGATGAAAAACTTGTCCGTGAAGTTGAGGGTCTTGAAGCATCAGGCTCTACTTACATTTGCACACTTTGTGATGCCACCCGCCTAGAAGCCTCTCAGAACCTAATCCTGCATTCTGTAACCAGGAATCATGCTGAAAACCTAGAACGATATGAAGTGTGGAGGTCCAATCCTTACCATGAAGGTGTTGATGAACTACGTCACAGAGTGAAAGGTGTCTCTGCCAAGCCTTTTATTGAGACTGTGCCTTCAATCGATGCACTTCACTGTGATATTGGCAATGCGGCTGAATTTTACAAAATATTCCAGTTTGAGATTGGTGAGGTGTACAAAAATACCAGTGCAACCAAAGAAGAGAGAAAGAGGTGGCAGTCAACTCTTGACAAGCACCTAAGAAAAAAGATGAATTTGAAACCTGTAACAAGGATGAATGGAAATTTTGCAAGAAAACTCATGAGTAAAGGGACTGTGGATGCAGTCTGTGAATTAATAAAATGTGAGGAGAGACATGAAGCCCTCAGAGAATTAATGGACCTTTATCTTAAGATGAAACCAGTATGGAGATCTTCATGTCCAACCAAAGAATGCCCAGAACTTGTATGTCAATACAGTTTCAACTCTCAGAGATTTGCTGAGTTGCTGTCAACTAAATTCAGTTATAGATACGATGGGAAGATTACCAATTATTTTCATAAAACACTTGCTCATGTTCCAGAAATTATAGAACGGGATGGTTCCATTGGTGCCTGGGCAAGTGAGGGGAATGAGTCAGGCAACAAACTGTTCAGACGCTTTCGAAAGATGAATGCCAGGCAGTCAAAATGTTATGAGATGGAAGACGTTTTGAAGCATCATTGGTTATATACTTCAAAGTATTTACAAAAATTCATGAATGCTCATAATACATTGAAAAGCCAGATGGTCCAAATTAGGCCAGAACAGACTGAGAACGATGTCATGATGATGGAGGATTCTTTGGAGACTCCTGATTTCATGGACTTCTAAGTGGAGTTAAATTTTGCATTGGTCTTGCAGCTGAAAAGTCAATATTCATTTGCATCCAGAAATAGTGGAGAGGTTTTTTTTCACTGAGCTGTAAAAACCTTGAGGAAAGCTGTTTGATGGTGGGCTGTGCTGTTCTAACAACAGGTCCATAACATGAAAGTGTGTATGAGCAGATGTGGCCTGGCTTAACAGCCAATTTTAAAGAGG
Organism: Ahaetulla prasina; assembly: GCF_028640845.1. Lineage (NCBI taxonomy): Eukaryota > Metazoa > Chordata > Lepidosauria > Squamata > Colubridae > Ahaetulla > Ahaetulla prasina. The sequence continues at coordinate 288,094,388 of NC_080539.1, forward strand.
AAAACAGAACCAAAGCCAATAATTATTTTTCTGTGACCACATTTAAATACTATGTAGAAGGCAAAATAGTGCTATTTCAGTAAAATTTGTAAAAGGTTAATGATAAGATATTGCTTTTATAAATACTTATTAGCCTTTTATTAGCCAAGAGCAAACAATGTCCCAATATTTTAAAAAGGGGAGACAGGAGACCTGGGAAACTAAAACCACTTACTTTGAAGTCAATTACTGGTCAAAATACTAATACAAACAGTAAAGTAGCAAGTTTATGATTTAGAAAATAATTTAATTAGCTATCTAATTAAACATTTTCTTTTTAATGGCTTCTGGCTCCAATTCCTGATCAATCAATCTGCAATATGGAGGCATTTATATACAGGCATATTATAGCATGCAATTATAACTCTAGATAGTAATTCAATATTTTTAAAAGTAAGTTCTAATCAATTTCATTTTCCTAAAGTTTTAGATTTTAAATAAACACAAATGAAGAGTTGAAATAATACATTTACAATTTATTTTAAATTAGACTCTCTATATATAGTTACCAGAAGTTAAGCTCCTCTTTACCTTTTATGTGCCATGAAGCCAAAATGTGAAACTATGTCATTTCTGTTTACTATATTCTTTGAGTTTTGAAAGAGTTGACAAATGCTGTAAATGGATCATGGTATCAGTTCTTTAACATCAGTAGAACTTAGCAAGGGTAGGATATATTTAAAATAATACATTTAAAATAGTATATAAAATAGTACATATAAAATAGATACGATTTTGCTACTGTTCATATATCTAATTAAAATTTATGAGATGATGTGAATGTTATATATAGCTATCTGATAAAAGAGAATATTTGTAGCTTAGGGTTGAAACGAGGGATCCTTGGTGCTCACTGAGCTTGGTTGTTTTCTTGCAGACTTTCATTAGCCAAACTAGGTAACACTATCAGTGCTGATGATGTTACCTAGTTTAGGTAATGAAATATCTGCAACAAAACAACCAAGCTCAGAGGGCACCAAGGATCCCTCATAACGAATTCATTCTGGACTAGAGATAGAATAAATCTTTGTCCCATGATTCTTCTAGCATCAAATATATTTTATGAAATTTCCCAGTTCATTGTAAAACAGAGTTTGCTAGCAAAATCCTATAGTGTTCTCTTACATTATGTAATTTTGTAATGCTTTATAATAGGAGTAAAGAATCAGTGACTTTCCAGCTGATATTCGATTATAACATCCAGCATTTCCTTGAGGTTGGCAGTTTGATAAAAAGCTAGAGAGAAATGAACATGAGCTTTCCATTATTGACTAACTATTTACCTCAAAGGACTGTTTGGGGACTATTGTTTGGGGAACATTGTTCAAATTGTTCAAATACTTCAAAAGAGCAACTGGTGTAGCCGTTAGTAACAAGCAACTTTCCCCATTATAGTCCATCTAAGCTAGGTTAGGAAGTTTAAAGGGGTTAGAAGAACAATGTGGGGAAGAAGGAGAGAGCTACAAGGATCCGCACACACTGTTCCCAAACAACAGGTTTTCAAAGATATTCTTGAAAATAGATCTGTGAAATATTTAATATTAAATGCTTCTCTGTTCAGAAGCTTCTGAGGTCAGATTGCTTTGACTGTTGTATTTTTCAACCTTCGCAACTTTAAGACACATGGATTCAACTCCAGAATTGGAAGTTGAAGTCCATGCATCTTAAAATTTGCCAAGCTTGGGAAACATTGCTCTACAATCGGAAACCAATGAATTGGGAATAGTAGTGGTGGGATAATTGAAACATGGTTTCATCAATCATACATGTTTACATACATATAGATCTTTATTGTCATGGGGGGTGACGGTGTCATGGAATGCGAAACCACATTGTTTCATTTATGGTAGATGTCTGTCACAATTCTATCAATAATTTCTTAGAGCTTAAAAGAATTCTCCATGAATGCATTTTGCCTAACTTTGCTTTGCTTTTAACTGCCTAATAGGTTTGTAATTAATATAAATGTATATGTAATGTACATAATGTAATTAAAATATACCTTTTTTTTGCTGTTGCTTATCTGTTAGTCCTTACTTATAGACTAGCCTATATTTATAAAAGTATTTACGCATTAGGATGGCACCAACTACAGGATATGTTTTGCATTTGGTTGGCAGAGTTGAGCAAATATTTCTATTGATGTAATATCAGACTGTTTTTCTTTAAATAAACATTCTATTTTAAAATGAACACTTTCATTTTATTTTTACATAAAGTGATTTAGCTGAGAAGCAGAATTTACAAATGGACAGACACAAACACACACCCAATACTTAGGATAAGCTAATTCATATCCTTTACTTTTAAACAGATAGTTTTTCATATATTGAATATTTTCATTTTCATTTTGTCCTAAGGTTATTAGTTTGTTTCTATTATAAAACTAAGTTTGACGCCAAAGGCAGATTACAAGGGGGTGAGGGAGGAAGTGTTTCTATACAAGACAGTATTGTTTGTCTTCTCTCATTCTCAAGAAGTCAGAAAGTTTATTTAAAGAGTCACTGTTAAAATATCACATCTGAGTTCTGCTTTTTCTTCCGAAAAAAGCTAGGATGCTATGTGCACCATAGATAAATATAAACACTCTGAACCACATTGTTTTTTAGTAGAGCCTTAGGATTTAACACAGTGGTGAAATCCAATTTTTTTTACTACCGGTTCTGTGGGCGTGGCTTGGTGGGTGTGGTGTGGCTTGGTGGGCGTGGCTTGGGTGTTGCAGGGGAAGGATACTGTAAAATCTCCATTCCCACCCCACTCTGGGGCCAGCCAGAGGTGTTATTTGCCAGTTCTCCGAACTACTCAAAATTTCCACTACCGATTCTCCAGAACCTGTCAGAACCTGCTGGATTTCACCCCTTATTTAACAGATTAACAGAGTTGGAAGAGATCTTATAGGTTATCTAGTCCAGCCCCCTGCTCAAGCAGGAGACCCTATACCATTTCTGACAAATGGCAATCCAATCTTTTCTTGAAAGTCCAAGTGATGAAGCTCCCACAACTTGTACAAAGGAGTACAAGTAGTGTAAATTATTCTCACTTGAGACATTAGTTTGGAAGTTACACTTTGACTTGTACAAGACTCTTGGTGGGTTTCCTTGCCCTGTGCTGGTACCAAGCAAAGACTTTTTGCTTTTATAATTACTTTATATAAAATTTAATGCCCATTTGTGTTTTCTTTTCTTTGTCCCTATTGCTTAAATCAAGGTGCCTCTTTAGCTGAAAGATTGGGAACTCATTTAGACTAAAACAATACTTTTCCAAATTAGATTAGATTAGAATATTAGATTATATTAGATTAGAATTTTTTATTGGCCAAGCGTGAGTGGACACACAAGGAATTTGTCTTTGGTGCATATGCTCTCAGTGTATACAAAAATAGAAGATACATTTGTCAAGAATCATAAGATACAACACGTAATGATAGTCATAGGGTACAAATAAGCAATCAAATCATATTAGGAAACAATATAATTGTAAGGATAAAGCAACAAGTTATAGTCATATAGTCATAAGTGGAAGGAGATGGGTGATAGTAATGCAGACTTAGTGAATATTTTGACAGTGTTGAGGGAATTATTTGTTTAGAACAGTGATGGCATTTGGGGAAAAACCTGTTCTTGTGTCTAGTTGTTCTAGTATGCAGTGCTCTGTAGCGTTGTTTTGAGGGTAGGAGTTGAAACAGTTTATGTCCTGGATGTGAGGGATCTGTAAATATTTTCACAGCCCTCTTTTTGACTTGTGCAGTATACAGGTCCTCAATGGAAGGCAGGTTGGTAGCAATTGTTTTTTCTGCAGTTCTAATTATCCTCTGAAGTCTGTGTCTGTCTTGTTGGGTTGCAGAACCAAACCAGACAGCTATAGAGGTGCAGATGACAGATTCAACTGATTCTTTCTGAGTGGAAGAGAAGAACAATAGGATAAAAGCACAGGTGTGCATCTGAATTTTTTTTTTAGTGCCAAGAACTGCTCGGTGTATTGACTTAGGGCTAAGCAAAATGGTTTATTGTGAAGCTTGGGGAGTTCTGAAGAGGCTATAAATAAGTGAAAGCACTTAACACTTTTTCTTCTCTTCAAAATTACATTTCCTTTCTCCACTAAATGGGTATAAATAAATTCGCCTCACATGCACACATCTCTACTTGTGCGTTTCTTTTTGCTCTTGTTATTAAATTGCTCAAACTGGGATTTCAGAGTAATAATTTTCAGTAGTTTTTCCATCTGAAGATTTATGTGTCTTTATAGCAGGATTCACAGCCAAGAAATCTTGACTGAAGCTAATTGAATTAATTCACTACATCAATTTAACTATTGACAGAATTTCAGTTTCATTTTGATTTATCTACTTTGGGGGTCAGGATTGAAGCAGTATACTCTGGAACAATAGATACCTTTATCCACACAACCTATTTTCTATTAGGCTCACCATATTCTTTATAGCAATGTTTCTCAACTTCAACAATTTTAACATGGGTGGATTACAACTTCATGCATGCAGGCTGGGAATTTTGGGAAGTTGAGGTCTACCCATCCTAAAGTTGCTGGAGTTGTAAAGCACTGTTTTACAATACTGGAGTTAAAGAAATTGCCCAGAAAGGCATCAATTTATGGCCAATATTGGTTGACTTTAGTAAGCAGTCAGGTTCAACTTGTGTGGTACTTGAGTGACAGATCATCAGGAAAAGGCAAGACTGTAGGCTAGATTGAGAAATTAAAAAACAAAACAAAACCTGGAAACCCACAACACAGATTACTTTTATAGTGTTTCCATGAAACCTATATCATGGATGATCTATGAATTCATCATATGAAAAGAATTGGCTTCATTTAAGAGTTGCCTGTCATACAAATGTTAATATCATGGAGAAGTCTTTCAGTGAATAATAAATATCATTAACTCCTCATGTTGTCATTGTTGTTAGTTGCGAAGTCATGTCCGACCCATCGCAATCCCATGGGTAACTTTCTTCCAGGCCTTCCTGTCCTCTACCATCCCCCGGAGACCATTTAAGCTCATGCCGACTGCTTCAGTGACTCCGTTCAGCCATTTCATTCTCTGCCATCCCTTTCTTCTTTTGCCGTCAATCGTTCCCAGCATTAGACTTTTTTTTCTAGTGAGTCCTTCCTTCTCATTAAGTGGCCAAAGTATTTCAGTTTCATCTTCAGGATCTGGCCTTCTAAAGGGCAGTCAGGGTTGATCTTTAGGACTGACCGGTTTGATCGCCTTGCAGTCTAAGGGACTCGCAGGAGTCTTCTCCAGCACCAGAGTTCAAAGACTTCAATTCTTTGACGCTCAGCCTTCCTTATGGTCCAACTTTGCTTTACTATACTGGTTTTAATCATAATCATTTCCCAATTCTCATTATTTCACCTCTACAATTACAAAGGTTAAATAATTACTTCTGTCCTAACCTGATCATCGTCAAGGATGAAAATGCTGTACTAATTTTACTACCTCTGTGAATAGCAATAGACAGTGAACTTAAGCTGTCCTGATACAAAAACAATGTCCTAAAGCTCAGATGATACTTATAAATAATATTTGTCCAGGAAATGTTTTTCTATTTTCATATTCTATTATCATCAAAACAGCTTTTGAAATACATATTTTGTTATTTCCTTTACCATGGTTGAATACATCTCATGGACAAAGCTATTAAATGCATTCAGAACATCCATGGTCTTCTTCCATCTCAGTTCAATGGTGGGGAACACGTGGTCTTCCAAAAGTCAATGACCTGTATCCAGTGGTGGGATTCAGCCAGTTCGCACCACTTCGGGAGAACCGGTTGTTAACTTTCTGAGCAGTTTGGTGAACTGGTTGTTGACAGAAATCATTAGGACAGAGAACCAGTTGTTAAATTATTTGAATCCCACCACTGCCTGTACCTTTCCCTAATCCAAGTTCTCATCTAACTTTTCATCCTACTCTAATCACAGCCCTTTTCCCATTATATTTTCTTTTAGCCTTATTTTCTTTTACTGATGCTAGGGTAAATGTGTTAGAGCAACTACAGTCTGTCTAGAAGGGCTATGCAATACTTTGGTTTTGGAGACAAAAAGATGCTTTGGAGCCTGTTGGGGCACTTATACCACAGCCGTTAAAAGCTCCTTAAACCAGCTGCAGCTGTTTTTCAGGCTCACACAGCTGCCTTCTGCCACAATGGCAGTATGATCTAAGGAAAAAGATGCATTTAAGGAGTTTTAGATTGGTGCTGCTTGCATACCTGGTGCACTCTGAACTACCTTTCTGGTTTCAAATAAAATAAACCATAATTATTTTAAACAGTGACCATTCATGCAGACATATCTTTGGAAGACTAATAGCAGATTTTCCTAGGAAAAATGACGTAAGTAGTGAATGCATTAACAGCAAAATAAGGTCGTTAAATTTTCTCATTTCTCTCTCTTTTTTTAAAAAAAAAACTTTGGTCTTAAATCATCCCTATAGAACACAGATTAACAGGGTTGGAAGGGACCTTGGAGGTCTTCTAGTCCAACCCTCTGCTCAAGCAGGAGATCCTATACCATTCTGGACAAATGGCTGTCCAATCTTCAGTTGATGGAGCACCTACAACTTTTGGAGGCAAGTCATTCCACTTATTAAGGAAATTTCTCCTTAATTCTCTTAATTGGATCTCTCTTTGTTAAACTTCAATTTGTTACTTTTTGTCTTGAACTCAGGTATTTTGGAGGATAGGTTTACCCCTCCTCTCTGTGGTAGCCCTTCAAATATTGGAGGAGTGCGATCATGTGATCCCTAGTTTTCTTTTCTCTTTGTTAGACTAAACTTTCCTAGTTCCCACAACTTTTCATTGTATGGTTTAGTCTCTAGTTCCCTAATCATCTTTGTTGTTCTTTTCTACACTCTTTGTAGAGTTTTAACATCTTTTTTTATATCATAGTGACAAAACTGGATACAGTATTCCAAATATGGTCTTATCAATGCAATATTGATAAGGTACCAGCTGTACGCTGATGACACCCAGCTGTACTTTTCCACACCGGGCCACCCCAATGAAGCTATCGAAGTGCTGTCCCGGTGTTTGGAAGCCGTACGGGTCTGGATGGGGAGAAACAGGCTCAAGCTCAATCCTTCCAAGACAGAGTGGCTGTGGATGCCGGCATCCCGGTACAGTCAGCTGAGTCCTCGGCTGACTGTTGGGGGCGAGTCATTGGCCCCGATGGAGAGGGTGCGCAATCTGGGCGTTCTCCTGGATGAACGGCTGTCTTTTGAAGACCATTTGACGGCCGTCTCCGGGAGAGCTTTCCACCAGGTTCGCCTGGTGCGCCAGTTCGCCCTTTCTGAACCGGGATGCCTTATGCACGGTCACTCACGCCCTCGTGACGTCTCGCCTGGATTACTGCAATGCTCTCTACATGGGGCTCCCTTGAGGGGCATCCGGAGGCTTCAGTTAGTCAGAATGCGGCTCTTGCGGGTGATAGAGGAGCCCTCGTGGCTCCGTGTGACACCTATCCTGCGCAGACTGCACTGGCTACCTGTGGCCTTCGGGTGCGCTTCAAGGTGTTGGTGACAATCTTTAAAGCGCTCCATGGCATAGGGCCGGGTTATTCTGGGACCGCCTACTGCTACCAAATACCTCTCACCGACCCGTGCGCTCTCACAGAGGGACTCCTCAGGGTGCCGTCAGCTAGGCAGTGCCGTCTGGCGACACCAGGGAAGGCCTTCTCTGTGGGGCTCCCACCCTCTGGAGCGAACTCCCTCCAGGACTACGTCAACTTCCGGATCTCCGAACCTTTCGTCATGAGCTTAAAACATACTTATTCATCTGCGGGACTGGATTAGGTTTTAAAGTAATTGGTTTTAAGGGTTTTATTATTTATACTGTTTTAATGATTTGGGCTTTAGAATAAGTTTTTTAATTGTCGTTTTAATCTGTATTTATATGTGTTTTAACTGCCTGTAAACCGCCCTGAGTCCGTAGGGAGATAGGGCGGTATATAAATATGATAAATAAATAAATAAATAAATAAATATAAAGCAGTACAAGCATTTTCTGTGATCTAGTTACTATCCTTCTGTTGATGCTGCCTAGGACTGCACTGGCCTTTTTGGCAACTGCAGCATACTGCAGTTTAAATACTGCATATTTAAATGATTTCCTCTAGGACTTCAAAATAATCAGACACAAACACAGTTTTTTCCCTCATGCTATCACTCTGCTAAACAACCAATTTCCACAAGTCTTCTGCCCTGGGATGTCAAACCACCCAGGGCATAAGACTTGTGGCAATTAGTTGTTTAGCAGAGTAGGGCTGTATTACTATTATTATTATCCTTTTCATCTTTCCTATTACCTATTTCCTTAGCTTCTTATGACTATAAACAACTTTGTTGTTTGTATCTTATGATTTATGCTGATTGATTTTATTTAGTATCCTATTATGATTTATGTTGGTTGATTGACTATTTAGTATCCTATGACTATCATTGAGTGCTGTATCTTAAGATTTATGACGATTGTATTTTATGATTATGATCATGATTTATCACTTGTTGCTTGTATATATGCTGAGAACTGGAGACAAATTTCTTGTGTGTCCAATCACACTTGGCCAATAAAGAATCTTTTCCTCTCCTCTCCTATCCTCACAGTTTATTTTTTATTTTTATTTATTTTTATTTATTTATTTGTCACAACAGTATATATAAGCATAAGCATGAAAGAACTATACGATATACAAGCATATATATAATCATAAGTATAAAATAACTATATGAATTGGATACAATCAAAGGGGACATTGGGACAGGAACGGTAGGCACACTGGTGCTCTTATGCTGCTGTTACTGCTGTTGAGCCAAGTACCATATAATCTACACTTGTACATTTTAGATTGTTTGCCTCAACAAAGTATAAAACCTTACATTTCTCATCACTGAATAGCATTTTGTTAAATACGCCCAGTGTTCCGGTCTGCTAGATCCTTCTTGATCTTGAGCCTATTTCCTAAAGTGTTGGCTATTCACCCCAGCTTGGGTTCATCTGCAGATTTGATGAGTTTCCCTTCTAACTATTCATCTAAATTTTTAATGAAGATGTTGAATGTATTGGTACTAAGACAGAACCTTGTGGTACCCCATGGCATACGTTCCTCCATGTTGAGGTAGTTCCATTGAGGATTACACATTGACCCAAGTTGGACAGCTTGTTGCAGTTAATTGGTTTTCTTACTAAAAGTTTATGTGGGGAGGAGAGTTCTAGTGATCTGCACCCTGAATTTTCTGATTCAATCATTTATTTCATTACATGGAAGGATACATTTAGGGGACAAGGAAAGGAAAATATGATTTTTGAATTCCATTTAAATGGAAAGAATATATCTTGGAGAAACATTGAACTGTTTACTGTTCAAATTCCTATGTAAATAGAATAAGGTGGCATTCCAAGTTCAATATAGTATTCAGTGTTCCAGAAAAAAACCCCAACTCCAAGTAAAAACTCTGAAGCAAGCATCTTTCAAAGTTCTATTTACTAGGATAGATAAACTGGCACATCTGGGAAAACCTGAATCTGAGAGCTCCGATTTTTCCTTCAGTAAATCAAAACTCCCAAAACCATCCCCTGACTCCACAGTTGATCACATGCTTCAATTGCCAACCGTTCCATCTCGAGACAGCACTCCGACCACTCCTTCCCCAGATGCAGGATTGGCCTGACCTTGACCAACAGGAAGAATGCTATTATGTCTAAAGACAACCCCTCTATTAAATCCCCGCTCCTACTTTCCCACACATGAGAAAGTGGCAGCATGGAAGCTTCCCACCTAATATGGATTCCAAACCTGACAGCTAGCTTATTTATTCTCTAAGCAAGAAGGAGTCTGAACAGAAAGTTGCCGCAGAGTAGAGGAAAGAACTTTAATTTTTCAGGAACTAAATAAAACTTTAAGCATAATTCTGCATAATAATCAGAATTCTGTAAATTCTGATTATTTATTAAAAACGAAGCCTTGATTACAAGTACATCCTGATCTGATTATCAACATTGTATGACAATTGAGACAGGAAAGTGTGGCTATTATAGAGCAACTTGAATTAGAAGGTTATAGATGAGGAGTCTAACTTCAGAAGAAGATGAATTTAAGTGTTTCCTTCTCAGAGAAGTAATGCTTCTTTGAGATAGGATGATTCTGAGTAAACTAATAAAGGGAAAAAGTGAAGAGCCTGACAGAATTTTAAATAACTTTTATTGTAGCTGTTTGACACCAGTGCTTGTGAGCTACAAGATGGAGTGAAGGAAAAAGAAGGGAGGGAAGGAAGAAAGGATGGAAGGAAGGAAGGAAGGAAGGAAGGAAGGAAGGAAGGAGATTATAATGAGAGGGAGGGAGGGTCTGAGGGAAGTACTGCCTCAGCACTTGGCCACCACAGGTGTCCCTAACACGAGTGATGTCGAGGTGACCATGCCCAACCCGACCCCCTGAGGTCAAACACAATCCTGATGTGACCCTTAATGAAATTGGGTTTGACACCCCTGGTCTAGAATATATATAGGCATTTCCAATTTATGTTCAGGGATGCAGTGGCTCATAGCTAAGATGCTGAGCTTGTCAATTGAAAGGTCAGCAGTTCAGTGGTTCGAATCCCTAGTGCCACGTAATGGGGTGAGCTCCCATTACTTGTCCCAACTTCTGCCAACCTAGCAATTCAAAAGCACGTAAAAAATGCAAGTAGAAAAATAGGGATCACCTTTGGTGAGAAGGTAACAGCATTCCGTGTGCCTTTGGCATTTAGTCATGCCGGCCACATGACCACGGAAACATCTTTAGACAGTTCTTGCTCTTTGGCGTTGAAACAGAGATGAGCACCACCCACTAGAGTCAGGAACGACTAGCATATATGTGCAAGGGGAACCTTTACCTTTACCTAATTTATGTTCAATATGAAAATAACAAGGCAGGACCTTTGATCATGCTTGGTGGATGTATGTAAAAAAAAAATCTTAATTCTGTACTGAATTCTTCTGTTTCCAAGTCATCATTAAAAAAAAAAGAGAGAGAGATTTGTTTTTGTAATCCTTTAATGTTGTCTTTGCATCTTCTACCTTATCTCTCATTCTCTGCAGCCTTCCATTAAATGAGGAGCATAAAGTATCACTGAATTAAACTCCAGAAATGAAGAATATTCAGCCTTCTTGGCATAGACAAGAAGACAGGGATGGGTTGTGCTGCTAATTAATTTCTCAGACATGTAGTCCTATTAAGCATTTAAATTCCCAATATTCACTTTCCCTAATACAGGCAATATCCAGCTACAAGGCAGCATAATAGGCTAGTCTACACATCTAGGAGGGTCTATCAGCTTGGAAAATTTCTACCCCCCCAGTTTCATGAAGGAAGAGCTAGGATCTATTGCTGGCTTCATCTTTTCTGACCCAGATATCCATAAATCAGCAAAGCAGGAAAAAAATTGTGCTGTACTTCTTTGTAATTTCTCTTTTTTTGAGAATCCAGGACATGCAGGATTCTCAACAACATGGGGAATCTATATACAGCTATGTACATAAAGAAACTCCCTGCTTTAGGCTGTATTTAAAACTGTTCAGAGATGGAATATAAACCAGAAAACATGACCCTGTTCACTCTTCACTTGATTCAAGTACTGTGGGGAAGCTAATGTCTAAGCAAAAATAATAGCAGATTATCTTTTTTTTTTTAAAAAAAGCTTTCTCTGCACAGTTGTTCTGGGAGTGTTGTGTGGATTATGTGATTTATATAGGATAAATATCATTATCTGAGTCTCTGTAGGCAGCATTACTTTACTTGTGGAGTGTTTCATTACTGATTTGGTACAGACAATAGTCACTTGCTTATGTCAGCAGGATCACTGTCAGTCTGCACAGAGCGAGAAAAGTAATCTGTTTAGCAGACAACTCATATAAAACACCAACAAATTTAGCTTGGGTCTTTGGAAATTCTTTTACCACAGTTTGCAGGTAATCACATGCTTTAGAGCCATGTATAGTATAAACTTCTACAACCAATTTTCGTCCAGTTGCTCTGGATTAGAACTCCCAGTGCCATCAGACAATGTGGCCACATAGTTTCCGTTGGCTTTAGCCAATATGAGGATAATAGGCATTGGTGTTCAAAACTTCTAAAGGGAAGCATGTTCAAGAAACTGTGATAGGTAAAAGAAAACTTTTTACATTATATTTTACCTCTAAGTTAGAAAAAATAGTATCCTGATGAAGGTTCTTATCTTCCTCCTTTACTTTCTTTCTTTTCTTTTCTTTCTTTGTTTTTACAAAATTTAAAACTGTATGCAGAACAAGTAAGAAATGATATCCATTTCTAAGATATATCAATGTAGAGGAATGGTTATCTCCCACAAGTACCGTATATACTCGAGTATAAGCCGAGTTTTTCAGCACGTTTTTTGTGCTGAAAAACGTCCCCTCGGCTTATACTCGGGTCTATATGGCTTATACTCGAGTTTTTTTTTTTTTTAAGCCCCTCGGCTTATACTCGAGTATATACGGCTTATACTCGAGTTGTTTTTTTTTTTCTTTTTTCACATTTTACCGGACGGCGCGGGGAAGCCCTGCCGGTGCAGTGAGAGGGCGGGGCGGGGGAGCCGCCAGCCTTCTCAGCTGAGGGAGGAGGTTTCAACCGGTAGGTGCCTCATTTCCCACCCTCGGCTTATACTCGAGTCCCCAGTTTACCCCAGTTTTTGGGGTAAAATTGGGGACCTCGGCTTATACTCGGATCGGCTTATATTCGAGTATATACGGTATTCTTCAGAATGGCTCTTGAAGATGAAGGAATAGCTGTGAACTAATTTATACTTTGAAAAAAATTCCTATATAGAAATTACACATGTTAATTATCGTATACAATAATTCTACACATAGATAAGATCATTTCATATTTTGGTTTTGGCCATTTTTATCTGTGTCTTCTATCAACACTATGTGAGTTTGGTTTATCCCAGTGGTGGGTTTCAAATTTTTTTTACTATTGGTTCTCTGGGTGTGGCTTGGTGGGTGTAGCATAGCTTGGTGGGCGTGGCTTGGTGGGCGAGCAGGGGAAGAATATTATAAAATCTCTATTCCCTCCTTGATCCAGGGGAAGGATACTGCAAAATCCCAATTTCCTCCCAATCTGGGACTTGGGAGGTAGAGAATAGTTGGGGGCGAGGCCAGTCAAAATTTTTACTACCTGTTCTCCAAACTATTCAAAATTTCCACTGCCGGTTCTCCAGAACTGGTCAGAACATGCTGAAACCCACCTCTGGTTTATCTCCTGAGTTAGGAGAGCTGTAGTATCCAAGAATTAGAACACAATGCATCTCTGCCCACTCATTCAATAAAGTGGATATAAAGGTTTCTTGAGCCCTGTTGCCAGGCAGTGAGTTATTTGCAATAGCATTGTAAGGCAGATGTGAGTAATCAACATTCAGTTTTGCAACACCATCAGTCAAAGCATTCCTAAACATTTTTTCTTACAGGATAGGTTTAATTGGCCAAATTGAGGCTTCTTGTTTTTAATACAGAGGTGTGCCACCTTTTCTAGCAAAGAATTATTCTTGATTTGTGAGTTGCATGAAAGCAGCCATACTTTCAAAGCCAAGGAGCACCGGGAGAAGAAGTAAGTGGGGTCAGGTCAAAAGGTAAAATGGATTTAATTCAAATTTTATTACAATGAATTCAATAATCCTCAGTGTATTTAGCTATGTTTGGTACATTACAACCCCAGCTCACCATTGAGCATTGGAGGGAATCTATGAATGTGCACATTCATATTTTCAAGCTTCAGTTTTGATACTCAGACTTATTGTTCCATAGGGTTAAAATTAAGAGATTTCTAAGCGATTTGTTATGCATATAATTTTTTTAAAATTTGCATTTATATCCCGCCCTTCTCCGAAGACTCAGGGCGGCTTACACTATGTCAAGCAATAGTCTTCATCCATTTGTATATTATATACAAAGTCAACTTATTGCCCCCAACAATCTGGATCCTCATTTTACCTACCTTATAAAGGATTGAAGGCTGAGTCAACCTTGGGCCTGGTGGGACTAGAACCTGCAGTAATTGCAAGCAGCTGTGTTAATAACAGACTGTCTTACCAGTCTGAGCCACAGAGGCCCTTGTATAATGCCATACAAATGCAGGGTAGAGTAACGTTTTCTGACTATTTACACAGAAGCTGAACGGATAACATTTTTAATGGTTCAGCTTTAAATTCTTCCATGTATTGACAGAAACTCACTTATTATTATTATTTATTTTGTCACACAGTGTATATAAGTATAAGCATGAAATAACTATACAATATATAAGCATATATATAAGTATGAGTATGTAATAACTATATTAATTGGATATAACAAAAGGAAACAATAGGACAGGAACGGTAGGCACACTTGTGCTCTTATGCACGCCCCTTACAGACCTCACTTCACGTGCTTCTCCATGGAACATCCCTAAAATACTCTATAGATGTTAAGGATGTGCAAAGTGATGAGGGTGCATATGGACAAAGAGTTTTGCACTGCAAAGCTGGATGATGCAGTTCTCTTTTCAAGGCAAATGAATTGCCTATAGCAAATTCACAGAAGTTGCTTCAAAAGCACCTCCACCAAAGCCTCATACAGCTATCAGACTGTTAGAAGAAGTCTTAGAAGAATCAATGTCTTTCAGAGAAAAACAACAACAGTGGATTTGAGAACAAACCATCACAGCTCCCAAGTTATCACTTTTATCACCCGCTCCTTCCACTACTTCATACGAACAAGTTGGTTTCTTTGTAGAAGACATCACAAAGCCATTTCTTTTACTAAGAGTGTTTATTGTCTGCATTTCCACCGTAAAATAATTGAACAGCAATTGAACAGATATAGCCAGAATAAAAAAGTGTGAGCAGATATAAACTACTTTAAAACAAAGAATTAATTCAGAGGAACACATCAACTAGAAAAATCAGCTGCTTGCTGGCAATAAAATATCTTTGGAAAAAAGAAAAGTGAGGCTCAGTAGAGCACATGCCTTGGAGGATGGCAACCCCAAGTTTTGATTTCTAGCAACTCCAAAAAATTAAAGACCGTATTGAGTTATGTGGAACAATGACCTGTCTTAGGAGGAATGATATTTTTATTTGGTAGGCATGCATAACTAATCACAATCCAGGGTATATTTTTTCCCATCACAACAATCCTGTGTGGTGGAATGGACTGAGAGTTACTAGCCAAAAGTGAGTTTCTGTGGTAGAAAAACAAGTAAAAATCTGAGTTTTCATAGTCAAACAGTGTGTTCCTAGTCTAACAGTCTCCCAGTGTGACTTAGCATAAGAGTGTTTAATATAACTCTTATGCAATGAGTTTTGCAATCAAGCTATGAGCATAGAGATTAGAGATTATTTCCATACTGTTGCTTGAGTTTCTGTATGAAAGGTATTAGGTAACTCCTAGCAGGTTGTGACTCAGAAGGGAGTGATGGGCACAAACCATTGGAGATAAATGGTCCCTCAGAGACCAGGCTCTATGACACAAATTTTGAATTCCACTCAGAAGTCAATAGGTAACTAGTGCAGCTTGAATCATACAAGCATAATATATGATTCACTGCACTGATGCATTCTGGATTAACTACAGTATAGATTCTGGATGATTTTCAAAGGCAGCACTATGTAGAGTTCATTACAGTTATTGAAAACATGAGACTCCTGACTCCCTATCTGCATTCAGCTAAATTGGGGGTTGAGTTCATTGTGGGCAAGGAATTTGGCCAGCAATTAGTTTTGATGTTGAAGAGGCAAACATGGCTTCCTTCTTTGACAATCTGGTTTCATTTTGGTCTAACTTGATTGGGAGAAAAATGATAGCCATGGTAAAAGAAAATGGCCCTCCAAAAGTTTTACACAATGGCCAATTTGTGTGTATGTGTGAGTGAGAAATAGCATTGAAATCAAAATTTTTAAATTGTTTTACATCTTCAAAGAAAGTTTGCCTCAAGACTAAACACATGAAATAGGCTTATATGAATTAGATCACTGATCTCCTAGGACCATATCTCTTTTGCAAAAATATTTCCATTCATTATAGTAAGTTTGATTGACATGGACTTTGGCTTAATTACTTTGCCTATGTAAGCAATCAAGAGACTCAAAAGAGGTAGCATTATTGAATTTATCTATGCCCCTCCCCACCTTATAATATTGTCAAATGCTAAATTTAAACAAAGCTGTAATGATCTAGTTAATACGAAGGTCTGATAATGCCTATAATGTTTTAGCAGCGATTCTTCTGTGTTGTATAATTATATTTATAACTAAAGTGAAACAAAAATATCATTTTAGAATGCTTTAAAATGAAGGCCTATTACTATTTGGAAGTTTAACATCTGCTGAAGTTAGCAGTGATTTTTGATTTGGGACCTAAGATTTGCACATTAAAATATTATTCATGACTGAGATTCTATTCAAACAGTTTACGAATAAAGGACTTTTTTGCGGGACTCAACTTTTTCATAGGCTTTTTTCTCTGTAATGCTTTCATGGGTTTCTTTTCTATAGGAGGAATTTCTTTGGGAGTTTTCAATCCCCTTGCCAAACTGATATGTTCAGTGCAGAAATACTTGATATCTACTTGTGACAAATAAATAAGCATATTTTCAGACAAGTCCATACACTGAGCATGAACCCAATGGCCCTCACCATTTGAACAAAATATCATGGCTGGTTTGTTGAGTTCTGTAGAGTACAAGGGCACCCAGGTGTTGATGTCAACATCACAATCTGCACAGCAGGTGATCCAGTAGCCTGATTCAGACTCATTTTCATTATCATCTTCATTGCAGGTGTCTGTATCTATGTCAAAGCTGAAAGTGAACTCCTCTGAATCTTCAAAAGGAGTGGACTCTCCAGCATCTTCTGTAGAGCTCTGACTACATACTTGTGCCATCTGTTCTAAGCTCTGATCATTTTCTACTTGACATTTTAATATGTAGAAATAGTTTGCATCTGAAGTCAGTTGCCTATTGTCTCCTGGTATACCAAATAAAATGGATCCATTTCCCATATCACTCCCAAACCATATCTTGCAGTGCTTGATATCTGGAGTCCATTCTGGTGCCTCTGTTTCCACTATCTCTATTTTGTTATTATCTAGGTTGATAGTATTACAGATCATCCTTTTCTGGTTGTCAGAATGGTAACCTCCTACAACAATGAATTCATTTTCTCTGGTCTGTGTCATGATGGCACTGGAGACTGAGATTCCTCCAGGCAAAATTACACAGCTCACTGCTGGACTGCCTAAGGGAAGATCAATTTTTATTTTATAGAAATTGGGAGGTCTGATATTATTTTCCAGGGAATGTCCTCCTATGATATAGATGATATCATTTTGGACAAGAGAGAGATGAAAAGAAAAGCCATTCTGAAATTCTGGGAGAGCATATGAAGTACAGCATCCGAATTCAGGGTCAACCAGAAATATATGTGGCATACAATCAACCACACTATTCCACTTTTCAGTTGTCCTCTGTCCAAGAGCTATGTAAGATCTTCCCCCAATTATAACTATCATACTTTTGCCTAGACTGTGAACCACATTAACCGTATGGCCGTATCTGCCTTCAGGGACCTCTCCGACTAATTCTTTTTCAGTACATGTAAATGTGACTTTTTTGTTATTCTTGCTAGCCAGACATATAACATACAGTTTATCAGAAAGTTCATTGTTTGGTGTTTTCCCTCCATGGATGAGATATTGGCGTTTCTCTGACCCTTTGATAGAGCAGATAGCAGGATATCGTAGGGGAGGAAGATAGCAGGAATCCTTGGAAAAGCATGCTGGCTTCAGTTTAAGTTCATCCTTTTTGAAATCAAGAAGGAAAACCCCAGTAGGACAGGACCTCTTTGGCCAGCCCTTCTGTCCAAATAGGAAAACTTGCCCATTAAAGTTCATCAAAGAAAATCCTGGTTGAATCAGAGAAGAATTGTTAATAGGTGGTATCATCCGAAGAGACATCTTATCTGGCAAAGAAGTCATGCTGTTGTCTATTTCTGAGAAACAGAGAACAAGAACACAAACCATAGGATTATCAGTTCCGTTACCACTCGAATGTGTGACATCGCCTGAACAAATGCAATACATTCTACATGGAGCTGCCCTTGAAAAGTTTCTAGAAATTACAACCAGTACAAAATGTGGCATCTAGGCTGCTAACTGATCTAAGGGACAAGAATAATAAGAAGGCTACATTTAAATATCTGAAATGACTATTACTATCTACTGGGCACAATATTGCTAATTAACCTTCAAAGTCCTGAATAGCTTAAGCTTAACTTAGTAAGGGTCTCCCTCTCCTCTGCTGAGAATTTGTCTTTTTTCTTAGATGAGCATGAAAGACCCTTTGACAGATGCTCAGAAATCTGGTACGTGATTTAGGGATGTGTCCCGTGTTGTTCCAGACTATGGGAAGCTCTCCACATAGAGGTGTTTTTGCTTCCCATTCTTTCCATATTTAGGGCAATGGCAAAAATGCATTTCTTTCATCAAGTTTTTAACTCCTAATTAAACAAAAAGGTGGGGTTCATACTTAATAATGATAATAATAGCAGTAGCAACAACAACAATCTTGTGACCCCAACATCATTGCCTTCAACTCAAGTAATACCTGACAATTTTTTTTTCTTAATTCCATACGAAAAATGCTAAGAACCTGGCAAGAAAAAGACTGGTAAAATGAATAACCAAAATAAGGTGCAATAGAGATTGGGCTAGGTTTCTTAGTCCTGCTGCAAAGGAATAGATATTTAGTGAGGTTTTACAAGAGCAGAACGATAAAAGAACCATGCATACCACTTTTTTTGCTCAGCTGAATAAAAAGAGAGGGGAGATTGGAAACAATAAATGAACAGCAGGACTGATCCTTCAAATTGGATCAGTTCTGCAGCCAGATGTTGAGGAAAGAGGAACTTGGACTACACAAACTGTCCTCAAGCTAAAGCCTTGGCTTATGTAAATTTCATCCTTCTGGTACTTTCTAAGCATAATTTATACTGAAACCAATAGGATATGGGGGAAAGAACTGCCATAATCTTCCACAACTGCCTTTCATTTCAAAGATAAGGCCAATCTACTGAGTCCAATCTAATGCCCACTAAATAGTAATGTTTGCATGTATAGACACAGCTGTAAAGTTCATGTTTTCTTTTGCCACAATCAAAACTTTTCTTAGGGTGTGTGTGAGGATTACCTTAAGAAAATACATTTCATTTTCATGTTGGTTAGTTGTAGTTTCATTATATATTGGAAAAATAATATATGAAACAGGCGTCATTTTCATATTGGCTCACATCTCCTATAGGAATTCGTTGGGTTGGGCCATTCAGTTTCATATACATACAATATTTTCCCCTCCCCTCCCCTCCTCTCCTCCCAGATAGCTGCGTAACAAATGGACCAGATTTAGGTTGATTTTAAACTATAATAAGTACGAATGTCTCCAAAGATGCCATTCACTCTATATTCTTAAACTGTGGCATTCCAATTGTTGCGAAATCCCATTTCCAGCAGGTCTGCTCAGGGTAAGTAATGGTGCACAAAACTTGGAAGTGAGTTCAACAAAACCTGAAGGAAAATATGCCTTCTGCTCTACTTAAAGAACATGACCATAATTGAATGCACTAAATAATCTAGCAATCTACTTTTATTCTCCCATTATTATTTGTGTGAATTTAACAGAGTCATTTCTGACAGGTAGGCCAATGGGATAGTTGATGAATATTGAATTCAAATGTGGTAATGCTGGCAACCCCTTACACTGGGAGATAACTGACCATAACCCTACATATTTTGGCTAACAAATGTCTTTTATTCCATGGGAAGGAACCGTTGTGAGACTTGGGACTGAAAATGAGCAAAGACCCTCAATTAAGATCTTTTTGCATGGACATTGCCCTCATTTTAGAAGAGTGGGTCTGAACCCTTATCCCTGTCCTTTTCTCCTTCAAGTTTCCTTTCATTAGGTCTTCTATTAATTTATAATGCTTTTATAACATTATATGACACTAGCCTTCTCCAATTTCCAGATAAATAGGGTGGCAGGTTTGCAAAGACTAATATGCACAGTGCAAATAATGCACCACTTAAACTTTCTTTGAGAATGTTTAATTACTTTGCCAGAAATTTTGGGCTCAATTGTGCTTGTAAGTTGAGGACTACCCGTATTTAGCATAACAATCCCTGAAGAATTTTGTATGCATGAGCCTATGTTTGTATGTGTACATATATGAAATATTTTTAGAAAAAAGTCAGTGGAGAAAAAAAAACATTTGAAAACAATCATAGAATTGATTTTTTTCTTCTTAACCTAAACATGAATGATTATCTTTGTCTTTAACATTTCTAAACCTCCATTCCCAAAGTTAGTTCTCATTATAGCAATAGCAATAGCACTTAGACTTCTATACTGCTTCACAGTGCTTTACAGCCCTCTCTAAGTGGTTTACAGAGTCAGCCTATTGTCCCCAACAGTCTGGGTCCTTGTTTTACCGACCTCAGAAGATGCAAGGCTGAGTCAACCTTGAGCCTGGTGAAATTCAATCTGCCAAACTGCTGGCAGCCGGTGATCAGCAGAAGTAGCCTGCAGTACTACACTCTAACCACTGCGCATCGAGGCTCTTTTAATGTCACTAGGCTAATGCAGAATTATATTTAATATGCATAGGTTCCATACATTCCAGATGTTCAAGACAGCAGAGATATACACGGTGATAGTGCTCTTATTTGAAATTCAAGGTACTGTAAGAGTTTTTGCTGGTTTTAGCAAACCGATTAATTGCAAGGTCTACTACATTGAAAAACATGCAGAAATGTGCACATGAAAAATATAAAGCAGCATAAATAATGAAGAAAAGATGATACCTTAAAATTGTGACCCAGGTACTGTAGTGATTTCCTCCTTGCCCTGGAGCCTATGGATGGAAGGGCAGTTTAATGCTTTAGAGTAAGTATTAACTCTTCTGCTAAACTACAGATGATGACCATTGAAAACACTGAATTCCAAATGAATTTCTATTTACTTTCTTAAAATTTCTTAAAAGCGTTTGATGTTTTTAATCACAAAAACATTAATGCAGTATTAAAATGAAGGAAAAAAAATACATGGAGCATATTAGACAATGTGTAAATCCAGTTTGGAAAATTACAAAGAATGCACAATATGATATTTGTGTATGCCCAAGTGTGCCTAGTATACATTTATATGAAAGTATGACTCAATCTAGATTATATATATATATAACATGCATATATTTCTCAAAATAACTTTTTTTCTCCTATAGAAAGTGCATATATGTTAGTTTTGGGACCTACCTGGGTGATGGAGAATTTTGCTTCGTATGGTTATATTTACATCAAAAACAAAGAATCAAATGTCAATACTTGTGGATCTTTCTTTGACTACTTTGTGGCACAGAAATGAAACAGGCAGGAAAAGTGTTTGTTTAGTCTGCAGATGTGCTCTTGAGGGCTTCTTGATTGATGTGACTAACTGACTGTGACCATTTCCCCCACTACAGATGGTATAGAAGGAAACTTACCACTCGTTTACAGCTTTAACCCTTACAAGTCCTAGCAGTCTTGAATCCTGAAAAGTGACTAATCTTAGGGTATTTTTCTACCTAGAAAAACATTAATTTATGGCAGCCTGGCTGATCTGAAACATTGCAGATGTTTTAGAAATTTGTGAGCTATAACTCTAGCAATGCATATTATTTCTTTTAGAAAAAGAAAGGAGCAAATATAATGTTTCTATCACAAGGAGCTAAAAATGTGAGAATCCATTTATACCCTGAACAGACTGCAGTAATTATACTTACACAAAATATATAATTGAGCATCGCTCAAAGGCATATTTCCACGATACTCTTAAAAGTAAGGACACAACAATCTATTTAGATGCACTAAAGATAGTAGCACAGTATGGTTAATATAGGTTGCTTAAACTCCAAACTAAGACAACTTCCTTCCTTCCTTCCTTCCTTCCTTCCTTCCTTCCTTCCTTCCTTCCTTCCTTCCTTCCTCCCTCCCTCCCTCCCTCCCTCCCTCCCTCCCTCCCTCCTATGGAGGTGTATTACTCACTTCTCCAAATATTCCAACAACAACCCTGTAAGACAGATTGGTTTGAAAGAAAGTGATTTGCTCAAAGTCAATGTGACTGGGGGCAGGCTTGAATCTGGTGCTAACAATACCATGCTCGGTTGCTTAATAATAGGAGCGGGACAGGGTGACACCTATTCCTAAAAAGTAAATGATTCTCAAATATTTCTGTCTGCTGTCCATATTTCTTCATCTTAAGAATTCATACAAATATTTTAGATTTTACACCTTGAAAATGAAACGAGTGACTAGCCATTATTTGGGTTGTTTCTAATATCCAAGTGAAATTATCTATACTCCTTTGTGGATTCTATAAAAGTTATAGGCATCTGCACGATCCATCAGTTTCATCAAATTGAGAAAAGCAACATTGCCAATTCATGACGAAAGCCCTTTTCATGATGTCATGCCATATATAAAGGGAGGAGCTTATACCAGGTTGTTGTGGCACTGCTTTCATCATTTGCCCTTTCCTCCCTGCATTCTCCTCTAGATACCTGATGTCAGGAATCTGCACCATTTTGTCGGGACTGCCAATCTGTTGCAGCACTTGAAGTTGAAGATGAAGCTTCCTTATTATTGATAGCTTCCTCTCACTTCCTTCTACTGCCATCTTCCATGCCTTGATTGGGAGATCATATATTTGAAGGATGGGATCTTGTGAACTCTCGGAGCAAACTTTAACATTTTCCAGTGGGTGATAAATCTCTGTGTATAAAGAGCTTGCGTATAAAGATCTGACAAATGCTTTGAACAGAATTAGCTAGACATTATATAGGCTGCTAATTTTTCAATGCCAGATGTCACTCTCTCTCTCACAGTCCAAGCAAGGCAGGATAATGTTCAATCACTAAGAGGGAGAATGTTGACTCACAGCAGCCTATTGTGATCAACAGGGCCAGCTTTAGGCTAAGTAGGTACCAGCCCAGGGGTGCCAACGTTTAAATAGCACCAGATGTGGGATTAAAAATTTTTTTATTACCGGTTCTGTGGGAGTGGCTTGATGGGCATGGCATGGCTTGGTGGGCATGGCAGGGGAAGGATACTGTAAAATCTCCATTCCCACCCCACTCCAGGGGAAGGATACTGTAAAATCTCCATTCCCTCCCAACTCCAGGGGAAGGTTACTGCAAAATCTCTATTTACTCCTGATCAGCTGAGACTCGGGAGGCAGAGAATAGATGGGGGCGGGGCCAGTCAGAGCGGGTATTTACTGGTTCTCTGAACTACTCAAAATTTCCTCTACCAGTTCTCAGAATTGGTCAGAACTTGCTGAATACCCCCTCTGAATGGCACCAACATTGAAAAGACCTCTGAAAAAAACACAATTAAAAAAAAAGCAAAAAGCCATAATTATGCACACTGCGAGCCAGCGTGTTTGCTGGCGGGTTAAATATAATTTTGTAAAAATTATTGCCATATGACAGCAATGGGTGCTGTTGTAATCAAAATTAAAGTTTTGTACTGAAAATAGGGTGGAAGAAGTCTGAGAAAAAATTGTCTGGGGTTCAAAACCATAAGTGTAATGCTCAAGAAATCTAGAAGAATAAATAAATAAAAGGAAACCTTTTTGATATTCCTAGCAAAATCAGACAATTAGCCAAATCATAGGGAACACCAGACTATGACTTTGCCTAGATTGCCAAAATAGAGTTGACCTTGATGACCAATAGGAACTGGGAGCATCCTATTCCTGCCTACTTCATCCACCATGTCATTAGAACATGACATCCACCATGTCATTAGAAAGGATTCAAGTTCAAGTTCACCTCCCTGACAAAAGAGGTGTCCAGAACAGACAAATTGATTCCACTGTGAACTGGGGATGAAACAAAGCAATGTTATAAGAACATCCCATAGTTAATGTGAATTAATATGAGGATGAGTCCTTAGTTCAAAATATGTTTCCCATAACTGTTGTTTTAACTTGGATATCCAAGTACTGTATTTATTTTGCTTATTTTCATTTTGCTGCCAGCTAAATTGTGTTGACTAAAGAACCATGACATAATGTTACAGTACACCACATATAAATGGGTAATGTGTTACTAGGGCTGAGCTACGTTTTTCAGTGTTTAATGGAATTAATAACTGTGTAATTGAAAGCATGCTAATCCTCAACTGACCTCAGCTGTTGCATTCCTTATTTGACTTAAACAATGGGGAGGAGGATTCTCATTTGGAGACACATAAATTGATTCTGCACAATCTGCTGATGATCAGCAAAGCTTAATGAATGATAGCCTCAAGTAACCTCATTACAAAGAACATGGATGGATGAGCAGTGAAATGCATATTTTTCAAAGGCAAGAAAGTGGTTTCTGCTTCAGTGAATCATTCTCAGTTTCTCCTCAGAGTTTCCAGTATGCTATTTTCCATGCTTAAGAGAACTTTAGAATAAGATCTGTTATTATTATTAACAATTCTTGGGAAAAATGTGTGCATTTGATTAATGAAATTTCATGCAGAAGAGACCAGTGATGCCGTGTACAAAATCAGGGACAGCTGAGACTCGCTAGAACAAATGAGGTGATTCCTAGGTCCTCTTATATAAGATGTAGGTGAATTCAATGGGATTTATTATAGGCAAATGAAGGATTGCGCTGTTGAGTTCTCCAAAAGATAGCCCACGATCCAGATAAGCCTTGGCTTGCCCTGCATACTCCTGCTTTCCCATATGATCTTTTTACTTGCCCAGAAAATACATTTTAGCAAAGAATTCTAACAGAGATACAGAGATACATCATTCTTCTAATACCCCTGATACCTGTAGTACTTGAGAATTGTTAATTAAACAAACAAACAAAATGTGTGCACATATTAATTCTGCCGCCACTTGACAGAAAAAAACAAGGATTTAGGGCTATTCTGTTCCCACCCCATCTGTTTCTTTGAAAGCAATACTTCTTAATTCAATAATTATTCTCTTTGTTTTCATAAGTGGAATCTGCCTCTGATTTCCTCACTTTGATGGTACAAACAGGCCTATCTCCCCAGCATATTTCCTTCATCTTATCCCCAGAGATAATCTTTTAGCCATAGTGGTTTAATAGCAGTTATTCTGACACCATCAAAGGTGACCATATGAAAAGGATTATCACGCATTACCTAGGATGGAAGTTAGGAGGCTGGGAACAGAGGCAGAATAGCGATAAACAATAGGGATTGCAAATTTAATGCCAGTGTGGTCTTCTGTCAACCCCAGCCAGACAGTGGTTAAAAAAAAAGTTTGACTTAGATATCAATTAGTTTTAATTTAAAAATTGATAACCACCGAGGCTAAATGCACCTGCACTTTTAGAATGGCTATTAGTTGATTCAAATGACCATTGCTTCTGGGTAGACTGTTTAAATGTTCTGCCTGAGCTAAAATGGGGATGGGCCACCTACTCTTTCCAAAGGTTAGGAGTATATAACATTGCTTTCAGCATGCCCTGACCTGGCTGGAAAGGCAGCATCCAATTGCTTCCTCTTGCTCTGCCTAAAGAGATTGTTTTCCAGTCTCAGCTGATTATCATTAATTAGATGCACTACCGGATACTGCACTGGGCAAGAGTTAGATTGGAGGACGTCTAGGTGCATTCCAAATTCTTTTTGTGAAGCCATACCTTGCAACCTGCCTGCTGTGTTTTATTTTTTCATTTTTTCTCCCTTTGGTCACCACCCTTCACAACAGATGTGGGTTTCAGCAGGTTCTGACCAGTTCTGGAGAACTGGTAGAGGAAATTTTGAGTAGTTTGGAGAACCGGTAGTAAAAATTCTGACTGGCCCCACCCCCATCTATTCTCTGCCTCCCAAGTCCCAACTGATCGGTAGGAAATGGAGATTTTACAGTATCCTTCCCCTGCCATGCCCACCTAGCCATGTCCACCAAGCCATGCCATGCCCACCAAGCCACACTCACAGAACCGGTAGTAAAATTTTTTGAAACCTACCACTGCTCCACAGCCATTTAGTCGTAGATTGTTGGGCTGATGAACCACTTGACAAGGATACTTCTATTTATAGCCATGGCTTGGGCAAGAGAACACTGTTTAATGGTTGGATTTTCCCATCACCTACCTAGTGGAACAGTGAAATGATGAGCCTTTCTATACCAAACAGCAACTCAGTTCACCAATGAGTTTGTGATATGATTGGACAGTAAAACTGCTTTTTGTTTTGCTTTGCTTTACTAGTTCATTGGTAGTCTAGTGAAATGGTCGAATGATGAAACCGGTAGAACAGACTTGACCAGTTTCTCTTTCTATCTCATCTAACAGCAAAAATGGTAACACTGAAATCCTAGGCTTAGAAAACTTAGAACTCCGTCGCCTTCGACAAGACCTAAGTTTAACTCATAGAATCATCTATTGTAACGTCCTTCCTGTTAAAGACTACTTCAGCTTTAATTGCAACAATACACGAGCAACCAATAGATTTAAACTTAATGTTAACCGCTTTAATCTAGATTGCAGAAAATATGACTTCTGTAACAGAATCATCAGTGCTTGGAACACTTTACCTGACTCTGTGGTCTCTTCCCATAATCCCAAAAGCTTTAACCAAAAACTTTCTACTATTGACCTCTCCCCATTCCTAAGAGGAATATAAGGGGCATGCATAAGAGCACAAACGTGACTACCGTTCCTGTCCTATTGTTTTTTCTTTTTTCTTCTTATATATATATATGCTTATATATATATTATGATTTATATTGATATACTGACCATCAATTGTGTTGTAAATGTTGTACCTTGATGAACGTATCTTTTCTTTTATGTACACTGAGAGCATATGCACCAAGACAAATTCCTTGTGTGTCCAATCACACTTGGCCAATAAAAAAATTCTATTCTATTCTATTCTATTCTATTCTATTCTATTCTATTCTATTCTATTCTATTCTATTCTATTCTATTTCTTCATATATATGTTTATATACTATATAATCTTTTTGTGTGTGATGCTTATGTATATTGTTATGACAAAATAAATAAATAAATAAATAAAATAAATAAATTATGTAGCCTTGTGTAAGTCTGCTAAACATTGGTCTAGAAGAGCACCAGTTTTAAAGAAAATTACAAACCACATATCTTCAAAGATGCGTTGGCAGGAAGGATCATAATTCATGGGTTGGACAAATTACCAAGGGAGATGCTTCTGCATAAAATGCAAGTGGTTTATGACATCTATGCAGATGATATCTGACTGTCTGTTTCTCAATGGTAGCACTTCCGTTCTGGTACACAGCTGTCACTGAATCTACCATCTGTGTGTAGAACATGAGATTGAGTGGTCTTGGAACAGTCACAAGCCTTCAGTGTAATTTCTATCAAAGGGAAACAAATTCTAGCACCCAAATTTTTGCTACAAAAATGCATTCATCTCTTTTTATAAGTACACACCATGTGCCGAAGCACAAAAAATACAATATTTATATGTGATATTTATAATGGAAGAGTTGCTTTCCTTGCCTACTAATCAAAATGTATCTCTGAGCACATCAGAATTTCATATTGACCAATCATATATATATTTGCAATAACAATTAAAATATTTTATTGCAATTACTTGTCTCAATTAGCTTGTAACTGTCAAGAGTCAGGGAAATCAGAAGATCCAAGCAGTTCAAATAGGTATAAAGATTTATTGCAAGCTTAAGCTGTCTACAAGAATCTGAATAACTAATGGTCCAAGCAAATTGGTGGTAGATAAGAGTCAATGGAATTCAAGATGGGCTGGACTTAGATTTCTTATGGGTGTGAAGGGGGCTCTTGACCAATGATGCGTTTGACCCCTTCCTTGGGCTTAGCCTGGTCATCTCCCACAGTGACATAATCTTTTATTGATTCACTATACTCCTTAATATCAGTCATGAAACAATATTTAATTGTTATCCATCAGAGTCATGTACAGTGTATGAGACAGGTGGTCTTATAAATTAAGTAAAAATAAATAATAATTAAACTCATAGCAGACATCTTGCAAGAGTTGTTTATTTAGGTAATATATTCTTTTCTTAAAACCATTTACTTAAAAGTAAGTCCCAGGGAATTCAACAGAAAAACAGACAAATGACTAGGAATATAGCCTAAATCTATAGTGTATTCTTTGTTCTTTCTCTCTCTTGGACAAAAGAACTTACTTTCTATTTCAAAAGAAGAGTAAAAATTAAGGTATAAAAGGTTATTACTTACTTAATTATATACATGTGCTACTCCATTCCAAATGGTGTACCATATCATTCAGACACCAATCAGCATTCACATCTATTATTTGCACTACTCGCTATTCAACACAGAATATAACACTATGCATTTGCTCATAAACCAGAAACAAAAGAAGTCACAATGGAATCGGTTATGGGCAGATTTGTGTCACAGGTTTAATTCTGGTACAGGCAGTAGTATAATATGGAATTGGCTGCTGACATCCAGTAAACAATAGTGTAAAAGCCCTGAAAAAGAATGTACTGCTTTGAAAGTTGCACATAAACAGTGGAGATAATGTTTAAAAGGAGTTTACAGTGTTAGGAAAGGCTTTATTAAGAAACAACTATGTAAATCAGAAGAAATATCACATGGAGGCCATCTACTTAAAAACAATTGGTGACTGTTGAGTCATTTATATACTTAACAATTTTCTGTTTTCTTTAAATTGTAAACAGTTAATTCAGTGTTAAACTAATATGGACTATATTCTACTAATTCATGCAACATTAGTCTGAATTTTCTCTCTTGTGAGGTTTAAGATTGTCTTTTCTTTCATCATGAACCTGAAAGTCTATTGCTAAATCTTAAGAGCAGTGGTGAGATTCAGCCAGTTCGCACCATTTCGGGAGAACTGGTTGTTAACTTTCTGAACAGTTTGGTGAGCTGGTTGTTGGAAGAAATCATTAGGGCAGAGAACTGGTTGTTAAATTATTTGAATCCCACCACTATCTAAGAGGCATATGATCACTTCCTTTAAGTTTTGCTATTTTTCCAGAGACTCAGAACAAGGAAAGTAAGTCTAAGAAAAGTTGGGTCTGCATTAGTTTGCTCCTCCTGAGTAAACCCTGTTTTTTTCACACACACACTTACTTGCAACCATCTCAAGCTTTATTCAGTTCATTAGTGTAATTTTGGTCTCCAAAGAGAATGAATATGGGGGAACAGGATGAGACCCTTGCTCCTCAGCAAATCTTTTGAGAGTTACCAGTAGAGCTGAAACTAATTATCTTTACATGCCTCAATTGGAGATCAAGAAATAAGCTGTGGATGGGCACAGGAGGTTAAACAAGTTGAGGTCTCAGTTGCTAAGGATAAGGAGTTGTGGCCAAATAAATTCTAAGGGATATCCACTGGTGTATCCTAACTAATGTTTTATTTCCTTCTATATAAAGAAATGTTATTTACTGTATTGAAAAAACGGGAATGTTGTATCTGTGGACTATGTTGAGCTAAGAACAAACTTAGTTTCCATCCAAGAAAGTTAATCACCTGGTACATTATGACTAGACTCACACAATGATAATAATAACCTATATTTTATATGCTGTGTACAAGTTGTACCTTTAAATACAGCCATTAAGGGATGGTCACAAAGAAGAGGGGGTCAACCTATTCTCCAAAGCACCTGAAGGCAGAACAAGAAGCAATGGATAGAAACTAATCAAAGAGAGAAGCGATTTAGAAGTAAGGAGAAATTTCTTGACAGAACAATTAATCAGTGGAACAACTTGCCTCCAGATGTTTTGACTGCTCCAACACTGGAGGTTTTTAACAAGAGAATGGACAAACCATTTGTCTGAAATGGTACAGGGTCTCCTGCTTGGGCCAGGGGTCAGACTATAAGACTTCCAAGGTCCCTTCCAACTCTCTTATTCTGTATTCTGTATTCATTCTTTATTACAATGATCACCAGGGAGGATAACAATGATTGACATCCATGAAACAACACAAAATATAACTTTTTAAGGATTACATGTGCTCTTTTGCATTTTCCAGTGGGAAGTGCTGTATAAGGGAAACCATTCATGATTCTTTATTATTTCTTTGGATACTCATATGTCAAAACAATTACTCTTAGGAAAGTCTGTAAGCAAATAGCACATGATGAATGGAATTTTAAAGTAATGACTATAATAACGGAACAGTAATGAAAAATAAAACAACATTTCTTCCTTCTGCAAAACCACTAGTATTTGCATAAACCACTCTAATGGCCTGGTAAATGATTATCTGCACCGTCAGTCCCTAGAGAGATTAATATTATTTTTGTTTTTGTGAAACTTTTAAAAAAAGCTTTTATTTTTTTTAAATCATTGAAAACAATGTTTATTTTGTTCCTGTCAACATCATCTTTCAGTTGGTACTGTAGTCAGAAGTCCTGCTATATCCTATTTTGAGAACATAATATTTACAACTATAAACTTGAATTTGGGCACCTGCATTCAAATTCCCACCCAGCCTCAATGAATGGCTTGTGTGCTCAGATCATACTTAGTATATCCACTAAGGTATTAGATTTGGATTGGGTAGTCTTAGCTTGAAATTCCTACCGGATTGTGGATCTCCGTAGGTATGTGAAGTACAAGTAGTCCTCGACTTATGGCCAACACTGAGGCCAACGTTTCTGTTGTTAAGCAAGATAATTGTTAAGTGAGTTTTGCCCCATTTTATGACTTTTCTTACCACAGCCTGTTAATTGAATCACTGCAGTTTTTAAGTTAGTAATATGGTTGTTAAAGGAATCTGCCTTCATTGACTTCCCTTGTCAGAAGGTTGCAAAAGGTGATCACTTAACTCAAGGACACTGTAACTGTCATAAATTTGAATCAGTTGCTAAGGGTCTAAATTTTGATCACATGACCATGGTGATGCTTCAACATAACTGTGAAAAATGGTCATAAGTCACTTTTTTCAGTGCATATGGTCACTAAATGAACAATTGTAAGTCTTTCTTTTCGGAAGAAAGGAAAGGAAGGATAGACATCTGTTAAACATACACAAACATTTCAAGAATGTTTCCATTGTTTATTAGTGAAAGATGGAGAGCTTTTAGCACTCCAGACTAGTCTTTTCCAATCTAGCCTTCTTCCAAATTAGCTGGATTTTAGTTTTGATATTTTCTAATGATAAAGTTGGGATTCTTGAAAGGACATTGTATGATGAAAGTCAACTTACTTGGAGGGAATCAGGTTAGAGAAATGATAGTTGGAGTTTAATTTCAATCATAATGAATAAAAGTAATCTGTGCTTAGCCATATAATTTTAAAACGGATTAGAATTTTAGTTTACCTGGATCGCTGGATAGTGAATTTCTCCATTATGTCACGTTCATTGTCTTTCTGTATTATATGTTTTTAATATGTTATTTTTAAATAGTTGTAATAGTATGCGAGAATATTAATAACATTGGATTTCATGATTCAAAAAAGCTCTGCATGCATTTGAACTTCTCCACTCTTAAATGCAGCTTGCCGAATTTTAGATAACTTGCTGCCTTTGTTCCAAGCAACCTCCAAATATCTCATCCCTGAATTCTCACAGAAAAATTCGGTTTGAATCCAAGCCTTCTATCTGAAGCATATCAGAGGGGAAAGTCTTGAGCAGATGAACCCTTTTAATCAGCCTTTGGAAATGACCATGTCAGGTCCATCTTAGCCAATCATCTTCTATGAAGAGTAATATCTTCACTTTATTCCAGAAGCTATTTGTTTTCCAATAACAGCATATGGCATGCTCTACTGATTGGCGCTTTAGCACCTTGCTTGTCCTTGTCCTTCAGGCAAGATTCAGCCCTCAGTCACTCATGTCAACCACCGAAGCAGAAAAAAACATGAGGAGGCCATCAAGAGGAGGAGACAATGTGACAAGAGAATAAACAATGTTTGTTCCTAAGATGATATATTCTTTGGCAGCAAAATGTAACACTTTAGAGGAATGAACAGAAGATAACTGAAGGCTATGAACTGTCTATCACCAAATGAGTTTCCTTTAAAAAAAAAAAAAAGGGAACC
Organism: Ahaetulla prasina; assembly: GCF_028640845.1. Taxonomy (NCBI): domain Eukaryota; kingdom Metazoa; phylum Chordata; class Lepidosauria; order Squamata; family Colubridae; genus Ahaetulla; species Ahaetulla prasina. The sequence goes on from NC_080539.1 coordinate 288,126,548, forward strand.
CCCCCCCGAAAAGAAAATATTATTTAAAAAAAGAGTGTGAAGCCCATAGAATTCTATCTTCTGCTACATTTGCTTTCTTGACTACATGACGCAATGCAATTGAAATGATGGAGCTGGGTATAACTTCTTTGTCTGTGTATGCACTAGTCCTTTGTTTCTGATTTTTTGTTTGTTTGCACAGCCTGATTATGTGTGCTTGCTGTGCTGATATGCTAGTGTTCATTTGAGAACTTTGTGTTCATAAGAAACAGAGAATCTCTTACCTTCCTCTTGTGTTCAAATATATTTTAAAACCTTTCATCCTCCACAATCAGGAAATGTTTCTCTGCTTACCGTTCTCTCTACTCAAATTTTAACCTTTCTATCCCAAGTTTTTGGTGGAACTTTCCCTCAATAGTTGTCCAACTTATTTTTGATTTATTTCTACCCATGGCTACACAAGTAAGCATGTCCACAGGCTCATTATTTAGTGTTCCAGTTTGATAATGACATATTCCCCTTCCAAATTCTATGGATATGTAATTGCAGGTGGCTTATAAACAAAACAGTGCACTATATGCTGAGATGAACTTTGCATCAGGGACTCCTTATGACCTTAATCATGATACTTGACATTCTTTATATGTAGATACTTTATTATACCATTAGGCTGTGGCTGGGATCATGACAATTTGGAGGGAGGGAGCTGTAATGGAGAAAATCTCTGCCCAAAGTATCTGAGGATGCAGCAACTTTCTCTATGGAGAGCAATTTTCATGCTGGAGACCCAGTCTAACATCAGACAATCCTAGCCCCAACTGGTTTATCAATATTGCCAATGATAACCCAAAATTTAGCTGTTTTTCTCTAGTTTAGCAGCAATTTGCCTGTTGTTTCAGTGGGAAATTCTATATTCTTTGATATGAAATGTTACAATTAGATGTCTATGCCATTGCATGGGAGGCCATTCTCCTCTAATTACTTATAGCATCCTCCAGAGCAACTTTAAGATATGTGGAGTTTGACTCCTAAAATTCTTCTATCATATGGCCACTGCTAAGAATCCTAGGAGTTGACTCTACACATCCCCTTGTGGCTGAGATTGGGAATAGTGCTTTAGAGCCAGGTATCATTGAAGTGATATAATGACAGTACTTATCATTGGCACAATGATGCTCTGATGGCTGTAGAAGTGGCACTTGTATGCCAATAGGCCTTTCAAAAACTGTGTTAGTTTGCACTGTCTGCTTAGAAAAACAAAACAGGAAGCTGGAAACTTAGTGACTAGTCTACTGTTTCCAGGTGGCATTCAATTGGCATCTGCTGAGCTGTTTTGGTCAGCATCATTTAGTTCCCTAGTGAATTCTGAGCAGTGTTTTTAATTCACAGTCCATTTGGCAATATCTATTTGCTTCTTATTATCTGTTAACCATGCTGGGGATAGGGATGGGGGTGTTGACAGAAAGCAGCGAATCAAACTTTAAACTTCTCATCTAAGTGGCCATGAAGGCAGTGTACAAATGCAACTTTAATGGCAGAGACTACAGCTAAAAATAACACAAGGAATGGCAATAAATTTACTTTAATTTAAAAAATGGGCCAATAGGATGGCGTTATCCTCCTGAGAAATTTGTAGGAGGCCTCGTATGAGTGGATTTGCCAATAAAAGCAACTAGGCACTTCAATAAAACTAATTAAATTAATCTGTCATCCCCAGGGAACTTAAGCAGGGCATGAAATAAAGAAACAGCTCCAGTTCTAAGGCTGGATTTTTTTAAAAAAAAATAGGTTTTTTTTTAATAACATTGGAAGGACTAAATCAGGAGAAAAATGTTTACATTTTCTATTGATCAGAGATTTAGGAACCATCTTAATATAATTGCCTTTCCTGATCTAAAAAAAATAAAATCAGCTATCCCTTAAAAGTCACATACAAAGCTGGTTCTATATCAATCAACACCAGATTTTTTGTAGTCAACAGGAGATATCATTAACCAATAAATTTGGTTTGGCACTGCAACCAAACAAGACAGACACAGACTTCAATGGATAGTTAGGACTGCAGGAAAAATAATTGCAACCAGCCTGCCTTCCATTGAGGACCTTTATACTGCAAGAGTCAGAAAGAGAGCAGAGAAAATATCTACTGATTCTTCACATCCTGGACATAAACCTTTTCAACTTCTTCCCTCAAGATGACGCTATAGGGCATTGCACACCAAAACAACCAGACACAAAGACAGCTACCCCCCATGCTATCACTCTGCTAAACAACTAATTCCCATAACATTTTCTTATGCTCTAGGACCGTGATGGTGAACCTATGGCACATGTACCACAGGTGGCATGCATAGCCATATTGGTGGGCATGCGAGCTTAGCTCCGGTGTGCATGCACGCGCTAGCCAGCTGATTTTCGGGGCTACTAGGCCCACCAGAAGTAGGGAAACAGGCTGTTTCCTGCCTCCAGAGGGCCTTGGGAGTGGTGGTGGGGAAGGCCTGTTTTTCTCTCTCCCCAAGCTTCAGAGCCTTTCTAGGAGTCTGGGGAGGGTGAAAGCAGCCTTCCTCACACCCCCTGAAGCCCCCTGAAGGCTGAAAACAGCCCATTTGCCAACTTCTGGTCCCACTGAAAGTTGGCAAACGGGCTGTTTCCGGTCTCGGGGGGGGGGAACCATTTTTGCTCTCTCCAAACTCCTAGAAAGTCTTTGGAGTCTGGTGAGAGAGCAAAATGGCCCATCACATGCCAGGAGCATGGGGAATGGTGGGGGTGTTGTGCGCGCATGCGCAGGGGTGGGGCGTATGGAATTATGGGTGTGGGCACACACATGTGACCACCCCCCGCTCTTGGCACGCAATGGCAAAAAGGTTAGCCATCACTGTTCTAGGATGTCAAACCTGTATTATCTATTATCCTTCTCCTCCTTTTATCTTTTCTATTATCTATTTCCTTAGCTTCTTATTACTATAATTGTATCTCATGATTTATGTTGCTTGCATTTATTGATATCCTATTATGACTTACGTTGATTGATTATTTAATATCATAGGCTATCACTGAGTTATGATGCTTGTATTTTATTATTATGATCATGATTTATCACTTGTTGCTTGTATGTACACTGAGAGCTTATGCACCGGAGACAATTTTATTTTGTGCCACACTTGGCCAATAAAAAATTCTATTCTATAAAGATACAAGTAAATTAAAATTAACTTACAAGTAACTTACAAGAAATGCAAGTAAACTAAGAGCACAAGGCTGATCCAAGACATTTTCTTAAAAAAGGAATGTTGAGTCCTTTATTTCTTGCCTAGGGGAACATATAATTTTTCATTCTATTAAAATATATTGATGTGAAGGTAGGTAAAACATACTTTGGTATTGACAGTAAAATATTATTCTCCACTATGCTGGGGTAGTTGAGGGAGGGAGAACTGATTGTCTGACACACAAAACTATCTTTTACCACTTTGCTACTTATTGTCTTTTCCTCCTCCAACATCTGCTCCCTGTTGGCTTTTTCAGTCTTGCCTAATGGTAAATCAATGAATGAAAGAAGGAACAAGACAGTGACTGAATCAACACTGAAATCCCTGGGGATATGTATTTGCTTTCTCATTAAATTAGAAGGAAGTTAGGCTCAATTCATGACTGAATAAAATGTGGTGACTGCAATTCATTCATTCATAATTTATTTTGAAATGTTCAGTGAAATCTTGCAAGGTTTAGGAGAGAAAATATATCCCACTGAATTAAATGGTTTTTGTTCCAAACTAGTGAACATAATATTTCAGAATTGAATGTATAACAAATTGCAAATTCCTATATTGCAGGCTATACCATATTAATGTTTCCAGCTTGACTTTCAAATATCAGGTCACAAACACAGAGAAGAGATCTATTTATATCACCATATAGATAGATTAAAGGTAAGCAGTGGCTCAGGGGCTAGGACGTTGAGCTTGTCGATTGAAAGGTCGCCAGTTCAGGGGTTTGAATCCCTAGTGCTGCTGTGTAACAGGGTGAGCTCCTGTCATTTGTCCCAGCTTCTGCCAACCTAGCAGTTTCAAAAGCACGTAAAAATGCAAGTAGAAAAAGTAGGGACCACCTTTGGTGGGAAGGTAACAGCATTCCGTGCGCCTATGGCATTGAGTCATGCCGGCCACATGACCACGGAGACGTCTTCAGACAGCACTGGCTCTTCGGCTTTGAAACGGAGATGAGCACTGCCCCCTAGAGTCGGCAACGACTAGCACATATGTGAGAGGGGAACCTTTACCTTTACCTTTATAGATAGATAGGAATGGTTAGAAAGAAGCAACAGACTTAGAAAAGAACTTGCAAACTATAGGCTATAAATGCTTCTTTGATGGAGGGGGTCTTTCCCGCCGCCTTGAAAGAGGCAGTGGTGAGACCCCTCCTCAAGAAGCCTTCCCTGGACCCAGCTATTTTGGGTAATTATCGTCCAGTCTCCAACCTTCGCTTTGTGGCGAAGGTTGTAGAGAGTGTGGTGGCACGGCAGTTCCCTCAGTACCTGGAGGAAGATGTCTATCTAGACCCGTTCCAGTCCGGCTTCCGGCCCGGGTATAGCACGGAGACAGCTTTGGTCGCGTTGGTGGATGACCTCTGGAGGGCCAGGGATAGGGGTTGTTCCTCTGCCCTGGTCCTGTTGGATCTCTCATCGGCTTTTGATACCATCGACCATGGTATCCTGCTGCGCCGGTTGGAGGGGTTGGGAGTGGGAGGCACCATTTATCGGTGGTTCTCCTCCTACCTCTCCGACCGGTCGCAGACGGTGTTGACAGGGGGGCAGAGATCGGCCGCAAGGCGCCTCACTTGTGGGGTGCCGCAGGGATCGATTCTCTCGCCTCTCCTGTTCAACATCTACATGAAGCCGTTGGGCGAGGTCATCAGTGGCTTTGGGGTGAGTTATCATCTGTACGCTGATGATACCCAGCTGTACTTTTCCACCCCAGGCCACCCCAGCGAAGCTGTCGAAGTGCTGTCCTGTTGTTTGGAGGCCGTACGGGTCTGGATGGGGAGAAACAGACTCAGACTCAATCCATCCAAGACGGAGTGGCTGTGGATGCCGGCATCCCGGTACAGTCAGCTGCAACCGTGGCTGACTGTTGGGGGCGAGTCACTGGCCCCAACGGAAGGGGTGCGCAACTTGGGCGTTCTCCTGGATGAATGGCTGTCGTTTGAAGATCACTTGACGGCCGTCTCCAGGAGAGCTTTTTACCAGGTCCGCCTGGTTCGCCAGTTGCGCCCCTTTCTTGACTGGGATGCCTTATGCACGGTCACTCATGCTCTCGTCACTTCTCAACTGGATTATTGCAATGCTCTCTACATGGGGCTACCCCTGAAGTGTACCCGGAGACTGCAGTTAGTCCAGAATGCAGCTGCGGGTGATTGAGGAGCACCGCGTTGCTCCCGGTAACACCACTCCTGCGCAGTCTGCACTGGCTACCTGTGGTCTTCCGGGTGCGCTTCAAGGTTTTGGTTACCACCTTCAAAGCGCTCCATGGCTTAGGGCCCGGGTACTTACGGGACCGCCTGCTGTTTCCACATGCCTCCCACCGACCCGTACGCTCTCACAGAGAGGGTCTTCTCAGGGTGCCGTCCGCCAAGCAGTGTCGGCTGGCAGCCCCCAGGGGAAGGTCCTTCTCTGTGGGAGCACCTACTCTCTGGAACGAACTTCCCCCCGGTTTACGCCAATTGCCTGACCTTCAGACCTTCCGCCGGGAACTGAAAACTTATTTATTTATCCAAGCGGGACTGGCCTGATTTTTAAATTTTAAATTTAAATTTTAAACTTTTAATGGTAATTTTATTGGGTATTTTTATGGTCAATCGACGGTTTTAATTTGGCCTTTTATTGAATAAGTTTTTTAATTGTTATTTTAATATGTATATTAATTGTTTTAAATGGAGGCTGTACACCGCCCTGAGTCCTTCGGGAGAAGGGCGGTATAGAAGTTTGATAAATAAATAAAATAAAATAAATAAATTTTGCTCAGAATGGCAGTTTAGAAGTTCTAAGCATATAATTTAATAAAAGATGGCATATAATTTAATAAAAGAAATAAATATTTAGAACTATACAGTGCTCAAAATGGGGTATGACCACAATAGAATAAAATTGAATGATTTGCTTGATTTGGAAATTTCATTTCTGTTGCTACTATCTTATAACACTGTTGGCTCATATTCAAGTTTGTAATAAACTACCATTACAAATCTTTCACAGATATTCGCAACAAGCCAGAGACATTTGCTGAGACATTTGTTAAGTGAGTTTTGCCCCATTTTACGACCTTTCTTGCCACAGTTGTTAAACGAATCACTGCATTACTAAATTAGTAACACGGTTGTTAAGTAAATCTGGATTCCCCATTGACTTTGCTTGTCAGAAGGTTGCAAATCACATGACCCCAATTGTCATAAGTATGAGTCAGTTGCCAAGTGTCAAAATTTTGCTTGTGTGACCACAGAAATGCTGCATCAGTCATAAGTAACTTTTTTCAATGCTGTTGTAACCTCAGACATCATTAAATGAACTATCATAAGTCAAAGACTACCTGTAGTGCAATGTAGAGCCAATTTGCTACTCCATAATACCAGGAAAATAATGTTTGGAACTCAAGCAGAAAAAGTTAGAATTAAAACAACAGAACTGGAAAGGGACCTTGGAGGTCTTCTAGTCCTATCCCTTGCTCAGGATACCCTATACTATTTCCGTTCTGTGGCACTGTAATGGTGTGCTGAAGTTGACTTAAGATATTCAAAGCTGAGAAAGCAATTGACAGTTGGGTCTTTCTTCAATAGTCCTTCTCGGACTGTCTTGCCCACTGCATCTTAAAGGACAGCCTAACTTAGGTCTATGTGTTATAACTACCCTGTCTTCCAAACCTGATTCTTGGCTCTTGGACTCCTTGAAATAATCAAGGCAGCTGCCATATCCTGCCCATGATGAAACTGGCCCTGAGTTCGCAACCTGAGTATTATTAAAAAAAAACCTCAGTAGGTGTCAGCTACTGAGATTAGATGAAAAAATTAGTAGTAAAAATTCTTCCTAGTATATTAGATGGAGTTGGGAAATTTCAGTGGCAATTTTTCATGTTTCATGCCTAGAATGAACGGTATTTAAAATGAGCAAAATTTTATCACCTTCTTCATATCCAGTATCCATGAGGTTTTTAAAGCTAAGTTATAAATTGAAGTTAGTTCTTTTGATATTTATTTGGGCTGAATTACTGCTGAGTGCCTCCTATTCTCTTTAAAAATCAATAGAAAACTGGCATATGGAAGACCATAGAATTTCACCAACTATGATGGACAAGTAAAGGATCAGAATGGGCATGGCAAATTGGACAATTTCTGAAAGCGAAGCACTTTGCAGACTGAAACATTGTACTGAATGACATTGGATTATTCACTCATTCCTTAGAGATATAAATCTATTTTGTGGATTCCCTTCTCTAGTGTTATTCCTCCGGTAGCTGCTCTGAGATATTAGCAAGAGAAATTTGTTGCTGTAAAATTGAACTTAGGAAAAAAAAAGTGTTTTCTAGTTGAATGATTTCTCATTACTGCCATCTCCATGGTCCTTTCTTCTATGGTCCTCTTTGCCCTACCTGCCCCCAACCCTCTGTTCTATGTGTTCTGTATGGACCTGGCTTTGATCTAAAGAATAATATTTCTCACTTGGTTCTTGACAAATTGAAGGTTATAGTTCCAAATAATGAATCAGTTATCCTCTAGCCAGGGAGAAGGTAGAACGTTTCCCTTTGCTTAATACACTAAGGCTATTTTTCCTTTTTGCCAGCTCCTTCTAAAGGAAAGACAAAATATACAACTTGGCAGCCTTCAAAATACTGACGGGATATTTTAAAAGGTGTATCTAAATTGTTTTTTTAAAGACTCATTCCATATGGTACCACCATGGCACACAACCCAATTAAGGCCCTCCAAAACATTTTAAGTAAACCAGTAGCCACAGATGAAAGAAACAGGAGTCATCTATAACATACAGCATAGAGCACATCTTTGAATATAAAACAGCAGTCAGAAGACATGATGAAAACTCCATAATTGTACAGCATATGGACAGACTTCACTATAGTTTCAACTGGGAAACTGTGAACATCCTAGATCAAACTAAGTCTAAAAACTCTAGAGAATTAGTGGCAGTCAGACAAAGCAGCCATCAACAGATACCTGGAGATAAATATCTACAGATCAATAAAAATAAATAATCAAAAAGTTAAAAGACCATAATGCCTCCTTGCCAGCAATCAACATCCCGATAAGTAGTGATTAAAACCAAGGTTAATACTTGATCAACAATCGAGCAAAAATAATACCCTGATCAACAAATAGCCTAATCAAGGAACCACCAAGAACACTCCCACCAACGCTATCAGGACAAACCATTTGTATATAAACAGAGAGCAAATCCCATTCCCTTCTACCACTGGTGTTGTTACCTAGTTGGGTACTGAAAAGTCTACAAACAAACAATTAACCTCAGTGAACACCAGGGACTCATAGTTCAACCCTGAGGTACAAATATTTTATTCTATTGGAATGATGGGATTCTTGAAAAAAAAATAATCTGAAAAACTGGTGCCTGAGGAAAAATGATGACCTAAGTCAAACCTTTTTTTTCCCCTTTCAGTATTTTTAATGCAATTTTTTTAGCATGCTGAGTGGATCTGAAATGCTAAGTCACAACATAAACGTATTACTCAAATGTTTTATTTCCAATAAAAAAAACAACACATTCCAGAAAGGTGAAAGCTATAATTCTGAATAGAAAATAACAACTCTGTTTCATCATTCGTGATATCAGTAAATATTACATTTGTAATAACAGAAATTAGATAGATTTTGTTTTTATTACATATAATTTCGATGGAGTACATATTTTCTTTTTCAAAGGCAATGTTCTTTTTTTTTTTTGTCTGGATGGAAAATGTGATAAAAAACCAAGAATACAAACTAGTTTTATTGAAACAGAACAAAACAAACACAATCAAAACTATTTTCTATGTTTGAATTCTGAAACTGAATTAAACAAAATGTTCCACTTCTGAGAACTGTCAAATTACTTTTCATTGTAACCACTGAATGAAAAAGAGATCGCTAGGTACATTGGATTATAGGCAGAGAAATCAAAAGCCACAGTGTGTGCATAGAAAGTGAAGAGTTCATGATAATTTAAAGAATATGCTCTGAAATATGTGGGGAAACTGAGGAAAAATATATATTGTAATCTAGTATGTAAAGTTAAGATCAGAATGTGAGTCACAATGGACAGTTGTTAGGGTACCTAGAATGATCTGTGGTATTTTTACTATAATTGCAGCTGATGAAAAAGACATGTCAATGCCATGTAACTGCCATTAATTGTCCATTACATTCATGAATATGCTTATGTACTGTGTGTAAACACACATACACACACTTGTTTGGGTATTATAATGTGATTAATGTAATACAATAAATAGAACAAAATATGTCACAATGAAAAGAAACATGACTAAACCTAAATCAGCATCATTCATTGTACTTCTCCATATCTTAATGACTTTGCAAACAGTTTTGTTTCTACCACATCCATAATTCTAGTTTATTTAAACTACAGGCTGCTGAGAGCTGCTTGGGAGTTGGGAGGCCTATAAATTAAAAAAAAACAACCTAAATCCAACTAACTGAATTCCTTCAGACTTTGTTTTTAATTCTTGCACTTCTCATCTATTTCTTTTGAGGGTTAAGGTTATTGTATCAAACCTCTTAAGCCATCTGTTGTCCGTTATATTTTAATTATTGCTTATCTTCTCTCTGAGATTAAACCATTTCAACATACTTCCTTCATACTGGTCACTTCAATATACTTCCTTCATATTGGTCACTCAGCCTTGCATTCAGTGAACATTCATTCAACAGCTATAGACTTTTTAAGGACATTCAACTTACAGATAGTCCTTGATTTACAACTGGGGCTTAATGACCAGTTGAACTTACGATAGCTTTGGAAAACCAACTAACAATGGGCAGTAAAGAGCCCCACACCACACATGACATGGCTGAATTTCAGGCATTCAGCAACTAGCTTGCATTTAGAATTAGTTGCAAAGTTCCACGATAACAATTCACAATGTTTTTTTCTGGTTTCCAACAAAAATGCTCATTTAAAAAAAAAAATTATTTTGCATTTATATCACTCCCTTCTCCAAAGACTCAGGGTGGCTTACACTATGTTAGCAATAGTCTTCATCCTATTTGTATATTTATATACAGTCAACCTATTGCCCCCAACAATCTGGGTCCTCATTTTACCTACCTTATAAAGGATGGAAGGCTGAGTCAACCTTGGGCCTGGTGGGACTAGAACCTGCAGTAATTGCAAGCAGCTGTGTTAATAACAGACTGTCTTAGCAGTCTGAGCCACAGACTGAGAGAACGAATTTGCTGTATGACCTCATGATTTGCTTAATGAGAGCCATAAAACAGTAAAAGAATTGGATAGAGTTACAGAGTCTCGACTTATGACTGCAATGATTTACAATCAAAATTGCAGTCCCTATTGTAGTCATAAATCATTAACTACCTGTATTTATATGTTTCTTTAGATATTCCAACTCTCACTTACGTGAAACAAAAAGAAGCATACTCTTATAGAGAAGCCTATGAGACAACATTTATTTCTGGCAACAGATCATATGCTACCTGCTATCTTTGAATCAGCATATATATGCCTTAATATTTTCCCATCCATTTCTCCAACTTTAGTAAAGATTTACTAAAACATTTTCCATCCATTTCTCCAACTTTAGTAAACATTTACTATAGGACAGAGATCCGTTCCTTTCTTTCTTTTTATTTTTTTTTACCATTCATGTATAATTGATTCACTCACATTTTCTTACGAAGTGCAATTATCTTGGGTTTTGATATATTAATTTTCCATACTTAGTTACATACATACTGATCCATACTCATGCATCTCACACGCATTGCAAATCTTCCTCATTGTCAACCTAATGTGCCTTCAAAATATGTACATTCACGTCTTCAGCTAATATATCTCTAATTTCACTGCAGGCTTTCTGTATATAACACCTGCTCCTTGCCCAATATTTATAATATTTTATTTTTCTTTCAGTTCTATTTTTTAAATAATTTTTATAAAAGCTTTAAATATTATTTGGTTTATAAATATTAATATTTTTTCAGGTTTCTTGTATATCACCCAAAATTGCTTGCTTGTGAGATGGGTACCATATAAATTTGAAGGAGGGATGAGCATATATATTTTATCTCTAAATGTGTTAAACAATCAGGAAAATATCACACATCCATGTCCCACTCCCAGCTGAGAACAGAACTATTCTCTTTTTTCACAGTGCTTTATTTCCATCTTATGTCACATCCCAATCTTCAATTTTATAGTTACAAAAAAAGCCATAATTCAAAACTACAGTATTAATTGAGTCATGCATTTTTTTAGATTGACAAAGTAGAATAAAATTTGTCTGTCACAGACATAACTTATCAGTGATTTGCTGAAGAGCAAACCTCTGGTTGGCATACTTCCTGTTCCTGCACTTCCTAAATTTGCTCATCACTTTTCTTTTCAATCAGAATTCTGTCAACACTTTCTGAGACATATTTAACAAATGCTTTGCACTTGCCACCTTTTCTTATATAAATACCAATCATCTATGCATGCTAATAATCAAGTCCAAGTTTAGCCTCCTCCACATTGTCTCATCCCTTGTCTTTCATATTATAGCTTTATATTTCTAAAGTTTCCATTCTGTTCAGATTCAGTCTTCAATAAAATGTTAAACAAGTCATAAGCAAGCTACATTTATATTTAATATTTATCCATTTGTATAATCTATGTCTGCAACCTTACATGTTTTCCCAAGACTCTTATAGCATTTAATGTATGAATATTCTTTTCATCCATTTTTCTTAGATACTAGCAGATTCATTTTAATTTTATATTCAATGTATTTAATTATTTAACATATTATTTGGATGCCCAGCTGCCAAAGTCTATGGAGATTCTCAATCATCCAGGTCATGGTTGTCCCAAGGTCTTTTTAGAAGTCAACTGAATTTTCTTTACTTTTTCTTGAACGCATTTAACTTCTCATCCAAGAAGCTTCTTCAGTTCTGAAGGTGCTTTTCAAAAGGCAACTGGATTTTATTTTTTCTTGAAAATGTTTTGTTTCTTGTTCAAGAAACTTTTTCAACAATTTTGCTTAAGATCCAGGTTCCTGTGAGACTATGTTCTCCAAATGGATTCTGCTCACCTGGTAAGATCCACTAGAGAGTTTTCTGTAGATCCCATCTCCTTGGAGTATTGATACCAGAGCAGGGGTGAAATCCAGCAGTTCTGATAGGTTCAGGGGAACTGGTAGCAGAAATTTTGAGCAGTTTGGAGAACTGGCAAATACCATTTCTGGCTGCCCCAGAGTGGGGAAGGAATGGGGATTTTGTAATATCCTTCCCCTGGAACAGGGTGGGAATGGAGATTTTGCCATACCCACCAAGCCATGCCTACCAAGCTACACCACACCCACCAAGCCACACCCACAGAACTGGTAGTAAAAAATTTGGATTTCACCACTTGTACCGGAGCCTTTGTCTGTGCCAGCATTCCCACTCTGGAACAGCATTCCTGAAACAAGGGCAGACTTTTCATTGCAATTATTTTGAAAGAGCTAGTTTTTCCAAAGGACATTTGGGGAAGTTACAAATATCCAAATGGCTCCTGAAAGCATGGCAACAGGGAGATGAGATGAGCAGGGTATAGTAATCCTTGCTACATTGGATTGTTTTGTTTTTATTTTAGCTGTTTTTGCTGTTAGCCTTAATTGTGTTTTAATTCAATTACTGGATTGTAGAATGCATGCTGCTCAGAGTAAGATCTAATTGAAACAGCATATAAATCTTCCTAATAAATTAATAAAGAAATACATCTGAGATGCCCTTTTTAGCAGCCATCCAGCCCTTCTAAATCCTTGAGGTATAGCAACCATGAAAACAGTATGCAAATGATGCAATTATATAATTCAGTTTAATACTCCCCACTCCACACACTTTTTACAATTATTATTTCATTACACCTTCCAAAGAAATATCTGAATAAAGAAATAACCCGGTACAATTTAAAATCTGGTTAATAGCATTTAAATCCAGAAGAAATTCCGTCAGTGATTTGCTTCGTCATTCAAACTTGCCTTTTGAGTAGAATACGTTTTAAACAGAATTATTCATTAAAATATCTTGAATGGTACAACAGAAGGCTTGTCTTGTGCTGTTTTTCTCATTAAAAATATGGCCCACTCATTGGAGTAAACTGCATTCTGGGCTTTCTTTAGCCACCAAGGGTTTAGATTTCTGCTTCATAAAGCACCACCAGGCTTCCATTATCCCTTCATTAATAGAACATCCCAATATTTGTCTTTGTTACTGCAGTAAAAAAAGTTTTAGGCATGTTTTTGTCCCATTAGTAAGCGGTAGATGCAAAGGGAGCAATAATTGAATGAATGTTGCAAAAAGAGCTAAAGCTACAGCAAGAAGAATTTGCTATGCACTGAATACTAAAGCCTAGAAGGAAAAAGAGGTATTTATATTTAAAAACCCTAGCTTCTAATGGGAATGAATGTACAAAAAATGCTGCTATAACTCTTTTTCTGGACATAAGTTTTCCTTATACTCTACCAGGTGTAAGTGGTTAGTAACTCCCTGCTCTCTGAAATGTTTTAATGAACACCTGCATGCTGCAGCCACTCCCCTTTGCCTTACCAATCATCTCAAAATTAATCTTTCCTCTGAAAACTTTCATTTAACCTTTAATAAATTATTATCAAGTAGAGCACAGGTGTCAAACTCGCGGCATCATGTTGCCATCACAAAAAACCAAGGGGTATTTTTTCCATTCTGGAGTAGGCATAGCCTACACATGACGCATCTGGCCCACAGGCCGCCAGTTTGACATCCCTGAAGTAGAGTAGGATAGAATTATAAGTAGTAGAAAGATTTACATGGCTTGCTAAACCTCTGTAATTGGTTCAGAATGGTGGAATCTATCTCCCGTCCTTTAACCAAGTTTGGAGGCTTATCCAAATCTAAAATGCCACTAATTTGGGCTTACAGATTCTAATACATGGCTGAGGGTGGTATTCAATTTGTAAATTAAAGAGAACAGCACATTTGAAGTCACATGAGATCTCAGATATGTTCTACACTTAATTTAAAAAAAAAAAAATGTAATACCCCACTCACGTACTATGGCAAACGCTTATCCTAGAAAACTCTGATCTGGCCTGTTGCTCTCTTCAGCTTCCCATTCAGTTCTATTGAAATAACTATATTGTTAGTCTAATTTGCTTCTATGGGGCTTTTCTATGCAAGGTCATAGGAGACTGATGCAGGTAGATGTGGGTTTTAGCCCCATAAACTGCCTGTATTTGTTTCAGTCTGCATGTTCCCTGACTGCTAGGTGTGAAGTGTACATTTCCTTGGGGATTTTTTTCTCATCCTGCTAATTCATCAGTTCACACTTTGTTTTAAGTACTGTAGATCTTTTTTCTGTAGTATAACATAATATACAGAGTATTATTAAAGAAAATGTAAAGAAAATGTATTGTCAAATATATTAATGGCAGCCACCTAGAGTTTGGTATAAGATGAACAGCTATATAAATGATTTCAATATATAATATAAGGCTATTATTGTACAAGATATTATCTCACAAATCATTATTAAAGAACATTCCTCAAACTGATCCAATTCTACAGAGGAATTATTGAGTCTGTCATTTGCACCTCTATAACTGTCTGGTTCGGTTCTGCAACCCAACAAGAAAAACACAGACTTCAGAGGATAATTAGAACCGCAGAAAAAATAATTGCTACCAACTTGCCTTCCATTGAGGACCTGTATACTGCACGAATCAAGAAGAGGGCCGTGAAAATATTTGCAGATCCCTCGCATCCTGGACATAAACTGTTTCAACTCCTACCCTCAAAGCAGCTATAGAGCACTGCACACCAGAACAACTAGACACAAGAACAGTTTTTTCCCGAAGGCCATCACTCTGCTAAACAAATAATTCCCTCAACACTGTCAGACTATTTACTGAATCTGCACTACTATTAATCGTTTCATAGTTCCCATCACCAATCTCTTTCCACTTATGACTGTATGACTATAACTTGTTGCTGGCAATCCTTATGATTTATATTGATATATTGACCATCAATTGTGTTGTAAATGTTGTACCTTGATGAACGTATCTTTTCTTTTATGTACACTGAGAGCATATGCACCAAGACAAATTCCTTGTGTGTCCAATCACACTTGGCCAATAAAAAATTCTATTCTATTCTATTCTATTCTTTCACTAACATCGATAATGTGAAAGAAAAATATTTAATTTTTCCTGGACACTGTTAATGTAAAAAAGTGCAAAATATTTTTTTTCATAATTTTGCTCTCTCTACCCAAAGGGAAACAGATTACAAAATCCAATTTCTAAAATTGAATATTAATATTCCAATTGTTTCGGAAGAGTTCATCAGAAGATTTTTAAAAATGTATTTTTCCGTCATGGATAAAGGATTGAAGATTTTATGTGGAAAACCAGCATTTTTATGATCCTCTTTTACAACACCGTAGCTTAATTTCTTCTTACTTCCTTCATAATATTCTTTTAGCTTTTACTTTGAGTCCCAGCAGAACAATTAGGCAACATGGATGTTTCCTTTTGATTTTTACTGGGCATTTATCCAGGTAACCAATCAATTTCATTTGGATGGTTTAAAATAAAACATTGGCATAGATGAAACATCTGCCCAAGGAATATGTATTGTTATATTTATCTTCCACTGTGAAAGCTCACTGTCTTTTGGCTGCAGCAAATATAGTTTTCTTTTAAAGATTTCAAGGGAACCTAAGTTATGTTTAGTGGGGAAAAGACTTTTACTGCTGGCACCATTAGGAGCATATCAGTAGAATATGGAACAGGACAATTCTGCCTTCTCTTGTCGTGATAAAATTATGTATGGTATTAATACAGATGGCCAAAATCAGTGATAGACAAGCAAAATTTTCTCCTCTAGAAATGTATGAAAACTTATGAGATGAGAAAGATTGTTACAAATCTTTTGGATTATCTTTTAAGTCATAACAACTGTGTAGGGTATAGGGTACAGATCTTAGGCTTTTCTATGCTCTTAGTGGCATAAATGCAGCTTTTTTTCTTTTTCTTTTATTTATTTATTTATTTAAAGAACATATTTAAACATTTACTCCATCCTGAAAACAGATAGGTAAATAGGCTTTAGCCCTCATGGTTAAGCTCTTTAGCCCTCAGGACTGGATTAGATTTTAAATTTTATATTGGTTTTAATGGGTTTTATTATTTATTATTATTATTATTTATTTATATTTATTATTTATATTGTTTTTTAAAAATTGGGCCATGTAGAATAAGCTTTTTAACTGTTATTTTATTTTGTATTTATATGTACCTTTTTTATTTGCCTGTGAACCGCCCTGAGTCCCTAGGGAGATAGGGCGGTATACAAATATGATAAATAAAATAAATAAATAAATAAATAAATGGTGCAGTAGTTACATACCACAGAAGCCATCTGTTGAGACTCTCATTATGGGTCACTAATAGCCTGGCAGAAAGTACCCCTTGTTACTTGTAAGTACGGATATAACCTTTTAAGTCCTACAGCTTGTCTATTCCCAATTAACAGCTTAGTCTTACAATTTATTCCCTTTAGACACCTAATGATAGTTGGTCATCTGGCATAATGAGATGATTCACTGTTCAAGGCAAAGACTGCAACTACTTTTGGAATTTAGTAGTGATATGCTTCTGGGTTAATAGGCTACAATCTAGTCATTTGGTATCCTGATGGTTCACCAACAACGTTAACAAGAAGAAAGACAATCTAAAGGTTAGCAAATCCTCATTTCGAGCTTTATGTAGCATCAAAGTAAAACAGCCATTAACTAACCAACAACATAAAGAATTTTCAGCAATATATTCCAAAAGGATACTAAGCAATAGTAATTTTTCAAAAACAGATCAGTCAAAAATTAGCTTCTTTGGGAATTTCTTCAAATTACATCCTTTACAAATCCCCCTGAAGGATATGCTGATCAGAATCTGGCTTTCCTGGTGACATGCTCCAATTGGAGATGACTATTGCGAACACCATAAGGTATTCAGTTCTTCTCAATTGCCTATGAGATGCCAAGAGGTGTAACTAGGTGGCTCAGTGGCTAAGACACTGAGCCTGTCGATCGGCAGTTCGAATCCCTAGTACAGGTGTCCTGTGTGAGCAGGGGTTGGACTAGATGACCTCCAAGGTCCCTTCCAACTCTGTTACTGTTACCCCTAAAGCTATCAAACCATACTTGCTGGTAAAAATTCAGAGATCATTTTCATTGGATTGATGTGGGCCATGAAAGCCTGCATCAATATACTTTTTGAATTACCAAGATTTTGTGTTCCAGGAGTGCGGCATCAACTTCCTGCAATTCAAATGTAATTTCATTTTACTCTGTCTTGTTTTTTCAACATGGAAGAATCCACATGCTTAAGATGAACCTAGTGGCTAAGTTCAACAGGAACAAAACACACAGTATTTAAGAATTGAGAAAATGTACATTATATAAACAGTACACCGAACTATAATTCAGGTTCAATGTCAAAAAAACATCTCTATTTATTATACCAGTATTCAGCTCAAGCTGTAAAACCTTGCTATTTTGTAAAAGTAAAAAAAAAAAAGCCTTCTTAACATTAAGTTCTAAATTCAAGCCCTCTTCTTCAAAAGTTTCTACCCTTCCCTAGATGCAATGATTCATCAACAAGAGACTGGTCTCAGGGATAACCCTCATTTGAGCTGAATAATTGGCCACTAAACCATTTTCCTTCCTCTCTTTTTACTATGACATTTTATAGACGCATCACTAGTTTGGGAAGGATGAGATGGGATCTCAGCTGTCACAATAATGCCATTCTAGCATGCTGGTTGTTCAAAACAACCATTTAGGGCCACAACTTCATGGAAATTTTGAATGTACAAATGACAGCTGGATCTGCCTTAACATTTAAGCTATGATTCGGTCCAGTGCAGAAGCCAATTCCAAACATAGTAGTTTGCACTGAAAACTGTTGCTATGGATTTAAGCAAGAGCAGATGTAGCCAAAATAGACAAATCCATTTTTATAAGTTTCAATTACTTTCTCAATGTTTCCTATTTCCTTCGATAAACAATGTTTTGAGATTTAATAACTGCCTTTTGCCTATTTGCCTATTCTAGATTTATCTAGAAAGTAACTGAAGGTTACATATTGCATGATTTCTAAGTTTGCCACACTCAACTATTCCTGGAACCCAAGTATTATACAAATGCATAATTCAGACAGGTGTTCCTCTTTGAAGTAAACAAGGTGAGATCCAAATTCTTCTCAGCTTTTGAATATCAATGTCTCCTCAATTATATCCCCCTGTAATATGCCACTGGCAGTATTCGAGCCCTCCTGGTTTCTAATTAAGCACCTCCACTGTGAATGTAATTAGCAGCTTAATTAGGATCATCATTCCCTAGAACTGTTTTAACAATCTAAACCAACTGCGAGATCCTGGCTCGATTTTAATGAAATCCTACTGCTCTTATAGACTTACCTTCTGAGGGGAGAAGGCTGTCAACTCACTTTATGCATTTCTGTAGGAATTTATTGATTAATCATGATCAGAAACAGGAACATTCATTGCTTCCTAGTCAGAGAAAGGAAGGACACCATTCATTTTTGACATGTTTATTGCCTGCCCGCACTGCTGATCTTTTACTTTCCTGCATAGATGATGAAAAGCAATGTGAAACAGGGCTTCTATTAATAAAGCACTTTAAAGCTCAGAGGTGACATTTTGTACACTTGCCTTTCTATTTCTTTCTCCTTTTCTTAAAAGGTTGTCTTTGGGGGATAGTA
Organism: Ahaetulla prasina; assembly: GCF_028640845.1. Taxonomy (NCBI): domain Eukaryota; kingdom Metazoa; phylum Chordata; class Lepidosauria; order Squamata; family Colubridae; genus Ahaetulla; species Ahaetulla prasina. The sequence goes on from NC_080539.1 coordinate 288,145,570, forward strand.
ATAGCTTGAAGTCCGTGGTTGCCACAAACAGCCCTAATATCAAACACCTCTTTGATAGCACTAAGGCAGTGGCCCCCAGAAAGGTTTTCCCATGGAGCAGAAAGGCATGGTTTTGCATGCTGCTTGCATCCCACGGATGGGGCTTTGTTTCTGTGTGCAGACAGGTTGCTGGCATGCTGCAGACCAGGGCCAGTCCATGGACTGGGGGTTGGGGACCCCTGCACTAAGGCATCTAAAGATGATTATATATCTAGCTTTATACTGACATCTTTTTAATTAGACAAAGGCAAAATAGCAGGTTTTAATCTTCCTCAAATTGCAAAGACATTTTGACTTTAAGCTATGGTATTTCAAATCTTATTCTATTGACAGGATTTTTTTAATTCTATGAGTTTGGTGCTCAGGATAACATATAGCAGACATGGTGAAAATCTTGTCCAAAGACTAGTGATAATACTCTACCTATAATAAAGGAGGCAAGCAAACACTGTAGTCATGTGGGAATCAATGTCAAAAACAAAACAAAAATAAATAAACAAGAAACAAAAGCATTGTTCCTCTGGAGTGGCTAAGGCTGTACTGTGAAACCATAGTCAAAAGTTTCAAGAGTACTGATTTATCCAGGAAATTAGTAACTAAGTCCAGATTCAGGTTTATAATCGTAAGAATAGGCTTTAATAAATGTTCTAGTACACAACTGTGCTTATGGATTTTTTTTAATGCAGGAAGTTTTATATTTCCACTGGATTCATCCTGATGCTACTAAACCCTGAGCAAAACTTAGAATCATCCAAAAGCTATCACTTCTAGGGAGATCGTTCTCTTCAGAGTATTCTGTCATGGAATCTGGTGTTCCTGTATCCCTTGGCCTTCTGATATTTGACCAGTGGTGATATTATTCCACTGAACTAGTGGTCCAGAGTTGTGGGTATGTACTCTGAACTGTTTTCAAAGGCAGTTCCTTTACGTTAAATGGCTTTCATAGTCCTAGACTTCTTGTACAATGATCTCCTTCTTTGATCAAAATTCATTTTACTATGATAAAGTTAAGCAGTGCTTTTATTTAAATATGTTTTTCTAATGTTATCCTATTATACAGCACATTACAAATATTTGTAAAAAGGCTTTCTACAAGGATCTAAAAAGTGATTCAGGAGATGTAGCAGTTCATTTTATTTCTATTTTAAAATTATTCATGTAAAACATTTGTATGTCACTTATGTCTACAACTCTAAGTGGCTTTCAATCCATATATAGCAATAGCAATAGCACTTAGACTTATATGTGTTTTTACAGTTTTTATTTCATAGTGCTTTTACAGCCCTCTCTAAGTGGTTTACAGAGTCAGCATATTGCCACCAACAATCTGGGTCCTCATTTTACCTACCTTGGAAGGATGGAAGGCTGAGTCAACCTTGAGCTGGTCAGGATCAAACTGTGGGCAGTTGGCAGGATTGAACTGCTGAACAGCAGCTAACAATCAGCCGAAGTAGCCTGCAGTACTGCACTCTTAACCACTGCGCCATCTCAGCTCAAATTACCACTAAGAAAAATCCAAAATGAAGACAGCATCTGTCTGTTGCTATACTATTTAAAATCTTTATTTCTGAATGGCTACATAAACAGACTGGCTTTCCTAAACTACAAAGAAATAGAGGCTTTAAATTTGAAGTACTTCTGTTATTATTATTGAGGTATTATAATTAATGTCTTATTCTACTAACTCTATAGCCCAAAGTACATTACTACCTTATTTGTTTATTACTTTAGTGCATGCTGATTTTCTAAAATTATTATTGTTGCATTCCTAATTTATTTAAAAAGAAATTGCACTATGTTGCCTTGAGGAAGTAGAACACCATCCACCATTTAAAGTTGTTTCATATTGCTGTAAACACTTGATTAATTGATGCTAAATAACTCTTTTCATTTATCTACAAATTCAACTTAAAGATATAAAGGTAAAGGTAAAGGTTCCCCTCGCACATACGTGCTAGTCGTTGCCGACTCTAGGGGGCTCAACTCCGTTTCAAAGCCAAAGAGCCAGCAATGTCTGAAGACATCTCTGTGGTCATGTGGCTGGCATGACTCAACGCCAAAGGCGCACGGAACGTTGTTACCTTCCCACCAAGGTGGTCCCTATTTTTTCTACTTGCATTTTTAGGTGCTTTCGAAACTGCTAGGTTGGCAGAAGCTGGGACAAGTAACAGGAGCTCACCCCGTTACACGGCAGCACTAGGGATTCGAACCACTGAACTGCCGACCTTTCGATCAACAAGCTCAACGTCCTAGCCACCGTGTCCCCTAAATATACCTAGGAGCATATCTTGTTTATAAACCTTGCCTTAGACCCTAACCCTAACCCTAACCTTCAAATAATTCACTGCATTATAGTTAAGGAAGTTGCTATATTTTCTGGTAATATTGTACTAGTCTGCAGAGTCTTTCTGTCTCATTATGAATTTATACAAATATTTCTGTTATAATTTTTTTAGAACTTTCTGGTTTTCTACAGACATTTGCACCGCCCTAAGTCCTACGGGAGATGGTGTGGTATATAAGTTTGATTAATAAATAAATTAATAATAAAATGCTGAGAAATTACTGAGCAACTGCCATACACTATCCATGGATCCAGAAATTCTGAGATATGTTCTAAGTACATGCTAAGTTTAAGCTAGGCACCACAAGACTTGTCTCAGTAATAGGATTTCATACCAACCACATCAGTCAAAGTAGATCAAGTACTTGATTCCAACATCATTATATAGCAATAGATTGACACAAAAGATTGATAAAGGAAAATAAGTTGTTTTTTAGGGAAACCATTCCTAAGCTTTATACTGGGGGGGAAAAAAAGCCCTTCTGAAAAATATCTAACTAAGATTAGGTATACGTAGATCACTCTTTGAAAACTGCTGCTTTAGAAGTCATATACACATGGACAGAATAAAAATATAGTTCTTTTGTAAAATTGAAATTAAAACATTGGAAAGGAACTGTACAGTGATATCATTCATTTAGAACAAATGACATCAATCAGCAGCAACCATACATTTCCACTCAAAATGTTTTTTCTGCCATCAGAACTATATTTTAAAAAACAGAAAAATGAAGTCATGGAATGTTTATAAAGGTTCCTGATGGTTAAACTAGAATCAATGTTCATTTTGCATTGCAAAGCAAAAATTATCCTCTGAGAAAGTTGTAATTTGAAGAGTGCCTCTAATTCAAACTGAGCAGTAGCATTAAAGTCTAATGATCAGAATGTGTTAAATCAAGTTTATTAAATATTTCAGTTGATTAAAACATTGCAGCTTTTTAAAAAAGTCAACAGCAACTGTCATGCTGTTAGGATCTCATTTATAGTTAGTGATGATTTTCACATGGTTATTTTTATTTATGTGATGAATATTGAATTGTGGAAAGGCCTGTATATGTTGAACTATTCTCAGAGGAAAAGAAGAAGATACGAAGGAGAACTGTGAACTTGGAACATATACTTCCTGCTTTAAATGACTTCTCAATGTTTCTGATTGGGTTAATTATATTTACTTGACTCTTTCTCATTTACTTAGTCTAAATTTTCTTTAAATCTGTTGCATCCATTTCTGGAGGAATAAGTCATATCTATCCATATGATGCTCATGTTTGTTTTAGTATAGAACTAACAACATTGGAGTATAGCAGTAATGGCATTTAGATTAGAAAAACAAAGTGGATGGATGCATTGTGCACTCTATTTCCTGCCACTGCTGATCCCATCAAAATCAGCATTCATCTTATTATTTTAGCTCATAGTTATATATTTGTACTATTTATTTATTAAACTTGCAGAGGCCGCTCTAGGCTGCTTACAGAATTAAATTAAAATATACTGTGAAATATTAAAACAATAAATAAGGATTATAAATTTAAAATTCAACTAAAAGTAACCAGGAGAAGGAGGGAACAAAGTGAGCACAGGAAGGAGGTGGGTGTTATTAGCTACCGTCGAAATGCCACAAACCCATTGGGGCCCCTGGCTAGTTAGCACAGCCATGTCTTCAAGGCCTTTCAGAAGGCCAAAAGGGTGAATGTGGATTGCATGGGGACATGATGTTCAAGACTTTAGGAGCTATGGAAGAAAATATTTTTCTTCTGGACCCCACCAGCTAAAATTCCTTGGCTGATTGGGACCACAGCATGTCCCTTCTGCCAGTGCAGATGGGGCAGGCTAATCCCATCGAGATAAGACAGTTTCTCAGGTAACCTGGATCCATGCCACTCATGACTTTAATGGCGATAGCCAACACCTTGAATTGGGCCCAGAAGCAAACTAGCAGCCATTGCAGCACACAGAATATGGGCCACCCTAAGGGCCCCTAGAAGTGCCTATGCAGCTGGGTTCTGCACCAGATGAAGCTTCCAGATACTCTTCAAGTGTAGCCCCATGTAGAGCACATAGCAGTAGTCTAAACATGAGAAAACCAGAGCTTGAATAACTGAGTGCAGGGGTTCCCAATCCAGGGATGTGTGCAACTGGTGCACAACATGAAGTTGTGCAAAGGCTCTCTTAGTCATGATTGCTACTTGTTCATCAAGGAGGAATGTGAGTACGCAAGAAACCTCAGATTGCACACTATACCTATTTGAGGTAGTGCAACCCCATCCAGAACTAAGTACCATATGTTAAAGTCCCAGAGCTAGAAGCACAGAAAGTTTGCTGTTGCCCCATTCAGACCCTTACAGCCTCCAAGAACTGTAAAAGGCAGCAACAGCATCTCTTAGGTCAGATGGGATGGAGATATAAATTTGAATATTGTTCAGTGTACTGATAGTACCTCATCTCACGTTGGCCAATGTTCTCTGCCAGAGGCTTCTTGTAATGGTAAAATATATGTTATACACATACATACAAACAAACACATATAGAGAGAGGTTGAGACAGAGAAAGAGATCTGATTGCAACTCTTCAATTATTTTGACAGATTTTTTTTTTGCTTCCATTTCTTACTATGTACATATAAAAATATGTCATTAGAAGATTATTTTGTGTGTGGATTACTAAAATACTAAGATGTGCAAGGCATTTGGAAAGCACATAGATTTTAGTTGTGTCATGGAATGAAAACATTTCTAATAGGATTCATTTGACTTTCTTTAGATTTATCCTCTATAAAACCTACAGATTCTAACTTTATAGTCTTGAGTTCATTTTATTTCTGTTGACAAATCCCCTTACAAGGGAATAACTTCCTTCCAAAGATATCTCTCAACATTTTTAGTGATAAGAGTTTTTCGCCCCCTTCTTTCCTTTTTTTCATTTCAATTTTTGCATTTTTCACAAAGGTAATAGAAAAACCTAATAATAGGCATGCAGAAAGGCAAATTATTTTTTTATCCCAACTTTTTTTTTCTCCTCTGATTTTGAAATCAGAAAATCAATCCAATCCTTTCCTCCGTTTGTTGAAAGGAATTTGGCTGACTTTGCCCTCGAATGCCTATCTCATAATTAAATAGGAATGATTTCTCAACTGCTGAAAGAGCTTCAGCTTCAGTTAATGTAATAATATGTCATTCATGTAATTGACTCTTGGCATGTTAAAGAAGAATGTGGGAGGGAAGTGTTTGAGTGTTGGCACAATCTCAGATACATCAGTGAGTTCATTTCACTTCTATTCATGCTAATTTTAGGTTGAGGTAATGACATTATTGAGCATCACTAAATGAATTTAGCTGTAGTGAGTCAAACTGATTGCAGGATACAAATGTAATAAATAAATAAAATTTAATGAGGTCATGACAAGAGAAAGGTTATCAAGGCTACCACTAGCCCCTAAAGTATCAGTAAGAGTAAAGCATTCTGATCTCTGAAAGGATGGCATTCCAGAGAATGGGTACCATGACAGAAAAGATTCCCCTTCTGGTCCCTCACCAAATGACATATCTTACAGATGATACTCAAAAAACTTGTTCCTTCTACAGGACTGGAAGGGTTTCCCATGCTTTCATCAGCATATAGATTTGAACCCAAATCCTCAATACTATTTTGGTATCTGTTTCAGATGACCATCCTCAAATGTTTGGAGATTACAACAAATGGAGGGAGGCAGAACTTTTACAAACTCCGGATGTGACAAGAGTAGAACAACTACATGAAAAAAGCAAGCCTGAAATGCTCCAAATTCCCCTTCCACTTTTCTCAGAAAATGAATAGAGCCCTTTGGTAAGCACACTGATTGCTCAGAAAATGCATGGAAGGCATGGAAGAGTATATAAAGGAAAAGGATGGATTGGTCTGTGTTCTGTCCTCACTATACATTACCCTGTGTGTAACTCAACATGCAGCTAAACCCTTCTATCCTTCCATAAGCCAGACCATAAACGTATATTGTGATACTTTATTAAAGAACAGGATAAGGTGAAACAGCAATGTTATGTATGGCATAGAGATTTTGTCTTTGGAAGGACATGTTTCATGGACTAAGTTGGATTCTTCTAGATGCTTCTGTTACCTCAGAATGCTACAAAATGGAGTCTGGATTCTCAGGACCTTCCCCCCCCCAATGAGGGATAATGGAAGGATAGGTGCTTTGTAGGGTCAAACCAGGGGTAAAATCCAGCAGGTTTTGACAGGTTCTGGAGAACCGGTAGCGGAAATTTTGAGCAGTCCGGACAACTGGCAGCGAAAATTTGAGTAGTTTGGAGAACCGGCAAATGCCACCTCTGGATGGCCCCAGAGTGGGGTGGCAATGGAAATTTTGCAGTATCCTTCCCCTGCCACACCCACCAAGCCACGCCCACAAGCCATACCATGCCCACCAAGCTATGCCCACAGAACCGGTAGTAAAAAAAAATTGGATTTCACCACTGGGTCAAACTCCACCAAACCAACTTCCAAACAATGAAAGATTTATGTCTGGCCACCAGATGGAGCTCAATACATGTTAAAGAACAACATCAGCAATAAAATACACAACTTTATGCTGAAAGTCATATAGTTGAAAGGAAAAGACCCATTTCTTGTAATTTACAAATAAGTGCTGTACAAATAGAGGCCAGAATTTAATCTTTTAATTTATCTTGTCTACTTATGCATCAAATAAAGGGAAAAAATAGCCAACACTTAATAGTCTTTTTATAAGGTTTTATTTACAGTATCCTATTCCAAATCAACTTCCAGCAAAATGTTCCTCTTATTATTAATATAAGCATTAGATCCTTTTCCCCTTTTCTCTGAATATGCATTGGCTGCAAATGAAAATAATTTCTCCATTCAGAGGTTTATCTATTCATGTAAATCACATGGGCAAATCTTAAACTGGCAGTTCTTTAATAGACCACAAATTGTATTTCCAGAAAGACTCCAAAAGAATTCAATTAAATGTTAAATTAGATACCTAAAACTCTCATATTTCCTTCAGTTCCTTAGGGAAAACTACTAAGATAGTACTGTAACTTTATATGCTGTAAGTTTACTTTATTTCTGAAGGGTTCAGTGTTCTATATCAAAATGCCTTTCTTTTGAAATAAATGGGAATCTGACTTTTTCCTTTAACAGGAAAATGGTTGTGGATTATTTTCTAATGAAGAAAGAGGAATGCATGGGGATATGAAAGCAAATCTTTTCTACAGTCAACAGTGTTTTCAATTGTAAAGTAGAATGGGAAAAATGTGCAGATTTGTTTTTACTTTCTACTGCATGATTGAAGCAATTATAACAGGCCAATAAAGTTCCAGATGTGCGGAGTTACCATTCTGTAGCTTCAAATCTGTTTGCACATGGGAGAGTCTGAGATATTAATTTTCTGGATGTCAGAGTTCTGATACAAATTTGAAAAAGAAAATAAAAACATGAAACAAAACCTTCACGTGTTCACAAACTATTGGGAAGCATCTCTAGAATGTTAAGTAAACACCCCAAAGATTTTAATTTAATTTTTCTCAAACAAGTTAGTGGGATTCAATCTTTTTTTACTTGTAGTTCCATTTTTAATTGAACTCTGACTTTTATTACTACATCTTGCAAATTATTTGCATTTTTGCCTCTTAGAATAGTGTCATCAGCCAATTGTAACTTGGGTTATTGATGCTTCTTCCTCCAGTTTTAGAAGTACGTTCTCCCATCTTCTTTCAGTCCAGCTCCACTCAATATATATCCAGCCATATAGGCTGAATACATACAGGAAAAGAACCTAGTCTTGTCTTAGTCATTTGCTGACCTGGGGCCAGTCTATTTCACCATGTGCCATCTTAACTGTGGCTTTCTTACCTGCATATACAGTATATATTTTGCATGAGGGAAATAAGTTGTCCTAGGATTCAAAGACTCAGAACTTCAAAGCTGCTTCCTTTAAAACCACAGGAATCCAAAACCTCCAACTACTCTGGAACCTCAGAAACTGCAATTAGCACCTGGATGAAATAAACACTAGTAGCAAATGTCTGAGTTGAATAACTGCCAAAAAACATTCCCAGGTAAAAGAAACTCATAGCTCTTCAGAACTTTGAAGCCATTTGGTTGTTGTGAATTCTTATTATAACTCCTGTCGTGACCCTGGGAATCAAGATCCTATTCCTGCCATCTGTCTGTCACTACTTCTCAAAGTGTATGTCCCCGTCCCTGTCACTCCAGAAAACAGAGAGAAATTGGGCCAAATACCTTGCTGCAAAAAGGCTTGTCTGATGGTTTATTTCACCTTTACAAACTGGCAAGAATTTTTTGAAAACATGAAGGAATACAGCTAAGTTAAAATAGCAATAGCACTTAGACTTATATACCGCTTCATAGTGTTTTACAGCCCTCTCTAAGTGGTTTACAGAGTCAGCATATTGCCCCCAACAATCTGGGTCTTCATTTTACCCACCTCGGAATAAAGGAAGGCTGAGTCAACCTTGAACCTGGTGAGATTTGATCTGCCAAACTGCTGGCAGCCAGAGATCAGCAGAAGTAGCCTGCAGTACTGCACTCTAACCACTGTGCCACGCAGTTCATTGTGGAAAATATTTTTCTTTATAAAAATGTTATTAGCATAATAGCATGTGCAGCTATTGTGTTCCTTGGTATTCATGCTGAATTCGTTTAATTCCATTCAGGGCAACTTCCATATCTGCTTTCATTTATTTTGTTAGGCAATTAATTTAGTTTTTAATACCTTTTCATACAGGATTCATACTTTCCTTCTGATTAGTCTCATTACTCTCTTTCCTCCATGTCCCTTCCCCACCCCAGCTTCATTCTTGACCCTACCAAAAATGGTCTGTTTCATATAGGATAGATAGGATAGGATAGGATAGGATAGAAGAGAAGAGAAGAGAATTTCAAACAAATTATTGTTCAATCTCTTCTTAAAAACTTCCAGTGTTGGAGCATTCACAACTTCTGGAGGCAAGTTGTTCCACTGATTAATTGTTTTAACAGGAAATTTCTTCTTAGTTCTTGGTTGCTTCTCTGCTTGATTAGCTTCCATCCACTGCTTCTTGTCCTGACTTCAGGTGCTTGGGAGAATAGGTCCACCCACTCTTCTTTGGGGCAACCCCTTTGATATTGGAACACTGATATCATGTGACCCCAGTCCTTCTTTTCATTAAACTAGATACACCCAATTCCAGCTACTGCTCTTTATATGTTTTAGCTTCCAGTTCCCTAATCATATGTTGCTTTTCCTCTGCACTCTTTCTAACTTGTATCATTCACCACTTCTCTCATATTTTCTTCTACAAACCTCCGTTCTAGTTTATACTGCTAGATTTCACTTCGCTCTGGTAAAGTTGCCAATTATGTTTTCAGAAATAATTGCTCAGGTTTAATGGCCAATTGAAGGAGCCTGAAAAGTTTTTGATAGTCATAGAGAGAAGGTGCTTCTAGTATACGAAAGGGCCATGGTGGTGCAATGGTTAGAATGCAGTATTGCAGGCTAATGCTACTGACTGCCAGCAGTTCAATTCTAACCAGCAAAATATTGACTCAGCCTTCCATCCTTCTGAAGTGGATAAAATGAGGATCCAGATTTTGGGGGGCAATATGCTGACTCTGTAAACTGCTTAGAGAGGCCTGTAAAGCACTGTGAAGCAGTATATAAGTCTAAGTGCTATTGCTATTTGATATCTGCACTACTATTAATCTTCTCATCGTTCCCATCACCAATCTCTTTCCACTTATGACTGTATGACTGTAACTTTGTTGCTGGCAATCCTTATGATTTATATTGATATATTGACCATCATTTGTGTTGTAAATGTTGTACCTTGATGAAGGTATCTTTTCTTTTATGTACACTGAGAGCATATGCACCAAGACAAATTCCTTGTGTGTCCAGTCACACTTGGCCAATAAAAAATTCTATTCTATTCTATTCTATTCTATTCTATTCTATTCTATTCTATTCTATTCTATTCTATTCTATTCTATTCTATATGAACAAGTCTGATGGATTCTGAATTATTGGAAAGTATAAATTTATCGATCAAGAAGTAGATTCAATTAAAAAACTCTAATTCCAAACTGTCTATTTTAGTTAAAAAAAATAGCTAATACATACATATGCAAGAGTGCAAGCATACAAATTCACATGTGTGGACATAGCCACACACCCACAAACACACCTCCCCCAAATCAAATACATTTTCTTTTGGCTTGCGAACCCAAGCATTGCAAATTGCCGAAGTTATGACTGCAGCTGTGAAAAATCATCATGAAACTGTAATTCAATAATAACAATTACCTTTATGTTCTTGAATTAAGTGAATGAGATGTAAAACAGAATACCTGTGATTGGAAATAGATTCCCAGTTGGATTCTACACATTTTAAAACAACAATTGGCAGTACAAGGCTTTCAGTTGCAGTATAAAAGCTTTCAGTTGCAGTATAAAAGCTAAGACGCTGAGCTTGTCGATCAAAAGGTTGGCAGTTCAGTGGTTCGAATCCCTAGTGCTGCCGTGTAATGGGGTGAGCTCCCGTTACATGTCCCAGCTTCTGCCAACCTAGCAGTTCAAAAGCACGTAAAAAATACAAGTAGAAAAAATAGGAACCACCTTTGGTGGGAAGGTAACAGTGTTCTGTGCGCCTTTGGCATTGAGTCATGCCGGCCACATGACCACGGAGACGTCTTTGGACAGCGCTGGCTCTTCGGCTTTGAAATGGAGATGAGCACCGCCCCCTAGAGTTGGGAACGACTAGCACATATGTGTGAGGGGAACCTTTATCTTTACCTATAAAATTTAGCCCAATAAAGCAAAGGCCATAAAAGACTGCTTAAAATTTTCTTGAAATTACAAATCCTGTAAACACACTGAAATGCTTTAGGAAATCTAATCTAAAATGAATAATGTTTCATGAGCTTTAGTGACAATGTCTGACCCTAGCTGTTTTTTTTTAAAAAATGCATTAATTAAAGGGATGTTGTAGTGTATTTCCATGGAATAGTGTATCAACAAACCTATTTTTAATAACTTTTGGAAGAGTATATGATCAAAAATCTTATTTTATTTCATAAATTGCTTGGAATAGATGCCCATCATAACCTGTAAATGCAATGTTATTGTCATAATAATGCACTACTGTCTATATTCAGGACATACTGTATATTTCCACATTTCATTAATGTAAGCCTTTACTCTTTCTGATTTTATTCAGTGCCTTCAGAATTATATACCCTTGTATCAAATTGCTCCGACTCACTTTATTTTTCTGGGAAAACTTTTCTAATCTTTCCTCATAACAATGGTTTTGATAGTCTGTAATATTCTGATGTGGTGTAATTTAAGCTGTAGTGTGCACAGCATTCCAAATAAAGTTGTACCAAAAAATAAAGGAAAATTATTCTTAATGTTTGGAAGTATGAAATGTGTACCAGGAATGTATTACCCAAGGAATATAGGTTACCCAAGTTCTAATTACACAAAGTTTAATTATATAATAATATATTCCTAATCAGTTGAACATGTGCCATCAAGTTGGTATTATCTCTTATTATAGCAACCATCTACTGTAGATTTTCTCTGGGACATTCTGTTCCCAATACGTTCTGTCTGATTTTCCAAGAGCCAAATCAGACAGAATCATTTCCATTGTGTCTTGGCACAGAACAGATCATTTGTTGATCTTAGCTTAGACTTGAGCAGCCTCTGCAATCTGTATTATGTGTAAGGGTGGTGGTAAAGAAGTATTCCTCCATGTCCACGTGAGCTGCTTCACTACCAAGCTTATGAGATTTCCCCTTCCTCCATACATAGGAACTATTTAAAATGCTCTTGTAGTAAAACATTCATAGCAAGCTGACTTGACCCTAACAGGGAGAAGAACCAATCAACAATTTGTGGCCCACTAAACCAAATTGTTTATATTCACTAACCATATTGCAAAGGTAGTATAGCTGCCATCATGATCTTATGTCAAAGGAACAATGTCACCCAGATGAGTTTATCTTAAACATTTCAACATCATGCTTTAATGTCCACTATCTGGACATTTTTTCTTTGACTTGTCTTTGAAATACAGTAAGCCAAAGGTATATAAGTTATGGCTCTGCTTTTGCTCAGGCTGTTTAACAAACTGCCAATACTTTTCTGGGAGGCCAATTTACACTGTTTTGTTGTTTGGTGCCTAATTATGTTTTCTCTTCAAAGTAATTGGGTTGCTTTGGGTGAGCCAGGTTTTGGTCCCAACAGTTGGGTGCCACGACTTGGATCAACATAAGTCACATATATAGAATCTTTGAGATTCTATTGAAAGAACCTATTAATTGCAGAGAGCATCTTAATTTCATCAGTAGAAATGATAATAAAAACTTAGAGTGAGTGACATGTCACAATTATGGAAATCTAAGATCTAATTGGGGACAGTGGGTTTTTTCTTTCAGTGGTTAGTTTGGCACGATCAAGCTGGATTCCACTCCATATGGGCAAAATTTTGCTGTCTCAATTTGTCTCGGATAATAACCTACAGCTTTTCCAAGGGCATTGCAGTAATCTCTTTGAATCTGTCCACCCACCTTTGATTGTTTTCCTCTTCATCTACTTCTCTCAACCTGGCCAAGCATAATAATTTTTCTTCCTAGTCCATCTGCTCACATCACCTGCCCAAAATATGTGAATTTCTGCTTGTTGATCATTGCCTCAAAGAAGCAGTCAGATTTTATTTGTTCTAAGATAAAATGATGGGTTTTTCTTTTAGTTACTGTCTCCAGATCAGTGGTGAGTTGCCCCTGGTTCGGACCAGTTCGCAAGAACTGGTAGTAAAACCAGTGGGAGGCTCTGCCCACTGACCTGGACGTCATCAGGAAGCTTCTGCGCATGTACAGAAGCGTGGATGTGTGCGGCCCCATTGTGAACCGGTAGTAAAGGTAAGTAGAACCCACCCCTGCTCCAGATCCATAATGTGAAAGCACTTATCTTTTTCTCTCCCACTTTTTCTCAGTGTCCAGCTTTCACACTCATATACTGCCATGGAAATTATTACTTTTTCTGGGCCAGCACTGCAGGTGGCCAATAAATAAGATGGCAAGCTGGATACCAGCCATAGTCCATTGTTATGAAAACTCAGGCAAATCTTTTAGAAGATATTTACCAATATCTTAAGGTGGCAATTTTAAATGTAGTCATAGGCCTGGCATAAGTCAAGGCCAGGAATCTGAAGGAAAAGATGGGAGACAAAGTACGGTGGCATCCAGAGTTCAAGAATGGCACCGCAAGGTAAACATGAGAGGCTTGAGGGTTGAAAAGTTGTTGTCAATAATTTTCTATTGGGAAATTAGTCAAATAAATTAGCTATGCTGAGGCACCATTCAGATTCACAATTCCTTTGTTCATGAGAGTTTACTCCCATATTTGCCTGTTTTTGGCCAATCTATCTGACCTGTATAACTCAGCTGCCTATTGCTGTATCTTTATTACACACCTCTACTTGGGATTGGGTGGGTGAATTTCCAAGTCTTAGAAGCTGTCAGTGAATACAGGCAGGGAATCCTGGGGGTTTGTGGATCTGTCAAATAGCCTTGAACCATGAGATGGGTGGTAAATAAACAAACAAACAAATTAAAACCTGCCGCAGTCAAAGTGGGATTAGTACTGTCACCCTGCTGGAATAATTTCCTTCAGGTGTTTCTGACTTTACTTCCTCTTATTACCTTGCTTATATTTGCATTATTTTTCTACCTAGGCTTAAACCAACACCCCCCAACATTTCGGGCACCAAGAATCAGTTCCATGGAGAGACCGCGGACTGGAGAGGGTATGGTTTCGGATGCAGGATGTATCCCCTGGATGGGGCTTTGCCTGCTTACATGGCCCAGTTTCTGGCAGGCCGTGGCCTGGTACTGGTCCACATACTGGGGATTGGGGACTCCTGGCTTAGACTGTCTTTATTCCTATAGCACGTTATCCACTTCTAGCTTTTCTTGAGAGCAAGAAAACAATGCTATTTACCACTTTCACTTCTTCCCTGACAATGGTAAATATGCTGCTTCACGTTACCTTTGTCTTCTTAATCATTAACCTCAATTTTTCACTTTCCATTTCTCTTTAAAAAAGGAGTCTTCAAACTCTTCTTTAGTCTTGGTAGAATCTGAGTATCATAATTTGTTAGTTTTTTGACCTTCAATTCTGCCTTTAATAATGGCTTTCAGTGGACTAATGGATAAATCAGAAAATTACTTCGCAGCTGAGCTCACCTTTTTAATGATAAAATGAGAGATAAATGACTGATTCCTTCCAGATGCACAAAACATTATGCAAAAGAATAAGTTTTGCCTGCAGTTGGGAAACAACAGGTGCCATTTGGTAAGCTGGGAAGTTGAAACAAATCTCCATGGTAACCTATTACCCAATTGCACATTTTGCATAAGGTGTCATAACCACGGATCTATTGGGACACTTTCAATGGCTTGCGTTACCTGCAAATACAGACCGGACCTGCTCTCTTTCTCAGATTCAGCTCAAAAACTCTTGAGAGGGAGTTGAACTGTGATTAGCTTTTTCCTGAACAGCTTTTCAAAGAAGAATTATTCTTGTGATAGAATAATTATATTACATTGAATGATCAGATCTGCATATCAGAAATTGTGAAAGACCTCTGATAAACATAAAATTTATGTTGCAATGTAATGTTTATGTTTATGTTTATATTGCAATGTACAGGTAGTCCTTGTAGTCTTTGACTTACAACTGTTCATTTAGTGAACATCTGAAGGTACAACAGCACTGAAAGAAGTGATTTATGACTGTTTTTCACACTTAACAACCATTGCAGCATCCCCCTGGTCATATGATCAAAATTCAGAAGCTTGGCAACTAGTTCATATTTATGGTGGTTGCAGTGTCACAAAATCGTGTGATCCCCTTTTGTGACCTTCTGACAAGCAAAGTCAGTGGGGAAGCCCGATTCACTTAACAACCATGTTAACTAACTTAAGAACAACTGCAGTGATTCACTTAACAAGGGTGGCAAGAAAGATCGTAAAATGGGAGCCAAGGTCACTTAACTGTCTTGCTTAGCCACAGAAATTTTGGGCTCAAATGTGATTATAAGTCAAGGACTACCTGTATGCAATCAAACAGCTTTAGATCTAGATATAGGGCAGTGGCAGCCATGGTGGCTCAGTGGTTAAACTGCAGTACTGCAGGATACTTCTGCTGCCTGCTGGCTGCCTGCAATTTGGCAGCTCAAATCTCACCAAGCTCAAAGTTGACTCAATCTTCCATCCTTCTGAGGTTGGTAAAATGAGGACCCAGATTGTTGGGCCAATATGCTGACTCTGCAAACTGCTTAGAGAGGGCTGCAAAGCACTGTAAACCAGTATATAAATCTAAGTGCTATTGCTATTGTCAAAACTGTCTAGTCCAACTGAAAAATGTCTCATAACTAATTCATCCCATTAAGCCAAAGGATATATAGAGACAAACTAATACTGAATGTTGTCCATGAGTTTATATTTATTTCACCTTCAGCAAAATACAGTATCTAGCTTGGTCTTTTATGATTAGCCAAGCTTTAAGGCATCTGGCTGTATCCTTATAGTTTCATTCAGATATATATATATATATATATATATATATATATATATATATATATATATATATATATATATATATATATATATATATATATAGGTCTTTAGTTGTTGGGTTTCTCCGTGTAAAATTGGAAGTGTCTTGGCGGCGTTTGACGAAGTCTCATTCGTCATCTTCAGGCTTCAGCCGTGCTCCCAGAAGCGAGGCTGAAGCCTGAAGATGACGAATGAGACTTCGTCGAAACGTCGCCAAGACACTTCCAATTTTACACGGGAGAAAACCCGAACAACCAAAGACCTATATACAAACACCCGTGAAAACCTCAGAAAACAAATATATATATATATATATATATATATATATATACTGATCCACGGGGTTAAAACAAATCAATGTGTGCCAAAGAGGCTTTTCTGAGTCCTTGCCTTGAGCAAAAATAGTTAATGATATTCATTCAGTTATAGCACAGTACAAATGGGGTGCATTAAATGGCTTCAATTAGGTCAAATTGAAAAACTGAATTTGTTCTTTAACTTAAAAACAGCTTAATCAGCTCAGAGTGCAAGAGTCTTAAAATAGTTTAATTAAATATTAATAAGAGGAGAAAGTTGCTTTTGGTGACTTTTTGGAACATTACCTTACAACACTTCAATTTATGTGCCATTCCCTCCCCTCCCAAATATAGTTCTTTGCAGGCAAAATTCAGCCTTTCTTTCTTGATGATGAATGAAGGTGCACATTGGTTGCTTACTATTATGAAACTGAGGTCAAAGCCAATATTAAGAGTTCTGGGAAATAAGAAAGTAGGAGGGGACTACAGAAATCCTTGCAATGTTCACTGTTCTTCTTGGGTATTGAAAATTTTATATGAATATCTCAAATATATGTGTTATCTTTAAAAGACAATCCTTTGATGGATATATGTGTTCTTTTTCAACATTTTACTTCTTAAAAAAACTTTCCATTAATATAGCAGAACCCCTAAGTGTTATCTTTGATAAAGCTTTCACTACCAGTTCTCTTCCCAAACTTTGGTCACTAGCCACAGTCATCCCTATCTTCAAAAAAGGAGACCCCAGCTTAGTCGAAAACTACAGACCGATCTCCCTTTGCTGCGTCACCTGCAAAGTCATGGAATCTATCATCAACCAATCCATTACCTCACACTTAGAAATTAACAACCTACTCTCCAACAAACAATTTGGTTTCAGGAAAAAATTATCATGTAACTTACAACTTCTCCACTGCAAAAACATATGGACTTCAAATCTCGATCAAGGCAAATCAATAGATGCAATCTACATAGACTTCTGCAAAGCTTTTGACTCAGTAGTACACGATAAACTTCTCCTAAAACTAACATCCTATGGCATCTCAGGACCCCTCCACAAATGGATATCTGCTTTTCTGTCTAACAGACAACAAGTGGTCAAAATTGGCAATGCTTTATCAAATCCTGTTCCTGTCAAAAGTGGCGTTCCTCAAGGCAGCGTCCTTGGACCAACACTCTTTATACTATACATTAATGATCTTTGTGACCACATCTCAAGTAATTGTGTTCTCTTTGCTGATGATGTCAAACTATTTAACACCACAGACAATACTTCTATCATTCAAAACGACCTTGATCATCTAACCGCTTGGTCTAAAAATTGGCAGCTCCAAATTTCAACCAGCAAATGCTCAGTCTTACATATAGGAAAAAAGAACCCAAAAACTAAGTACATACTAGATGAACATTACCTTACAGACGACCCCCATCCCGTTAAAGACCTTGGAGTTTTCATGTCAAATGATCTAAGTGCCAAAGCCCACTGCAACTACATAGCAAAAAAAGCTCTAAGAGTTGTAAACCTAATCTTGCGTAGCTTCTTTTCCAAAAACACTACACTACTAACCAGAGCATATAAAACATTTGCTAGACCAATTCTAGAATACAGCTCACCTGTTTGGAACCCTCACCATATCTCTGACATCAATACAATTGAATGTGTCCAGAAATATTTTACAAGAAGAGTTCTCCATTCCTCTGTAAACAACAAAATACCTTATCCCACTAGACTTGAAATCCTGGGCTTGGAAAACTTGGAACTCCGTCGCCTTCCAAGTTTAACTCATAGAATCATATTGTAATGTCCTTCCTGTCAAAGACTACTTCAGCTTTAATTGCAATAATACAAGAGCAACCAATAGATTTAAACCTAATGTCAACCGCTTTAATCTAGATTGCAGAAAATATGACTTCTGTAACAGAATCATCAGTGCTTGGAATACTTTACCTGACTCTGTGGTCTCTTCTCATAATCCTAAAAGCTTTAACCAAAAACTTTCTACTATTGACCTCACCCCATTCCTAAGAGGACCATAAGGGGCGTGCATAAGCGCACAAACGTGCCTACCGTTCCTGTCCTATTGTTTTTGTTTTCTTTTTCCTATATATATATGTGTGTTTATATATTATATAATCTTTTTGTATGATACCTACATACATTGTTGTGAAAAGTAAATAAATAAAATAAATAAAATAAAATTTGCTTGTCTCTCCCCAGGCTCCTGTGGGCCTTTTTCCAATAGCATTGAACATAGAATAATAAGGTTGGAAGGGACCTTGTAGGTCTTCTAGTCCAACCCCTGCTCAAGCAAGAGACCCAGGGGTGTTAAACTCAAGGCCCAGGCTTAGATGTGGCCTGCGGGACCACCCTGGAAACAGCAAAGGACCAGCCCATGGTGCCTCTGCCAGAGAAAATGTAGTTAGGGAGGGCTGCAGATGGTCCTTCTGAAATCCGTTTTCAATGGTAGAGGGTTGCAGGAGGCCGTCGCAGCTGAAAATGGTGCTCAGGAGCCCATTTTCTCTGGCAAAACATTCAGGCCACCACAGGTGCCCCCAACATGAATGATGTTGAGCTGGCCACACCCACCCTGGCCATTCCCCTCCTGCCCCCCCCCAAAGTCAAACACAACCCTGATGTGGCCCTCAATGAAATTGAGTTTGACACCCCTGCCCTATAGCATTCTGGATAAATGGCTGTCCAATCTCTTTTTGTATACCTCAAGTGATGGCGTACCCACAACTTCCAGAGATAAACTGTTCTACTGATTAATTGTTCTCACTGTCAGGAAATTTCTTCTTAGTTCTAGGTTGGATTCTTCTTTACCATATTTGGATTCCAGAGACCTGGATAGCCATTAGATTGCAGAGTTTTCATTATCTTAAATATCTTTCCAAGTAGTGGCTATTTGGAGTTTTGCATTCATGGTAGGGCATATGCTTCAGTTTTAGAGAGAAAGACTGCTTCTTGATTCAGTGTTAGCAATTGAGACATACCTGATAGTATGAAATATCTTTTTTATCACCTTGACTGGTTTACCAACTGTGGCTATTCCATTGGAGTGCTAAGTAAGATTGATTGATCTCTCCTGCCACTTTCTTGTTCTATTATGGCAGTGAGTTATAGAGAGGGCTGTATGAAAGAGGATAGAGAAGCCTCCAGTCATACAGTGTTTATAAATAATACTTCTGCTTTACTTTGATGGATCCATATGATATCAATTCTTAAGCATTGCCAATTGTTTGGATATTGTGATGTTTAGATGCACAAAAGAAAATGTTTTTTCTGTATTAGATTCTCCACTGTGAGGAACTTGTCTAGTTTTAACCACTATTATCTTCAGAATTGGGTCAAACCATTTTTATTTATTCAAGCATATAAACCACTAAATGCTGAGAATTTATTGTAAAACTACCTCTCAGGTTTATGCCCATTGTGACTGTTGGCAACAATATAATTGTAACATTAGAGAGAGAGAGAGAGAGATAGAGAGATAGAGAGAGAGAGAGAGAGATATTTGTATAGATGACACCAGGGACAGAGGAAGTAAATTACAAATATGTGGATACTGTCTGGTAAAGTTAAAAGACAAGATCCTATATCTGAGATATATATTTTTTTATGAGGAAGGTAGACATCAAAAAGATATCAAGATCAGACTGAACTAGGGCTGATCTCCAGCAAGTTCTGACAGGTTCTGGAGAACCAGTAGCAGAAATTTTGAGTAGTTTGGAGAACCAGCAAATACCACCTCTGGCTAGCCCCAGAGTAGGGTGGGAATGGAGATTTTGCAATATCCTTCCCCCAGGAGTGGGGAGGAATGGGGATTTTGCAATATCATTCCCCTGGAGCGGGGTGGGAATGGAGATTTTTCAGTATCCTTCCTCTGTCACGCCCACCAAGCCACACCACGCCCACCAAGCCACGCCCACAGAACCGGTAGTAAAAAAAAATTGAATTTCACCACTGGACTGAACATAATGCTTTTGGATGCTGATGATTGTTCAGAGCTGTTATTGGATAAACCAGTACTGAATGGTATTACAGAATCACAGAAGGATTAAACATATCAAAATGGAACCTGCAATTTAAAGGCTTATTGGCATTTGTGTTTTTCTAATATCATACTGTACATGACTTATAAAGGCAATCAGGAAGCACTGTACTCATGGCACTCCTCCCTTAAAAAGATCATTTTATTTAGCCTCTTTGAGTAGCCTTCCCCAACATGGTATCCTTTGTGGGGACAAACTCTTACATACATGACGGTGAACTGCACAGTACACAGAGCAGGAAACTAAAACTGCCTAATGAATCTGGAAGGGAAGGACACAGATAATAAAAACCAAGGTATCTTTTCTGTGGTATGGAGTGAGCCAATACACGGATACAATTAATGTGCTTGTTTATCTCATAAGAAATCAACCCTGACTGTTCTTTGGAAGGACAGATACTGAAGCTGACGCTCAAATACTTTGGCCACCAAATGAGAAGACAGGACTCATTGGAAAAGACCCTGATGTTGAGTAGAACCAAAAGCAAAAGGAGAAGAGGATGGCAGCAGATAATATTAGATAGTGTCATTGATTCAATGAAGATGAATTTGGGCAAACTCTGGGAGACAGTGGAGGACAGCGAGGTCCGATATACTATGGTCCATGGGGTCATGAAGAGTCAGACATGACTTAGCAAGTGAACAAGAACAAATTTTGTTATACAGTAATAGTAGAAAGGGCTGAGGACCCAGATTGTTGGGGGCAATATGCTGACTCTGTAAACCGCTTAGAGAGGGCTGTAAAGCACTGTGAAATGGTATATAAGTCTAAGTGCTATTGCTATTGCTTAGAAGAGAAGAATTTAGGGACGCCAGCCCAGTCCATGCTATGGTAAGGTCAGATGATGTTACAAAGTCCTACATTCTTTCAATACAGATGGTGTTATAAATGTATACTGCTTTTGGAATTACTTTATATTCCTTCCAAACGGTATGCAATCTGAAACCTTGTGTGCTTTAGGATCTGCTCTGACAAGGAGCCTAGTGAAAACTGTAGTGGTGCATGCCAATGAAATATACCATTTTGTTTCTAGATTGCCTTGGCAAGATAGGTGGCATAAGAGTTAAACAAATCAACCAACAAGCAAACAAATAAACCTCCAAGTGTCCTGGTTCTTTATTTAAGTTAGTATTTGTTGCACAACATTTCCAAAAGTCCTAGCTAGCGCATAATCCCAATAAGTCTTGAGGAAATCTGTTTTAAGATAGCAGATTGAGGAAATCTGTTTTAAGATAGTTTTACTTAGGATTAGACAGAACTATCCTACCTGGACTACAAAAATATGAACAATCACTAGATTCACTAGATCACTATCCTGGCTGGCTAGGGAATTCTGAGAATTGCTGAGGTTGATGAACAGTGTCCTAGACAAAGGCTAAACAATATATTTTTTTTATTTACATTTATATCTCACCCTTCTCCGAAGACTCAGGGCGGCTTACACTATGTTAGCAATAGTCTTCATCCTATTTGTATATTTATATACAAAGTCAACTTATTGCCCCCAACAATCTGGGTCCTCATTTTACCTACCTTATAAAGGATAGAAGGCTGAGTCAATCTTGGGCCTGGTGGGACTAGAACCTGCAATAATTGCAGGCAGCTGTGTTAATAACAGACTGTCTTACTAGTCTGAGCCACAGAGGCCCTAAATTTAAATGGTTGGGGACAGGAGTCTGGCCTCCAGATTTTCCAGAAAGTTGTAAAAGGCTATTTAGCAAAATGCTGTAGTCAGGGTCATCAGAAACATTTTTTCAGTATATTTTAAATGGCTTTTTGGGCAAATCACCCCTATTTCAACTTTTACTCCTTCTCCTATCTCCCACCCATTTTTTTTAAAAAAAATCAAAATTTTAGTTATGTGATTTTGAAGGGCTGCGAACTTTAAAAGAGATGCCACATCATATATAGCTGCTATAAAGAAATCCAAGAAAACTGAGGGGCTGAGAACTGGGACTCTATGATCAGATCGATTTACATTATATTATAATTTTTTAGGGGGTTAACATTAAGTTCACATATTATTAAAGCGAAACTTCTGACATGTCAAACCACACCTGAAAGATGACTAAGACCACGATAAGGAGCGCTGTCAGCCTCTTGAGATGGGATCCCTGCACCACAAAGATCAATAACTGAGATAAGACAGGGCATTTCCACCACATCAGCCTCACTTCTGCTAAAGTGTCAGTTAGCACAGGTGGGTAGGAGATGCCATATGTATCATGTTCTCTTGAAGGGAATGCTTCTTGTTTTTATTCAAATTTTCGGGCTGCCATCTGACTTGCCTTGCTTCTAAAGGTCTACCAGGTGTTAATGGGCTACTTCATCCTTTGTGAAAAGAAGACTCAGAGTGCTCTTGAGGGAATCAATTAGACATATGGCTCTTCATTTACTTAAGAGCTTGGGATATTAGCATACTTAGATAACATCTTGAACTTTGGGCATTCCTGCAGGTCATTTAGGAATTGTGAGGTGCTAATCCCCATATTTTTATATATAAAAAATATGGGGATTAGACTTGATTTAACACTATTTCAGGATAGGGGGAAGGAACAGATTTTATGATAGAAATGAGCAAATAATAAAATATTAAGAGGGAAAGGGAAATATATTGGATAAATGATACAATGGGGGGGGGGTGAAATTAGAATTATGTTTAATTATGTACCTGACTGATATCTTGTTCAAAAATCATTTGTATGTGGTTTATTTAAAAAAAAAAAAGGAATTGTGAGGTGCTAAAGAAATAAGGGATGAGTAGCTCAGTGGGGGACGCAGTGACTCAGTGGCTAAGATGCTGAGCTTGTTGATCGAAAGGTTGGCAGTTCAGCAGTTCGAATCCCTAGTGCTGCGTAACGGGATGAGCTCCCATTACTTGTCTCAGCTTCTGCCAACCTAGCAGTGTGAAAGCATGTAAAAAATGCAAGTAGAAAAATAGGGACCATCTTTGGTGGGAAGGTAACAGCGTTTCCTGCACCTTTGGCATTTAGTCATGCCGACCATATGACCACGGAGATGTCTTTGGACAGCACTGGCTCTTTGACATTGAAACGGAGATGAGCACCACCCCCTAGACTAGCACATATGTGCGAGGGGAACCTTTACCTTTAAAGAAATAAGAGCCTTTTTGGTGCAGTGGGTAAGTAATCCCTTGATATGGTCAACTGACTAATCAATAAAGTATATTATTCTGGTTAGGGAATCAGACTAGAATTGGGATACTGAAATTTCTAGTCCTGTCTTGAGCATAAAGCCAGCTGGGTAACATTGGGCCAGTCACTCTTTCTCAGCCCTAGGAAGGAGGCAATGGCAAAATGCTTCTGAAAACCGTTGCCAAGAAAACTGCAGGAACTTGTTCAGGCACTCACAAGGAGTTAAAAACTGACTTGAAGTCAAACAAAAAGGAAAAAAATGCAGGCATAAGACATATTATATAATCTGTAATATGATTATTATGTTACAGATTTATTACATTTCATTGCAGATTTGTCTGTAATTCTTCCAATAAAGAGAAATATATTATTCATCTAATAGCCATGATTAATTTTTTTTATTAAAGAAGTTTTGCCACAGAGTAAAAGCAATACAGATTTGAAGATAAGAACAAATGGAGAAAAGTAACAGAAAACTGAGAATTCTTGTGCAGTGCTATCATCTTAACTCATATTCACAACAGATAGGTTTATGCATGCTTTCTTTTGTCCTTTTGTGAAGCAGGAAGAAACTTATATTTTCTGAGGAAATTGGCCAGTTTATACAATAGCTACCAGCTTCATTATTGTCATGAGAATCCACTGTAACATCTACATTCATATCTACACTCAGAGATAGAAATTCATCATGATTTTGAGCCAGTCATTCCTTCTTAGCTGAACCTTTTTCATGGAATTGTTACTGTGGGAAAAAAAGTTTTTTGAGGGAGTGCTATCATCACTGCCTTGCACTCCTGAAGGAAACAGAATATAACAAAAATAATAGGCAAAAATAAATTTAAGTGGGTGGAGAGAATCAGGCTACTTCAAGGACATCTGGTTAGGTCATGCCTTAACAAGATTTTAAGTAAAATCTTTTAATGCACATCCAATATTCTAAACTGTTGGCAAGCATCTAGCCAATGATTCCATTATAGAATGCTGATATTTTTCCCCAGCAGCAAGGAAAAAAAAAAGCTTTGCATAAGAAGCTAACAGTGAAAGGCTACATTTGGTTGACAAGCCATTTTATTTATTTATTTATTTATTTATTTATTTATTTATTTATTTATTTATTTATTTATTTATTTTATTTTATTTATTAATCATACTTTTATACCGCACCATCTCCTGTAGGACTCAGGGTGGTTCACAGGCATATTAAAAACAATATAATAAATAAGCATTAAAAACCCAATTAAAACTAAATATTATCATAGCCAAATCACTAAAAACGGTAAAAACCCATTAAAAACCCCTTAAAATTTAGTTAAAACATTTTATTCTTAGGCTAGTCCAGCGTGCTGAAATAATAAAGTCTTCAGTTCACGTCTGAAGGTCCGGAGGTCGGGGAGTTGTCGTAATCCTGGAGGAAGCTCGTTCCACAGGGCTGGTGCCACCACAGAGAAGGCCCTCCCCCGGGGGTCGCCAACCTACATTGTTTGGTCAACGGCACCCTGAGGAGGCCCACTCTGTGGGAGCGCACGGGTCGTTGGGAGGCAATCAGTGGCAGAAGGCGGTCTCAAAGGTATCCCGGTCCTAAGCCATGGAGCGCTTTAAAGATGGTTACCAAAACCTTGAATTGCACCTGGAAGGCTACCGGTAGTCAGTGTAGACCGCGCAGGATGGGTGTTATATGGGAGCAATGCGGTGCTCCCTCTATCACCCGCACGGCCGCATTCTGGACTAACTGGAGCCTCCGGGTGCTCTTCAAGGGGAGCCCCATGTAGAGATCATTGCAATAGTCCAGGCAGGAAGTGATGAGGGCGTGAGTGACCGTGCGTAAGGCATCCCGGTCAAGGAAGGGGCGCAACTGGTGAATCAGGTGAACCTGATAAAATGCTCCCCTGGCGACGGCTGTCAAATGATCCTCTAAGGACAGCCGATCGTCCAGGAGAACGCCTAAGTTGCGCACTCCTTCCCTGGGGGTCAGGACTTCCTCCCCCACAGTCAGCGATGGTGTAAGCTGACTGTACCAGGACGCCGGAACCCACAGCCACTCTGTCTTGGAAGGGTTGAGTCAGAGCCTGTTCCTCCCCATCCAGACCCGCACGGCCTCAAGACACCGGCCCATCACCTCAACGGCTTCGTTGGGGTGGTTCGGGGTGGAAATGTACAGCTGAGTATCATCAGCGTACAGATGATAATCCATCCCGAAACCACGGATAACCTCACCCAGCGGCTTCATATAGATGTTGAACAGGAGAAGTCGAGAGAACAGACCCCTGAGGCACAATTTATATTGGTGCCAAAGCTACCTCAAATGATTCTTCCTAGCCTTCTAGGTGTTTTACTGCATTATTTAAAAAAGATAAAATGAAAATCATGGTGGTAATAGCATGCTGGGAATTTGGCTTTGACAGAGATTTAACCTCTTTCATTCCATATTTCCTCCTTTACATGAACCAGAAAAAAAAGCATGTTAAAGCCATTATCTTGTAGTCACCCTAGGTCCCTGATGGTGAACCTATGGCACGTGTGCCAGAGATTGCACGCAGAGCCCTCTCTGTCGGCATGCATGCCATTGCCAGCTGCTGTTCTGGTTTCTGGCACGCACATGCGTGCCGGCCAGTTGGTCTTCATGCGTGCCAGAGCGCCGGAAACCCAAAGACCAGCTAGGCGGTACATATGCATGCACCAACCAGCTGGTCTTCAGGTTTCTGGCACGTGCATGCACACCGGCCAGCTGGTCTTTGGGTTTCCGGTACTCTGGCACGCACGCACATTCTGGTTTGGGCATCTGGTGCCGAGAAGATTCACCATCACTGCCCTAGGTTCTCACCTCTTTGGCTGAAATAGTGGATTGATCATAAAGTAACCCTTTCATCAGGATTCAGCATAGGATACACAGACTGAGATAACCAGCACTATAATTAACCTTAGAGATTTCTGCCTAATCACAGTTTGATATATAGTCCAAGTCTAGATAATAAGCACAGTAGACCTAATCGTAACAAAACTTGGGGTTGGATAGACAAATACAATTATAGGTACATTTTGTTACAGATTGGAATGATTCCTTCAACAATGGGAACAAGTGGTTTTGAGGAAAGAAAGCAGGAAGGAATTTTTCAGCTGTAAGAGGAAATTTCAATCTCAAGGTTTGCCGAAATTTGCTGTGATTATTTACTGTAATGCCATGCTCTGAATAGCATGACAGCTATCCCAATGTCAAAAATATAAAAGAGGATATAAATCCATGGCTGATTGTTTTTGCAACTTTGTTAGCATTTTAGGCAGAGCTTAATCTTGAAATAAAAGCAATATTGGAATTCGTTTAAATTGAACAGAATTGTCAAAATGTCAATGATTTATTAGTTCTTTTTAATTACCTGAATTGTTGTAATAATCCAATCAAAATATCTTAGAGGTAATGAATTGCTATAAACTTTTTCCACACCAACTGGGTTACTTTTAACAGACCTTTATTATATGGGACAGCTTCAGTAGTACCCAACCCTTCATGATTACTGCTGACTTCATGCCCAGTTTTGCTCATCTGAAAAAAGCTTTTACATATCTAGTATGTATTGAAAAAAGCAAACACTGTTTATTTTAGTATCCATAATCAGATTATCTCAGTTTGAGAATGAATATCTCCTATTACTTTAAACTGCTGACTCCACTGTTTACATTTGCTGCAAATTGCACATTGATTCTTTAAAAGATGAAAGTTGAGATGTATTTTGTGTGCCCATGCCTTGCCTTGGCTGAATTTACAACCAACTTTCTTAAACATGACAGGACATTGGATTAATCCAATGAGCCCCTTTCTTGCTGGATAAAATTTTACAGCAAGAAGATGGAGTGCTGTTGCTCGTTCCAAGTGCCTTTGGTTCTATGCTAGTAGTTTTATGTGTGACTGTAGCATTTACAAACCTTTCGGGAACAAATCAACAGAAAGGAAGAAATAAGCATAGATCTTCCTGCTGAATGAAAATTTAATGCAGGTTTGCTGTTTTCTCTACACTAGTTTTTCTGCATGGCCTATTACATAGGCATTCCCAAACATTATTTAGTGAGGTACTGGGTAAAAACTGCTCATGAAATACATTTGATTAAAAAAGGTGACATTAAAAAATATACTGTGCAAATGTGGAAAGCATGGCAATATGAAAGCAACTAGACTATGATTGTAGAAATTTTTCAGGCTTAAGAATATTAATGTTGCTGTATCTATAATACAGTAACTATTTTTATCATTGCATAATTTAATTTCATCAGTATATTTCAGGGAGGGTCCATCAAAACTCACACAAGAAATGAAAAGATTATGCTTTCAAATATTAATATAAATTCTTCTCTTATAGAAGTTCTGGTAGAGTTAAAAGTCTGTAGAGTTTTTTTTAAAGAAAGCACCTTTGGGACTTCTAGTAGAGTTTATGATGATTATAAAAATTATTATATGGGAGCCAAAGAGCCTGGAGGTTATCATGTCCACCAACTCTGTTGAAGGGCTAACGTTGGGATATACCATATTTTTTGGACTATAAGATGCTCGGGACTATACGTTGCCCCTAGCTTTTGGGGAGGAAAACAAAGAAAAAAAATTCTGCCTCTGCCTCGCAGCATCCTTCTGGGCCATTCACCGTCACCTGTTTGCTACCGCGGCCCATTAACTGCCGTGGTCCAGTTGGTGTGGCCTGTTTGGTGTGGCCCTTTTGCCCCCACCCATTTGCTACCGCCACGGTCCATTCGCCGCAGTCCGTTCACCGCAGCCTGTTCACCACCACCATGATGACCCATGATAGGTGCCACACCAACCCCCTCCATAATATTTGAAGTATAAGATGCACAGACATTTCCACCCACTTTTTTGGAGAAGTGTGTCTTATACTCAGAAAAATACCGTACTACATATTCTATTCTAATTCTTGATTT
Source organism: Ahaetulla prasina (assembly GCF_028640845.1). Classification (NCBI taxonomy): domain Eukaryota; kingdom Metazoa; phylum Chordata; class Lepidosauria; order Squamata; family Colubridae; genus Ahaetulla; species Ahaetulla prasina. Next base: position 288,174,021 of record NC_080539.1, read on the forward strand.
TTTTCCTTTCATAAAATATGGGTCTGCAATATGGATTAGAATTTGTTCAGATTTGCAAACATATAGCAAGGCTAAAAGAAAGACAAATTATGACAATATGTATCATAATTCTAGAAGTCCTAGAAGTCCTGAAAGGATATGATCAAAACAGCAAATCAGGATTCAGAAGCCAGACTAGCAGTAACTAGATGATAATGAAAGAAAACTTAAAATAGTGAAATCTGAAACCAGTTCAATGTTCGCAGCCAAATTCTCAAGAAAACAAGGAGTCACTTTAATCAGGAAAGCTAAAACAAATACAAACAATTTTCTAGCCGTATTCTGTTCCAAAATCACAGGCTTATAATACAAGTGTTCCAGGAAACACACTCGGAAAACTATCATGGGCTCTTTAAAGGGAATGAGCAAAAGCTGATTAATTTAAAGCAAATCCTTAAATGTGTGAAGATTTGGGACGCATATTTTAATTCCTCTTCTATTTATATGCGAGATGTTATGATTTAGAATAGCCCAAGAAGATTATGTACATAATTATGGTGTTATTATCTTTATGTTTTAGAAAACATTTAAAAAACTTAAGCAAATATTCAAATCCTATTGCTTGTTTAGTCCCAATTCTGATTCTATCTATAATAAATCAGAGGCTTATTTGATATATTCCTTTAGAATCTGTGAGACCCTAAAAAGACTGCAGCTTTAAAGGTAGGATAGACATACCTGTAGCCCTCAAAGATACTATAATGAAGTTAAAAATCTTATAATTCCATCCATAGTGAGTTGTTTGCAATATTTGTCTCTTTTCCATTGGACGGAATGAATGTAGTTTCAAAAATGCAAAAGAAAATATGAGTGCATCTTTACGTAAGAAATCCATGCCAAAAAAAAAAAAGGGGGAAAAAAGATATTGTTCTACAGATAGCTAAAGTTCTATACTATTTAGCACCAGTGGAAGTGCCCTGGGTAAAAGCGCTATGGCAGAACTATTGCATTTGCATATCACAATTTTTTTCTTGGAATAATGGTTAAGTAGTATGAAGAATGAAATTCAGCTCATGAGTCCAAAAGGCCCAAATCACCATGGCAAAAGAGAAAGAGCCAGCGGTGACATAAATAAATTCCTTTCAGATCTGTTCCTCTTTGTAATTCTAATCCATATGCTCATCATACTGCTAAAATTTAGACAATGTTATTAACCCCAGAATAAGTGTAAACATTAGGTGCAATTAGGTCAGACTAACATCAACTTAAACCCACCAAGATAACCATAAACATCAATGATGCCTTGTGGTCTGCCAGGTGCATCACAAAATTGTTGTTTTGCAGTTCCAGGGAGCAGCAAAACCCAGCATGTTTTTCAGTCCACAAAGATACTCTGTGCAAGTTTCCCTAGAATGAATTGTGTATACATTTGTCCTCTATAGAATTTTTACTCCTTTAATACTTTCTATTTCACTGGATACGGATAACTTTGGACTTATTTTTTATGCTGCATTTTACTGAATTGCTCACATTGACAGTGTTGTCAACTTGTGTTGCTCCTATATGTAAAACACTGTGACAATGGGCATTTACTCTACTTGGGTGCCTGCTTTGGTTGGTTTCCCTCTTAACTACCAAAGCATTCATCTTTGATATTCCCTGTTACAGCTCCATCATTATACACAGGTTTATGGATATATCCATAATTGATACCTGACATTTGTTTAGAAATAGTGCACTATTTCCTTTTCCCCCCATTTCCCCCCCTATAATGACATCCTGGCTAGCTTGTTGCTGTGCGATTCTGTGGAAACTCTCCTATCCAAATACTAAATGGGGGTTATGATCCTGCTTAGCGTCTGATCCTAGAGAAGGTCAAGGGGACGCTGCCATCTGCTGAAATTCTATTCTTCTTCTCTATTGCAAAACCAGCCATGAGCTATGCAAGGGAGGCACTGGCTATTAGAAGGACCTGAAATTCAACTTACGATATGGAGCTGGTGCCCACAATAAATGTTTTGGTACTTAAAACAACCTGCCTTAAATTATTCCCACCATCGTGGCTTGCTTGATTCATTTTGCTATTAGCATAATCTGGGAGTCTGTCTGTCTGTCTGTCTTCATTTTGATTGAATGTCCATAGATAAAATTCCAGATTGTGACATCTCAGAGAATCCCATTAATCATAGAGATGGAATTATTACTAATATAAATATAAAAAAAAACATTGTTTCTCCTATGTAAGAGGATAGTTTGCACTGACATGAGTCTGATTGCTGGACAAGTTCCAAAAATTGAAAACCTGCCCCAGAATTATTGACTGTAGAATCCATTATTCATCATGTTCCCTTTAGATAACCTTGTTTCTTATAATCCTCACCATATGGCATTCTTAAATGGAAATGCGTACTGGGAAAAATTAAGGCTACATATCAATTAAAGATTTGTGTTGGTGCCTCATTTAGTTCTTAATTGATGCATATTGCCAAATTTCAGCAGTTTTTTTATTAAGTATCAAGCATAAGATAATTATTCAATTAAGTAATTATTTTGTGAATAATTCTGCTATAATCTGCAGCTAAAATCTAAGTCCTAAAAATCAAGGAGACCTACAAGGAACAACCCCTGCAGGAAGATCCTGAGAAATGAATATATGAGATGGAACATCAAACTGACTGCAGTTTAATTCCACCTAAAGTTTTCCTGATAATCAGGCTATCAAGCATAAATCTGCCAAATGTCTTAATCTGATTACTCTACCAAAATTCCAAAGAGCTTTGATGCCTTGCAAAGTTGAGTCCTGGAAAAAGGATTTGGAAAACTGCTTACAGTGAACACTTCAGTCATTGTAGCAGCCATTAAAATGACAGGCTCAGGATCTATGACATTAACATTCTTACTAATTCAACATGGTACTGACAAGAAGCAATACACTCTCCTACAATGTCACCATATTATGCCAGTAAGTTTCAACGGGACCTCACTAAGAACAGTTTGATTTGATGTAGTAAATCAAAATTTAACAATCATTCTCATCCTCATCTGTTTCTTGTTACAATTTATGTTGGTCTGTTCACTGAAGTTTTAGACCCTATTTAAAAATGATTTATACCAAGAAAATTATACCTTTGCTGGTTGAGCTGATTTTACTTTTTTATCTTATTTCCATCTTATTTTATGTTATGTAAGGCTGGTCAATAACAAAAAAAAATATTAAATTAAATTAAATTTAAATTAGGCTTCCAAATAGTTGTTTACAATGTAATAAATATAAGCAATAAACAATGAAGGCTCCACACAGTATTGCTTCCTTCTTTTTACCCTTTTAATAATATTTTACAAGCAGCAGACCACAAGCTTAGCAAGTATGGAAGGGTAGATCCTTGTGATATTGATTTGAAATAGATATTATTTTTTCATTATGAAGTGGTACTTTGTAAGGTATTACATTTAGAAAGCTATCCTGCTTGACTCCAATGGGTCTTATTCATGTATTAAATCCTTATATCTATATCTGAGTCAGTTTGGGTTAGTGATTAATCTACCAGACTTGGAGACTCTTCAGTTCTAGTCCTGCCTTGGGCACAAAGCCAGGTGGGAGACTTCAGGCCTGTCCTTTCTTTCAGCTCTAAAAAGGAGGCAATGACAAACCACTTCTGAAAAACCTTGCCAGGAAAACCCAAGGAACTTGTCCAAGCAGTCACCAAGAATCAACACTGAGTCAAAGGCAAAATTATGTATTTATTTATGTATCTATATTTAGCAATCCCGTAAGGCTATTATGTATAGAGTCTAAAATGGAATAAGGTTATATCACAAAGGCGAAAATGACAGATTTTTTTTTTCTCCTGTGCTTTGGAAGTTTTTAGTGATTGCGGGATCAAAACACAGGACCTGAAACAAATAATCAAGGCTCACTGCAGTATCCATTGTTGGATGCACGTCAGCAGGACTCTCCCAAAAATATTGACACACATCCCTATGGACAAAAGGTTGCATTCATATTTTTTTTATACATTTCAGAAAGGGAAAGAAGACTAATACATAAGCAACAGAAGACGTAACATATTCATAGGTAATGGATCACATTTTGCCCTTCTTCCACCTGTTTATCTTCAAGAGAACAAAGAGGAAAAATAAAGAAAGAAAAAAAGAGGAGGGGGCAATTTTGGAAGATCAGACACAGAAAAGAAAACTGGACAAATTATAGGAATTGTCCCAATAAAGGAATGGGCTGAAGTTCGTAAGATAAATTCCTTAGGTGTCTATATATGAAATTGATTTAGCTGATTCAATTCATCTAAAAACTTATTTTCTTCACAATATAGACCAAGGTAGTAACTCAATTTAAATACACTAAGTTGAATGCAGAAGTAATGTAGCTGTTATTGTTATTGTTTATTCAAAAGCTACTTAAGAAGTTTTAGGCCACAAAAATAACAATAGAATAGATGTATGTAGGCCAGGATCACTGGTTGTCCATTCCTGGTTTAAAATACCTGAGTTGTATCAGAGTGTATGAAATAAATAAATGCTCAATATTATTTCTATCTTCCTTTTGAAAATTAAGTTTATATTCTCACCCTAAATTTGCTCAGTGCTCTATTGAATGAGTTTCATATGAGATTTTAGTTGATTTTAGTAGTGAAACTGAAACACTTAGAATTGTTTTGCAGTTCACTTGGTATACTAACTAATTTTCTCCAATGTGCAGTTTACTTGCATTTTTGAAGCCCAAAAGTTACAGATGAAACTCAAAAAATTACATGCAAAGCGAGATAGTTCACACCTTGATCTGTCATAATTTTGATGATTATGGCTTATAACTCATGAAAACACCAAATTCACAATCTCTGAAAATTAGAATATTGTGAAAAGGTTCAATATTCTAGGCTCAAAGTGTCCCACTCTAATCAGCTAATTAAGCCATAACAGCTGCAAAGGGTTTAAAGCCTTTAAATGGTCTCCCAGTCTGGCTCAGGAGGAATCACAATCATGGGAAAGACTGCTGACCTGACAGTTGTGCAGAAAACCATCACTGACACCCTCCATAAGGAGGGAAAGCCTCAAAAGGTAATTGCAAAAGAAGTTGGATGTTCCCAAAGTGCTGTATCAAAGCACATTAATAGAAAGTCATGTGGAAGGGAAAAGTATGGAAGAAAAAGGTGCACAAGCAGCAGGGATGACTGCAGCCTGGAGAGGATTGTCAGGAAAAGCCCATTCAAAAGTGTTGGGGACTTTCACAAGGAGTGGACTGAGGCTGGAGCCAGTGCATCAAGAGCCACCACACACAGATAGATCCTGGACATGGGCTTCAAATGTCGTATTCCTCTTGTCAAGCCGTTCCTGAACAACAAACAATGTCAGAAATGTCTTACTGGGCTAAAGAAAAAAAGAACTGGTCTGTTGCTCAGTGGTCCAAAGTCCTCTTTTCTGATGAGAGCAACTTTTGCATCTCATTTGGAAACCAAGGACCCAGAGTCTGGAGGAAGAATGGAGAGGCACACACTGCAAGATGCTTGAAGACCAGTGTGAAGTTTCCACAGTCTGTGTTGATTTGGGGAGCCATGTCATCTGCTGGTGTTGGTCCACTGTGCTTCACTAAGTCCAGGGTCAATGCAGCTGTCTACCAGGAGATTTTGGAGCACTTCATGCTTTCTTCTGCAGACGAGCTTTATGGGGATGCTGACTTCATTTTCCAGCAGGACTTGGCACCTGCCCACACTGCCAAAAGTATCAAAACCTGGTTCAATGCCCATGGGATTACTGTGCTTGATTGGCCAGCAAACTTGCCTGACCTGAACCCCATTGAGAATCTATGGGGCATTGCCAAGAAAAAGATGAGAGACATGAGACTGAACAATGCAGAAGAGTTAAAGGCCGCTATTGAAGCATCCTGGTCTTCCATAACACCTCAGCAGTTCCACAGGCTGATAGCATCCATGCCATGCCGCATTGAGGCAGTAATTGATGCAAAAGGGGCCCAAACCAAATACTGAGTACATATGCATGCTTATACTTTTCAGAGGTCCGATATTGTTCTATGTACAATCCTTGTTTTTTTTTTTATTTCATGTAATCTAATTTTCTGAGATTGTGAATTTGGGGTTTTCATGAGCTGTCAGCCATAATCATCAAAATTATGACAAATCAAGGCATGAACTATCTCGATTTGCATGTAATGAGTCTATCTCATATATTAGTTTCACCTTTTAAGTTGCATTACTGAAATAAATGAACTTTTGCACGATATTCTAATTTTTTGAGTTTCATTTGTATGTGGGCTATCATGCAAAAGATGATGATGAAGAATTTAATTTGGCATGTTTCTTTAGGAAGTCTTAATGAGACTAGTGTGCTTCAAGTGCACCAATTTCTCTCTTATTCCCATGCATGGTTGAGGCAAGTGATATTTTCCACTTGGCTGCTGTTTGTCAGTCCATGGCTCTTCTCAGGTTCAGTAGAGAAATAAACTGGAGATGGATGAAAAATTTAATCAACACCACCTGCATATTTACTTTGCTCTAAAAAGCAATCCTGTAGATAGAGAGATGGAAGAACTTAGATTTAGGGATCTATCACTGGCCTTTTTAAAATTTGGCTTGATGTTGATCTTATACAATATGAACGGAGCTCATGGAAACCAAGAGCTGCAATTAACTTGGGGTTGGCTGAGTGCTGAAAGCCACTTAGGGAGGAAAACAAGTGGGTGACTTTTATTCTTTTGTTCATAGGACTTTGTGGAATTTTAAGGCTACAAGAGAGACTGATAAAAACATAAGACTTGGATTCTCCTTCATTATGTAGTATTTACAAAAGGTATTTAAAAAGTCATAAAATATTAATTGGCATCTCATAGGGCTATTTTTCTTTCTAAAATATTGTTTTAGCATGCTGCACAACATGCATCTTTCTTTCTTTCTTTCTTTCCTTGCTTCCTTGCTTCCTTGCTTCCTTGCTTCCTTCCTTCCTTCCTTCCTTCCTTCCTTCCTTCCTTCCTTCCTTCCTTCCTTCCTTCCTTCCTTCCTTCCTTCCTTCCTTCCTTCCTTCCTTCCCTTGTTAGAAAAATAATACAATCTGTCCCAAGACTAGTGGTTATGTGGGGAGCAATTCACCTAATTTCAGGTAATCTCTCTAAACTCAGAAGTACTAATTATAAGTAACAGCAAAAAAAAAAAATCTTTAAGGAAAAAAAAAAGTCAGACATAGAATTCAATTAAACTCCTACATAAAAAAGTGCTTCTTAAGAGCGCTTTCTCCTTATACAGCTCCTTGATTATGTATGGAAGAAAATTACCTTGATTATACCTTTGATGGGAAGAAAGCCTTCTAATTAATTTCATACATGGTAAAGTGGGGATGAGCTGCATCATGGAATGATTGAAATGTACTGAAGGGCCCTTTACTGCTTGGAGAACATGAAGAGATTGTATTGAAATACCCAACCAATCATGCAGTGATATGAATATCCATTGATCTGTGACAAAGTGCATAGTACTTCACATGCAAAATGTTCTGAGTTCAAGCTTTGGATATCAAAGTAAGACTCAGACATTAACTGTCAATACTCACAATATTAAACTAAAAGAATTTGTGATTTGAAGTAGAAGGTTAATTACTCATGTTCCTGGTCCTGAAAGAAAATACACTTTAACTGTTAAAATATTGAAATGGAATACAATCCCTTTCTTCTTAAAGCAATGGTGGACAACCTCTTAGTCCAAAGGCCACAAGTCTATCATCCAAAGTTCTGTTGCCTCCAGGACTTTCCAAGATCATGAGGCTGGAATTCAGTGGCAAGTGTTGAAGACAATTGGAACAATTTCCTGCTGATATCCGATACCTGATATCTGATTTAAAACCATAACTCTCCTCAGTGGCAGGTTGAATAGCCTGAATGAAGGAAAAGAGTTGGGTCTGTACCAAGGTTATTATGGTTATTTTTAGGGGAGGCAGATGACTTTACATAAGACCTGGAACATTTAGGCAGAAAGGGGAAAATAGTAGAAAGTGCCTTATGTGATGCACATGTATGTCTTGCTTATAAAATACATCAAGAGTCAAGAAAAGGAGACAAAGGCTATTGTTGATGTTGTTGTTTTCTGTATTGCAGATGCTGCAAGAGGACATCCACCTGGGGTGAAACAGAGCTTGTGATTCTGGTCCTGAGACAAAGAAGAAGATGGGTAGAAATATGTTGGACGGGTTTTTGAAAATAGCCAGGTAAGACCAGGAGGACAGATTGAGTTTCAGATGTATGATAGTGATAGTAATATCATGAATTGTTTTGGCAATAAGATAGGAATGTGAAAAGTCAAAGATATTCCAGTATCTGCATTTAACCTAAGGAGGGAAAGAACAAACCAAAATAAAGCATCAGTAGAAAGATGGGGAAGAGTGTTAGAGGGAGAAAATTAAGTAGCTTTTCATTTTATATTTATATAAACTATTCTGTATTCACTAGGTGTAATGGCACATGAGAAAGAGACCTTGGTAGACTGGGAGAAGAGACACTGCCAAGGGAGGTACCGGGTCAGGTAAGAGATAGCATAGCCAACAGCTGGAGAATGGGTGGGGTAAGAGGCTCAGAAGAGACCCTCCCTAGTTTCCTTGGCTGTAAAGGAGATGGGAGGAGAATTGTACATTCAGATCTGCAACCTTACAATAAAGTGAAATTAGTTCATCTGGCTGTGATTGCTATCTGGTTAACCTGGTGAGGCTGACATTCAGTTTTATAATTTATATTGTCACTTGCCTATTATATTAGTTCACTTTATTGTACTAGCCCAAGTATCTTATTTTTCAGAATAAAACCCCCCTCATTTAAGTGCTTCTCTACATGTGTCAGATCTTGACTCACCCTCCAAAGTAACCACATCCCTAGACCTACAAACACAACTCCTGCTTGCTTCAGTAAGATATTATTTTAACTTCTAGGAAACAAAATTGGAGAGGATTAACATGGTTATCTGTAAGAGGAAATTTTTTTTAAAAAATTAGAATGCTGTTTTGAAAATTAAAAATAAAAGTTGGAATATTTATGCTTAATGTGCAGGAAACAAAGTGCAGCTGGCAGGAGGATTTGCATGGATGAAACTCTACTGAGATAAAGCCAGTTTCCTAGCTGTTTTCTTGGACTTCTTACACCAAACAATTGGACATATTAGCTTTATAAAAGAAAATTGTTTTGGCTTTTACCTAGGAAGTTCCTTTGATACTGTGGTAATATTTACTGTGTATAGTGTTTATTGAAAAGACAGAATGAGATTACTGATTCATGGGGTTCTTAACTGAGTACCAGCTTCTATGACTATGTACCAAGATATTACAATAGAGATGAGAGGAAATGGCACAATTGCATCTTCTTTCTGGCAAACAGAGAGAAAGTAGGCCATGCTAGTTTGATTATATTCAGCCAGTTAGCACCATGAATTCCCTGATATTAACATAACATTTATTTGGGGATTTAGATCAGTGATGGGTTGCTCCTGGTTCAGTCTGGTTCTATAGAACTGGTAGTAAAACTGACGGGAGGCTCTGCCCACTTGTCCTGACATCATTATGGATGATCTGCACATGCGCAGAAGCATGTACGTGCACTCCTACTGCAAGCCAGTAGTAAAGGTAAGTGGAACCCACCCCTGATTTAGATGCAGTGTACATTCCTGGCGTTTTTAGACCATATTTATACTTTCTCTTAATTTCAAACATTCAGTGAGATATCTGTTTCTGCTGTAACCCAATGATGTTGCTTCATCTTATCTCCAGTTCAGGAGTATGTGACATAGGAGGTTTTAATGGCATGGCATGTCTACTGTTCTGCTGGTGTGAACCAACCATTGGAGTGAATAGAAGGGGAAAAGCAAGCAACTTTTGGGCTTGAAGGGCAGATGAGTTGCACAAGATTTGATGAACTGACTTGCTGTTAACCAGGTGGTGGTGAGATGTTGGTGGTGAGACATCAGTCCCATTGGTCCAGCCTGGCATATAAGTGTTGGGGTCTAAAGCTTGGGGGAGGGGAACATCTACCTCCTCAATTTCTGTGGTGTATGTTGCTAATTTTAACTATCTAACATAAACATTGGACAGAGGGGAGAGGAGAGCAGAGGAGAGGTGAGGAGAAGAAAGAGAAGAGGAAAGGAGAGGAGAGGAGAGGAGAGAGGAGAGGAGAGGAGAGGAGAGGAGAGAAGAGAAGAGAAGAGAAGAGAAGAGAAGAGAAGAGAAGAGAAGAGAAGGGAACAGGGTGGCTGGAAAGAATGGAGTAGCTGGAGAGAAAGGTTGGTATGCAGTGCAGTTGTCTGGAAAGGAAGAAGAAAGGATGGCTTCCCTGGAAGAAGGGAAGGGAAGGCCCAGAAGGACAAGATTTAGAAAGGGGACTTGGCTGGTTATAGGTGGTGCTTCACACAAAATTACAGAGGGGAAAGCAGGCATTGGCTATGGATGGAGAATCACTCATAGTTTGGGAAGGACTGGGCAGAGGATCTTGAGAGAGATTATCTCCCCAAGAAGCAGTAGCTCTTCAGGTGAGCAGTTTCAGGAGGAGGCCAAGCTGTGGGGAACATGCCTCAGTAAATTCTAGCCTGTTCTGTTTTGGTTTTTTCCCTCTTTCTCTTGTCAAACCCAGAAATAGGGGAGTGAGATAATGCGGAAAGAGGAAGAAACAGAAAAGGTGGAGGGGATGGTCTCTGGGAGGAAACCTGACACTGAATGAGCACCATTAATATTTTCTATATATACCTATTGTCAATAACTGCTGTAAATAACATGCCTGTCTATAGCAAAGGACATTAAAGTTTCCACTGTCTTGTTTTTCTGTGTCAATTGCTACCCTTGCAAAACAACACACCTCCAGTTCAAAAAGAACCCTGTCACACTGTGAGAGAGTGAGGCAACTTTAAGTCTTCCATAGCTGTGCTGGTGTTAAAGAAGTATTTTCTCCCTTATTCTAACACCATTCAAGGATAGTTTTATGGTGTGTAAAATGTGTGCTCCCAAAGCTAGCTTTATTCTGCCTCTCGGTCCATTATAGCTACTCTGTTGCTCATTAGCCTGGTGGGAAGCCAGGTGACTAGAAGTGCTTGCTAACAGAAGCAACAGAGCAGGAAAAATGATCAGCAACCAGGATAGCAAATGTTATGCTGATACAGTTTTCTGCCAGCTCAGGGATGGATAAATAATGGCTGTGGGAAAGCACATAAACAAAGTATCCAAGCAACTATGAACCTCATGGTTCAATACTCGGTAGAGATGTGCGACCCATGTCTCTACAATATCATAGCTGTGGCAAAGAGGGGCTTTGCACAGATCCGCCTGGTGTGATAGTTGCCCACATTCCTTATTTGGAAGGTCTTTCAGACATTCACTCATGCCCTAATCACATCATGAAGAGCCTATTGCAACACACACAACATGGGACTGCCCTTGCAGACCACAGGAAATCTATAGCTGGTTGAGATGCACAGGGTAGGCGGTGATAGGCATGCACTGTATGTCTGAAAGCTGCATTGGTTGCCATTTGGTTCCAGGTCCAATTCAGGATGCTGGTTGTTATTTATAAAGGCCTTCATGGCACAGGGCTTGGCGTTTGACAGATTGTCTATTTCCAATAGTTTCTGTCTGCCAAGTAACTTTGGATGCAGTGGGTATGCTCCAGGCAGGGGTGAAATGCTATCAGTTCAGGATGGTTCGTCCGAAATATGCTACTGATTCACTGAATTGGTAGTAAAAAAAGTAAAAAAAAAAGTTCTGAAGATCAGCTGAGCGACATGCGATCATTGGAAAGTTTTTTTTTACTTTTTAAAGCATTTTTAACTAAAAAAAATTTTAAGTAAAAAAATGCTTAAAAAGTAAAAAAAAAGTTTTGATGATTGTGCATCGCTCAGCTGATTGTTGGAACTTTTTTTTTTTACTTTTTAAGCATTTTTTACTACCGGTTCTCCGGAACTGGTAGTAAAAAATGCTTTAAAAAGGTAAAAAAGAGGTTCTGATGATCACAGCTGTGGCATGTGATCATCGGAACCTTTTAAAAAACTTTTTAAAAGCATTTTTTACTACCGGTTCCAGAGAACCGGTAGTAAAAAAAGCTTTAAAAAAGTTTTTAAAAAGGTTCCCAAGCTTGCGTGCCACAGCTGATTCCCCCACAGCTGTTCTACTTACCTTCTGAAGCCTCCTTTTGATGTGTACCATGCATGCGCGCATGCAGCACACGCTTGGCGCACAACACGCATGCGCAGCCAGTGAATCGGTAGTAAACCGGTTCAAATTTCACCACTGGCTCCAGGTCCTTTTAATTAAACAATGTTATGTAACAGGACCTAGGAAATGTGCTTTCCGTGTCCTGGTGCCTTTCTTGTAGAACAGCTCCCCCCCACCCAAAATACTTATGATTTCTACCCACATGATCTTCCAAAAACCTATGAACACCTGTCTGTTCTTCCTTGACTGCAGATAAGGTGGGTGCTGAGCAGTGGTGGGATTCAAATAATTTAACAACCGGTTTTCTGCCCTAATGATTTCTTCCAACAACCAGTTCACCAAACTGCTCAGAAAGTTAACAATCGGTTCTCCCGAAGTGGAGCGAATTGGCTGAATCCCACCATTGGTGCTGAGTTCCATTGTGCTTTCTTTGGTTCATTGTGTTTGCTTTTTATGGATGAGCATGATACTTTTCTTTTTATAGTTCTTTAATATGTTTATAGTGTAAGCTGCCCAAAGACATAGCAAGCCGTCCTAAAAATATAAAGTATAAAATATAAAATAAATGTAAAATAAAATAGTTAAGTTCCATTTGGTTTTAGCCAAAAGAATATTGAAGATCCTCAGGCTGAAACAAAAATGGCAACATCACCCATTGAAATACTCTCTAGTGAAGGGCTGTCAAACTCACGGCCTGCTGCCCGAATGCGTCACATGCTGGCCACAGCCATCCTGGTTTAGCGAAGGAGAAAGAAGTCATGGTGCTGCCATGACAATGTGAGTTTGACATCCCTGCTCTAGTGCAATGAGCTTTAATTTAGTGACCTCCAGCTGTGTATGTTTGCAACTTCCAAAATTTCAATCCAACATTTTCAAATTTAGAGAAAATTGTTTTAAATTTTGTTTAAAACAAACCACAGTTCAAAGTACACTAATTTCTGACCTTGCACTTCATTATTTTTAAACGGTCAAATATTCATCTCTACAAAGTCTTAAGTTTGAAACAATTTAATCTTTGCTTAATTGTGTTTTATTTGATTTTGATGTAAGAATGTATTTGGAAAATTCAGCAACTTATTAAGTGTACCCTTCCTTTAAAAGCAAGGTGATATGCAGTGGTGGGATTCAGCCGGTTCGCACCACTTTGGGAGAACCGGTTGTTAACTTTCTGAGCAGTTTGGTGAACTGGTTGTTGGAAGAAATCATTAGGGCAGAGAACCGGTTGTTAAATTATTTGAATCCCACCACTGGTGATATGGGATTGCATGATCAGACTTGGAATAATGGCTCCATAATTAATATCACGGAAAGGGAAAAGAAAAAAAAAGTGAAATATTTTAAGTTCATAACAGATTAATGACTGGATAGAGATTTAGAGAGAATGATGTTTGAAAGAGCATAATGTTTTTGAACAAATAAATGTAAATGTCAGTGAAGCCACCGTGCCTGTGTAATAATGATTAATATTGATCACTACCTTTGCTGATTTCCAGCTATGAAGGTCAAATAAGTCATAATAGAAGAAGCACATTATTTGAAATGCTCATGCATCACAAATTTGGAAGCAATCTTGTACCTCTTTCAGAACACTTGGGGGTGCTATTGCACCGTGGTTGGAGAAATACCTGCCTGAGTTCTGCAGAAGTCATTCCTTTAACAAAATTGATGAAGTACAAAGCAGGGTTTAACCAGAGAACAGTAGACCTGAACAATGTGTGTTTCACTGACTGTGTCTTTGACCAAAAAACATAGCGGTAGATAGGGGAAGCAATACATTTCCTTAAAAACAAACAAACACCAAACAAACAAAAAGTCAAGTAGGATATATCAACAGCAATGTATTACTGTAGTACATCGAGTTTGTCCCAACTCGGACTGAAGGTGGTGTTAGAAGAAGAAAAAAAGCCATCCAGAATCTGGCTAATTAGGCTTACTCTACCAAAATAACACCACCTGGCTGAGGAACCATATTGTGTAATAAAACCAGCCATCCAGCTGAGAAAGCAACATGAATATTATACTCACCTGACAAGGTGAGTCAGAGAGTTCTCTGCTGGTGGTAAGAGAAGAAAGGGTTTTTTATTCAGGCTCCAGGCCTGCTGTGAACTGTGCCTTCCTTTTTCAGAAGTGTTTCTTTTTAGAGAGAAGTTTCCCCTTAATGTAAGGTTGCAAAATAGCTTGGAAAAGTTCCTCAGTGAGATGTTTAGCACCCTTTGGTGAAGGAACCACCAAGCAGAACAGGATTCCACATGGGCTGGCTGAGTGGCTCGAAGAGAAAGTTCAGGCTGCTTTTATGAATGTTCCCCTAGAACTGTGATGGCGAACCTATGACACGCGTGCCATAGGTGGCATGTGGAGCCATATCTGTGGGCACGCAAGCGTTGCTTTAGCTTAGCTCCAGCGCACCAAACAGCTGATTTTTGGGCCTTCCAGGCCCAGCAAAAGTCAGGAAACAGGTTGTTTCTGGCCTCTGGAGGGCCTCTGGGGGGATGGGGGAGGCCATTTTCACCCTCCCCAGGTTCCAAGAAAGTCTCTGGAGCCTGGGGTGTGTGTGTGAAAAACAGTCCTACCGGGCCCACCGGTAACCTTTTTGCCATCATGTGCCAAAAGCAGGGGGAGTGTGTGTGTGGGGGTGTAGCGCACGCATGAGCGGGGGATGGGGTGCAGGAGGCATTGAATTATGGATGTGGGAACACACACACACATGCCCCACCCATGCTTCCCCCGCTTTATGTATGCGATGACAAAAAGGTTAGCCATTACTGCCCTAGAATGTAACTTACTGAGCAAAGCAGTTGAAGGATTCAGTTTGCAATGGAAAAATGAAGGCAAGAGGAAGGGATTTTCTGAGCCCTAGTTTCAAGCCACAAAGTGATTTAAGGGGAAGTCAATCTGATATGGATGCCAGTGGCCTACTAAAAGGAATTTCAGTTGGAGTTCATGACTTCATTGCTTTTGTCAGAATTAGGATTTCCTTCCTCTTCAGTTTTGTGGTTTTCTGAAATTTCATCTGATTTAGGTGCTTGATGTTAAGTACCTAATAACAGGGATGTTATTCCAAAGGTCCTCTCGCACCACATTCCTTTTCATCATATATTTATTGAATATGGGGAGTTTTCAAAAATGTTTCTATTTAATCTGTCTATTCCTTGCAGCTGCTAAAAACAAAATAATCTGCATGTCATTGAAAACCAAAACCAAAACCACACAGCATTATAGCAATTCTGACTGATTTCTCATCTGTTCCTCAGGTTACTTTCCTTGTTTGCTATCTGGCAAATTCACTTTCTGGTATTTTCTTTAGAGGCAGTTGAGAGTTTGAGGAAATCGTAGGCAAGTTATTTCAAGATAGTCCATACCAGAGGTGGGTTCTACTTACCTTTACTACTGGTTCGCATTGTGCCCGCGTGCTCGCTCTGCTCGCGCTCTTCAGCGCATACGCAGAAGCTTCTGTGCATGTGCATCACTTTTGATGACATCGGGGTCAGTGGGCGGAGCCTCCTGCCAGTTTTACTACCAGTTTCTATAGAACCAATACGAACCGGGGGCATCCACCACTGGCCCACACCACTATAGCACAGGTGTCAAACTTAATTGTGTCACGTGCGTATTGTGACTTTTTCGCCTTTGTGGAGCTGGGATGGGTATGGCCTGCACATGATGAATCTGCCCCGCAGACTGCCAATTTGACAGGCCGGCCTATAGGTTGGCTTTATTTATTAATTAAATTATTTCTGCCATAGATAGGTTCTGTTTATTAAAGTTTAATAGGGTTATTTTATTTATTTATTTATTTGCAAAAGAGACCTACTATTATATCTGAATTCATTCAGCAAAGCACCTCAAGAAACTTTTCACTTAAGAATGCTTTAAATGCTTTGATTGTTTCTGGGAGATTCAGTGGCAAATAAAGGCAAATATTCATGTCCCAGGATAATGTTGCAGGATCCCATCTGAGTCAGTCATTGGGACCAAAGTTTATCAAGCTTTGGGGCTCATGCTGGAGTCTATCCTCTCTCTCCAGAATATGGCACAGAGACAGAAGTTCCCTGTGGTTGGCTTCAGCAAGAACCCAAAAGCTTGGAGGAATAAACATTTGGTCTGGATGACTGACTCAGATTAGATCCTCATTGAGTAGCAATTAAAGACAGCTGATGAAGATGATAGAGTGGTTGCGTGCCCATGTATATGCTATACATATATTATCTTCCTCAAATACATATATTATCCACCTCCACAGAAGTAACACTGTGGATATTTGTTGTATATCTAAATATGATTATTGCCATTAATACGGGGTAAAAAGGAAACAGGTCTTATATGTAAAGGATTAGAAGTTGCTATTAATAAGCCCATATATATCTTATAAGGTAAAGGTTCCCCTTGCACATATGTGCTAGTCGTTCCCGACTCTAGGGGGCGGTGCTCATCTCCGTTTCAAAGCTGTAGAGCCAGCGCTGTCTGAAGACGTCTCCATTGTCATGTGGCTGGCATGACTAAATGCCAAAAGCATACAGAACGCTGTTACCTTCCCACCAAAGGTGGTCCCTATTTTTCTACTTGCATTTTTTACGTGCTTTTGAACTGCTAGGTTGGCAAAAGCTGGGACAAGTAATGGGAGCTCACCCCATTACGTGGCACTAGGGATTCGAAGTGCTGAACTACTGACCTTTTGATTGACAAGCTCAGCCACTGAGCCACCGCATCCCTATATCTTATATATCTCTACTATCCTCTAGAGAAGTTACAAACACCTGATATTATATCATTATGCTTAATGTTTCCCTGCTCTCTGCAATAATAGGTCAGCTGGAATTGTAGTCACTTATCTGTTGCCATAAGGTAATTGATAGTGCCTTAAAATAATAAAAATACAGATACATTCTAATATTTTGTTATACAGACATATATACATACACTCCACACACACATGTCTGTATAACAAAATATTAATTTGTTTATATATACATATTTAATAATGACTGCTGTAATTGTGTATTTGACTTTTTGAAAACATAGTCCAGATGTACCTGCATATCCTGTTTTCCTTTTATTAGTTATAATTCAGAGGGACTCTGGTCAGCCATTCCCAAAAACTATCTTACGGAAAACAGAGCTTCTTCAACAGGAATATATTTTTATATATATTGGCGTACTTGATATTTAAGAACAATTAATATCTATATGCAACAGACTTGAGGAATAAACAAACACTAATGAATAAACAAACACTAATGTCAGATTTTTGAAGAGGGTCATTATAAATAATAACTATGTTCACCAGTGCTGAGTCTACACTGAAGAAATCAAGATATCAAGATATCATGTTTCCCTGAAAATAAGACCCTGCCTTATATTTTTTTGAACCCCGAAATAAGTACTTTGTCTTATTTTCGGGGAGGTTTTATCATTTTGGGGCACGTGGAGCAAGATAGGGCTCCTCTTGCCATTTTACCGGATTTCCAGTTGTGCGTTTAAATATTTTTTGGAGGGGCTTATTTTGAGGGGGAGGCTTATTTTAGTGCATGCGCTTAAAAGCCGAATTGGGCTTATTATCAGGGGATGTCTTATTTTTGGGGAAACAGGGGACATTGGTGGCAAATGTAGAACAATTTATAAAATCATTTTGAAAAATACTTTATTTTGAGTTATTGAACTGTATGATCCAAATTCATAGACTCCAATTTTTCTTATTAATGGGCCCAAAGTATGAAATGATAGTTTTAGTTACGTGCTATTACCTAGAGTTTTGGTGGAATTATCTGTAAATCAGCTGGGCTGATTCTGCTCCAGATTGCAAAATGGCTTATCCCTTTTTCAAACCAATCTTAATCTTATAGCACTGCTATCATCTCTCATATTTTCAATTAATAGGCTTTCCGCATCTCTAGATACTATATGGCAGGAGAAATATGAGAGAAAACATGCTTATCCTGAAATGAGATATCATCAATGTTTTTTTAGAAGTATCGATATAAAACTCTTTCACACCGTACATTCTTATCATGATGGAAGAAATAAGAATTGAATGAAAATCTTCAACAAAGCACAAGATATATTTTCTGATGCTCATGCCTTAAGATTAGAGGATCCAACAATGGTTATTCAATGCATTTGGACACGCTAACAATCACATAATTCATATCATCACCACCATGATGCATAGCTAATTAGATCAGCAGACTTTTCCAACTGCCTTTTCCAATAAAGCAACACATCACCATTTTTTTTAGTCATAAATATTTTCTTTTCTTTTCTTCTACTTGTGCCAAACTGCTGGTAACATAATCCCATCAAACATATATTGTGTTTACATTGTGTTATTTTCAATATTTACTGCTTTTCTGGCTATTCTGGTGCCTTTTTGAGAATAACAAACCAGAAGGGTATTCATTTTATACTGTTGATTTGTGTTCCCAGGTATTAGAATAAATTGAAAATCAATCAATTGCTTTACTACAGGTCATAGCTCCAAAATATATATGAATAGGTTAAAAAAGAAATCAAGCAAACTTTCTTCTGGCTACTTGGCTTTTGCTCTTTTTCTTTTATAATTGAAATTTGAGTTGAAAAAAGACAGGAAAAAGTAGCATAACATGAAATAAAGTTTTTTCCTTCCTTCTTTATAAAAGAAGCATTTTTTAAATTGAAAACAAAAGTGCTTGTGAAGATTAATTTCTTGATACCTCAATTCAAAACCAGTTGTCTCTGGCTGCTTTTTCCCCCTGTACTTGCATACTAGCAAGATATGTTAGCTCTGTTGTCTCAAACAAGGTCAAAGAAAAAAAAAACACCATTTATCAGTTGTTTCATTATTGATAAAACAACAACAAAGTACACTTTCAGCACTTTTTATTAATGGCAAAAGGATCCCCCACAGGAGTTTATGCCAATTTTACTTAATGCACCGAAGGAACAGTTTTTGTGAAGCTTTGTGAGAACTCCTTTGAGCTTGGATTTATTGACACAATGTGGTGTCAGGTACAGAGATTATTCCCTAAAGACAATGCAAGGTGTGTGGAGAATTGTCCAAAGAAAACATAGCATTATTTATTTATTCATTTTAGGAAATTTCTATTGCCGTCTATTCGCACATGGCAACTCAAGATGGCTTATAAAAAAACAACAAAACTAATAAAAGAGAGAATCATATAATAAATTAATAAAATATAATAAAATGATTGACCTTGTGGTGTATAGTTTGGAATTATTGGTATATTTTGTTTGATACTATGACCACTGTTAGGGAGAAATAAAAGAAAAAATTGCCAAGTCTAGTTGAAAAATCTTAGTGGTTTAAAATAATCCCAAGAAGCATATTCATCATTTGCTTGCCTTTTGTATGTTCCTTTTTCCTTACAGAAGCAACAGTATTGTCAAGAATATATTACGATGTCTCAGACTTCAATTTCTCAAGAAATCATATCAATACTGTGCAATTTAATAATATGCATATTTATACCTCTATGTTGAATGGAAAAAAGGCACACTTGCTTTTTCCTCAGTTTTTAAGAATCAATACTCAGTTTCTTAATGTCAAAGAGAATTTTAGTAAGATCAAAAAGTTAGGATTGTTTAGCAGGGAGATAATATCTTTTTTCTGTATTTGTATGGAAAGTAGTGATGGGTAAACATCTTCATTATTATATGATAATATAATCTTAATACCGTGTCTCCCTGAAACTAAGACCTCTCTGGATAATAAACCCAATCGGACTTTTCAGTGCATGTGATAAAATAAGCCCCCCCTCCCAAATAACCCCCCCAACTACTTATACGCATGCACAACCGGTCCCGCCATTTCCTCTGGTTGCTTGCCACACAAACAACATGATATGAAGAGGGGAGGCCGGAGAGGGGAGAAACAGGGGGACATGCCCACCTCTCCCTGTTCTTCACACTGGCAGAGCAGCCCAACACGTCTTCTCCAGGGGTGAAATGCTCCCGGTTCGCACCGGCTCGCCCTATTAGGTAGCGATGGCAGCTGCCGGTTCGGAGGACCGGTAGCAAAAATCCCTGGCCTCTCCCCCCTGCCTCTGCTGAGCCGCACCATCAGCAGAGGTTTTTTTTTTTTACTTTTAAAAGTTTTTCTTCAGCCGAAACATGCCTTTAAAAGTAAAAAAAAAAACCACCCTCTGATGATCGTGGGGCTGAGCAGAGATCATCAAAACCCTTTAAAAGTTTTTTTAAAAAACCCTCTTCAGCCGAAGGGAAAGAAAAAAGAAAAAAACCCAAGGTTTTAAAAACCTCCTCTGGCTATCCCAGAGGAGTTTCCTGATCCTCACAGGCTTTTAAACTCACTTTTCAACAGCCCCCGCTTACAAGAGCCCCCATCCATGCCCAGCCAATTCCCCCTCCTCATTTACCTATAATTACTGCTCCTTTCGGGCTGGCAATGCCATGCTTTCTTCAGCTACTGAAGAAAAAAAAGCTTGCTTTGACTTCCTGCTTTGCTGAATGAGGAACTCTGGGAGTTGAAGTCCACAAACTAAGTTACTAAGGTTGGGACCCGTATTCTAAAATAATAAATAAAAATAATAAAATAAAATATTTGTGCAGCTTTCTGAGATTTGGTGTGTTTCTGTAGTGTTTCACTCTAACTACACAAACACACAAAATCTCACAAAGCTGTATGTGGCATTTTGTGTGTGTGTGTGTGTGTGTGTGTGTATGTGTGAGTTGTGTTGTGTGTGTGTAAAGTGTGAAAGTGTGAGGTTCCTGCTTGTTGCAGGGGACATTTTGGGTGAAGTGCAGCTGCTTTTACATTGTGTGTGAGTCAGTTGTGTTGTAGTGTGTGTGTGTAAAGTGTGAAAGTTGGTACCTCTTATTGTTTTGTATACCTTATTTATTATTTTTATTATTTATTGTTATTGGCCATGCCCACCCAGTCATCTGACCACTAAGCCACGCCCACCAATTAAGCCACACCCACAGAACTGGTAGGGAAAATTTTTAGATTTCACCCCTGGTCTTCTCCTACCCCTTGCTGGCATGGAAGGGCTCCTGCCCCTCTCTTAGCCACCCGCCCCCTTTAGGGATGTAATTTGGGGTGGCAGGTAGGGTGAGTGAGAAGCAGGATGCAGGTCTTACCTTTCAAGCTCTATCGCATTCCTTGCTGTTGTGTCCAGGGAAACACGCTGTAAAAGAAAACGTCTCATGAGTTCAAGAAGTTTAATTGAACTCGCGAGGAACGTGATGGAGCTGGAAAGGTAAGACCTGCATCCTGCTTCTCACCCACTCTACCTGCCACTCCCAAATTGCATCCCTAAAGGGGGCGGGTAGCAAGGGGCAGGAGCCCTGTTATGCCCAGAAAGGGAGAAGAAGAGATGGCAAGGAAGCCACGTCTCGCTTCTCCCCCGCCCCACCTGCCACCCCTTTAGATAAAGAGATGGTGGGGAAGGGAAGCAGCTGTTGCCATTGGGATGGGGTGGGACATGTTGGGCTGCTCGGTCGGCCTAAAGAACAGGGAGAGGAGGCGACAGCAGCGATGGGACATCCGGTCCCACGCTCACCGCTTCCTGCACCACCAAAATAATAAGACCCCCCGATAATAAAGCCAAGCCCTTATTTGGGGGGGGGGGTGTCAAAAGAAAATAAGACCCTGTCTTATTTTCGGGGAAACATGGTATCTTTTATTGTTTGGATAAAGTGATAGTTTAGAATATTGATTGAAATTATCAACACTCCAATGTTTAGATAACTTAGATTGTTGAGGATAAAAAAGAAAGAGGTATTAATATTAATTACAATTTAGGATGTCGGTGTTAATGAGTATGATATTGTTTGTCTTTTTCATCTGGAATTGAATATAACAGTTATTTAAAAAACTTTTACATATTGTGTTAAAGTATTTATCATACAATAAAGATTCCTGTCTTAAGCTGATCAGTTAGAATTAAATAATTAAGTCAATTCTATTGTTATTTACAGTTTTTTATACATATTGATAAAAGAAAAAAGTAAATTAAAAAAGCAAATTTGGCAGCAATTTAACTACCAAAAAAATAAGAGGAAGAGAGGAAAAAAGCCTAGAGAGCTGGGTTTCCCCTTTTTATACATCTGCTAATTTACAATGTTTATAAAAATTTGTATTCACTTAGAAGCCAGACTGTAAATCATTATATTTGCAATGCATTGTTTGTATGGGAAACATTCTTGCTTAATTTTGGTTAAACTTCTATTTTGAATCATCATCATCACCATCATTTTAGCCATTGTCTATATACTGCAGGATGAAGGCCTCTTCCACATGTTTCCAACCAATTTTGAATACACTATATAGTGTTAATTTTACCATTGCTGCATATTTTCCAAGTTTAAATTCCTAATCAAATATTGCCAGAATTATAACTTTCTTCCAGTGCTGGGCAAAATTTATTCTCATTAAATTGTGATAAAATTGTGGGGTTTTTTTGGTAGTAATAGTAATAATTGAAATTAATAATTTATCCATACTGCATTTCATGTGATTAATAAGCAAAATGAAGGAAAGTCATCATTACCACCAAAATCTAAACAGTAATCAACGTGGAAACACAATGCATACCTCATACTCAAAAAACATTTGATTTTGTGATAATAGAAAATTATTGTAGATTAAGATTCTGGAATCTGATAATTCAGAATAATTTTTGGCCTCGTGGATAAAGCACAATAGAAGTGAAAAGTCAGTAGATTTTTTTCCAAATTACCTTTAATTGAAGTCTGTAGTTTGGATTCTTAGTTGATGCTTTAGTCAGGAACACTGAGTAAACACTTAGTTGATGCGTTAGTCAGGAATACTGATATTGAGCCCCAATGACTACAAGGGAGGATAATCATTACAATTAATCAATCTAATGGTTGATTGAAGAACATGGAATGTAATGCCATGACAATCATATGGGCTATTCCCCCCCCCCCCCAACCTGTTGCCTTCTAGATGTATTGGCAGTATAAATTCAGAATTTTCAGGAAGCATAGAAATTTATGGACACCCCACAGATATTTGTTTTTTGTGTGTACTATATTTCCTGTGTGGACTGGGGGTTGAGCCCTTTATTGTATTTAGTCCTTTCTACCCAAGTAGCTACTTAGCTGAACTCAGCATCTCCTAAAGAATAAATTGTATGTATATGTATATATGTATCTCTATCTCTATCTCTATCTCTATCTCTATCTCTCCTATCTATCTATCATCTATCTATCTATCTATCTATCTATCTATCTATCTATCTATCTATCTATCTATCTATCATCCATCCATCCATCCATCCATCTATCCATTCAGGGGTTGGCTTCAAAAGTTTTACCAAGGGGTTCTCTGGCCAGTTGCTGGGTGGGTGGGACCATGGTGGGCATGGCCTAGTTGGCCTCCTGCACCACAGTGTGTGTGTGTGGGAGCGTTTTTGCCCTCTCCAGGCTCTGGAGGGTTTCCTCGAGCCTCCGGGAGGGTGAAAATGGCTTCCCCAAGCTCCGGAGGCCCTCTGGAGGCCAGAAATAGGCCCGTTTCCAGCCTTCCCAAACTTCCGGTAGGCCTGTTTTTCACCCTCCCTGAGCCTCTGCGCATGCACTATACTTACTTGTATCCAACATGGGCCATGTGGGGACTCCTGGGAGGGGCGGGGTGGGATGGGTGGGGACAGCCAGGAGTGGGATTTGGGGGTTCTCTGAACTGCACAGAATCTTAGCTAGAGGTTCTCCCATCTGCCTGCCTGCCTGCCTGCCTGCTGCCTGCCTATCTATCTATCTGTCTGTCTGTCTGTCTGTCTGTCTGTCAGACAGACTGTTTGTCATACTAGGCCGTAGGTTTCCAGACACTGCCACATTTCTCCCCTGAGGGGAAGAAGGGGGGTTGATGGGTATGGTAACATTCTTCAAGCGGTCAAGGTCAGATTGTGTTCGCATCTGCAGAAGGAGTGGCAAGAAGAGGTTTTGAATAAAGTGGAAGAACTTTGGACCATGTGACCGGCAAAGGGGTTAGGGGGGTAGGACTCTTGGGGTTTGTATAACTGGGAAAAGAATCTGGAAGTTTCAGTTTTGGAATTTCACCCATAAAGTGCCAGTTTCTTTATGCTAGTAAAGAACTTTGAAAGACAATGGCTTCAGAGTTTTTTTTTCATGCAGAAGAGGTTTTTCTGGAACCTTGACACTATCTATCTATCACTCCTGTTTTTATAGTACTAAATGATTAGGAAAATAAGGCCTACAAAAACTTGTTAATATGATTTAGAATTTCATTTTGCTGTTTTACCTTGAGGTGTGTGTGGATATTTCAAAATAATTATAAATGTCACTATTCAGATTTAGGTTTTAGGCTAGTTATGGGGGATAAAAATGTTACATTTGCCAATAAACTTTGACTTGAGGTACCTTGTCCTTTTCAGTCTCTAATGCAATATTATATCAATTACATTTTTTTATTATTCTGCAGTGTGATGAACTGACATTTATACATTCCCCACCAGTAAACCAAGATATCCTCAGATGCTTTCCAATTAGCCAATGCAAACAACTCATTTTTTAAATCAAACTAGTCATGTGTGGTGGTAAGGAAGCATGTAATCTGAATCATTAGGAAATTCTGAGGAGAATAAAGACTAAGCTTTCAGCACTTTGCTTCAGAACTCCACCAGTCTTTTCAGCACCTGTTACTATGAAACCAATGCAGAAGGAATCTATGCAAGTATTTCTAATGCTGTTGGGGAGTTTATCAGCAGTAATGATTGAATTTGGCAAAACTATTTGGGTTTAGTAGAGATCACAGATCCCTCGCATCCTGGACATAAACTGTTTCAATTCCTACCCTCAAAACGACGCTATAGAGCACTGCACACCAGAACAACTAGACACAAGAACAGTTTTTTCCCGAAGGCCATCACTCTGCTAAACAAATAATTCCCTCAACACTGTCAGACTATTTACTGAATCTGCACTACTATTAATCGTTTCATAGTTCCCATCACCAATCTCTTTCCACTTATGACTGTATGACTATAACTTGTTGCTGGCAATCCTTATGATTTATTATGATATATTGATCATCAATTGTGTTGTAAATGTTGTACCTTGATGAACGTATCTTTTCTTTTATGTACACTGAGAGCATATGCACCAAGACAAATTCCTTGTGTGTCCAATCACACTTGGCCAATAAAATTCTATTCTATTCTATTCTATTCTATTCTATTCTATTCTATTCTATTCTATTCTATTCTATTCTATTCTATTCTATTCAAAGAAACTATCCACATTAAAGAAATTATGTGGTCACAGGCAGCTGTATCCTATAGTATGTTGGAAAAGGCTGTGGGTATTGTCCCAGTTTAATTTCCACCCAATACATTGTCAGTCAATCCTTACATTCATATCAGAGTAAGGACTCAGTTCAATTAGCACAAAAACAACCTTATGTTTATTTTTCTAGCCTTAATATTCCAAACAAGTAAGCAAACACACATCTCAAATCCTTAACTGACTGACTCTGACTTTCTCTCTCTCTCTCTCTTTCCCTCTCCCTCCGTCCCTCCCTTTCACACACACACACACACTCAAAAGGCACAGATCTTTCCAGACTCACTAGAAACACTTTGGTGGGTAATTAGCATGGACAATCCTATACTCCAGCCTTAACTCTGTTATGTAGATTGCATTAGAAGGATAGAAATAGAAAGTAGGACTGTCTCTATTCTTCATCATGAAACCATCAGTGTGGGAATGATGAATGTGGATGATGTAACCAACAGAATATTGAGTTAGTACCTTGTGGGATGTCAACCCAACAATCCAAAATTTTGGGACAAGAATATAATATAAACAAAATTTTTTATAAAATATTGGGCTGGGTTTTTTTTTTTTTCATTTTTAGTGGGCTATCCTAACACAACATGCATACCTAAAAAGATGCTTAGAGGTCTTTACCACGAGCAGCTGCGGGACCTGCATACCATCCCAGTTAGCTTGGCTGTTCATGGTGCTCTTGGGACTTCGAAGGTCAACATCCAGCTTTTGCTTCCATGGAACATGGAACCTCTAACATCGAAGATCAAATCCAGCTTTTGTTTCCATGGAATGTCACAGGGAATGCCACTACTTGCCCTGTACTGATCTTTGTAGGTATAAACATATCAGGGCATTGGAATATCTTTTTGAAAGCTTCATGGCTGCTCTACAATGTTAGTCTGTGGTATGTTTCTTGACTGCTTGTTCTTACTCTTGATGGTTGATCCTAAAAGGCAGATGCTGATTGTTGTACCTGTTCTCATTACTTTGGTCTTCTTTATCCTTAGAGTCCCAATTTTTCACTATGCTTCTTGACTTTTATTACTAGAGTTTGGAGATCTTTTGAATTTTTGATTATTTGAGTTGTGTCATCAGCATAGCACAGGTTATCAATGCGTTTTCCAATTTTACATGCTCATCTTCTTCCAGTCCGGCTTCTGTTAATACACATTCAGCATATAGAAGACTACAATAGCTATAACAATTTGAAAATCTCAGCATGTAATAGAGATTTGGAGGCTGATGACAATAAATGAAACTGAAGAAATGACTCATGGGAAAATATAGAAGTGGATTTATATTTCTAACTCAGAGGGGCATATTAATATAGTAGGTGTCGCTTCTTTAGTAACTGTATTATTGTTAAGGCAGGAAACAGTCACAGCTGAGTTGTGGTACAATATTGTATACGTGCCCTTTCGAGAAATTTTCCAATTTAACTCTGTTGAAATGAGTAAAGCTCTTTTTAATGGGATATATTCAGGTATATTTCCTAGGACTCATGACTAGTATTAACCAATAGAATACAATATTTTAGACACAAAAATATGTTGATCAAATCCCTATGAATTCAGACAGATTAGACACATTAAACAATGCAGTGGAATACAACACAAAAAAGAGCTAAAAACAGCACAGGAATAAAGTAGTCACACCATCAAACTACTCTGCTCACCTTCAAGACTGGGTTTGGTTTATTCAGTTCATGATCTATTATGGTTAACACAAACCACAGCTTAGCGTAATGTGCAAACACAGTACAGGTCTCCTATATATCTACCACGAGTTTCATATTATCATAAAGAACAATATATAAGGTTCTTAAAACAACATCCAAATGGGGATAAACAGTATATGGATTGCTTGCTCTTAAAGTCAGAGGAAAAGGTTTCTTCTAGGTTCATTTTGTCTTGTTTTTTGCAATCTTTCAGGCTTGTGTGTGTGTTTTTTTTTGTATGTGTGTCATTGTTGTCTCCTAGTGGGGGACTGGATTAGTCTTTGCAGTTTTCCTGGCAAGGTTTTCTCAGAAGTGATTTGCCTCCTTCCTAAGGCAGAGAGAGTGACTGATCCAATGTTCCCTCAGCTGGCTTCATCCCTAAGGCAGGACTAGAATTCATAGTTTCCTGGTTTCTAAACCTGGTGGTACCTCAACCTCTAGACCAAACTGGCTCCCAATTTTTAATGATCTTGAGATAATTCTGTACTTGAAAATATTTTAATATGATACAGGCTAGGAAGAAGGTATTTGTAAATACTATTACTAAAAAAAAAATACTAGGGATAGGTGAGATGATAGCAATTCCCTTTTGAATGCCCATGCTTCTCAACTTAGTATCCTTCAAATGTATTGAACTAATAATTTCAATCTAGTATTAAAAATATCACATGGGGGGAGGGAAGTAGCCTCCAGACTCATTAGTATAGTGAGATTAGTATAGTCATAAGAAAATAATGCCATGTCTTTTTTTAGAATAGAATAGAATAGAATTTTATTGGCCAAGTGTGATTGGACACACAAGGGATTTGTCTTGGTGCATATACTCTCAGTGTACATAAAAGAAAAGATACGTTCATCAAGGTACAACATTTACAACACAATTGATGGTCAATATATCAATAATTTTCTTTTTCTTATGTCATTTTAATTAAAAGATGGCTTGTTAGTGATTTCACCCCCTTTTTTAGAGAAACGTGAGTTTTCATCTATAATGTTATTTCTGATTTAAAATGGCATGGACAAAGCATTTCACAATTTATCCTTGCAAACATTTCTTGTTATGTTGACACTGTTTGCAAGTTGCCAGTAACTCAGAGCTGCAAAGTTTAGCATGACACATAAAGAATTAAGATTTAAGGAATCATTTGTGGCAAGGTATGAACTAGATAAAATATCGTGTGGTGTGCAAGGATCAATACAGGAGCTAAATGCAAATAGAGTGAATGCAGACACCTAACTGGAAAGTAAGCTTAATGAAAACAAAGTGTAGAGAGAACTTTTTAAAGAGATGTTCAATTGACAGTGAGGCATTTGTAATATGTATTTACAAACACCAGTGTAAAACGCTCTTAAATTGGAGTTCATAAAATAATCACCAGATGGGGTGGCTGTGTCAGCTGAGAATTTAGAAAGCTCCCTTGCTGGAAAAAAAAAAATAGAAGAGGGGCATAATCAAGCATGCACGAAATTAGACTCTTGCTTCTCTGTATAGAATTGCCTACTTAGTAGCTCCCAATTTCCACAGAGATAAGACAAAGTAAACTAATAATATCCTTTTCCTAAAAAATGTAAGAAAAGACTTGCTGGATCTGGCAGATAGCCCATTTTGTTTGGC
The DNA here is from genome assembly GCF_028640845.1 of Ahaetulla prasina. Lineage (NCBI taxonomy): Eukaryota > Metazoa > Chordata > Lepidosauria > Squamata > Colubridae > Ahaetulla > Ahaetulla prasina. The sequence continues at coordinate 288,202,787 of NC_080539.1, forward strand.
ATTCTGTATCAAAGACCAGTTAATCTGGTCAATTGGAGGCACTCTGAAAGCTGGCAAACATGACATTGTTAAAAATATTTTTACAGTATTTTAATTTTTTTTTAATAGTATGCAGCCTGTGTTCCAAGAAACTGCAAACAGCTACCAAGAGGATGGCCAGTAGGGCACTAGGCATGGCAACGGGATAAAAAATGGTCAAGTTGTTATCTGCTGCTGTGCTAATCAAAGCCTGCCACTTCTTTTGAGTGAATTCCACAGTTGAATAATGTATAGTGTAAGGAATTTCTTCACATTTATTTTGAGCGGATGACTGTGAGTTGTAATGTTTTAGGATCTTCCACTTGTAGTCTTTGCAGTACTTCTGTTGTGACTCCAACTCCCGAGCCTGTCCTCACGGAGGAAGATGACTCTGAAAGTGATGGGGAGGAGCTGACAAGGCCTCCCTCTCGAGGACCCTCGTTTCTGGCAGCGCCTCAGGTTCCAGCTGAAGGCCAGAAGGAAGGCATCTCAGAGCACCCACTAACAGGGAGTGATGAAGATCAATCTTGGATTGATCCCAGGCAGAGTCGGAGGGAGAGGCGTATGCAGCAAAGGAAGAGGTGTGGAAGGGCCAGAGATTGCTGAGTCACTGAGCCATGCCCCACAGGGGATAAAAGTGGGTGGGGTTGCTCTGCAGGCTCTGTGATGGACAAAAACTGCATATCGTGAGTTTCGGATGGGATATTTTTTGGAATTAAGGCTTGGACTTTGTGAATGACTTCTGACTACTCTTTGAACTCTTGGTTGCTCCAGCAACGGACTACAGATACACTGACTCCTGTTTCTAGAGGTGATAAGAAACTTGGCAGGCATTCAGAAAGTAGCTGCCAGCACTTTTATCTGCTAAAAGGATTCAAGTCGGCTTGTAAAGATAAATTACAGGGGGGCGGGGGAACAGAACAACTTCTGAATCAATGTTTCATGTACAAATTCAGAATGTTTATCCTAAAAAAGTGAGCCATCAACTAAAGATGTAACAATTACTGCTGTAGAAGTTCAATAGTAGAGTGCATTTTTAATATGGTTTCTCTTTTCTCTTACCTACTTAGGTGAATACCTGAATAACAATACTTCTTAAATCAGATACTTAAGTATAGTAAATAGGGATAGAAAATATTATGCCTCATGGCTAGATTAAATTCATTTTGTTGCCAAACCATTAAGCAATACCTTCATAAAACTAAGCCTGACCTCTTCAATTTTAGGCTTTTATTAAGCCTACGTATAGCATATAGGCTTAATAAAACCACACCTCTTATCCCATTCTTTATCAAGCCCCCCCATCTCTCTGTGTATGTGTGTGTGTGTGTGTGTGTGAGAGAGAGAGAGAGAGAGAGAGAGGGAGAGGGAGAGAAAAAGAAAATGAGAGAGATAGATAGATAGAGAAAGAGTGAGAGAGAATGAGAGAGAGAGAGAGAAAGAGTCAAGTGATAAAAAATAAAGCAAATCCTCCTTGGATAGCTTAATGGAAAGGGAGATAATAGCAATTTTCAAGGAATTTTGAAAAAGGAGCTAGAATATCCTCTTAATTAGATCAGTGGCAAAAGGGTATATTCATAGTAATACCTATGATCTTGAGATGAAACAAATACCGTAATATCACAAAACCTTTTTTTCCCATGCCTACTGGCCTCTTCAGAGACTATTTAAAAAGCGATTGTACCAGCTCTGTTATACTGAAAGTGTAATATGGATGAAGAACACTTAAATAATAGGGGCTTAGTCAATTAATGTTTCATTTTGCTTTCATATTCACAAAATTATTAAGGTGTTACAAAATTCACTCTTGTCTAAAGATATGACTGTGTCTTGAATTATATGCCAGTTTTTAACAATGATAGTTATATTGTTCACGGAGGGAGAACAAAGAAGATATTTATTCAAAGACAAATTTGTCTGCATTTATACTTTTGGGGTAAGGATATATGCTCAGTTTCTGTTTATGAACTGAACTCTACCAATATAGTCAACAGAATGATGGATATTTTCTTCATGGTATTGGTTCAATGGTTTATTTAAATACATTATCTTTTATATCTGTTTCTTTTATATTTTCATATTCCTTTTGCATTAAAATAAAAAAAAACTACATATACTGCTTATAAGTGATGCCTTATAGATGTATTGTACCTCATTATTTTTTTTGTGAAATAAAATATTAAGAGAGAAATGAAGAAATGTTGCATGTCAATGTCCTAGCAATCGACTTTTCCCAATGAATTTTGGATGGATGGCTCACTAGCTTAACCAGTTGAAGAGAGCCATTCAAGAGGAACGAGGAATGAGTTATTGTAGCATAACTGCCTTTCCAAAAGTATATTTCTAGTTAGATTTCAGCTCTAGCTCAGCTTTGTGTTCAAGATTTATTCTTGTCATTCAAAAACTATTCTGTATTAATTTATTAAATATGTTAGTCTATGGTTACTATATTAGTTCAGTCTTTACTGGACTGTTCCGTTTTCTGAGAATTTTGGCATTCATTTTGATGGCTATGTATTCATAGTCTGATTTTTAGTGATACTATTTGACTACTTTTCTGTCTGAATACAGACAGTGGGTATTTCAGTTATTCTGCTGCTATGTCCTAAAAGTCCTTTCCACCTAAAAAAACCTCTTCCTATTTTTTCCTTTGCTTCCTTCACTATTTCCAGAAAAAAATCTACAGAATTGCCTCTTTCTCCCTGTATTTGCCTTTATATAAAAATTTAAAACTTTCAGTTCTGACTACAGTCAAAGGATGAATTCATGCATTTGCTTTCTTGCTCTCATACTACATTTTAAGTTCAAGTCAGAGACTGTAAATATCTTGCAATTGGCTTTTTCCGTTTAGTCTCCACTCTTCTGTATAAAACAGAATGAGATGGGATGTGATAGGGTAGGGTAGGGTAGGGTAGGGTAGAGTAGAATAGAATAGAATAGAATAGAATAGAATAGAATAGAATAGAATAGAATAGAATAGAATTCTTTGGCCAAGTGTGATTACACAGTCAAGGAATTTGTCTCTAGTGCATAAGCTCTCAGTGTACATGCATAATAATCATAATCATAATCATAATAATGATACCAATAAGAGAAGGTAGTAGAAAAGATGAGAATAATGGGTAAATATCCTTAGACATGAGACAATACTGTGGGAATCAGGTGTACAACCAGAAATTAGCAGGAATAAATAATATTAAAAATTTCTGGTTATGAATAGCCTTTTCCAATAATACTCTCTAATTTGAGAGAGAAGTTAAAATTAACTGATCCCCCACCCCCAGGAATACTTTGGAATAGAAAAGGACTCTATTGCAGATTTTATGTTTTCTTCCCTCATGTTTCTCTTCTACTAGATCCATGGTAGATTGAATACTAGAAGGAACAAAGCTGAGTTTGTGTACTTTTTTTCCTCTTTTTAAAAATCTTATTTTTTAAACATAGAATGCTGGAAATTCTGTCCCTCTCTTTTCTTTAAGAGTAAAAAAAATGTTTTCCATGCTCACAGTATTGTTCTTCACTGAGACTATTTCATTTTTGGTATCTATGGAGATTCTCAGTCATCGAGGTCATGGTTGTCCCAATGGGGCTTTTTCAAGAGGCAACTGGACTTTCTGTTTTTTCGCTTCTTATCTGAGAATCTTCTTAGAAACTCTAAGCTGAAGAAGCTTTTGGATGAGAAGTGAAACGTCTTCAAAGAAAAAGAAAATGAGAGAGATAGATAGATAGAGAAAGAGTGAGAGAGAATGAGAGAGAGAGAGAGAAAGAGTCAAGTGATAAAAAATAAAGCAAATCCTCCTTGGATAGCTTAATGGAAAGGGAGATAATAGCAATTTTCAAGGAATTTTGAAAAAGGAGCTAGAATATCCTCTTAATTAGATCAGTGGCAAAAGGGTATATTCATAGTAATACCTATGATCTTGAGATGAAACAAATACCGTAATATCACAAAACCTTTTTTTCCCATGCCTACTGGCCTCTTCAGAGACTATTTAAAAAGCGATTGTACCAGCTCTGTTATACTGAAAGTGTAATATGGATGAAGAACACTTAAATAATAGGGGCTTAGTCAATTAATGTTTCATTTTGCTTTCATATTCACAAAATTATTAAGGTGTTACAAAATTCACTCTTGTCTAAAGATATGACTGTGTCTTGAATTATATGCCAGTTTTTAACAATGATAGTTATATTGTTCACGGAGGAGAACAAAGAAGATATTTATTCAAAGACAAATTTGTCTGCATTTATACTTTTGGGGTAAGGATATATGCTCAGTTTCTGTTTATGAACTGAACTCTACCAATATAGTCAACAGAATGATGGATATTTTCTTCATGGTATTGGTTCAATGGTTTATTTAAATACATTATCTTTTATATCTGTTTCTTTTATATTTTCATATTCCTTTTGCATTAAAATAAAAAAAACTACATATACTGCTTATAAGTGATGCCTTATAGATGTATTGTACCTCATTATTTTTTTTGTGAAATAAAATATTAAGAGAGAAATGAAGAAATGTTGCATGTCAATGTCCTAGCAATCGACTTTTCCCAATGAATTTTGGATGGATGGCTCACTAGCTTAACCAGTTGAAGAGAGCCATTCAAGAGGAACGAGGAATGAGTTATTGTAGCATAACTGCCTTTCCAAAAGTATATTTCTAGTTAGATTTCAGCTCTAGCTCAGCTTTGTGTTCAAGATTTATTCTTGTCATTCAAAAACTATTCTGTATTAATTTATTAAATATGTTAGTCTATGGTTACTATATTAGTTCAGTCTTTACTGGACTGTTCCGTTTTCTGAGAATTTTGGCATTCATTTTGATGGCTATGTATTCATAGTCTGATTTTTAGTGATACTATTTGACTACTTTTCTGTCTGAATACAGACAGTGGGTATTTCAGTTATTCTGCTGCTATGTCCTAAAAGTCCTTTCCACCTAAAAAAACCTCTTCCTATTTTTTCCTTTGCTTCCTTCACTATTTCCAGAAAAAAATCTACAGAATTGCCTCTTTCTCCCTGTATTTGCCTTTATATAAAAATTTAAAACTTTCAGTTCTGACTACAGTCAAAGGATGAATTCATGCATTTGCTTTCTTGCTCTCATACTACATTTTAAGTTCAAGTCAGAGACTGTAAATATCTTGCAATTGGCTTTTTCCGTTTAGTCTCCACTCTTCTGTATAAAACAGAATGAGATGGGATGTGATAGGGTAGGGTAGGGTAGGGTAGGGTAGAGTAGAATAGAATAGAATAGAATAGAATAGAATAGAATAGAATAGAATAGAATAGAATAGAATTCTTTGGCCAAGTGTGATTACACAGTCAAGGAATTTGTCTCTAGTGCATAAGCTCTCAGTGTACATGCATAATAATCATAATCATAATCATAATAATGATACCAATAAGAGAAGGTAGTAGAAAAGATGAGAATAATGGGTAAATATCCTTAGACATGAGACAATACTGTGGGAATCAGGTGTACAACCAGAAATTAGCAGGAATAAATAATATTAAAAATTTCTGGTTATGAATAGCCTTTTCCAATAATACTCTCTAATTTGAGAGAAGTTAAAATTAACTGATCCCCCACCCCCAGGAATACTTTGGAATAGAAAAGGACTCTATTGCAGATTTTATGTTTTCTTCCCTCATGTTTCTCTTCTACTAGATCCATGGTAGATTGAATACTAGAAGGAACAAAGCTGAGTTTGTGTACTTTTTTTCCTCTTTTTAAAAATCTTATTTTTTAAACATAGAATGCTGGAAATTCTGTCCCTCTCTTTTCTTTAAGAGTAAAAAAAATGTTTTCCATGCTCACAGTATTGTTCTTCACTGAGACTATTTCATTTTTGGTATCTATGGAGATTCTCAGTCATCGAGGTCATGGTTGTCCCAATGGGGCTTTTTCAAGAGGCAACTGGACTTTCTGTTTTTTCGCTTCTTATCTGAGAATCTTCTTAGAAACTCTAAGCTGAAGAAGCTTTTGGATGAGAAGTGAAACGTCTTCAAAGAAAAAGCAGAAAGTCCAGTTGCCTCTTGAAAAAGCACCTTTGGGTTCACTTTTGATAATTTTGCAACCACTTCAGGTCAGGTGGTGACAGAGTCAAGTATGAAAATACTGAAAAGGAAAAGCATCTTCTGCAAAGAACTCACACAGCTCTAATATATGAAAAGTATTAATGTTACAGAAAAGGAAAAAAAAAAGTTGGACACAAAGTTATACAATAAAAATAATCCCACATCCTCGATCTAGTGTTCTGAGTATTTTTCAAACTGGAAATTTGTCTTGTAAAGAAGGCAGAAATATATATTGTATTTACAAATATATATTTAGAACCAGGCAGATATATTTTATTATATTTTAGTCTCCCAGATCTTATTAATTTCTAGAAGATGCATAGCCCTGCTATGTATTAAAGTTGTGGCTTAGAGCTATTTTAATTCTCACTGACTTGTTCAATTTCTCCGATATTTGTTGCTGCTGTCTTTGTGGAGCTATTCTTTGCTTTTTATTGGATAGAGCTGAATTTAGGTCATATATATATCACCCTGTAAACCTGGCTATAGGGTAACAAAGCTAAATAAAATGTTAATCAAGTGAACAAGTTCAATTTATATTGATCACTCAGAACTGTGAAAAAAGTCAAGTAATACTCGCATTCCAGCTGACACAGGAGATCATTTGTTTTACACATGGCAGGACTGCTATGCTAGCTTACAGGCCAAGTCCACTGACAACAAACAAGCCATGTCATTCAATTAGGATTGAGTGCTAGAATGACTTTATAGGCAGTTCAAATAATTGGGGTGGGTTGGAACAGGGCTCTTGTTAACTTGTGGATTTCAGGGGCGTAATATTTGAGATTAAACTTTCTTGAAGGCTGCTGTTGGGGTCAACAGCCAGATTGCAAATAGATGACAACTGGATTTATTGTTTGTAACAAGAAGATTGTTTACAAATTGAACTGAGGAAGTAGAGAAACAGAGAGAAATTTAGGCAGAGAAAGGAAGTAGATTATTTTGCTGGTACTTTCCTCCAAGAAAGAACTGTAACTTCCTTTATAAGCAACATTTCCATTTATGAATCAAGGCATCTTCAGATAAGGAAATATATTTTCCCTAAAATTCTAGAGAGTTTTCAACAGTCAGTTAAGATTAGAGATGGATTATTTTTCAGGTTTGAGGGCTGTCATAGAAAGTTACTGTTTTGATGCCACACAAAGCTCTATTTATTCTCTCAGGCCAACATGTTTCTTTGAATTTTTCTACTATATGAATTCTTTTTGAAAGTTTTACCATTGGGGTAGTTTTTTAAAATTTATGTTGTTATTGTAGTTGATTTTTGAAGCAGATTTTTCTATACATTAGCTGAAAAACAAATAACCCTTACTCTCATGGGTTCAATGCCTTCTTGTATGTATGTTGTGATTTGCCCTGAATGTTTTTGCTGATGTCAAATAACAATCTTTAAAGAGAAGATTGTTATTTGGTGGATTCAAACCAAGAATGGGTGGTGCTATATCTTCTCATTTTTTTTAATGAGTCACCCGCTATTGAACTCTTTCTAAGGTACCAAATATGGTCAGTATATCTGTTTGTCTTGGCTCTTCACCCACAACCCCAAGAGTGCTCCAACTATTTGCTAGCTGCTGAGAGTAAGAAAAACCCAGGACACAGATTTCCTACTAAGGGGTGGTAGTGGTTTCTCAATAGTGACTGATAATGTTTTACATCCATTATTATGATCATATATTGTTGGAAGAAATATCCTTCTGGGTTCAGTTCCAAGTAAGGAAAAAAGACACTGGATTCATGGAAGTTGCTTGGAAAGAAGGTTTATTGATGAACAAGATCACATGGCTTGAGTTGCTGAGCAGAAAAAGGGCAGATATGCTGAGAGTGACTTGGTTTTATGCCCTCTGTTGGGCTTTGAATTTGAGCTTATATTCTGATTGATTGCCAGACTCCCATGGGCCATGCAGGGGCAACTCTGTAGTCTGTCCTGTGTTCTATGTTTGGTTGAGCCTTGCTGGGTAATGCAATCTCCCCAGGTGTCATGTGGTGAGTTCTGTTGCTAGATGGATTTATTTATTTATTTATTTATTTATTTATTTATTTATTTATTTATTTATTTATTTATTTATTTATTTATTATTTAGATAGATTTGCTAGATGCAAAGCTTTTGACTCAGTAGTACACGATAAACTTCTCCTAAAACTAAAATCCTATGGCATTTCAGGACCCCTTCACAAATGGATATCTGCTTTTTTGTCTAACAGACAACAAGTGGTCAAAATTGGCAATGCTCTATCAAATCCTGTTCCTGTCAAGAGTGGCATTCCTCAAGGCAGCGTTCTTCATACTATACATTAATGATCTTTGTGACCATATCTCAAGTATTTGTGTTCTCTTTGCTGACGATGTCAAACTATTTAACACCACAGACAATACATCTACCATTCAAAAAGACCTTGATCATCTGACCGCTTGGTCTAAAACTTGGCAACTCCAAATCTCAACCAGCAAATGCTCAGTCTTACATATTGGAAGAAAGAACCCAAACACTAAGTACATATTTGATGGACATTACCTTACAGATGACCCCCACCCTGTTAAAGACCTTGGAGTTTTCATATCAAATGATCTTAGTGCCAAAGCCCACTGCAACTATATAGCAAAAAAGGCTCTAAGAGTTGTAAACCTAATCTTGCGTAGCTTCTTTTCCAAAAACACTACACTACTAACCAGAGCATATGAAACATTTGCTAGACCAATTCTAGAATACAGCTCACCTGTCGGAACCCTCACCACATTTCTGACCTCAGTACAATTGAACGTGTCCAGAAATATTTTACAAGAAGAGTTCTCCATTCCTCTGAAAACAACAAAATACCTTATCCCACCAGACTTGAAATCCTAGGCTTAGAAAACTTGGAACTCCGTCGTCTTCGACAAGACCTAAGTTTAACTCATAGAATCATCTATTGTAATGTCCTTCCTGTTAAAGACTACTTCAGCTTTAATTGCAATAATACAAGAGCAACCAATAGATTTAAACTTAATGTTAACCGCTTTAATCTAGATTGCAGAAAATATGACTTCTGTAACAGAATCATCAGTGCTTGGAACACTTTACCTGACTGTGGTCTCTTCCCATAATCCCAAAAGCTTTAACCAAAAACTTTCTAATATTGACCTCACCCCATTCCTAAGAGGACCATAAGGGGTGTGCATAAGAGCACAAACGTGCCTACCGTTCCTGTCCTATTGTTTTACTTTTTCTTCTTCTTATATATATATATGCTTATACCTCCTAATATTTACTCATGTATATGTTTATATACTATATAATCTTTTTATATGATACTTATATATATTGTTGTGACAAAATAAATAAATAAATAAATAAATAAAATGGGTAGAGGGCTAATCCTATCTTTGTTGGATCTTCGGTGAGCGCAATTCCTACTATGGCTCTGCCTGCAGGAGGTAGATCTTTGTTAAGTAGAATAGACTGGCTCGGGCCTTAATAGCCCATTGACAAAGATGGGGGTTGAGTTTCTGCCTCCCTTTTAGTGGAAATGTTCTTCCCTTTTAATATTTCCTAAAATATCTCATTTTCCTAGGAGAGGGGTGGGTGCTGCTAACTTCCTACAATATCAGCAACAAAAAACTTCTATTTACTGTCAGAGTGATCACAAGTGATAACAGAATAACAGAGTGGGAAGGGATCTTGGAGGTCTTTTAGTCCAAGCAGGAATCCCTATACTATTCCAGACAGATCTAAATGCTAAAAGCCTAGTGAGAAGACCTTTTAAGAATGTAAATTAATTTCTGATTTCTTAATCTTGTGAAGATAAAAATGCCAAGCAAATTCCACTGCAGCCTTAAGAACTCTTCTGATGGACAGATGAATGATCTAGAGCCAGATTCTCTTGTACTTACTACTTTCCAGAAATTTTATTTTTAAAGAGGCATCCATGTCTTCATTAGAGTTCAAAAATATACCAAACGCCTGGGGTCAGTAGTCAGAACTGCCTGAGAGGGAAGGAGAATTGTTTGTGGTCCATGATTCAAATTATTAGAGACAATACTAAGACAATCCTGTTGCCCTAAGGCAATTCAAAGAAACATTATTTAGAATTTATTAAAGCCAATTCATTCTTTTAAATGCTGGAGTTTGTTCTAGTCCCTCGCAACACTAATTATCTTGGTGGAGAAGTGTCGGGTCCCACTCCTCCGCTGACGGCCGGGTCGGGGAAATCCGTATCAAGCGTGCCTCTGCAGCTCTGCCAAAGTCCTATCAGAGTTCTCAAGCAGGCAGGAGACCAGGAAGTGACTTCAGCAATCCAAGGTAGACTTTGCCTGACTCAGAGAATGCCAGAAAGCAGATCCTTTATATAGGCCATGGGGTGTGGCTCCATGACTCAGCACTTATCCAGGCCTGCCCCTCCCTTCATTTTGCTGACGCCGCCTATCAATTCTCCGGAAGCGAGGATCTCTCCAGGCTCCAGCTGTTGGCAATTCACATTCCTCAGGCTCACATGCTGTGGGGGAGGGGGAGGGGTCTAGTTGCTCCATTTGCCTGGGCATGGAGCCAGGGCTGGGGGCTGGAGGCATGTCAGGCCCTTCGTCTTGTTCGGCCTGTCTGGGCATGGTGCCAGGGCTGGGGCCTGGAGGCATGCCAGGACATTCCTCAGCATTCGGCAGGAGATAAGAGGGACCCGGCTGCGGGGAAAGCGAGCGAGACACAACAAGAAGAGAGAAGAACATTCTTCTGATATCATAGTACATCAATCAGGAAAAAAAATCAGCCCTGTCAGCCCTGAAGCCATTTTTTGGAGTATCTTCAGGGCTGCCACAGCGAGGCCAGGTAGAGTTGTGGGAATGTAAGGGGGGAGGTAGAGATAGCTGGAGATGTAGCCAAAATAACATTCTTTCTCGTGGGAGCCAAGAAACTCTACCAGGTGTTGGAAGGGCATGGACTAAAGTCAGCCGGAGTTGGGACTATGACCTGATTTGACCAGTTTGGACTGGTTCTTGCAAACTGGTAGTAAAACCGGGGGGGGGGAGGCTTTGCCCACCGACCCCGATGTCATCAGGAAGCTTCTGCGCAATCCCGCTGCGAACCAGTAGTAAAGGTAAGTAGAACCCAACTCTGAACCATTGTAGGAATTAAGCACCCACCCCCCTCCTAGAAGAATGAAATATTTTAGAAAATATTTAAAAAGGCAGAATATATTTCCCTGGATGAGAAATGGAGAAACATGTTTTAAAGACAAAGGAGCTCCCTGCAACTTCCTGCCACCCCCCACCTTTGTCAATGGGTCAGAGGTAGAAACTCAATCCCCCCCACCTTTGTTAATGGACCATCTTTTGCAACACAATAGAACAGAAACTCACCACATGGCAAGGCTCAGGCAAGCTTGAGAGACAACCTACAAGGCTAGCTAAGACCCCACCCCCTGGGAGTCTGACAGCCAATCAGGGTACTCTTCCTGTGCCCCAGAAAGTTCAAAGCTCAGAAAAAGCATAAAACCAGGGAGCACACAGGATCTCGGCCCTTTTCTGTTCAGGAACTCAAGCCATGTGATCCTGACCACCATTAAACCATCTTTCCAAGCAGCCTCCATGTTTCCAGTGTCTTTGTCCCCACTTGGAACTGAACCCAGATGGATATTTCTTCCAACAATTGGCACCCACAGATGGGACTCCAAGCTAACCTAACCAATGGATCTGGCCCAGGTAAGCCTCCCTTGCTAGCAGCAGACCCATTGAGTCTGTGGGTAAGTTTTCCTGGACCTTGGCCATTTGGAACTAGGTTTTAAAGGGGTTTTGAGTGTTGAGCTCAAAGGCTGCTTGGAAAGAAGGTGAGTACCTCTAAATTTTAATTTTAAAGCATGGAAAAGCATGGGGAATATGTGTATGACTGCATGTGTGTGAATGAGAGAGCCCTTCTCCCGATCACAGCTGGATCTTGCTTCCTCTGTGCATTTCCTAACCGCAGAAAGACCAAAAGTCTGGAGAGCATGGGGGTTTTGCCAGAGCACAGGACCTTCTGTTAGGGAAGGAGGAAGTGTGTGTGTGGGATTCCACCTGAGGAAACAGTCTGATTCCACCTCTTTGAGCAACCTCTAGCCGCACCTCTGCCTACTGCTAACTCCACTGAGCCGGTGGAGCTAGGATAGAGAAAGCAAGGGGGGGAAGCCAAATGTGGAACTTTGTGTTTATTGGGAACGGAAGCCGAGCGAGAGGAAAGTAAGTGTGAATGAAACAATTAAGAGAGTAAAGAAAAAAGCAGGAGATCTGCTTGGGGCCCTGGATGTCCGCAGGCTGCCAGTTTTGCCTGGTATGCGAAAAAGGAAGCAGGAAGCAGTGTTGAGGAGGTGCTCGTACCTGCTGGAGGGGCAGTAGGTCCTCTGGGATCACCTTTTTGATCCAAAATGAAGCTCCCTTAACAGGAAGGGGCCCATACTTCGACAGAAGGGAGTCGAAGTCCTTCCCAGAACTTTTTTTTTCTGAAAACTGTAGGAGGGTCCACCCAGCTAAGCCAAAGTGAAAAATAAAACCTCACATCGGAGAGGAAAACATGGGAAGATGTAGCTCGAGGGTGGCGGGAAATCCCCTAGGAGACCTGCTTGGGGCATGAGATGCCCGCAGGCTGCCAGTTTTGCCTGGTATGCGAAAAAAGAAGTTGAGGAAACTATGTGAAAAATGGACTTTGCTAAGAGATGAGAATAGGAAACAAATTTGGCTAAATAAAGGTACTTAAAAGAAAAGGGAAATATATAAATAGGAATGTTTGGGTTTTTGTTTTGTTTGTTTGTTTGTTTGTCTCTTTCTCTGTCTTCTATGGAACCACGTGGTCTGTCTGTTAAGATTTGTGCCTTCCCTAATTTAACTGAGATTTATGGCGGGAATGATCAGTGTGTATGTAAATCTCAGAGTTTTGTTTTCCTCTCTTTGTCCTCTTGTTTTTTATGTGTGTATGTCTGTCTTTGTGGGCCCTTGAAGTAATTGTAACTGTAAAATGTATCTGATCTCTAGAGACAAGAATTTTAAATTGTTAGGGAAAAACAAAAACAAAAAGTTGAAGCAATGAAAATGGGGAAAAGAGAGAGAGGGAAAAAGGAAAGAAAGAGCCTTTGCCCTGTTTTCGTGTGGCCACCGGGAATAGGGTACAGAGAATTTTTTATTTCTGTTTTTTTCTCCTTCTCTCTCTTTATCTTAAAGTAACAACTCAAGTTTATGAGGAAATGTTTTAAGTTCACTTACAAGAGAAAAAAAAAACAGTCTTGCATTTACTGTGTGTTTAAATGATTTTACCTGTTCACCCTCCTGAAGCATGTGAATCCAGTTTTTTCTTTTTCATCAGTTGAAACTGCATTTTGTTGAAACTGCATTATCTTTTAGTAACTGCAATACTGATATGTTGTTTCTTTTCAAACTCTGCCTAAGATATCTACCCCCCCCATCTCTAATCCTGTTACAATGCCTTTCCTGAGAAGATTACCCACAAAAGTGGGGAGGAGATCCTGTTCTAATGTCTTTCAGCCCTGAAAAGATGACTCTGCAACTGTGGAAGCAGAGCACATGGTTCCAGATGCTGCCCCCAGAGGAGACCTTCCATTTGTTGGAGCCAGGAATTGAGTTTGAATCCAGCCCCCACGGAAAGTCATCACAGCAACCAGAGTGGAGCAGACCTTCCAAGCCTGACTAACCAGCCTTATCACCAAGCATGCTACCCAAAAGACATGAAAGAAAGGACCCTGAGATGTACAAGTAGAGACTAAAAGACTCTTTTCAATTCCCAGAAGACAGCTGGAAAGACTATGGGGGAGGTGGAAAATTCATTGCAAGGTTTTCTGTCTTGTCTCATTTACATTGTAATCAGTCTAAAGTACTCATGTAAGGATTGTATTTGAGTGGCTGCCACAGTTAGTTCTGAACACCTGAGATTTCTGTCTAATGGTAGGGAAATTTGTCCAGCATGTTTGTATTGTTTGTATTGCCTGAATTGTAAAGGTAGCTGCATACACAGGCACACACAGAGAGAGACACACCATTCAGAATTAGACTGAAACTATTCCCTTCACTTACCTCCACACAAGGCTTCCCCTAGGTTGATTTTTGCTCTGTGGCACTAAAAGCCCAAGGAGTCAGATCTCCCTGCTAATTCCATAGGGGAGGGGCATTCCCCTCAGGCAATTCCTCTCTTGAAGAGATAGCAGAAAAAGTGATATCCAAAACCCAAGCCCTGACTGACTCACAAATGATGCTGCCCAGTTGCCCAGTAAAGCAAGATATGTTGCACTGGTGGTCTCATGAGTAGAAGTCCCAGGGCTCATTTAAAAAAAAAAGAAAAAGAAAGGAAAAAGCCTGGATTGCACATTGATTAACTTCAATTTGGACTAAAAAAAAAATCTGGATGCACTAAAGTAAGAGCTAGGGCAGGTTCAGGAACCAACCCCTGGAAATGGGCAGCCTGTAATTTAAAGGAAAACCATGGCTGTGAAAATTTTGGGATGTGTGCTTGCTTGAAACCTGACTGGAAGCTCACAGAAAGTGATATCTAACAGCTGAAATTAATTGGCATAGAAAATTGGATACTGTAAAATTCTTACCAGAACTTTCCCCCTGGCTGCTAGACCTTCATGGTTGAAAGCTTTTGGGAGCCACTGAAGGAATCTTTTTTTTTTTTCTGTTGTCTCTATCAATGGCTTCCTTTGCATCAGAAAAATTAAAAGCACCCATCAAGCCTCCCTGATTTGATCAATTTTAATTTTTTTGCCAAGAGCATGTTTCAAAACTCACGTTTTGAAAAAAAAAAAATTGTAGGAATTAAGCACCCACCCCCCTCCTAGAAGAATGAAATATTTTAGAAAATATTTAAAAAGGCAGAATATATTTCCCTGGATGAGAAATGGAGAAACATGTTTTAAAGACAAAGGAGCTCCCTGCAACTTCCTGCCACCCCCCACCTTTGTCAATGGGTCAGAGGTAGAAACTCAATCCCCCCCACCTTTGTTAATGGACCATCTTTTGCAACACAATAGAACAGAAACTCACCACATGGCAAGGCTCAGGCAAGCTTGAGAGACAACCTACAAGGCTAGCTAAGACCCCCACCCCCTGGGAGTCTGACAGCCAATCAGGGTACTCTTCCTGTGCCCCAGAAAGTTCAAAGCTCAGAAAAAGCATAAAACCAGGGAGCACACAGGATCTCGGCCCTTTTCTGTTCAGGAACTCAAGCCATGTGATCCTGACCACCATTAAACCATCTTTCCAAGCAGCCTCCATGTTTCCAGTGTCTTTGTCCCCACTTGGAACTGAACCCAGATGGATATTTCTTCCAACACCATATGATGAACATGTGACCTGGAGGGTGAGAACTTTGGGCTTTGATTTGGGTGGGGAAAACCCTGGGTTCTTCAGAGTCGGGTTTTCACCAGCTGTGCCAATATGATATCCCAGATAAAATTATGTTTTGAGGAAACTCTAGGCCTTGGAGTTTTGACTGCTTTGGTGTTATTACTTGGAACCCTGACAAAATGACTGCAAAAGCATGATATAGTATAAAGCTATACATTTGTGTGCTGCCTGTGTTTATGTGCCATTTTCAATGCAATTCCTGGGAGATGCTATATTAGAAAGCTTCTTACACAAAATAGAAAACCTGCAAAATTGTCTCCTACAATTCTTTTATGACTGTCACCCTAAAAAACTTCTTTTTAGATGGGAAATGATATTTAAACAAAAATGGTTGAATTATGGTGACTTGCTGAATATTTCTCAAGGAATGTGTAACTGAAAAAGAAGAGATAATTTTGAGGTGGAAGGTTTTACATGCCATTGGTTTTCTTCTTTCTCAGCTAATGGGAAGATTTAAATTGAATAAGAAGAATTATGAATTTGAAAAGGGTAAATCTGAAACTGATGTATTGCTCTGTACAAATAATGATCATATTATTGCTAAGATGTATAAACTTCTTTTGAAAATGTAAACAGGAAGAAACAGTTACAAGATTGGATGATAAAATGGGCAAAAATGCAGATGTAATATACATTTAGACTAATATCAGGGAAAAAAGAGTTGAAATTTACATTGAATTATAATCTTAAATAAATATTTTATAAAATGATGTATTGTTGGTAAATGACACCAGATAAATTGTCAAAAATGTTTAAGGGAATTTCAAATATTTGTTAGAAACATAATCTAATGGAGGGAACCTTTTTACATCTTTGGTGGCCCTATAACAAAATTAAAAAATAATAGACCAAATATATATTTTAATGCTGAAAATTTAAAAAGTGAATCAAATCAGAGGCCTTTCTTTGGGGCTTAATGGACAAACAGATGGAGACAATTTATAGAACTTTGCTTTTATATATAATGATAGAGAGACTTTTTTATTTATTTATTTATTTATTTATTTATTTATTTATTTATTTATTTATTTATTTATTTATTTATTTATTTATTTAGTCACAACAATATTCTCAAAGGTAGAAGGATTTACAAATACCTACAGTAGAAAAATGATAGTGAAGCTGGTGGAATTGGTGGAGATGGTAAAATTGACAACCTTAATGAAAAAGAAAAGACTTAAAAAATTCATTTCTACTTAGAAACCATTTTTGTATTTTCTGCAAAAAACTGAAAGTAATGAAAAGTTGATGTGGGGATTTGATGATTTGAATTATGTGGGATTATGGAAATAAGGTAGCGAAATGTTAATCTTAGAGTAAGAGTTTAATGGTTTTTTAAAAATTTACAGCTGTACTAAATATAGTTGAAAGCCATGCTTTTTTCTTTTTTGCACTATTACTTCTTTTTCTTTTCTGAGCTTTTTCTTTTTGAATTTTTTCTGTCTACTTCAACTTTGTATTTAATCAATACAGTTATATACGTATTAAAAAAATAATAGTCAACCAACTTCTGTAAAGCACATTAAAAAAAGAAAAAATTCATCTATAGTTGCATTGGGTCAAATTTATTTATTTGTTTATTTATCAACTTTGTATGGCCATAACCAGGTCTTGAGGGATTTCTGAAACCTTAACAGGGATACAGCTAATCTGACTTGGAGGTGAGATGCTTCATAGGGTGGAGGCAGAGAAGACTGTCAAAAACAGATCACGCCAGACTAATCTCATTGCATTCTTTGACAAAGTGACAGAATTAGGGGACCAGAGGAATGCTGTTGATATAATTTACTTGGACTTCTACAAAGCATTTGATAAAGTAGATAACCTACTACTAGATAAAGTAGAAAAATGTGGGTTAGACAGCACCACCACCAGATGGATTCATAACTGGCTGACCAACCGCACTCAATGCGTAGTCCTCAATGGAACTACATCCACATTTATTTTATTATTTATTTTATTTTATTCAATTTTTATACCGCCCTTCTCCCGAAGGACTCAGGGCGGTGTACAGCCAAGTAAAAATCACAATATAAACATTAAAAGAAATTAAAACAAACATATTATAAGTGGCCAAATTTAAAATAGTTTTTAAAACATTAAAAAATAAATAACCCCAATAAAATTTTAGGCCAGTCCCGCTTGAATAAATAGGTGCGTTTTCAGCTCACGGCAAAAAGTCCGAAGATCAGGCACTTGACGTAAACCAGGGGGAAGCTCGTTCCAGAGCGTAGGAGCTCCAACAGAGAAGGCCCTGCCCCTGGGGGCCGCCAGCCGACATTGTTTGGCGGACAGCACCCTGAGAAGGCCCTCTCTGTGAGAGCGTACGGGTCGGTGGGAGGCAAAAGGTAACAGCAGGCGGTCCCATAAGTACCCGGGTCCTAAGCCATGGAGCGCTTTAAAGGTGGTAACCAAAACCTTAAAGC
The DNA here is from genome assembly GCF_028640845.1 of Ahaetulla prasina. Lineage (NCBI taxonomy): Eukaryota > Metazoa > Chordata > Lepidosauria > Squamata > Colubridae > Ahaetulla > Ahaetulla prasina. Next base: position 288,220,673 of record NC_080539.1, read on the forward strand.
GCACCCGAAAGACCACAGGGAGCCAGTGCAAACTGCGCAGAAGTGGTGTTACATGGGAGCAACGGGTTGCTCCCACTACTACCCGCACAGCTGCGTTCTGGACTAGCTGCAGCCTCCGGGTGCACTTCAAGGGCAGCCCCATGTAGAGAGCATTGCAATAATCCAAGTGGGAAGTGACAAGGGCATGAGTGACCGTGCATAAGGCATCCTGGTCAAGGAAGGGGCGCAACTGGTGCACCAAGCGTACTTGGTGGAAGGCCCTCTTGGAGACGGCCACCAAATGATCGTCAAACAATAGCCGCCCATCCAAGAGGACACCCAAGTTGCGCACCCTCTCCGTCGGGGCCAGTAACTCGCCCCCCACAGCCAGCTGCGGCTGCAGCTGACTTTACCGGGATGCTGGCATCCACAGCCATTCCGTCTTGGAGAGATTGAGCTTGAGTCTGTTTCTCCCCATCCAGACCCGTACGGCTTCCATACATGGAGGGAAGTATGCAGTGGAGTACCCCAAAGCTCTGTTTTAGGTCCAGTACTCTTCAACATCTTCATCAATGACTTGGACAAGGGGATAGATGGGGAACTCATCAAATTTGCAGATGACACCAAGCTGGCAGGAATAGCCAATACTCCAGAAGATAGGCTCAAGATACAGAAGGATCTTGACAGACTTGAACATTGGGCGCTAACTAACAAAATGAAATTCAACAGTGAAAAAAGTAAGGTTCTACATTTAGGCAAAACAACAACAACACACACACAAAATGCACAGGTACCGGATATGTGGTACCTTGCTCAATAGTATTGTGAGAGGGATCTTGGAGTCCTAGTGGACAACCATTTAGATATGAGCCAGCAGTGTGCAGCAGCTGCCAAAAAAGCCAACACAGTTCTGGGCTGCATAAACAGAGGGATAGAATCAAGATCACGTGAAGTGTTAATACCACTTTATAATGCCTTGGTAAGGCCACACTTGGAATATTGCATTCAGTTTTGGTTGCCATGATGTAAAAAAGATGTTGAGACTCTAGAAAGAGTGCAGAGAAGAGCAACAAAGATGATTGGGGGACTGGAGGCTAAAACATATGAAGAACAGTTGCAAGAACTCGGTATGCCTAGTTTAATGAAAAGAAGGACTAGGGGAGACATGATAGCAGTGTTCCAATATATCAGGGGTTACCACAAAGAAGAGGAAGTCAGATTATTCTCCAAAGCTCCTGAGGGTAGAACAAGAAGCAATGGGTGGAAACTAATCAAGGAGAGAAGCAACTTAGAACTAAGGAGAAATTTCCTGACAGTTAGAACAATCAATAAGGGAACAACTTGCCTGCAGAAGTTGTGAATGCTCCAACACTGGAAATTTTTAAGAAAATGTTGGATAGCTATTTGTCTGAAAAGGTGTAGGGTTTCCTGCCTTGGCAGGGGGTTGGACTAGAAGACCTCCAAGGTCCCTTCCAACTCTGTGTTATGTTATGTTGTGTTATGTTATGTTATGTTATGTTATGTTATGTTATGTTATGTTATGTTATGTTATGTTATGTTATGTTAAGACCCATCTCTTGGCACCCACCAAATATAAGTCACTCAGAGATGGTTTCCATCTATGGTATCTATCAGCCCAGGGAGATCTTGGGGACAGGTGATCCCTCAGATAACCTGATCCTATGCCATGAAGGACATTAAAGTTTAAAAATCAACACCTTGAATTGGAACCAGAAGTAAATTCGCAGCCAATGAAGCTCAAAGAACAGAGGAATAACATGGGATGTTTGGGGGGCACACCAGTGGTGAAATCCAATGTTTTTTACTACCGGTTCTGTGGGTGTGGCTTGGTGGGCATGGTATGGCTTGTGGGCGTGGCTTGGTGGCTGTGGCACGGTTAGGATATTGCAAATCTCTATTCCCACCCCACTCCAGAGGAAGCATTACTGCAAAATCCCCATTTTCTCCCCACTCCTGGGGGAAGGATATTGCAAAATCTCCATTCCCATCCCACTCTGGGGCCAGCCAGAGGTGGTATTTGCCAGTTTTCCAAACTACTTAAAATTTCCAGTTCCCCAGAACCTGTTGGATTTCACCCCTGGGACATACTAACTGGCCATGTGCTGCATTCTGCACCAGTTGAAGCTTCCAGATATCCTTCACACAGAGCATGTTGTAGTAGTCCAATCAGTCCATGTTGTAGTAGTCACACAGAGCATGTTGTAGTAGTCCAATCAGGTGACTAGGGCATGAATGACCTTAACCTCCTAATCTAGGAATAGATCAAGAGGCTACAATCCTGAGCGTCCTGATCCAGGAATGGATGCAATTGACACACAATACAAACTTGTGTGATACCCCACCCCCCAGCCACAACTGCCAACTGTTTTTCAAGCAGGAGTTATGAATGTAGGAGACCCTCTAGATTTGCATATCGGGTCTGTCTGGGGCAGTGCAAACCCATCTAGCACCAAAGTCCTAGGACCAGCTGTCTCAAAACTCAAAGCCATTCAGTGTTGCTCGGATTCAGCTGAAACCTATTGTTCATATTTAATGGGAATATATCAATTTCCTTGCTTTCTAATGACTCAATGAATGGATTAATGGTTATTTCTCTAACATTATTTATGGATCATGTTTTAAAATTAAAAAAAAGTGTTTGCACTCATGATCTTGACTGTGTCCAACAAAAACTTTAATTGGGTACACAGTAACCTCTGGCAAAGGGTAATCTTTCTATCAGCATCTGAGTATGGTGTAATTAATACATTCTCTCTTCAATGGAGGGATTTGTACTGTAACAGATTATAACTAATCCTGACATTTCTAAAATGTACTGAAGATTTTAGTACTGTTTGTTTCAGCCCTGTAAAGTTAAGGACAAAAAACCCCTACCTCTTGTGTTTGTCATTTGCTGTATCTTCTATGTTAATTAACTTGATTTGGTTTATTTGTATACTTCTGTGCAAGGGTTCCTTTTTGCTTCATTGAAATATATTTATAAATGTCAGTGAATTCTGCTTCTTCATTACTTAGTAGGAAATCTTCTTCATTACCATAATAATCATATGTCTAATTTGATGAAGTTTTTTTTAAAAATAATACTTCACTCCTGGTGATTCCTGGTTGCTTTTGTGGCTTGCCATTGTCTTTTTAACGGATGTTATTTTTTGATTTCACAGTGTAGTAAGAGCCCTGGGATTTTCTTTCCCATGAAAATATTACATATCCTGGGGCTCATTCAAGGTTTGGCTAGGTGCCTCCACCTGCTATATATATTCTTCCAGTAGTGCTCCAGTTCTTCCTTATGGTACTGTACAGGAAGTCCTTGACTTACAACAGTTCAATTAGTGACTATTTGTGATGACCCGGGGTGTGGCACAAAGGCAACACAGCCGGAGAATAAGTACAAGTCCCTTTATTAGGTCCAAACTTTGCCCCCTACATCCCTTTACTCTCCGGTCTGGAGAAAAACTCTTCCACACACTTGTAAGCCAGCGGTTCTCAACCTGTGGGTCGGGACCCTGTTGGGGGTCAAATGATGATTTGCCAGGGGTCGCCTAAGACCATCGGAAATATGGGAAGTATACTTGCAAGTCGAAGAATCATGCTCCAATGGTTGACTCCACAAGCCAGCTGCAGGCTCTTCAAATTGCTAGCTGAATTCGGCTTCAGGCGCAATGAATTAAAAAAGAGAGAAATCTTTGCTCTGATGTCTCCCTCTCAAGCCAGCTGCAATCATTCCCAATCGCTAGCCTAATCTGGCTTCAGGCTCAATAAACTTAATAGGGGAGGAGTCTTCGCTTTAATGCCTCCGTCCTCAAGGCAATCGCAAGCAGTTCAGATTGCTAGCCAATCGGCTTCAGGCGTGATAAATTCAAAACGAAAATAATTTTATGGTTGGGGTCACCACATCGTGGGAAACTGTATTAAAGGGGTCGCCACATCGTGGGGAATTGTATTAAAGGGGTCGCAGCACTATAAAGGTTGAGAACCACTGTTGTAAGCAGACAAAACTTTCAATTCTAAATCCAACAGGGCAAGATAAGGTAATTAATCCAGCAGGGCAAGCAAGACAAGAAGTCCAGACTTGAAGTAGCATGGTAGTAAATCAAACCAGTTGGGAGGATGCCAGGAACTCAGATAAAGCAGCGAGCATGAACTCAGCATTTGTTCCCTCCCATTTGCCAGGTGTATCTTGTGAAGGGAGCCAGGGCCCTCTCCTCCCTCATAAGCCATGCAACTCACATTGCTCTCTTCTCCATTCTTCCCTGTGTGCTCTAGGATGAGGAGGGGGTGGGCCTTGATCTTCATCAGGACCCCCTGTCCCTTGTTCTACTTCTTTCCTGCTCTGCTGAGTCTGACTTTGCCCTTCCCCAGTTTCCTCCACAGCCAATGGAACCATTCTCTCGCTCTCTGTCAGGTGTTCCTCTTATTTATTTATTTATTTATTTATTTATTTATTTATTTATTTATTTATTTATTTATTTATTTATTTTGTCATAACAATATATGTAGGTATCATACAAAAAGATTATATAATATATAAACACACATATATGTATGAGTAAATATAAGGAGGTATAAGCATATATGTATATAGGAAGAAGAAAAGAAAAACAATAGGACAGGAACGGTAGGCACTTTTGTGCGCTTATGCTCGTCCCTTATGGTCCTCTTAGGAATGGGGTGAGGTCAATAGTAGAGAGTTTTTGGCTAAAGCTTTTAGGATTATGGGAAGAGACCACAGAGTCAGGTAAAGTATTCCAAGCACTAATGATTCTGTTACAGAAGTCATATTTTCTGCAATCTAGATTAAAGCGGTTGACATTAAGTTTAAATCTATTGGTTGCTCTAGTATTATTGCAATTGAAGCTGAAGTAGTCTTTAACAGGAAGGACATTACAATAGATGATTCTGTGAGTTAAACTTAGGTCTTGTCGAAGGCGACGGAGTTCCAAGTTTTCTAAGCCTAGGATTTCAAGTCTGGTGGGATAAGGTATTTTGTTGTTTTCAGAGGAATGGAGAACTCTTCTTGTAAAATATTTCTGGACACGTTCAATTGTATTGATGTCAGAGATGTGGTGAGGGTTCCAAACAGGCGAGCTGTATTCTGGAATTGGTCTAGCAAATGTTTTATATACTCTGGTTAGTAGTGTGGTGTTTTTGGAAAAGAAGCTATGCAAGATTAGGTTTACAACTCTTAGAGCTTTTTTTGCTATGTAGTTGCAGTGGGCTTTGGCACTTAGATCGTTTGACATGAAAACTCGAACGGGATGGGGGCCATCTGTAAGGTAATGTCCATCTAGTATGTACTTAGTGTTTGGGTTCTTTTTTCCTATATGTAAGACTGAGCATTTGCTGGTTGAGATTTGGAGTTGCCAAGTTTTAGATCAAGCGGTTAGATGATCAAGGTCTTTTTGAATGATAGATGTATTGTCTGTTACATCTCAGAGTCAGACTCCGACAGGGGCATGGCACTATTCAAAGTTACAACAGCACTGAAAAAAGTGACCTATGACAATTTTTCATATGATCTTTGCAGCATCTCTTGGTCACCTGAGCAAAATTCAGATGCTTGGCAACTGACTCGTATTTATGATGGTTGCAGTGTTCTGGAGTCATGTGATTATCTTTTGCAACCTTCTGATAAGTAAAGTCAACGGAGAAGTAAGATTCACTTAACAATGGTGTTATTAAATTAACAACTACTGTGATTCATTTAACAACTCTGGCAAAAAAGGTCGTAAAATGGGGGAAAGCTCACTTAACAATGTTTCACTTAGCAACAGAGGTTTTGAGATCAATTATGATCATAAGTCGAGGACTACCTGTTTAGGGGACTGTTTTTCAAAAGTCTAAAATATATTTTGCCTAAAAACTTTGCATAGAGCAACCTAGTTCTCCCTGTTGCATAATTATAATAGTGATCCCAATGAAACTACAAAAGAAAAGGAGCATACGGAACGTTAGTTAACATGTGGGAAAAATTTCAAAAGCGGTAGTGGTAAGTGCACATTTTCAGACAGTGTAGGTTTTTTTAAGGATTAAAGTTCTTAAAAGGAAATTAAGGGGAAAAAAACATATTTTGATCCTGAGCTAGATTTCAAGGTGGTGGTTTTTATGGCAAGCATTGTATTTGAATAAACAGGTTTATTTTTCAAACTTCAATGACTCCTGGGCAAATCAGATCTTGAAATAATTATCCACGTCTTATTTGGACTACAAACAAATTACTGAAGCAAGCTCTGAAGATACAACTCTTGATACTCTCATAGAAACTTCAGTGGTGTAAAAGATGATGAATAGGGCTACTTGGAATATCAGAACATCACTGTGGTTAAAGTGGTTTCCCACTCTCAGCCATGGAAACTCACTTTGAGATAGACACATTCTCTCAGTCCAGTTTGACGTTTGACAAGTAATTGTGAAACTAAAACGAAGAGAAGTTACCATGAAAGCTGCCTTGAGCTCTTAGTGAAAAAGTGAAATCTAAATCAAAAATAAAATAAAATATTAAAATAATCTATTAGCTTCTATTGAATGATCTGCGTTAGTGGCCAAGTGTTTCCCAGCCTCAATTAGTTTTAAACTTTCTACAGAAAATAATTCTGGTTGGTTGAGTGATTGCTTTACTTAATTTTGCATTTAATCACTTTCTTTTTCTTTCTTTTTTTTTAAAAAAATCTTTCTTTCCTTGATGGAAAGGTTTTTGGAGATTTCTAACAGTCTTTATTTGCTTTATTTTTCTTTTCATGAACAAACTTTTTTAAAAAAGGGACTAAGGTATCAAGCCTACCACTGCAACTTATGAAGTGAAGTGATGAATAGATAGCCTAAAGGTTGTACTATTTCAAGATTCATGTAGGAGAGCAAGAAGTCTAAAGAAAAAAAAAAGAAAAGAAAACTAGTCTTGAAACCTATAGAACTATTTGTAGAATTAGTAGACAAAACAGGATACATTGCCCACTGCTGTAACACCGCTGAAGTGTTACAAAAATATCCCTTTCTACTAACACATATGGATAGTTCAGGAGAGTCCTTGAGCCATATGCTCCTTTATTGCTCTCTCCAAAGGAAATCCTAGATGACTTTCATGTTGAAGAAATCCTCTGGCAAAGAGCACAATTTCTATTCCTCCTTTCTCCTTTCTCACCATTATTCAAATACTTCCCAGGTTGCTCAGTTTTGCCTTTCTTATGTACATCATCCGTTTCTCCTTATTATTTATTTATTTATTTATTTATTTATTTATTTATTTATTTATTTATTTATTTTGTCACAACAATATAGATAAGTATCATACAGAAAAGATTATATAGTGTATAAACATATATAAGAGTAAATATTAGAGGAATAAGCATATATATATATATATATATATATATATATATATATATATATATATATATATATATATATATATATATATATATATATATATATATATATATGAAGGAGAAAAAGAAAAACAATAGGACAGGAACGGTAGACACATTTGTGCTCTTATGCACGCCCCTTATGGTCCTCTTAGGAATGGGGTGAGGTCAATATTAGAAAGTTTTTGGTTAAAGCTTTTGGGATTATGGGAAGAGACCACAGAGTCAGGTAAAGTATTCCAAGCACTGATGATTCTGTTACAGAAGTCATATTTTCTGCAATCTAGATTAAAGCGGTTAACATTAAGTTTAAATATATTGGTTGCTCTTGTATTATTGCAATTAAAGCTGAAGTAGTCTTTAACAGGAAGGACATTACAATAGAGGATTCTATGAGTTAAGCTTAGGTCTTGTCGAAAGCGACGGAGTTCCAAGTTTTCTAAGCCCAGGATTTCAAGCCTGGTGGGATAAGGTATTTTGTTGTTTTCAGTGGAGTGAAGAACTCTTCTTGTAAAATACTTCTGGACACGTTCAATTATGATTGAAGAATTGTACTAATTTCTTTTATCTGCATCTGACTATTGATCTTATGGCTGTAATAAAACATGTAATAAATGCAAAATTAACTATGTCTGTGGCATTCAAGGAGAACCAGTTGAAGATGTTTTACAGATGGCACCTTCTGCTGGCAAGGCACGCTAAGATGTACCCGAATAACTCACCAATTTGCTGGAAGTGTAACAAGGTCTATAGAAAATACTATCATCTTTGGTGGACATGTCCGGTTGCAAAAAAGTATTGGGCCAAAATCAAAAAATGGTTAGAAAAAATAACGGACCAACTGATTGAGTGGAAACCAGAGACATTCTTGTTAGGAATATTTACCAGACATTATACCAAAGACATAAAATACTTAATCTTACATATCATAACAGCCGCAAGATTTTCATATGCACAAAATTGGAAAAAAGGAAATACACCAACAGAGGAAGAACTGATAAAGAAAATCTTAGATTGTGCCAAGATGGACAAATTAACAGAAGAAATTAATAGAATAGAATAGAATAGAATTTTTATTGGCCAAGTGTGATTGGACACACAAGGAATTTGTCTTGGTGCATATGCTCTCAGTGTACATAAAAGAAAAGATACCTTCATCAAGATACAACATTTACAACACAATTGATGGTCAATATATCAATATAAATCATAAAGATTGCCAGCAACAAAGTTACAGTCATACAGTCATAAGTGGAAAGAGATTGGTGATGGGAACTATGAGAAGATTAATAGTAGTGCAGATTTAGTAAATAGTTTGACAGTGTTGAGGGAATTATTTGTTTAGCAGAGTGATGGCCTTCGGGAAAAAACTGTTCTTGTGTCTAGTTGTTCTGTTGTGCAGTGCTCTATAGCGTCGTTTTGAGGGTAGGAGTTGAAACAGTTTATGTCCTGGATGTGAGGGATCTGTAAATATTTTCACGGCCCTCTTCTTGATTCATGCAGTATACAGGTCCTCAATGGAAGGCAGGTTGGTAGCAATTATTTTTTCTGCAGTTCTAATTATCCTCTGAAGTCTGTGTCTTTCTTGTTGGGTTGCAGAACCGAACCAGACAGTTATAGAGGTGCAAATGACAGACTCAATAATTCCTCTGTAGAATTGAATCAGCAGCTCCTTGGGCAGTTTGAGCTTACTGAGTTGGCGCAGTAAAAGAAAAGTAAAAGAAAAAAAAAGTAAAAGTAAAAGTAAAAGAAAAGGAAAATATTATGTAATATGGGATAAATGGTACAAATGGCTGGAGAATAGAAAAAATAAATAGTGATGAAGGGGAGAAACAATAAATACAAGATGTATGTAAAATAGTGTATAAAATGTATAATATTATAAGTGATAGGAATTATAGAATAATAAAAGATAATGGGACAAGAAGGATATAAATATTATAAATGGAATTGGGAGAAAATTTAAATATTAGGAGATCACTGCTATGAAACAGTTGTAAAAAGGGAATGTATGTTATATGCTTTGTGTTTGTTGAGTTGTGTTATAAGTAAAAAACTTATTAAAAAAACATAGTTGTAATCCAGTGCAGTCCAGAGCACATCCTTAACAGTAAATTCAAGAGTTTAACCCTTAAAGCATTATATTAAGGTTCTTAATATAGGGGTGTAATCATCTAGGCAGGGGTCCCCAACCTCCAGTCTGTGGACTGGCACTGGTCTATGGCATGCCAAAAACTGGGCCACGCAAACAAGTGAAGCCCCATCCACGGGAACCACGCACACAGAACCACACCCCTCTGGGCCATAGAAAAACCTTTTTTCATGGAACTGGTCCCTGGTGCCTAAATGGTTGAGGGTTGCTGATCTAGGATGGCACAGCAAAGTCAAGATCTGGTGGTCCCAGAAATTACTTCTGCATTAGGTTGTTTTCTAGCTCAGGCTGGATCTCTCAGCTTGCTCTCAAGTATAGTCAGTGTTGATCTAAGCAGGTTGCGGAATAATAAACCCATTAATCTCCAGATGATGGTTACTTTCAAGGTGTTTTTTCAAGCGATCAGATATTTGTTCACCTTTCTGCCCTTTGGCACTTGAGAGACTAGCAGCAATACTCTCTGCAGATTTTTGAACATTGTCACTTTGCTGGACTCAGAATTCAGAACTGTAAAGTGAGAGAATTTAAGAGAACTCGGGGAAAAAAATGTTCAAAGGTCCATATCAAATACATATCAGTTGGTTCAGGAAGTTCATTTTCATGCTATTTGTCCTACATTATAAATTGAATGAAACAGCCAGAGCTATTTTTTTCTGAGAAAGACCCTAAGATCGTATGGCTGGATCTTATAAAAACAGCAACAACACTCAATTTTCTTTCCTAGGCTATATGCTTGGGATGGGTAAACTTGAATCCTGTCAATGATTATTTTATTATTATTATTTTGCTATATTTTATACTTATATATAATAAAATTATATAAATATTTTTTTTATTTTATTATCCATTAATACCATATGATATTATGTCATTAATATAGCAATAGCACTTAAACATATATAAAGGTAAAGGTTCCCCTCGCACATATGTGCTAGTCGTTCCTGACTCTAGGGGGCAGTGCTCGTCTCCGTTTCAAAGCTGAAGAGCTGGCACTGTCCGAAGATGTCTCCGTGGTCATGTGGCCAGCATGACTAAACACCAAAGGCACACAGAACGCTGTTACCGTCCCATCAAAGGTGGTCCCTATTTTTCTATTTTTTTAATGTGCTTTCAAACTGCTAGGTTGGCAGAAGCTGGGACAAATAACAGAAGCTCACCCTGTTACGCGGCACTAGGGATTTGAACCGCTGAACTGCTGACCTTTCGATTGACAAGCTCAGTGTCTTAGCCACTGAGCCACCGCATCCCTCCTCTGAGCCACATCCCTAAACGTATATCCCTCCCCATAAAGCTTTTTAGTACTCTCTGGGTGGTTTACAATGTCAGTATATTGCCTGGAACAATTGTTAGTGAGCTCATGGTTAAAACACAGAGTACCTGCAGGTGAACCAAATGGGACAGACTGGGCAACATGTCTGCAATTTTGACTCACTGTCTTGCACAGACATGGCTATGGACTTTACATGAGTCATAAAACATTTAGTTAAACTTCCTATAAAGAAGGACATTCACTGCCATGGCGCTCTTGATATACGGCCATGCAACCTCTGCTAAAAAGAACCTAATACGCTGAATCTTTTGGATAGAGCTGCATTATAAAATATATTTTTTCTTATGAATTCAAAAGCTGCAAGTGCAGTCAAATCAACTGTAACTGTTGATTACATGATTTATTTTTTTCCTGAGGAGAGGAAAGGAATTGCTATGTTATTGTATTCACTTTCTTTGTTTTGATTATGATCCACAGGGTTTTTTCCCCCTGCTCTTTTCATTTATATTAATTTATTTAAGCTTCTTCTGTATGTAATAGGAGAAAAAGGAACTGGTGATGATATGATTTACTCAGGTTGCAATTCACAGGAAATATTCCTGAGATAAAGGCAGTTACATTTCAATTTGATTGTTGTTTTAAAGATACACATTACCACTGTTTCGGGAGCACCGGCATTTAAGGAATATTATGATTTTGGAACACTTTCAGTAATGCAGGGATTTTTCAGATGTTGCCAAATAATTTAAAGTCTCTTTGAATGAGTTGGTCTTACTAGATGATTTGACACTAATCATGAGTATTTACATAGCTGAGAAATGCAATCGGATACACTGAAATAGTGAGACATCAAGATGTGAAGTATCACAATGCATGGTCTGTGGAAGTTGTCATATAGATTTCACAGATGAGATACTACAGTATATATTTTGGTGAATCAATTGGCTAATTTTTTTCCTTTGAAAAATTAGAAAATGCTTGCATATGAAACACATTGGAAAGGCACCAAAGGCAGTTCAGCTTTCACTTCTAGAAGAGTTGACTTAAAAAAAATAATAGGAAAACTGTGAAAATAGGGATGAATAGCAAATGCTGGGTCTTTTATTCAGTTTTCCGTTTGCATGATATTTGGAAAAATCACAAGAGTTGTTAAGGTCAGCTTCAGCTGTCTACAGATATATAGCCAAGACCATTAATACTCTTTCAGTTTCCTGTGCTTTGAAATATCCTGCTGTGTTAATGGTGCAGATTGACTAGCGGGCTGTCAAGGGCACATATTAAGACACTGGAACCCAACAGGCAGTGGAGTGGTGAACTTGGAAAAAAGATGAAATGCAGCACATATTAGTCTGTAAATGGACTTCATTTTGAATTTTTCAGATAATCACAGTTTAGAGTAAAGCTGTTAAAATATTTTTAAATATTCTGCAGACTAAAAGCAAAGCTTGTGAACCATGGGAAATTGGCTTTCATCAAGTTGAAAGCCATCCTTCCCACTTACTTTTGAGAGAGTGAAGGTGAATGATTTATTATTATTATTCTCCTGATTCAGGAAGAATGGGGCAAAATAATGCAAACAATAACACGTTTAATATCTGCTGGATTTTCCTCTTAATAATATTTTTAAAAATATGCATTTGTTTATTAACTATTTATTGCTATCCCTTGATCCAATCAAACTCTAGTCAGTGAAAAGACGAAACAGATCCCAAGCCATTTAAAAAAACAAAACAAAACTCAAATCAAGGTCTATATAAAATATTAGTTCTCAGATATAACCTATATATATATATATATATACACACACACACACACACACATACATACACACAGCTAACATCTAAAACGTCATCAAAAAAGCACAACAAAGAATGGTCTTTCTGTGCCAGCTCAGAAAGCTCAAACTGCCCAAGGAGGTGCTGATACAGTTCTACAGAAGAATTATTGAGTCTATAACAGTCTGGTTTGATTCTGCAACCCAACAGACAGACCCAGATGTCAGAGGATAATTAGAACTGTAGAAAAAAAAATTGCTACCAATCTGCCTTCCATTGAGGACTTGTATACTGCATGAGTCAAAAATAGGGTTGTGAAAATATTTACAGACCTCTCACATCCTGGACATAAATTGTTTCAACTCCTACCCTCAAAATGATGCTGTAGAGGATGCACACCATAACAACTAGATGCAAGAACAGGTTTTTCCCGAACGCCATCACTCTGCTAAACAAATAATTCCCTCAACACTGTCAAACTATTTACTAAGTCTGCATTATTATTAATCTTCTCATAGTTCCCACCAACCATCTCCTTCCACTTATGACTGTATGACTGTAACTTTGTTGTTTGTATCTTTACGATTTATATTGATATTTTTCCTGATTGCTTATTTGTACCCTATGACTATCATTAAGTGTTGTACCTTATGATTCTTGATGACTGTATCTTTTCTTTTATGTACGCTGAGAGCATATGCACCACACTTGGGCAATAAAAAATTCTATTCTATATCAGAGATCCAATAAATTAACATCCTGGCTCCAAACCCTGTGGCAATAAAATGAAATAAAATGATTTTTGGGTGGGATTTATATATCTACATTAAAATGGTTTACATTTAAACTATTGGATAAGTCTAAAGGTGTTGATCAGGGGTGTCAAACTCAATTTCATTGATGGCCAAATCAGGGTTGTGTTTGACCTCAGGAGACAGGATGGGTGTGGACACGGTGGGCATGGCCAGCTTGATGTCACTTGTATCAGGGGCACCTGTGGTGGCCCGAGTGCTCTGCCAGCGAAAATAGGCTCTCGAGCTCCATTTTCGGCTGCAACAATCTCCTGCAATCCTCTGCCAGAAAATATAAAGCTCAGGAGGGCTTCCCCTAGTCCTTATAAGCTCCATTTTTGCATACGATGACATCCTGCAACCAGTGGTGGGATTCAAATAATTTAATAACTGGTTCTTTGCCCTAATGATTTCTTCCAACAACCAGTTCACCGAACTGCTCAGAAAGTTAACAACTGGTTCTCCCGAAGTGGTACGAACTGGCTGAATCCCACCACTGCCTGCAACCCTCTGCCAATAAAAACGGAGCTCGGAAGGACCACACGCAGCTCCCGAGCTCCATTTCCCTGGCAGAGACATCGCAGTCTGATTCTTTGCTGTTTCCAGGGCAGCTCCACAGGCCAGATCTAAGTATCCTGCAGGCTGGATGCAGCCTGCGAGGCTTGAATTTGACACCCCTGGTATTGATCGTCTGATAATAGAAAGCAGGAGAAGCTTTTTGCCATACTCTCCTCACATCCTCACCAAGACACTCCCTTAATGTTGGGATCCTTTAAAATTTTAAGATATGCAGGAGTTTGTAAAGAAGAAGAAAGGTTTGCTGATCTTAGTCACAAACCTGCCACAGGATGAGAATCTGTAAAAGGAAGACAGTGATATTAGACAAGTTGATTGAGATTGTGGCAAGATTCCCAAAAGAGTTGGAAGCCATGAGAAATGTATATAAGAAGTAAAGTAGCGGGGAGAAGATAAGTAATTTATCTAAAATTTCTTTTAAAATAACCTAGGTGTTAGAAAATGGCAATGAAGGGTAAAGCTGCAAGCCAAGGATTCCTATAAATTAACAAGTTGCTGTGAGTATTCACAGAAGTGAAAGCCAACAGGTCAAAAGCCCCCAACAGTTGTTACAGAAGTTGTCTTTCTTTTTCTTTTGTTCCAACATCATAGAACTGGATACTTCAGAAGATCAGATTTTTCTACAGCTACAGGTGAGCAAATTTACCTATTTCAAAATGAGCACATTTCTGGGGATTATTTTTTAAAGTATAAATAGTCTCTCTACTTTCTAAAAAAACTCAGTGCATTTCGTCATTTATGTTAGCCAATTTCCAATATAAGTTCCCTAAACAGATTGGATGTTCTTTTTATAGTTATCAGTTTTCCTTGAGATATAATGCTGCCTTAAGTCAGATGCAACACAGTTTGCTGAATACAGAGCTAGCTTCTGTGAATTATTTTGTGGGAAGGATTTGCAATCAACCCACTGGGAGATGATCTGGAACTAGCAGTCTGTCCCATTGCACTTACTTGTTTCTGTGCAATTTTTTCTATAAAATGAATGCCACTTCTGTTGTATGTAGTGTGGAGGGAACAAAATATATGTTTATACTATTAGCTTATAAATATGAATCCCAATTCTATTTGGCTGAGAATACCTGGATTCTAAAAAAAGTATGCTAGGGATGGCAACTTTTTTTTTTGAATAATAATCTATAGATTTATTTGTTCAAATACATCAATAAGATGCAAGCACTTTCATGACAAATATGCAGACAAAAGGGATCAACACAAAACAGTAATCTAGTTTAAATGGAAAGAAAGTTTATGAAACTATACTCCTAAGAGATTTCTTTTCTCCTGTTAATTACTTATGTCAATAATATAGAGGGCAATAGCCTTAAGAGGGACATTAGCTTGTACACTTTCATTAAATTTCAAAATGTTAATACATGCCAGTTGAACACTACAACTAAAATGTACATATAAGCAAGAAAGGGAGGAATTAGTTACCCCTTCTCTCTGAACAGTCCAGTTTCTACAGTTACAATAGGCAAACTGGCTGTTGGATTGACTGATAAAAGGTTTAGTGTGTGAAGTAAGTCTTACATTGTGCTCAAAACTTCTCATCCTCATTCTGACATAGTTTGGTCCATAAAGAGGCTTTAGGCTGAGACAGATCTCAACTTATCAAATAAATTGTTGCTTTTAAAAAAAGCCAAGTATAGGACGGCAGCTTTCCAATCACATTCTGTTCCAACAGGGAAAAAAGATATGCTTTTAATGAAATGAGACATAATGAATGAGGTTTTATTAAATAGTGTAATTTAAACATGCTTGGGCAATTGTTGAAATCTATAGCTTTGAAAGATGCACAGAAAAGTGAATTTGGGTAGGATTTTATTCTAATTTAGGAGTGATTAAACTGTGCATGGTCATAGATTACTAAAAAAAAACCTCCTGTAATAATGAATTGTAACAAGAATGATAAAACAGAGAATCAAGAATATCCTATGCTTTTGATACGGCTTCTAATTTATTGGTATTTAATAACTTTCAATAAATTTAGCTTGAAGAATTGATGAATCTAGAGGAGAGAGATCAATTGTGCAGATCCATGTCATCTTTCATTTCAATCTTCTATACATACATAAGAAAATTTAATATATAGAAAATACCATGTACAAGACTAATTACATAAATTTAAATTAATAGCTATAAATTTAATAACCAGGGGTCTGTATTAACATTATTTTATTTATTTTATGCCTTCAAGTCAGTGTGGATTCCTGGAAAGTCTGTTCGTCGGCATATCCCTGCAGGTTTCTAAGCAATTTTTTCACAAGTAGCTGGCCCTGCCTCCTTCTTAGGACCAAGAATGAATGATTGGTCCAAGGTCATCCAACTGACTTTCTGCCTAAGACTGACTAAAACTTATGGTCTCCTGGTTTCTAGCTGGGTGCGTCAACCACTGCACCAAAGTGGTGTTGTGGCCTGCCAGCAACCAGCAAAGCTGGCAGCAGATTCAGACAGTGAGGAGGTTGGGGAGGAACATGGGAAAATCCTGGAGTCTGGGGAAGGCTCGGATGAGGGCTCTGAGTCAGAGGCAGAGGGGGAGCCAAGGCCATCTGGTAGTTATTTGCTGCCTCCTGAGTCTGACATCAGCAAGGCAGAAGAACAGTGGAAGCCTGTTACCAGTGTGTGCATGCACAGACCTGCCAGAAGAAAGAACAATTAAGAAAACAGGGTTGACTTGGGAGTAAGGCTTGGAGATGATTGGCCCCTCTCATAAGACATAAAAGAGGAGTGAACAGGATGTGAACTTTTGCAGGAAGCAGGTCAGTTCAAGCTTTGGAAAGTTCTGTTTGATTCTGCCCTGCATTTGTCAATTCCAAGGGAGATAAGGTGGGTGTTTATAAACATTCCCCTGAAAGACTGTTTGTGAAGCCTTTCAGACTGTGAATGACAATAATTCACAGCCATATGAATAAAAGAGGTTTGCCGGGACTAAGATTGAGCTTTATGCTTTCTAAATAAGCCTAGGTCAGAACAAGTACTCAGAATGAGGGCTATACATGAGCAATGTATTCTTTCCCCAAAGAAAGAATTACTGGGTGATCAGCATGAGTTCCAAGCTAATCCTGTGTCCAGATTTCTAGAAATGTTGCTGTGACTTGATGATGCATATTTGTCTGTTTTATCATGAAAAAAGAGAAAAAAGAAAGAGAAAGAAAGAAAGATTTTATATATTTATTATAACTTCATGCAAAGTGGTCTCTGTGTAATGAAAGCGGATAACCAGTATGCATATTTTGTGGATTTTGAATGTTGTAGATGGAAAAATGCTGTTTTATTTGCTTCTTCTTCTGAGTCACCGTTAAGTTCAGTCTCTATAATAATTTTGAGCGGAACTTGAATATAAGCTCTTGGAGATCAGGTTTACCTACTCTAAAGGCAAGGCAAGAAAATAGTGCTCCTATTTTAGGGTTGTTTTTTTTTCAAATGAAAGAAGAAATTTGTTATATCAGCATAGAGAATCTCCTAGACAATTAAAAAAAATCCTACTCATTCCCTATCTCCCTTTAGATTTAAGCTGCTTCCTATTAGACAATGATCTCTCTCCCCCTCCTGTCTTCATATGTGTGAAACTAAAACATAGCCACTATATTAATTTAACATTGCATTAATTTTCCAGTTGGTAAACCAGGTAGCTCTATCTCTTCTCCCTAATCCTGGTTCTCTTAACCCAGGGGTCTGCAACCTTAAACACTCAAAGAGTCATTTGGACCCATTTCCCACAGAAAAGAAAACACCGGGAGCCACAAAACCTGACTGGGCATGGCCAACTCGACATAACTCACTCCCACCCAGTCGCATGACCCCCTAGCCACAAGTACCCAGCGGGTCATTAGGGCAGAGAATGGTTGTTAAAAAACTCCGGGAAGCACAAAACCCTTTTGACATCTCTCATTCTCTCCCCATCTCTATCTCTCTCCCCTCCTCCTCTCTCTCTGTGTCTCTCTCTGTGTCTCTCTCTCTCTCTCTCCCCCCTCTCTCGCTCTCTCTCCCCCTCTCTGTTTCTCACTGTCTGTCTCTGTGTGTCTCTCCCCTCTCTCTATCTCCCCCTCTCTCCCCCCTCTCAGTATCTGTGTCTCTTTATCTGTCTCTCTCTCCCCTTCACTCCCTCTATCTCCTCCTCTCTATCTGTATCTCTGTGTGTCTCTGTCTCTCTCTCCCTCTCTATTTCCCCCATCACCCTCTCTGTTTCTCTCTCCCCCGCTCTTTCCTCATCTCTCCACGTCTCTGTATCTCTCTTTGTGTGTGTCTCTGTGTCTCTCTCCCCCTCTCTATCTCCCCCACTCTCTTTGTATCTTTCTCTCTCTGTCTGTCTATCTCCCTCCCTCCCTCCCTCTCTTTCTCTTTCCCTCCCTCTCTTCCTTCCCCCTCTCTGCCTGCCTGCCTGCCTCTCTTTGTCTCTCGGGGGTGGGTGGGGGAAGGAACCCTTGAACTGGTGCTTGGTAGTGGGAATCTGATGTCCAGAGGCCAATGAGTCCAGAAGCAGCACACCAAAGACCAGGTGGCTAATTGGGAGGTGGGGTCTCCCATCACAACAGCAGTGATTCTGAACAAAAAGCACATGAAAAGCAACTGACATCCAGGAGGTGAGTGAGCTGAGTGGGGCAGGGTAGCATTGTGGCTCTGCATTGCAATGGGATCCATGAGGAGGAGACCCCAACTCCCCCATTGTGAAGCATGCTAAATTTCACAAGGCGCTGCGAGAAGCAGCAACAGCAAATGTACGTGCTGAAGGCACACAAAGAAAAGTACAGGGACACTTCAGTCCCACACTAAGGCTCTGGCCATTGCCACTGCTGTGACAGGAAGACATCTCTTTTATCCTTCTGCCACGAAAGGGTGACAGGAAGCTTCAGCAGAGGGATAAAAGAGCCACATGTGGCTCTGGAGCTGTGGGTTGCTGACACCGTCTTAAGCTTTGAAAATGTTTTCTTTAAAAAAAAGAACAACTGAAATGCTAAGTTGGTAAACTCCAAAAGACTGAAAGGAATGAGCTGATGGACTATTGATGGATGTGCATCTGCCAAGTATTAAAAAAGACTTCTGCTGATCAGAAAGTTATAGCCAGACTAATGTTTGGGGCTAATAATAGGAACTAAGGGATTGCTTTAGGAAACAGTTTCAGTGATTACTGTTTTGTGCTGGAAATGACGTATAAGTCCCCAGACAAGTTATGACCTTGCAATCTGAAATACTTTTCCTGCTAATGAAGTAGAACTATCCAAATCATAATTGGTGAGAAAATAGGAGTCTTTTTTCACCTGCTGTGTTCTGTTCTCAGAACTGTTAAGAAAATTCAAATTATTTCTTTCTTTGATACTCTTTTGACAGCAGGCAGGTCTTTGGCACATAAATGATATGAGCACTTCCAGGGAGTGTTTCACCATGCCATCTGGAGTTATATTTTTGCCAGAAGATTAATGCTCTATATTCTTTATATTTTATTATGGACATTTTAAATGTTCTTATTATTCTAAGAGTTTATTGTTATAAGATGCTGGGAATCTGGAAACTTCTGATGACACACAAGTCAAACCAGGGGGGTGCCGTGGACCTTATGGGCGTTACGGAGACTTGGTTGGGCGCAGAAGGGGGTGTGCCCCTTGTTCAAATGTGCCCACCAGGTTTCCAAGCATTCCATCAGCCGAGGACCCAGGGTAGGGGTGGGGGGGGTGGCGGTTGTGATTAGAGAGAGTCTGGAGCCGAGGGAGACCACTGTACCTCACATTGCCGGGTGTGAATCCCTCTTTGTGAGGTGGGGTCATAGATGTCAGATGGGCTTGTTTGTCATGTACCTGGCTCCTTGCGGCGTGACAGCAGCCCTGCCCGAGCTCCTGGAGGTGCTTGCTGGAGTGGCGGTGGAGACCCCCAGACTTATTGTCATGGAGGACTTTAACTTGCCATCGACCGGCATGTCATCTTCAGTTGCTCGGGAGTTCACGGCTTCCATGACGGCCTTGGACCTGACTCAAGTAGTTGATGGCCCTACTCACAGTGGGGGTGGCACACTGGATTTGATTTTCATCTCTGGTCAGTGGTTGAAGGATCTGGATTTGAAGGATTTAATCATCGAACCTTTGTCATGGTCAGATCACTCCCTCCTTCGCCTGGACTTTCTGACCGCCACTCAACACCGCAGGGAGACGGAACCAATACGTTGGTTCCGTCCCAGGCGCCTGATGGACCCGGAGAGGTTCCAGACGGAGCTTGGGCCGTTTACTGAGGGTCTGGCTCACGGTACGGCCGAGGAACTTGTTGTGGCTTGGGATCGGGCCGCGGCAGGAGTCTTGGACTGTGTCGTGCCTTTGCGGCCTCTGACCCGGCATAGGTTCAACCAGCTCCCTGGTTCTCCGAGGAGCTGAGGGGGATGAAATGCCGGAGAAGACGCCTAGAGAGTTCCTGGAGGTCCAGTCGTTCGGAGGCTGATCGGACACTAGTTAGGTCCTATACTAGGACCTACCTAGTGGCAATGAGGGAAGCGAGACGTTGCTACGTCTCCTCCCTCATTGCGTCGGCAGATAACCGCCCGGCCGCCCTGTTTCGGGTAACTCGCTCTCTCCTTCAACAGGGGAAGCGAGATGACCCGTTGCAGGGACGTGCTGAGGAGTTTAGTGGTTATCTATACAACAAAATCGTTCAGCTTCGGGACGGCCTGGACCAAAATTGGGTAGATCCAGGCGGGATGTCAGAGAGCTGTCTTGTTGAGGCTATTTGGGATGAGTTTGATTCTGTGGCTCCCGAGGACATGGACAGGTTGCTGGGTAGGTTGAACGCCACCACATGTTTACTGGACCCGTGTCCCTCCTGGTTGGTGCTGGCCGCACAGGAGGTGACACGAGGCTGGCTCCAGGGGATTACGAATGCTTCTTTGTTGGAGGGGGTCTTTCCGGCCGCCTTGAAAGAGGCGGTGGTGAGGCCTCTCCTCAAGAAGCCTTCCCTGGACCCAGCTGTTTTAGGTAATTATCGTTCGGTCTCCAACCTTCGCTTCACGGCGAAGGTTGTAGAGAGTGTGGTGGCATGTCAGCTACCCCAGTACCTGGAGGAAACCGTCTATCTAGACCCGTTCCAGTCCGGTTACAGCACTGAGACGGCTTTGGTCGCGTTGGTGGATGATCTCTGGAGGGCCAGGGATAGGGGTTGTTCCTCTGCCTTGGTCCTTTTTTTTTTTTTAATTATTATTATTATTATTATTATTATTATTATTATTATTATTATTATTATTATTATTATTATTATTATTATTATTATTATTATTAATTAATTAATTAAATTTTTATACCGCCCTTCTCCCGAAGGACTCAGGGCGGTGTACAGCCAAGGGTAAAAACAAAATATATACAATTAAGATAACAATTAAAACAAAGCAAATTATAAAGGCTGATAGTTAAAAATTAAATTTAAAATTTTAAAATAGTAAGAAAACCCAATTAAAATCCAACACTAGTTATGCCAGTCCCGCTTGAATGAATAAATGTGTTTTGAGCTCACGACGGAAGGTCCGAAGATCAGGCACTTGACGCAGGCCAGGGGGAAGTTCGTTCCAGAGCATCACTGCCCCCACAGAGAAGGCCCTACTCCTGGGGGCCGCCAGCCGACACTGTTTGGCGGACGGCACCCTGAGAAGCCCCTCTCTGTGAGAGCGTACGGGTCGGTGGGAGGCAAAGGGTAACAGCAGGCGGTCTCGTAAGTACCCAGGTCCTAAGCCATGGAGCGCTTTAAAGATGGTAACTAAAATCTTGAAGCGCACCCGAAAAACCACAGGAAGCCAGTGCAGACTACGGAGCAGCGATGTCACATGGGAGCCACGAGCGGCTCCCGTTATTACTCGCGCAGCCTATTAGACCTCTCAGCGGCTTTTGAGACCATCGACCATGGTATCCTGCTGCACCGGTTGGAGGGATTGGGAGTGGGAGGCACCGTTCATCGGTGGTTCTCCTCCTATCTCTCCGATCGGTCGCAGACGGTGTTGACGGGTGGGCAGAGGTCGGCCCCGAGATGCCTCACTTGTGGGGTGCCTCAGGGGTCGATTCTCTCACCCCTCTTGCTCAACATCTATATGAAGCCGCTGGGTGAGATTATCAGTGGTTTCGGTGTGAGATACCAGCTGTACGCTGACGACACTCAGCTGTACTTTTCCACACCGGACCACCCCAACGAAGCTATCGAGGTGTTGTCCCGGTGTCTGGATGGGGAGAAACAGGCTCAAGCTCAATCCCTCCAAGACAGAGTGGCTGTGGATGCCGGCATCCCGGTACAGTCAGCTGCAGCCACGGCTGACTGTTGGGGGCGAGTCATTGGCCCCAATGGAGAGGGTGCACAACTTGGGCATCCTCCTGGATGGACGGCTGTCTTTCGAAGACCATTTGACGGCCGTCTCCAGGAGAGCTTTTTACCAGGTTCGCCTGGTTCACCAGTTGCGCCCCTTTCTAGACCGGGATGCCCTATGCACGGTCACTCATGCTCTCGTGACATCTCGTCTGGATTACTGCAATGCTCTCTACTTGGGGCTCCCCTTGAGGAGCACCCGGAGACTCCAGGTAGTTCAGAATGCTGCTGCGCGGGTGATAGAGGGAGCCCCTCGTGGCTCCCACGTAACACCTCTCCTGCGCAGACTGCACTGGCTGCCTGTGGACTTCCGGGTGCACTTCAAGGTTTTTGTAATGATCTTCAAAGCGCTCCATGGCATAGGGCCAGGCTACTTACGGGATGCAGAATTGGAATTCGATATTACACCTGCTGATGTTCCTCTCTTCTATTCTCTCTTCTATTCTCTTCTATGGCTTAGGACCGGGTTACTTACGGGACCGCCTACTGCCACCGTTTGCCTCCCACCGACCCGTGCGCTCTCACAGAGAGGGACTCCTCAGGGTGCCGTCGGCCAGGCAGTGCCGACTGGCGACACCCAGGGGAAGGGCCTTTTCTGTGGGGGCTCCCACCCTCTGGAACGAGCTTCCCCCAGGACTTCGCCAACTTCCTGACCTTCGAACCTTCCACCGCGAGCTTAAGACACATCTATTTATCTGCGCAGGACTGGACTAGAATTTTAAATTTTTAAATGTTTAAATTTTAAATCTGGTTTTAAATGGGGTTTTATTATTTATATCTCTATTTTAAATATTCGGCCTATGTAATAAGTTTTTTAAATTAATGTTTTACTCTGTATATATTTATGTTTTTTATATGGCTGTAAACCGCCCTGAGTCCCTAGGGAGATAGGGCGGTATAAAAGTATGAATAATAAATAAATAAATAAATAAATAAATAAATAAATAAATAAATAAATAAATAAACAAGCAAATAAATAAATAAATGGATAAATAAATAAATAAATAAATAAGGTGCCTTTATTTTAGGGTCATTTAATTGGATTTGAAATATATTTTTTAAAAATTTTTTCAGTTTAGTCTTGTTATTATTAACAATAATAGGTATGGTGGTTTAGTGGCTTAATGATGCTGGAGATGGTCTCAACTCCGGCAGTTCGAGTCTTACTTCTGTGTGGCAAGGTCACCTCAGCTTCTGCCCAACTAACAGTTTGAAGGTATGTTCTATGAAAGTAGATAGATAGGTACCACTTCGGTAGGGAGATGAGCTGGTGCTCTGTGCAGGCAGTCAGATTCCTGTTGGCTCTGAATCGTCCCAGTTGTGGCATCTATTTGTGTCAACTCCTGGAAGGGAGGGGGCCTTGGGTGACAATGCAGGAAGAGCCATCATCTTTCTCTGTGGTGTGAAGTTAGCTCACCCTCCTGTGGTGCACCTTGGAAGTACGCAAACATGTCCTGTAACAGGGCTGTTTCCTCGGCATGACAAACTAATACTCCGCTATAGCACTATGGTCTCTTTTGGCTACTGTAACAATGCTAATAATAATATAATTATTAACAATCTTGAAATGGATTTGCACAGGATAAATTACATAATATAAAAATAAAAAAAGTAAAATATTTTTAAAAATTTTCAGATTTTATTTTGCCTTGTGTTAGTGATCTACATTATATTATTAAAAAGCTTTTAATTCCTTTTGCTTGTAACTCACTCTAAGTATTCCCCAAGTAGAAACTCAAGGAAATGAATATTAAAAATACACAAATAATTCACACTTAGAAAATTAAGACTGTTTAGCAAGCAGAGTGAGTAGGTCCATCTTTTGCAAGCAGGTCTATAGTTGGACCCTTCACCTCTTTAAAACAGCAGTCATGTCCATTACATTTGAATGCAAAGTAGTGACAAGTTCAAAAGGGCAAACAGGGCAGAAGCTGCTGCATTTTTCAAGATTTTACTGACTGCCATAATGCTAGGAAGTCAGCATGGGAACAGCTGCTAATGTTATAGCCCATGATTTATGAAAATAAGCTTGGTAATTGCTGTAGTTGATTCCTTGACGTTCTCTGAGCTTGCTTTTTGCTTGCAGACATTTCAAGGACTCCACGGTTCAATCTGGTATCCTCTTCTATTGGAATTGCTATAGTAGTTGGCCTAAAGTTGGACTTGACAATCTTCTGTTTTATGATTCTATGAGATGGGCTTCATGGGTGGCTATCATCTCAACTCTATTATGACTTTTGAAGGCGTGTCCTGAGCTATTGTGCAAAATAGTGCTTTAAACCGGTATTTAAAACCATATATTAAATTGTCACTCAGTGATGTCATTATTAAGCTCGATAGATAACTAGTCTATTATAACATAGTTTCCTATATTTGCAGTAGCAGAACAAGTCTAGACTTGTCTTTCTTTTTATGATTCTCTTGTCATGATCGATAACCATAATTTTATAAAATCATACTTTTAAAAGAAGATTTGAGTTGGAACAAAATCTTAAAATTACTGTGTTATTTAGTGAAGGAAAAATAAAGTTTTTAAAAGGTAACTTCATGTTTTAAACCTCACAGTTAAATTTTAAAAAATCATTAGTCATGGCATTATGTATAGAGTTTACTATAGTTGCTCTACTGTGTGTGCAAAAAAGTTTGTTAAAAAAGTACATAAGTTGAATCTCCTTTCTTCCTCTTCTTAGATTCCAAAACTAAATTAAACTACAGCAATCTGTATCATGAAAAAAGCAATAGTATTGGGCATAAATAGGGAAAGAAACAGAGATAGGTGAAATGATACAACGCTTTTTAGACATGAAAACCTACTAAATGAGACAAGCTTCTCTGAGGATGGATGTCTGCTGGCTCATGCACAAAACAATGCTGATAATTATTTCATGGAGAGCACAAAGTAATCTAGCAAATACAATATGGTGCCTTTTCGTGGCTCAGGTATCAGTTCATCCTTGTTGTCAGCTAGGAATAAATTGGCACTGCGGGCTTGCCAATTTGAATGTAGTCAATATCTACCACACAAGATGAACTATTATATCTCAGTAAATGGCATTCCTCTCTTAAGACTGCATGGGGGGAGAGCATAGCATGAGCTCAACCTTTCCAAATCCTCAGACTTTCTATGAAGAACTGAGGATATTAAATAAAACAGGGCTACAACTCCTGGTTATCTTACCTCAATAGCAAAATCCAATTACTTTAAAACCCACTGCTTCATTGAAGGAAGCAATATTATATAGATTAATTTCACACCCCAAGAGCCATTGAGAAGGAAAATGAATGAGCTGATGATGTCAGCCACCTAACTGTTGGATGACAAATAATTGATTATTTGTTTCTCTTTCAGTAGAATAGATTTTTCTGGATTTGGTATCATAAAAGAAAGTGAGAATAACCATAGCCCAGTTTATGTCAATTGATTCTTCTTAAGGATTGTCATTAGTTAGCCCCAAATTAAAGAATCAATTATAATTCCAGCATGAAGGTAAAATAATTATGGTTAAGTGTCTAATCCCATTAAGGATGCTGAGGCATCATTAATAATAAGGAAGGAGTTTTTTTCTAGGTCACTCAGTTTTGAAGGTTTTCGATAGTTTCTAGCTGCCATGAAATCCTGGGGAAAAGTGTGTTTGTCCTAAGGAGATGCCAAGAGTAGTACTATATATTCATGTCTTCTGAAACACTTCATGTCCTTGAACTTCAGATACTGCATACCTATGAGTTAATAAATGATTTCATTACATTTCACATATCTGGCTTTCTAATGATTTTCTTAGAATTACAGAGACTATAATTTCCTGGTCTAGACAGCTCAGGTTTATGGGATGGGGAGGGAGATAAGGCCAAGATGGGGGTTCTGACTGCATGATTGTTGTGACCCAGGCCCAAGTAGGTAGTAGGAAACTCAGTCAGTGTAAAAACAAACAAAATTTATTAGAATAGCTGAGAATTAACTCATTCTCAAATTCCTCCCAACACAATTCCTCAGTCCTATCACCTACCTTGGTCCAATTAGGCAAATTTTTCTTGGCAAAAATTCAGAAGACACCAATATGAAACAATTCAACAAGACAAACCTATCAACGTTGTTTTCTGGCAAAGAGCCCAAACACCATTGCTGGTCTTATAAGCCTTATGGGAGGGGCCAATAATCTCTTGGCCCTACTCCCGAGTTGTCCTCTTTGCTTCATCTGCTTTTGCCTTCTGGCAGCTCTTCTCATGTGTGCATTAGGAATTGGCTCCTCTTGTTCCTCTGCCTCACTACTGTCAGCCTCTGGAGGCTCTAGAGTCCGCACATCATTCCCGATGGCCCTGGCCCCACCTCTGCCTCCAACACAGAGCCCTCATCCAGGCCTTCCCCAGCCTCCAGGACTGGTTCATGTTCTTCCTCAGCCTCATCGTTGTCTGACTCCATTGCCAGCTCTGCATTGTGCTGGCGGACCACAACAATGATCAAAGCCTTGTCCCAATATATTACATAAAATATTATACCTATTTTCAAAGGAATGGGATGGCAATGGCCACAGTGACTTTTGGGATCCTCCCTCCAAAGTCCCATGGCCTTCAATATGTTGCATCTTTCTGACTAGTGGTTGTGGTAGAAGGAGGATGCTTAGAAGTCAACTGACACCAACATTGATGGACATTGCAATGCATCAAACTGCACACAGCAAAATATCTGAATCATAAGACTACATAAACAAGAAAGGAGTTCTTTTAGCAACATGAGAACAACTTTTAACTGCCTCAGGTATGATATGGGCATGAAATAAAGACAATGTCATGAGGATATGGCAAAAGAAAAAGTTACCAGAAAATATTCATGCCTTGGTTAGGTGGAAATAGAAAAAGGACTGTAGTTAGCCGGTTGTTTTTATCTTTTCTCTTGTAGTACTCGTTCAATGTCTTTGTATCTTTTATTCCTGTTATAAATGTCTATAACTAGATATCTACCTTGCAAACCTCTCGGGACAGGGTATCTTCAATCCTTTATTATGTGTTTAAAGCATAAAGGGGAAGAAATTTTAGGAAACGCTGCTGTATGAGTGGATTTTAAGCATTGTTATTGCTAAAGTTAAGATACAGGAATGTTGAGTGTATCACACTTAAATGTCCAAGAAACCTCAGGGTTCTTTGGAATGTAGCATTAAAAATGTATATATCTCTATATATGTATATAGATTACAACATTACTATTTCTCTTCATTAAATTATAATAATGGCATCAATCTGCATGAAATTAAATGAAGCCAGAGCTGACAAAATGTTTTTGCATATATCAACTGGCAGATTTGAATTGTTTCATAAGCCACCGTATTACAAAAGTGATATTATGTTATTATTTTGCTCTAAATTATGTATCATTCATACTCAATAGGACATCTGTATTTTTTCCTTCCACAAACTAAGAAAAAAAAAAAACAACCAGTGATTTTTCACCTCCCATTTGAAGGCTAGCAAGATTTGTATTTGTTTTCAGAACTATTCTTGTGAATACAATCTATTCACATCAATGGCATTTATGATTTATTCATTCACCTTTATGTGAGCATTCGATTGAGGAAATCTTGTTGACAAAAGTGCCCATGCACATTACATCAAAAATACCAGTAACATGAGAATATTTACACTGGAGGTAAATATTTACGCACCCATTAAAAAACCACCACTATTCACAGCTCATTGTTTTTCACGTAATATCTTTATGAAATAGCTACAAATTCTCACAGAGAACTTCTGGGTGCAATTCAGGCTATTACCTGATTATTACCTTTAAAGCCTACATGCCACTGGACCAGTTTATCTGCAGGACCACCAATCCCTAAGAACATCTGTCTATCACCAGAATAACTAGACACAAGAACAGTTTTTTCTTGAACGCCATCACTCTGCTAAGCAAATAATTCCCTCAACTGTCAAACTAGTTACTAAGTCTGCATTACTATTAATCTTCTCATCGTTCCTATCACTCATCTCCTCCCACTTATGACTGTATGACTGTAACTTTGTTGCTGGTTTCCTTAAGATTTATATTGACTGTTTCCCTATGATTATAATTAAGTGTTGTACCTTATGATTCTTGATGAATGTATCTTTTATTTTATGTACACTGAGAGCATATGCACCAAGACAAATTCCTTTTGTGTCCAATCACACTTGGCCAATAAAGAATTCTATTCTATTCTATTCTATTCTATTCTATTCTATTCTATTCTATTCTATTCTATTCATCTCTCCAAACGGGGACAGACATGCTCTAGGTTCCTTTCCTTAAACATTGCCATTTTGTGGGTCCTCAGAAGCATGCCTATTCTCTTGAAATTCTTGCCCTATGGAACACCCTCCCCCTGAAATCCATCCTTCTTTCAGTCCTAAAAGCACATTGTGCTCTTTATTTATTAATCAAATTTGTACAGCTGCCTATCTCACCAAGAGTGACTCCGGGCAATTCACAATTATTAGGGAGTGGGATAGAGTGAGAATAGTCTGTGATGAAAATAAGGGTGTGCTAGGGCTATGGGACCAGTTTTATTACTTCTGGTTTTATTTTATTTTATTTTATTTTATTTTATTTTATTGTATTGTATTGTATTGTATTGTATTGTATTGTATTGTATTGTATTGTATTGTATTGTTTTATTTTATTTATTTTATTTTATTTTATTTTATTTTATTATTTTCTTTTCACATTTCTGAACTATGGAGGTATGGCATTACTCCCACAGAAGATTTGTGTATAATTACATGGATTGTATGTGTCATGCCCCCATTGGAGTCTGAATCTGCAGCAGAAAATGAGCCGGCACAAGAACTGATAGTGAGTGAGAGGGCATCTCTGTTGGCCTTGGAGGAAACTGGGGAAAAGCAGAGTCAGTCCAGGCAAGACTTTTCAGAATTAGTAAGGCGTGCAGGCAGGGAGGAACAAAAGCAGGATGAACAGGAGAGACAGAGCTCAGACGAGGAGCAAGAACCACCCTCTCCTGATGCAAAGGCTCAGAGAGTTCAGAGAAAGTGTAATCAGAACAGATGGAGCAGGCTACTCTTGAGGAGAGTGCCCCACCCATCTTCACCAGGCACACCAGGGGAATGACACTTAAGGAGATGCTGTGGGGAGGGGTATTTGTCGGGAACAAATGCTGAGTTCCTGAAGTGTTGTGTGCCAACGTTTGAACTTGTCAAGAGTCCTTGCATTCCTTTTGGCATTCTGGACTAATTACCTGGATCTTTTGCTCCATGAACTACTTGATTTGCTCTTGTTTTGCCAAATATATTTGGGATTTATTGCCGTGCAGCCTTGATGGAGACAGCACTGGGCTGGACTAATGGCAGCCAGAGCCTGCTTGAGGTTTGTATGCAGGTTTGTTATCAGTCTGCTCTGGGACTTGCCAGAAATGTGGGAGCGCTTGGGGAGATTTGGAACAATAAAAGTCAGTTTGAACTGCTAGCTGTTTGTGTTATCTCTGTGCCATGCCCTGGGTCATCACAGTGTGTATATGTTTACTTCTCTTCTGTCACATTCTCATTATATGCTAAATAACATTTCAGAATTGCCCATTTCTCTCTAATTGTTCTTGGTTTTATATAGTTTTACATTGTTTTACACTGTAAACCTCACACACCCTGAATTGCTTTTAAGATGGACAGCCATATAAATGTAATACATACATACATACACACCAACGGTGCAATTCAGCCAGTTCTATCCAGATTGCACGAATCAGTAGCAGCGGCTGCGGGAGGCTCTGCCCACCTGCCCTGATGTCATTTTTTACCCTCTGCGCATGCATTAAACACCCTGCGCATGCATGTAGGTGGCACATGAGCTCACATTTGCAAACCAGTAGCGAAGGTAAATGAATACCACCCCCGATACATACATAAATACATACATATATTCCCTGAGGATGTTCTCCAGCATAAATTCTAAAGCTCAAAAGACTAAATCTCTGTTACCGGTAACCAACCCAGATTGGATCCTGCAACTTTTTTCTAGAGTAGAGATGATTTTGTTCCCTTGCCATTAGGAGCTTGTTACATAATTTGTTAGCTTCTGAGAATGTAATTTGTACTTTTGGTTGTGACTGTGATCATTCATAAGATTTGTGATCTGAACATAAGAAAAAAAAGGAACAAAATTAAATGTTTAAGTTTCACGCAAAACCAGGCTACCTAACCTTTCCTGGTATACTATGCAAATTTCCATGTTGTAGGGCATTGATGTAGTAGAGTTTAGGGGGGAAAGCCTCATAATCACTCCTTACTAATTTCCTGCTTGAAATGCAGTATGAAAAATTTATCACATTAAGGCAGGAGTTTTCCTTTCTTTGATTATGTCTCTAGAGCCAGGTTAAAATGGAATGCAATCATTAAAAGGTTATCTAGTGTAACAGCCTATTTAGTAAAAGACAGAGGCAGAAGGCTATATTCCTCTGTGAGTTGTTTTATGAAGTATCTCATGGTAGACAATCAGTGAACTAAATCCATTGACAAGAAGAGATTTACAAGGACTTGTCTGCAGAGGCAAGACTTGAGGCAGTTGTGGGAATGGGATTAACAGAAGTATCCATAAAAGAGTGTACAGATTCTGAATGCTGCAATGATGAATTTTCAAGGGGAAGCCATGTGTAAATATGCCAATGGAAACAGAAGCCAGTGGAAACAATTATTAGATAGATAGAAGATAGAAAGGGAGATAATAAATAGATAGATTACAAAATTAATACAGTGCCCTTAAACAACCCTTTTCCTAAGTACTAGGTATTTCCCCCTGGTTTTTATGTCCAAGCATTAAAGGGTATCTGCATCAGAATAACACTATTGTAGACTAAAAGTCTACTTCTAGAGAAGACACATAGAATCTTTAGCAGGGGTGAAATCCAGCAGGTTCTGACAGATTCTGGACAACCGGTAGTGGAAATTTTGAGCAGTTCAGAGAACCGGCAAATACCACCTCTGGCTGGCCCCAGAGTGGGGTGGGAATGGAGATTTTGCAGTATCCTTTCCCTGCCATGCTCACCAAGCCACACCCACCAAGCCACACCATGCCCATCAAGCCATGCCCACAGAACCAGTAGTAAAAAAATTTGGATTTCACCACTGATCTTTAGGTTTTAATTTTGAAGCAATGTGGATTTTTTCCACCCTGAGCATGGTGTACCAATTAAAGTCTTTAAACACTACAGGCTATTTAATATTTAACACCTGAATATAACTTAATTAAGGCATAAGGCTCACCAGGTAATCTGCTTTTGAATGGTTCTTGAGTGCCCTTGGGGATTACAGAAGAAAAAGTCCAGACTCTAATTACATTTGTTAATCATTTCCAAAGTGAAATGATTAAATAGTGGAAGAGATGTGTTGCTCCAAAACTTCCTTGTTATCAAATGAGATGAACACACAGCTATCATTGTCATGTATGAATTAGACACTATTGTTGTAAGAAAGGCCACAATAATGGTACTAAAATCACAAAGTCATCATCATTATTGCCTTCGACAGGACCTGGGTTTAGCTGATAGAATTATCCATTGTAATGTCCTTCCTACCAATGACTACTTCAGTTTCAACTACAATAACACAAGAGCTACCAACAGATTTAAACTTAATGTCAACTGCTCCAGTTTGGATTGCAGAAAACACGATTTCTGTAACAGAATTATCTGTGCTTGGAATGCATTACCTGACTCTGTGGTCTCTTCTCATAACCCCAAAAGCTTTAATCAAAATCTATCCACTGTTGACCTCACCCCATTCCTAAGAGGACTCTAAGGGGCGTGCATAAGAGCACAAACGTGCCTACCATTACTGTCCTATTGTTTCTTTCCCTATATATATATATATGCTTATACTTCCTTGTTTCTCCTCATATATATGTTTATATATTATATAATCTTTTGTATTATGCTTGTGTATATTGTTATGACAAAATAAAATAAATAAATAAATAAATAAATAAATAAATAGAAAAAGCCTAAAGTTTGAATGCATTGAATTTCTTGGCTCTGAAGGAAAGGGTGCATAATTTCAAAGTTTGAGGGTTTCGCCAGATTTTGTGAATCATGGCTAGGTAGAGACACACTCCACATATACTTCTTATACGGTCAGTAAAAGAAAAAGAATAACAATAGGCCAGAGAATGGTGGTCCACAAAGTCAAAAGATTGGTAGGATCAGGGACCTTGAATATTGTTTTATTACATACGGTTTGTTACATTAGCCACCAAATGAGAAGAGAGGACTCATTGGCAAAGACCCTGATATTGGGAAAGATTGAAGGCAAAAGGAAAGGGAAGGCAGAGGATAAGATGGTTAGATATTATCGTTGATGCAATGGAGAGGGTTTTGGTAAACTCTGGGAGAGAGATGGGGGCCTGATGCAGGGGTGAGATGCTCCCGATTTGGACTGGATCAGCCGATCCAGTAGCGAAGGCGGCGGGTGGTTCGGAGAACCAGTAGCAAAAATCCCTGCACCCCCCGCCCATGCCCACCCAATCGCCCACTTGCCTGCTTGCTGCTTCTTTTAAAAAATGCTTTTAAAAGGTTAAAAAAAGAGATTCTGACGATCACAGCTCAGCCGGGCGATCATCAGAGCTTTTTTTTTTTAACTTTTAAAAGCATTTTTTTACAACCTATTCGGCTGAATAGGGTGTAAAAAATGCTTTTAAAAGTAAAAAAAAAAAGATCGCATGACACAGCTGATCAACCCCCTTGCGCGCTGTTCCACTTACTCCATGTCTCCTTTTGGCATGCACTGGTCCCGCGCACCTTGCATTTGGTGTGTGGTGTGCACTATGCATGCATGTGTGCAGTGCGCATGCACAGCCAGCAAACCAGTAGTAAACCGGTTCAGATTTCACCACTGGCCTGGTGTGCTGTGCTCCATCGGTTATGGAGAGTTGGGCATGACTTAGTAACTGAACAACAGACATGACAGAAAAATCATTAGCAACAACATCAGGAATATTTGAAGATTTTTGCCTGGCATTGAAAGAATCACATAAGTGTTCGACCTCTTTATGATGGTGACTCCGAAAGTAGGACATTATCTCTAGAAAGCAAAAAAATGATAGTACACCTTAAACTGAGTTTCATTCCTAATGATTTATATAAATCCAGCCATCATATCGCAATGCAGTTTGCTGTTTTGGTCATTCTGAATGTTTTGTTACCTTTCCATATTGCCTTTTCACATTAAGTGCTTGTCTTGCGTCAGAAGACGGGACACTCATTGATGTTTCTTTGCAGAATAGTTCATGCATTCTGAAGCTGAAAATGTCTTTTAAGATTAAGCCTAGCATTTTGAATCTGATTAGAAATGAATACGATAACGGTGCAATTGATATAGTCCTGGCACAATGCAGGCAGTCCTTGATTTACTGCGATTCATTTAGTGACTGTTTGAAATTTCAATGGCACTGACCAAAAAGAGACCTACAAACAGTCCTCTGACTTGTGATCATTGTCTCCATGATCACATGATCAAAACTCAGGCATTTGGCAACTGACATGTATTTATGATGGTTGCAATGTCCCAGGACTATGTAATTGCCATTTGCAACCTTCCTAGACAATTTCTGACAAAGTCAATTCAGGAACCATATTTGCTTAATGATCATATTTTATTTAACAACCATGAGAAAAAAGGTTGTAAAATCAGGTGTGACTTATTTAGCAACTGCCTTGCTTAATAATAGAAATTCTGGTATCAGTTGTGGTCGTAAGTCAAGGACTATCTGTATGATCACAATATTCAGTTTAATAATGCAATGGTGATCAATGTGCATTCGGTACACTGTAAAAAGAAGTTGCAAGCGTCAATCTATTTTTATTTATTTTTATTTATAATTTAATTTTTATACCGCCCTTCTCCCAAAGGACTCAGGGCGGTTTACAGCCATGTTAAAACCAACATAAAATACAAACACATATATTTAAAACCAATTAAAAACCAATTTACAGTAGGCCAAAATACTAAAACGGTCGTAGACCGAATAAAACCCATTAAAATTTAATTTAAAATTTCGCTTAGGCCAGTCCCGAACGATAAAACAATAGAGTCTTAAGTTCACGTTTGAAGGTCCGGAGGTCAGGGAGTTGGCACAACCCCGGAGGCAGCTCGATCCAAAGGGCAGGTGCTGCCACAGAGAAGGCTCTCCCCCTGGGGGCTGCCAACCGGCATTGTTTGGTTGACGGTACCCTGAGAAGGCCCACCCTGTGGGAGCGCACAGGTTGATGGGAGGCTATCGGTGGCAGCAGGCGGTCTCGTAAATAACCCAGTCCTAAGCCATGGAGCGCTTTAAAGGTGAGAACCAACACCTTGAATTGCACCCGGAAGACTACCGGCAGCCAGTGCAGGCCACACATCTTGACTTATTTGTTATGTTTGTTGATTAATTAAGATTTTCTACCTAATCTGGAGACATCTGGAGGTTGAAATTATTTTTGGCTCTGTATGTATATATGTGTGACTGTGGTATGTATATATACAGTGTGTGTGTGTGTCTTCCTTGTCTTAATTGTTGTGAAGAAATATCCTCACTGGAGTATTTGACTCTAAAGGCAGATTCTGTAATAAGTGGTTACTGTTAATTTATTTTTTAACATGAGTGTTCAAAGTATTTCTATTATTACCAGAGTAGTTTTGCTTCACTCAACATATGACCAGCCATTGTGGTCTCTAAACTAAGGTCTATGGTTTAGCATAATATCTGGATTAGGAAAACTATTGTTTGCTTAACAAAAGTTTAGCCTGGCACATTGCTGGACTTCAGCCAATGAACAGTGATGGATTCCTCATCTAAATTATAGCTCACTCTACCATTTTGACCCTTCTTCTAAAACAGTAAAAAAAAAAGGCTTATCATATTTGGTTTCAAACTTAAGAGTCATAATTTCTGAACAGCCCAGATTGTAGATGACAGGAGAACAAACATCTGCCAAGAATGAAATAATAGTTGTTTTCTATATTCTTCCTCTTCTATCCAGGAAAGAGAAAGAAAGAAAGGAGTTGAACTGTCAAAGTAAAGGATAAAGTTGGAAAGAACCATTATTAATATTTTTATCAGCTGTGTTTCAAGTAATAGCAGTTATCAGCAACAGCCCCTGGAGAAAGATATAGGCTTTTATCTAATAAGCCTTTTTTTGAATAGCTGGTTAGCGTTCAGGTTTTTTTGTCCTTAAACATTATAATTTACTGCCTGAAGCAGCCCTATGTCTTATTTAGACTGATGCTCACCACAGAGAAAATGCCTTCATTTCAATCATACTCATATTCATACTAATCTCAACTGATCTAAGTGCCAGAGCTCACTGTAACAGCATTGCTAAAAAAGCATTAAGAGTTGTTAACCTAATCTTGCGTAGCTTCTTCTCTGCTAATATTGAACTGCAAACTAGGGCATACAAAACTTTTGCCAGACCAATTCTTGAATACAGATCATCTGAACCCACACTACATATTGGACATTAATACAATTGAATGAGTCCAGAGATATTTCACAAGAAAAGTCCTCCACTCCTCTGCTTGCAACAAAATACCTTGTGCCACCATACTTGAAATTTTGGGCTTCGACAACTTAGAACTTCGCCGTCTTCTGTCTGACTAAGTATGTACTAAGCATAGTACATAAAATCATCCACTACAATGTCCTACCAGCCAATGAATACTTCAGCTTCAACCAAAACAATACAAGAGCACACAATAGATACAAACTCATGGTAAACCGATACAAACTGCAGAAATTGCAGAAAATATGACTTCAGTAACAGAGTTGTCAACTCCTAGAATGCACTATCTGACTCTGTGGTTTCTTCCCCAAATCCCCAAAACTTTAACCTTAGACTGTTTACTGTAGACCTCACCCCATTCCTAAGAAATCTGTAAGGGGCGTGCATAAGTGCACCAGCATGACTACCATCCCTATCCTAATGTTTTCTTTTATTCATATCCTTTTCATGTATTTATAATTTTGCTTACACTTGTATCTGTCATAAAATACATGCTTGATGAAATAAAAAAAAATTATTAAGATTGTGTTCTGCTTTGATGTCTTATGCATCTCTTCATTTGCTCACATAATACAGCCACGTCTACCATTCTCATTAGTTCTAATAGACCTTTTAGTTTTGGGGTAGGTTACAGGATTCTAAATTATTGTATAATAATTCATGTCAGTATTGTTTAAGCCTGATGTGGTTGCAACCAAGGAATGTATTAAATAAACTCTCTCACTCATTTACAGTACATTTTCTGAGCAGATGCAGAAATAAAGCAGTACCTATTTCTCTTCTCCCTCTCCATGATTATCACCAATGGCAAATGGTGGCTACTGAATATTTGATTATTATAAATGTAGCCCAAATGAATGTTCTTATATGTGGAGATTAAAAATAGGCCACCTGTAGAAATGCTTAAATACACTGATGAATCTTATGAATCAAACCGGTCAAAAGTGATGGAAGCCATATGAGCTCAGAGGTTGGACAAAAACAAATTTGTCTGTGATCTATGAAAGCAAAGCAGACATTGATGGATATACAGTACATCAGTTAACTGAATGAGTATTCTGGCCAAATATTGACTCAAGAAAGTCAATGCTTCCTAATGTATTGATATTGATTGTTTCCTGATTGCTTATTTGTACCCTATGACTATCATTAAGTGTTGTACCTTATGATTCTTGATGAACGTATCTTTTCTTTTATGTACACTGAGAGCATATGCACCAAGACAAATTCCTTGTGTATCCAATCATACTTGGCCAATAAAAAATTCTATTCTATTCTATTCTATTCTATTCTATTCTATTCTATTCTATTCTATTCTATTCTATTCTATTCTATTCTATTCAGTTAGAAAAAGTGATTTGTGACATCAAGATAGTGCTTAGCAATTTTTTCTGATTTTTTTTCTTTGAAGGATCTCAGATCCTTCCTTATCTATGCTCCTAGTATCAGTTAATGGAACTTTTGCTGCATGTAGGAAGAAATCAATGACAATATGATGAGCCAAGGTGGCACAGTGGTTAGAGTGCAGGACTGCAGGCTACTTCAGCTGACTGCTAGCTGCAGTTCAACAGTTCAAATATTACCATCTCAAGGTTAACTCAGTTAATCCATCCTTCCGAAGTGGGTAAAATGACGACCCAGATTGTTGTGGGCAATATGATTCTATAAATTGCTTAGAGAGAGCTGTAAAAGCACTATGAAGTGGTATATAAGTCTCAGTGCTATTGCTATACATGTAGACATACATAGCAAGGTCTGCCTCAGTTGGTCTTGATCACAGTGTGGGTTTTTTGACAACAGATATTCCTTTGTTGTCCCAATAATTCGCCTCCTCAATTTGTTTGAATCATCACAACATACCTTCTTCTTGAGCTAAATGGAATAGCCAGGACTTCATCGCTGCTAAAACTGAGGAGGAAAGATGTAGACCAGATCTCCATAAGGAGGGAAGCTCCAAATCACAAAGGAAGCAGTGACCCAGAATGC
The DNA here is from genome assembly GCF_028640845.1 of Ahaetulla prasina. Taxonomy (NCBI): domain Eukaryota; kingdom Metazoa; phylum Chordata; class Lepidosauria; order Squamata; family Colubridae; genus Ahaetulla; species Ahaetulla prasina. Next base: position 288,258,411 of record NC_080539.1, read on the forward strand.
CCATTTTTGAGGTCCTGCTTGGGTTGGTGAAACCTGGAGAGTATCCACCATATTTAATCTGATCAAAGGGGCAGATGAATTTGGGAAAAGGTGCTATTGCAGGTAACCAGAATCATAATAAAACCTTTAAAAAGACAATTTACAGCTGAAAGTTGCCTGCAGGTTTCAGAACAGTGGAGTCACCTGAGTGTAACAGTACCTACCCATCAGTGCTTATTAAGGGTGCCTCATTTTGTATTTCAAGTATAAAGAGATGCTAATTGGTAGGGTGATAATACAACATTTTTGTAAAGGCAAAGGAATGCTAATAATTAGGATGCTATTGCAGTGACATACAATACTAACAACTGCTTTGGCATTCATTCTCCAACCAGATATTATCTGCCTTTTTCCTGTGTTATTCAAATTGTTGGTGTCTTGGCTTGTCAAGAGATGATTATCAGGAGTTTATTTCTTTAGATCTTTGCATTAAATCACAACAGAAGCTAGACAATTAATGTAACTCATGTGCCAGGAGTCTAATGCTTTTCAGAAGTCTAATGCTTTGTTCAATATATTGTGGAATATATATTGTGGAAAATATGGTAGGTGGGTTTTCTACCTACTGTAAATTCTCTTTTAAAAATGATTTAATCTTATTTATTTACATTTGTTAGAGTCGCATTTCCAGTAGACAGCTTAAATAATATGAAAACAATAACAGTTAAAACAATGCAACACAGAAAACCATACATGGCAGCTTGAAGTAAAACAACCAAATTATAACACATCAAACCAAATGTTGGGCATAACAAATCCGAGACCTGAGACTAAAGTTAAACCCAGAAGAAAGGGTGCTGTCCAGTAGTGGCTCTCAATTTAGTTTGCTACTGGTTCGCTCGTGCGTACGCATGTGCTCGTGCGTGCAACACTTATGCATATGCACAGAAGTGTCTGGGTGGGTGGGTGGAGCCTCCCGCCGCCACTGCTACCGGTTCACCTGATCCAGGGTGAACCGCTAGCAACCCACCACTGGAACTGTCCATACCTCTGTGGTGAATCTGCTACAGAGGGTGAGACTACAACAGAAAAAAATGTTTCCTTGGTCCCGTAAGATCACAATATTTATAATAGAAGGGAAACGGAACATTCCCATTCTTTTGGGACATACTGAATGGATGGAAAACATTGGAGACAAGCAGTTCCTCTGATATCCAGGATATCTGATTCACAGGAACTCTGTAGAATAATTAATAAATATTGCCCAAATCTTTTTGCATGCAATGTTTTATTAGCTTACTTTCTACAGTACCCAAAGGGCCTTTCGTAGGTAATTGACGGAATCCAGTTCCAGTTCTGGGTTGTCTAGCAGCAAAAGTAGCATTTGAAACAAATTGCTTAGCAACTGAGATCTGTGTTGTATCAAAGGTGAAATTACACCTGCTACTTCCGCTACTGTTATCAAGTTCCTCTCTTCAGTTGTCAGTGGAAAAGGAGATCCAAGGGGAATGATTTCAGATAATAATGTTCAATTTTCTTCTGAAGTATTTGAGATTTTCCTCTCAAGGAAAAAGAACCAACAAAAATAGATGTACATTGGTTTACAATCTGCAAGCAAATGGAAAATCAGTGTATTTAACAGTTTGAAGAAGGTCTAGCAATAGAGCAGAAACCATTCATTGTCCTTTTTAAAAAACAAATCTGCAAAACTAGATAGCATAGTACAACACCTAAGTAATCACCTAAATTATTCTACAAAAGAGCAATAGACGCAAAGGTGTTTCTGATTCACAGATGCTTATAGATGACACTTTCTGCCCTCAAATGCAAATCCTACTCTAGACAGATGTAGCCTAGCACTGAAAGCTACATTTCCATTTACTGAAAGTTTGCTTGCTTGAAGAAAGAAGCTGCTATTTTAATACCGGATTCTGGAGGGGATTTAGAATTGTTTTATTTGTGTGCCTGAGTTTGAATTTAGATTATTACGACAATGTGTCCAAGATGCAGTACTACAGGCTACTTCTGCTGATTGCTGGCTGCCTGCAGTTTGGCAGTTCAAATCTCACCAGGCTCAAGGTTGACTCAGCCTTCCATCCTTCCGAGGTGGGTAAAATGAGGATCCAGATCAGGGTGAAATGTAAAATTTGTTACTACCGGTTCTGTGGGTGTGGCTTAGGGAGGGTGTTAATTTGACTGGGTGGGCATGGCCAACTTTTTTTTAAAACTTTTAAAAGCATTTTTTCTATAACCTCTTCGGCCGAAAAATGCTTTTAAAAGCCTCTGATAATGATCCCAGCCCATTCAGTCACATTAATCACTTTGCAGCCTTCCTGGCTACCCCTACATTTTTAGTGTAGTTTTTTTTTTAAAGACTTGCAGAGAGGTAGTTCAATTAACTTAATTTAAACTTTTGGTGAAGAAGTGAGCCAGGGGAATTTCAGAGATGTTTCAAATGTTATCTGAGGGAGTTCCTACCCGCACCCCATTGCATACAAGGCCGTTAAATATCTGGCTACTTCAAAATTATTTCATTGGTGAGGATTGATGTTCTGCTTATGTTAATGTTTTTATTTCTAATGTAATAATTGTTTGAAATCATTGTATTTCACTAGTATTTATTACTGCCTGCACTTAAAAGAGGTAGGCAATTAAGAACCACATCTGTTTCAAGTTCTTGTGCAAATGGAGGTCTTTTTTCTTAGCTATAAATTTCTCTAGACTTTTTGAATTATGATTTCAAAATATCAAAACAACTTCACCAGTAATTGCTAGCAGGTATTTTGGAGAAATGATTTATTGTTTTGTGTGCTGTTTGTCCTGAGTCAAGACCCAGACCAAAAGGGCATGTCCTTACTTTGTGCACAAGATAACTCACCAATGCTTCTTGAAATCCATATAAATGTAGTAAGGAATTGCATGTTCACTTAAAACTGTGTAAACATACAAGGCTGGTCCTTGGCATTTCCAAAGTGAACTTTACAGAGCTGTGACTCCTAACTTTGAACCAGCCTTATTGATTGGGATTTGGTATAAGAGATTAAAACAAGCATTTTTGAGTACTTTTGTTTTAAATTATCTCTGGGAAAACCATGACTGGTTTGGTTTTTTCCTTGTCTTGGTATATCTTTGTCAGAGAACCGCTGCCTGAAACACGTGTTGCCTGGGAAAATATTTAACAGAATAACAGAGTGACAGAGTTGGAAGAGGCGTGCATAAGAGCACAAACGTGCCTACCGTTCCTGTCCTATTGTTTCCTTTCATTATATCCAATTAATATAGTTATTACATACTTATGCTCATATATATGCTTATATATTATATAGTTATTTTCATGCTTATGCTTATGTATACTGTTGTGACAAAAATAAATAAATAAATAAAAAAGAGACTTTGAAGGTCTTCTAGTCTAAGGGTCTCCAACCTTGGTCCCTTTAAGACTTGTGGACTTCAACTCCCAGAGCTGGCTGAGGAACTCTGGGAGTTGAAGTCCACAAGTCTTAAAGGGACCAAGGTTGGAGACCCCTGTTCTAGTCCAACCCTCTAGTCAGGCAGGAAGCCATATACCATTTTAGACAAATGGTTGCCCAATCTCTTCTTAAAAACTTCCACTGTTGGAGCATCTTCTCACATAGTTTTTAAACTCTGATATAAAATGAACTTATTGTTAAAACTCTCAGATACACACAGAGTATGCAACACCAGCGAGATAGCCGTCTGTTCCCAATACTGCAGTGAAATATTTCCAACAGCTCATTCGATTGAAAATTAAATTTCAACAGGACTTCCAAGTTATATCTAGAGAGTTATTTTTAAGATTGACTAATTAATTAGTTAATTAGCTCTTTGAAGAAATTATTACCTCAAAAGTGCTATAGGCTAAAGTTAGAAGAACTTGCCTCTTCGTTTTACTTTTATTTTCTATTAAGGCTTTCTAAAGGCATTGTCTGCACCAGGCTAAATTCCCAAATCACTAAGCATTGTCTCAGTGTAATTGGTTTCTCAACTAATTGAATACACGAGCTATTAGAATGTATGAAATCCTTAGAAATATGTGTTTGGGAATTTTAAAGGACTTCTAATAGGGTAATTTCTCCCTTCAGATGGTCATGCATTAAAAATAAACCTTAAATAATTTTAATTCACAAAGCTATCTTTGGAGGCAGATTAGTAGAGAAATACTTTATCCAATCTAGTCAACCACAAAAATATTGGCCAGTGGAAAGCTTTCACCAGCACTCTTTCTGACACGACTGCACATATGCCCATAGAAAGCCAAACTGAAATACAATAGGTAATGTTGCCACTTATATTGTCAGAGATTCCAGGGAAGATCACTGTGCCTCAAAATAATAGCATCAACAGGCTTAGTAGAAGTTCCTTTAAAGCACCATAATACACAATATTGCTCTTCCTGTCTTACAATGACACATGTAGCTGTGACAAAATGAGACTATTGTCATATTGAGATTCCTGAAGGATTTTGCCAATGAGCCATGGATCTAACCAATATTGCTTAGAAACATTACTTTAAAGAGAAAAGTTTCTTAGTTTAGATTTCACAACAGGGAGATCAATGATAGGTTTCAGTTATAGCATTATTTGTACAGTTTTATTTGTTAGAAAAAGAAGCAACACTATGATTAGGATTATAGAGCATTAATTTTCTGTCCCTTAGGACGCCTCTCCAAATTGTGTCCCTTCTGAATATTTTACTGATTAATCTGCCTATCACAGAAATATTTATTTATTTATTTTATTTATTTTATTTATTAATTAAATTTTTTTATACCACCCTTCTCCCGAAGGACTCAGGGCGGTTCACAGCTAAATAAAACCACAATGAATAAATACAGAATAAAATCAATAATTAAAAAACTTATTAAATATGGCCCCAAATTAAAATGCATTTAGAACAATAAAACCCACTTTAAAATTTAAAACCGAATAATAAAAGCTACTAAAAATTCTATGCCAGTCCTGCGTGAATAAATAAATACGTCTTCAGCTCGTGGCGGAAGGTCCGAAGGTCAGGAAGTTGACGAAGTCCTGGGGGAAGTTCGTTCCAGAGGGTGGGAGCCCCCACAGAGAAGGCCCTTCCCCTGGGGGCCGCCAGCCGACATTGCTTGGCTGACGGTACTCTGAGGAGTCCCTCCCTGTGAGAGCGCACGGGTCGGTGGGAGGCAAACAGTGGCAGTAGGCGGTCCCGTAAGTAACCCGGTCCTAAGCCATAGAAGAGAATAGAAGAGAGAATAGAAGAGAGGAACATCAGCAGGTGTAATATCGAATTCCAATTCTGCATCCTTTTATTTGATATAAAGTAATTTTAAAGTAAAACCTATGGCAGGTAATTGTTAACATATAGCTTAACACATAACATGTTTTTTTCTTTGCATCACAATACATATTTTTTAACAGCGCGTCAGCTGAGCAATGAGTTGTACAGCAACAAAAACTGTGCTGAGCGAAAAAGTGCATGTACTATTAAAATGCTACAACAATAATAGGCTTCTTGCATACTGATGATAGGTCAATTGGCAAACACAGTTAGTAATTATATGTGTTGATAGGAAAACTGACTTAGTTTGAAAAGATAAATGATTATTATCAGTTTGTGTATTTCTGTTTCCCATACTAAGTTTTTTCTTAAAACTTAGGACTGATCAAAACGATTTTAAGTTTTAGAAAAGGTATATTCATAACTTTTAAAGGGATATAATTTAAACATCATTCTATAATCAAATGCTGATTATTTAAACAGCATCATAACAAAGATTTGAAACGAATCTTCTAATAGTACAGGTCATCTATAAAAGCAGACATTGCAAAAAGAAATTTAGCTGAAATAAATACATTTATTTACATAGCACATGCCAACACACAATTTTAACACTTGACATAAAAATAATATATAATGAAACTATATCCCTATGTAACTAGTTTTTTTTAATGAAAAGCTACCAAAATAGGAAAATACAAATTACCGAATTTAGTGCTTTTGGAGGAAATCTGTAAAAGTTTGTACTGTCACACCACAAGTCTAATTCTGTCGAATTAGAAACAAATAATTTATTTAGATATGCCTTTTTTAAAAAAAAACAAAAACCCCAAAGCAATATATAACACTGCACAATTTGGCAGAAATCCTCTATCCATTAGACAAAATAGTGGGTCTGTTTTGAGATATGCAGTTAGCTTTAGTTGACTTTGAGAGAATATTTTCTGAACTTTGACCAAATTATTGTAATGGTGAAAGAAACCAGTCATAGTACATCAGTTAATTAAAAGGCAAGCCATTCTTATTATCTTCTGTTTTAAGACTGCTCACCTTTATCCTATTTCTGGGCAGGTGGGCAAGAAAGTTAAAAGCATCCACCATTGCTCTTAAAACGCTGAGGGGTGTTTTTGGAAATAAAGTTGATGCTGGTAGTTGATGCATTGCAGTATGCTGGTATCTCCGTTTATTTAGGTCAGTTAGGACAGAATTTCTCATATTTCTAAAGAGGAGTTAAAGGGCATGAAATTGTGCAGAGGCAGCAGAATGCCGATACTAGCATTAACCAAATACCTTTAAAAATTGATTACAATTTTAAAAGGGAGATAATAAAAATAATATCTCTGAATTTAGTAGAGTTGGCCTCTTTGAAAAAAAGTATATTTCTGACAAAGAGGATCAGCATTTCAACAATCCTGTTACCTGCCAAGAAATTTTGTCCTACACATCTAATCAATCAGTCTGTGTGGTCGTATTTTGATTATTCTAAGGTCCAGATCTGATGCACAAGTATTGATAATCAATATATCTTTAACATCTTTGTATCTTTATAGACATATCTATCTATCTATCTATCTATCTATCTATCTATCTATCTATCTATCTATCTATCTATCTATCTATCTATCTATCTTTCATATATATCATAATATCATAGATCCATTCTGTTTTATGACTGCCTTGGTCCAACTGCCATCAGTTCTTCTTGCTACATGAACAGCCCATTTCCATTTCTTAGCACTCTCTGCCTTCGGGCAGCTCTTCCTGCTGCCATAGGTAGTTGCCCTAAGGCCTCCAGGGAATGAGGGCCATTTTTGAGGTTGTATTAGCATGTGGAAGGAATCTGCCACTCTGGTCCAAGGCGGGTAGACAGATGTGATCGGTGTTAATCTGGGGTATCTATCATAGACTGGACCCCACTTGATAATAAGCATCCACAAAAGAGACCTAAAACTAGATGGATCAATGACATCAGCAAGTATTGTGGGCCCAATTGGCAAACGAAAGCTCAGGACCGGGGTGAAATCCAGCAGGTTCTGACAGGTTCTGGAGAATTTTGGGTAGTTCGGAGAACCGGCAAATACCACCTTTGGCTGGCCCCTGAGTGGGGTGGGAATGGAGATTTTGCAGTATCCTTCCCCTGCCACACCCACCAAGCCACACCATGCCTACCAAACCACGCCCACAGAACCAGTAGTAAAACAAATTGAATTTCACCACCACTTAGGATCCTATTGGTCGAAACATGCAGAAAAGGCCTTCATGCTGCAGTGGATAGACAATAGCTAAAATGAAATATATCTTTGTAGATTTAAAGCATTTTTTGACAGTGTCAAAACAAAAAGTATCTGAACATAGATTGCTAGGGTTGTTTTTTTAAAAAAAAAATCTCCCCTATAAAAATAGATGTATCTTATTTCACATGTGCATATTTCTTAACGTGGTTGTGAACTCACTAGCAAGACAGTGGAACAATAGGTGATAATTTCTTACACTCTGCCAATCTAACTTTTATATAAACCTGGATTATGTTAGTCACATTTTTATATATGATATGCAGGGCTTATTTTCCATGGGAAATATTGACTAGAGTTTCATTCTGGTGGCACAGTTCCATCTGTTTTGGGCATTGCAGACAAAATCCTTTCCAGCTGATATTTGAGTCAATGTAATTTGTGGCTCATCCAGCCAAAAGTGGCTCACCAGCAATTTAGTGTGCCTTTCTTGGTGTTTGACACCCATATTTTTATAGTTGCAGGCATGAAATTTAAAGCTGATTAGCCTGGAGATGGTCCCAGAAATAATCCAAGATAGATTTAGCAATAAATTTCTCTCTTCTGCAGTATTTAATGCTGGAAAAAAAAAAGACTTTGTGAGGCACATTCTTGGATTTGCTTATGGAAGTACTACAGGTGTATAGCTGACAAGGTCTCTTAACAGCCTCGGTGTTGAAATTTTAATAGAGATCTTGCTCAGCATTATGGAGCCATAGAATCTGCCCAAAACAACTTGCTTCATCTTGGGATTTGATCACATCGGATGTACATTTTAAGAAACGATATTATGTTCTGATGTTGTTCAGCAGAGACTGCAAAGGGGCCAGCCTTCCCAAGGAGGAAAAATAATTAATTCAAGACGTGTATATGATCTTAATCATTGATGACTAGTCCCTACTTTATTTTTCCCTTCATTGTTTCTTTCATGTCTGAATGATCTGTCAGGCCTTTCTGGGAAAGGAGGAAATTAGTAAATCAGTGATCGCATAATAGATTTCCCTTCCTCCTGTCTTATGAATACAGAAACTGGCAGTCTTGGAGTTGCTGAATTGCCAAATGAAACCCAACATAAATTTTTGTCGGGAAAGGATATCCCAAAGGTGCTTTTTCAGGAGGCAGCTGGACTTTCTTGGCTTTTCTTTTGAAGACATTTTGCTTCTCATCCAAGAAGCTTCTTCAGCTCTGACTGGGTGGTAAGCAATGGAAGGATTTATATTCTTTGCAGACAGCTGGTCATTTGCCCCCTTTTAGAAGGTCATTGAAACACTTGGAGGTTTATCTGTTTTGTCCAAAAGACTCTTCAACCAATCACAAAAGGGTAGAGAGTCAACTAGGGCATACCTGGGTCCTCTAAATTTTCCTTGCAATACTATTGCTGATTGGTCAGCTTTCCATTGTGAGGGCTTGGCCTTGCACAGCGGACCATTTGGAATACTGGAAAGGCCCAGTTATAAAAGTCAGGTGATTCCCCATTGTGGCATTGTGGTTAGAGTGCAGTATTCAGGCTACTTCTGCTGCCTGCTGGCTGCCTGCAATTTGGCAGTTCAAATCTCACCAGGCTCAAGATTGACTCAGCCTTCCCTCCTTCCGAGGTGGGTAAAATGAGGACCCAAATTGTTGGAGACAATATGCTATCCCTATAAACTGCTTAGAGAGGGCTGTAAAGCACTGTAAAGTGGTATATAAGTCTAAGTGCTATTGCTATTCTTATTAAGTCTAAGGTAGTGTAGGTGTTCTCAGTTAATTTATTGCTGCAACATTTGTCCCTTGTTCACAACAGTAATCTAGGGAGTGAAACAACAACGGCTCCTCTAATCGGAAGATTCACTGAAATTTTTGCCTATCTCAACTTGGTAGTAGCTTATTTTTTTCCGTAGAAAAATAATATTAGAAGGATTCCAGGCTGTCTAATCCCAAACTTACTATGTTTTTCATGAATATATATATAGAATTTTTTTTTTATTGGCCAAGTGTGACTGGACAAACAAGGAATTTGTCTTGGTGCATATGCTCTCAGTGTACATAAAAGAAAAGATACGTTCATCTTACATATATATGTATACCTACATATATATATGTAGGTCTTTGGTTATTTGGGTTTTCTCCCGCATAAAATTGGAAGTGTCTTGGCGACGTTTCGACGAAGTCTCATTTGTCATCTTCAGGCTTCAGCTTCGTGCTTCTGGGAGCAATGTGTGATCGCAGCTGTTTCTTCCTTTTAACTGCTAGTGGGGGTTTGAACTGATTGGGTGGGAGCTTGGCTGTGCTCTGATTGGATGGGGTTTTTTGTGCTCTGATTGGTTGGGGGTGTGTCCTGTTTGGATGGGGGCTTGATTGTGCTCAGATTAGTCTGAGTTGCAGGGGGATTTGAGCTGGTGAGCTGCATTGCTGTTGTTTGGCTTCGTGTTCGTGCTACATCTTCATAGTGGGTGTCAGTCTGTTGCATGTAACCAATTCTATTAACTCCATTAACTCCATTAACCAATCAATATGTTGCAACACAGCCAACCAATCAGCTTGCAACAGCTAGGCCTGCAATTCAAAAAACACGCCCCCCACCAGTATTTATAGAGAAACAGCAGTTAAAATCCACACTTTGCTCACATAAGAACAAAGCCAAAGCCTGAAGATGATGAGTGAGATCTCATCGAAACATTGCCTAAATACTTCCAATCTTACATGGGAAAAGACCCGAACATACCAAAACCTGCATACATATACATATACCCGTGAAAACCTACGAAAACACACACACACACACACACACACACATATGTATATATTCCATGGCATGTTAGTTGTTTTCCTCCCTGATGTTCTGGTTCTATGCTTAGAAGCATTGCATTTAAGGAGATTCCTATAAATCTTGAAGGGCTTTAGCAGGCTTTAGCAGTTCAGTCATCAGTTTCATTTAAATGTACAACCTGGTTGTTCTGTCTCCTTCCCCACTTCGGAGTTACGAGCTGGCCTTCAGCCAGTGGATTCATGGCTCTTATCAGTCCTGGCAGAGAAATCGCAGCTGCTTGCCAAGGTTCAAATAAATGACTCGCAGAGTAAGACTTCAGCTCTCTTTGAAACGGTTCAGCTAATTTTTTGTTCCCCGTGGAGTGCGAGCAGTCCTAAAGCTCCCTATATATCCTGTGGGGTGGGGCTCCTGCCCCACCCTTCCCTTTGATGATGCTGCCTCTCTAATCTTCTGAAGCACGGGTTAATCCAAGCTTGATTATTATTATTATTATCAGCTGGGTCTGAAGGTGTAGCCTGAGGAAGGGAGGAATCAGGGGATGACGGCCTTATTACGTCCTCCGACTGGCCTGGTTCTGGCTCCTGGAGCCAGGCCAAAGGCATCGATGCTCCTGAGATAAGTCTTACTGGCCCTTCCCCCGCACTCTCGGAGTCACTTTTGGGCTTGGGGCCAGGTTCGGGGGCTGGAGTCACAACACTGGTCTTCAAACTGGATTACATTAAAGGCTGCAATCCTATACACACTGAATGGATTCAAGAGTAGCTAAGAATGGCATTATAATATAAGATTAAGAATGACATTATAATACACAATATATCCTTATTGTTTATTCTGAGAGTCAAGAAGAAACACTATAATACTCTTGATGCTTGACTGCAAAAAATATAGGAGGGAAAAGGTGACATTTCATTTTCTTTTTCTTGCATGCTTAAATTGTTGCCCTGCATTTAGTTAGTTAGAAGTTTGACAACTTCCTTTAATGATTGGTTTTTGGAGACTGACTTCTATTACTTTTGTTTTGGAGAAGTGAGAGATGAAGGATGTCAAGGAAGTGATGATGGGAGGAAGAAGGGATTAACATGGTCTTCATAAACAATAAAAACCTGAATTTTGATGGCATAACATGCCAGCTAATCCAAGCAAATTGTAAGCAGCATGGAGAGATAATTTGAAATGTAAATGTGACATTCTACTCCATAGAAAATTAACAAGACATGACTGCAGGCTCTCCTTGTCACTGCTGTCACATTCAAAAAATCACTTGTGTTATTCCCTCATCTAACTCTATGACAGGAGACAATCAAAAGGAGCTTCTTCCTATAAACAGCAAATCACCTTTATCTCACATGGAGCAAAGACATATACACTGAATTATTTTTTATTCATGCACCACCAAATCAAGTTTGTCAGTCTATACATGGCAGAAGATTACAGAGTGATGCAATAGCAATATGGTTGGCTATAACTGAATATAATGTCTTTCCCACACTCTTTATCATGCTTTAATAAAATAACATCCAATTCAAATCAAGGATGCAATGCTTTCTTTTTATTAAATAAATTCATATGATAGAAAAGTATTTATCTTTTTCTTTTATCAGCTTTGACTGGAAGAGGCATTCTCTATTGAACGAAAGGTGCTTTTTCAAGAGGCAACTGAACTTTCTGGTTTTTCTTTGAAGACATCTCACTTCTCATTCAAGAAGCTTCTTCAGCTTTGACTGGATGGTGGGGAATGGAAGGATTTACACTACTTGCAGTCAGCTGGTCATTTGCATAACAACTCTTTAGTGAATTGTTAAGGCCACCTGGAGCTTTATATGGAGATAAACCTGAGTCCATTAGGATTACCTGAGTAGTGCAAATGGGTGTGTAGCCTTCTTGGAACTGTTGAAAGGATGGTTGTAGATTGGAGATAGATTATGTCATATATTTCCCCTCTGTTGAGAGAGGGCTGTTCAATTTTGACATAGATGTCCTCTTTGACCCATCTTTCAAACCAGTAAATCTCTCTGTCTAAAAGTTGACTTTTCTGTCTTCAAAAGAGTGACCTTTTCCTTTTGAATGCAGAGGGACTACTGAATCTAGTCCTGATGGGTTTGATTCTCCTACGAAAAAGCACCTTTGGGACAACCATGACCTGGATGACTGAGAATCTTCATAGACAATCTCTATTGAAGTTCATGCTGTGCTCATAAAGTACTTACAAGTGTTTCATTTTGTTTAACTTTTCATTTTTGCTTCCAAACACAAGGCTTGTTCTTATACCTCAGTCTTGCAATTTATTCAAATTAAGCAATTATGTGAGCCCTGCTATAGTAAAAAAAAACCTGCTTCTTCTTATTTTTTTCTTTTCAAAAAAGGCTGCTATGCTTTAAGGTGCATATATTGCAAAGGTAAAAACACCAACAAGATTTCTTTGTAAGCCAGGTAATGCTTCACCGATTTGAAAACTTCATCCAGCACACTCAAGATATTGAAGAAACTCCTTCACAGTGATGAAGATTATGCAAGCATATGGGCTAGAGCAGGGGTCTCCAACCTTAGCAACTTTAAGCCTGGCTTCAGCTCCCAGAATTCCCTAGCCAGTGGGACCAGAAGTTGGCAAATGGGCCATTTTCAGCCTCCGAAGAGCCTCCGGGAAAGTGGGGAAGGCCGTTTTTGCCCTCCCCAGACTCCTAGAGAGGCTCTGGAGGCTGGGGACTGCAAAAAACAGGCTTTCTGGTCCCAGCGGAAGTTGGCAAATGGGTCGTTTCTGGTGTCTGGAGGGCCTCCGGGTAGGGTGGGATGGGGAAAGCCTTTTTGCCCTCCCCAGGACTCCTAGAGAGGCTGTAGAGGCTGAAGACAGCAAATCATGGGCCTTCCTACCCCCCCAAGGCCCTCTGAAGGCAAGAAACAGTCTGTTTCCCTACTTCTAGTGGGCCCAGAAGGCCTGAAAAGCTAAGCTCATGTGCCCACTGATATGGCTGCACCTGTGGCACCTGTGGCACCTGTGGCACGTGTGCCACAGATTCACCATCACGGGTATAGGATCTCCTGCTTGAGCAGGGGGTTGGACTAGAAGACCTCCAAGGTCCCTTCCAACTCTATTATTCTATGTTCTTTCAATATTAATGTTTGTTTTTCATCTGATGAGCTGATATAGGATTATTACCAAAGGCCTCTTCTACTCTGCCACTGTTTCTACTCCTCTGTTCCTTTAAAACAGTTTGAAGCTAATCATCTTCACTTCTGCTGATCCTGAAATGCTGAGAACAGCCAGAGAATGCTGTGAGCAATTTGTACTCCATTCAGTCAACCAAGTAGAGAGTGTAAAGAATATCATTCGTCTCTGAAAATTTTGCTGTTCAGAAAAAAGTAATAAAGTTGCTAGCATCATTCCTTCATCTTTTTAATTTACACTATGTGATTTTTTCCAGTTGTTTGACAAAAAAAAGACCCCACCACCTAACTGTGAATACTTACTATAATGGGAAACTTTAAAGGCTTACGGGTGGGAAAATTACTCATTAATACCAATGCAAAAATTATTTTGAAGTAGAGTTTTTAGTTTTCACACCTTCTGGAAAACAGAGCACAAATAGAAAATATACCTCAGAAGTAAATTGGAAGAAGGACCATGGATCTTTGACCCCTACACCATCTCTTTGCTATTAATTAAAGGAATCTATTTCCCCTCCCCCAGACTTTGACAGCCTGCAGAAAATCTGCTTTAAGTGGTTTTAATAACTAGACTCTTCAAACAATGGCATCATTCTTCAGGGTTTCCCACAAGCTGAAAAAAATTACCTACTTTAATAAATAGGAGAGAGGGGCTATAGTTATGTAAGGCATTAAACATTTCTTCTGAATCACTTTTAAAGCATGTGTAACCTCAATAAAATTACTCAATGATGTTCCATACCAGCAATTTTCTTTTCAAAATCCAACTAAAAAAGATTTAAGTCAGAGGAATACTTCAATTTTAATGGCCTTTATGTAATAGAATGTAATTCTATAGGTGAGAATGTTTCAGGCATTGCTGTTCTGACTGAAGATGTTGCCAGTGGTGAAATGTAAAATTTGTTACTACTGGTTCTGTGGGCGTGGCTTGGTGGTGGTGGTGGTTAATGTGACTGGGTGGGCGTGGCCAACTTTTTTTTTTACTTTTAAAAGCATTTTTTCTACACCCTCTTTGGCTGAAGAGGTTGTAAAAAAATGTTTTTAAAAGGCTCTGACGATCTCAGCTGAGTTGCCTGATCGTCAGAGGCTTTTCTTTTAAAAGCATTTTTTTTGCCGTTAAAAGAAAAAAATGCCTCTGACAATCAGGCAACTCAGCTGGGATCATCAGAGGCTTTTAAAAGCATTTTTTCTACAACCTCTTTGGCTGAAGAGGTTGGAGAAAAAATGTTTTTAAAAGGCTCTGACAATCCCAGCTGAGCCGCGTGATCATCAGAAGCTTTTTTTTTTACTTTTAAAAGCATTTTTTCGGCCGAAGAAAAAATGCTTTTAAAAGTAAGAGAAAAAACCTCTGATGATCATGCGGCTTAGCTGGGCATGGGGGAGGGCAGGGATTTTTGCTACTAGTTCACCTGTCGCCATTGCTACCGGATCAGGTGATCCAGTTTGAACTGGAGCATTTCAGCCCTGGATGTTGCCCGAAACCTTACAGAAAATCAGATGGAGTAAAGAGCATTTTCACAGATGCTGTTGGAGCATGGAAATTTAGTAAACAGAATCTGGAAGTGTTTTAAAATTTGATAGGCATTTCGTCTTCGGTGCATTCCCTGTAATTGGTTTGCTACTCTTTTTACTCATCAGAATTCCAAAGAGTAGTGTTTCTTTTCTTTCCCAATAAACAAAGGCTAGCTCAGTTTGACTGGGGGAGAAAGAGCAGCCCTCGAAGGAGGAAGAGATATAATCTAAACCAAGATTATTAAGAACAACATTGCTCCATAGTTAATGAGAAAAGAAATTTAATACATATTGAAGTGTAGTACCACACAGAGGATGTATTTTCATTATGACAACAAAGGAAGAATGATTTACTCCCAGAACAGCCATTGTTCTGTCTAGGCTTCTTCAGTGGAAACGGCATTCCAGCTGAGGTCTGGCTAATCAAATATTAGTTAATCCCATCTGTAAAATTGCTTCATGGTGTGACTAATGAGTAGCAGGACTCTGTTGGTTACAAAAACTAATGTGTGAGTAGGTTAGTGTCTGGGTGACCTATTTTAAATTACAGAATACACAAAGCACATCATTTTGAAGGATAAAGGAAGTTCCTTTCAATAAAGTTAGAACATCTGGCTCTTTTGTTGATTGCTATGACTTTTCAAAGTTGTGTTCTGAATTGAATGCCATTTGTTAAAAATGTCATCATTTCATGCAATCTATCTGTAGAGAAGAAAAATGAGTCCGAATGGGGGGAGGCATGATGGCTTAGTGATTAAAGACACTGAGCTTATCAGCTGAGAGCTGACAACTCAGGTTTGAGACCTGAGTTTCATGCAACAAGTTGAGCTCCTGTTACTTGTCTCAGCGCCTACCACCTAGCAGTTTGAAAGCATGCAAATGCAAGTAGATCAATAGGTACCACTTTAGTGGGAAGCATTCTGTGCACCTTTTACATCTAGCCATCTGGCCACATGACCATGGAAATTGTTTTCGGACAACATGGACCCTCAGCCAAGAAATGGCTATGAGCACCATACCTGGACATGACTGGACAGGGAAACCTTTACTTTTACCAGAATAGTCCCTGAAACTGCTACCTAGTTCCACATATTTGTTAGATTTCTGACTAGACCCTAGTTTATAGAAAATGTACAGATCTTATATGGAATGTACAAAATATAAATGCCTCTATATAGGTGGCGGGCCATACTCTCACTTTTCTACAATTGCTGAATTCATCTGATTTTTTTTTAAAAAAGATGTAGATAATCCAATAATACCCATTAGAAGAACAAAACATCTGTTACTGAAATACTGCAGCACTTTTTGTTATGATAAAATCTTCAGACAATTTGAAATTAACATGCAAGAAAAATAGTAAGTGGATCTGGCTATGAAAATTAAATTATAATCTTTTAATAAGTAATTCATTGTTACCTATGGATTAGGATTATGGCTATTATTGCATCAAAAATAATTAAAATTTTGATATTCCTTTATGTTGAATTGTATAAGTAAAAATGTCAAACTTCTAACATGACCTGCAAAACAGCACAATTAAAAGCTTTGTAGAAATGAGGTACAGAACTATGCTTGACTCTTGCTTGTATTACTTGAACAAGAAAAGCTGCATCTTTTCACTAATAGTGAAGATAGAAGCTCATTAATTTTGTTTAGCATAGTTTGACATTCATTATTTATTCAACATTTAAAGATGCGACATGCATCACATTTTATGATTCTATTTTCCTTCTAAAATAATTGTGTCTCAAACTTATCGTGTTGTGTTTCATACAATTCCCAACTTGACGTTCTATCTTAGAATGCTGAAGATCAGTTTTCATCAATCTTTATAGGGCTTTAACATTGATACGATTATTTTCAAATTGTCTCATTATCACTAGCACCGCTGTCCAAGATTGGACGACTAAGGACTAGAGGGACATAATCAAATTATGACAGTGGTAGTAATTTAATACATAAGAGTGCTGAAGTTTCTATGAAATTTAATCATGCATATTAGAAAAGAAAAGCAACTTTATTTAAAAGAAATATGCTGATGAAAGTATTATTAATATATTACAATCAATACATTGTCTTTATTCCTTGTCTTGACCTAGGACCACAATTGAATCTAAAATTTCCATTGCTAAGCAAGACAGTTGTTAAGTTAATTTTGCCACATTTTACAACCTTTCTTGTTAAGTGAATCACTTAATTGTTGTTAAGTTAATAACAGAGTTGTTAAGTGAACCTGGCTTCCCCATTGACTTAAGCAAAGTCAGAAAGTTGCAAAAAGTGATCACATGACACTGAACTGTCATAAATATGAGCCAGTTGCCAAGTGTCCAAATTTGTGAAAAGCAGTTGTAAGTCATTTTTTTTCAGTGCCGTTGTAACTTTGAACAGACACTAAATGAATAGTTGTAAGTCAAGGACTACCTTTATCAGAACACAAGATCTTTTCTTGGTCTGTCGTTCTACTATTGACCTCACCCCTTTCATGAGAGGTCTATAAGGGGTGTGCATAAGAGCACAAACATGCCTACTGTTCCTGTCCTACTGTTGCTTATGCTTATGTATGTTGTTGTGACAAATAAAATAAAATAAATTAAAATAAAATAAAATAAAAATGTATTACTCTTTTATCACTCTAGTACAGAGTGATAAAAGAGTAATAAGGTCTTCAACCTTAGTAACTTTAAGGTTTGTGGACTTCAACTCCCAGAGGTCCTCAGCCAGCAAAGCTGGTTCAACTCTGGGAGTTGAAGTCCACAAGCCTTAAAGTTACTAAGGTTGGAGATCCCTGGTCTAGTACAGGGGTATCAAACTCGATTTCATTGAGGGCTCTATCAGGGTTGTGTTTGACCTTGGGGATGGGGGAGCATGGCCGGGGGCAGTGTGGCCAGCTCGATGTTACTCATGTCGGGGGCACCTGTGGTGGCCCCGGCAGGGCTAAGGGATCCTCCTGCAGCCTTCTGCCAGCAAAAACAGAGCTTGTCAGTGCTGTGCGTGGCTCCCCTGAGCTCTGTTTTCTGGCAGAGGGATTCAGGAGGCTACTGCAGGCAAAAATGGAATCCAGGAGCTCCATGCACAGCCCTCCCAAACACTGTTTCTACTGGCAGAGGCACCATGGGCTGGTCCTTTGCTGTTTCCAGGGTGGCCACACAGGCCAGATGTAAGCACCCTGCAGGCTGGATCCATCCTGCGGGCCTTGAGTTTGACACCCCTGCTCTTCTATATTGCCTGAACCAAAAGATGTCTATATAAAATCAGCTATACCACCACTGTATATAAATATTGTATGCCAGAAGAGGCAAACTAAAATGGGTGGAAGGACAATATCTAATCAGTCGATATTAGAAACAACCAAGTGTCACTGAGTTAGGTTTGAGTGCTACTGAAAGCATAGACATGTTTGTCCTGAAATTCATCAACTTTAATGGAAGGAGTGATCAGATAAAACTGCAGGTGAATGAAGTGAATGTTCTATGGTTGGTGATGGATAATGAAAAAAAAAGATGATGAATGTAGGAGAAGACAGACTAGGGGCAGAACTGAAATAATGCAGGCAACCTTTATTTATTTCAAACATTTATATAACTGCCCATCTTGCGGTAAACTCTGTGTCACTTACCTTTGATGGACATCAAGATATTTTAGGTCAAAAGGACTGGATGTTATAAGCATGGGTGTCAAACTCGATCATGTCATATTACGGCGTTTTTTGCCTTTGCGGAACTGGGGTAGACGTGGCCTGTGCTTGATGCATCTGGCCCATGGGCCGCCAGTTTGACTCCCCTGTTATAGAGAGAGTCTGCAATGCTAAGAATGCCCAATAGAAAGGATAAATTAAAGAAATTGAAAATGCTGAACAATCAATGATTGGAAAAAACGGATTTTAACAAAAGAGGGTTCAAAAAATAACCATATCAAAACATTTAGAAGGCCTAGGCTGAAGGAACAGTACACTATTTGACAAGGATGTGAAAAATTGCCTGAGCTGCCTGGGATTGTGAATATAAATTGTTAAACATAAAGTTTCATCTCATGAAACATTGTTGACAAAGGAAATTGGGAGTTGTAGTTAAATATTGTGAGTAACTACATATTCAGCTGTATAAAGGAGAATTTGCTACCGTCATTTATGCCTGGTGCAATTTACATAAGGCCATAATGTTATGATGCACAAGACCTTGTCTTTAAAGATAATTTGAAGCTTCACATTATTCAGAATGCTAATATATAGCATTATTCTTCCCAATCTTTAATGAGTGCCAGTGAATTACCAAAGTCAATATACATACTGGTGAACACTTACAAAACTTTAAATGGTATGTGACCAGATTATTTTAAAGTTCAATTGTCCCAGCTTCAAGATCAACCAGAACAGATTATCCACATTGTTACTGATATTATTACCTTTATTAGCAGCAGACCATCAATAGCAACTTCTCCTCTACTGTCTAAGGGAGATGGACACTTAAGAGCAACCAGTGTCTGCTGTAATGTTTGAGAGTGCCAACTGTCTATTCTGATCAGTCATTACCAAAGAACAAAGTTCAGGAGGTGGAATAATGGGACAAATGCAATCCCCAGCCAAGTCCAAGTTCTTGATTGAGTGACCAAAGTAATTGCATGTAGGCAGGGATAGGCTTCAAAATTTTTAGCAAGGGGTTCTCTGCTAAGTTGCTGGGTGGGTGGGGCCATGGTGGGCATGGCCTAGTCAACCTCCTGCCCCACAGTGGAAGGCGGTGTTTTTGCCCTCCCTGGGCTCCAGAGGCTTTTCTTGAGCATCTGGGAGGGCAAAAACAATCTCACCAGGCCCCAGAGGTCCTCTGGAAGCCAGAAATGGGCCCGTTTCTGGCCTTCCTGAACTTCCAGGTGGCCCTGCCTGAGCATTTTTCGCCCTGCCTGAGCCTCCATGCGTGCCCTGCAGTTACCTGCATTCAAAATGGGTCATGGGGATTCCTGCCAGCTTGGTGTCATCTGCAAATTTGATGAGTTCCCATCTATCCCCTTGTCCAAGTCATTGATGAAGATGTTCTACACTATACAACGCTGTTACAAACCTAGGTCTTGAACAACTTGTAACTAACAATACAAGACTCAACAACTGCCATGACCTCATCTTCTGCAACAATCCAAACTCAATTTACGGACTACAGATTAA